>NC_134858.1:0-1200000 GCF_049852395.1 Peromyscus maniculatus bairdii
CTGAGTAAAACAGGAGCTTCTCTTCAGTCCAAAACACTGTACTGCCTGGGAACAGCCGCGAATGCTATTTGCACTGTGTATGGCCCGAATAGCACAAGAGTGCTGTTCTTATCCTGAATGAACACTTGCTGCTACAACTTGAAACTCAACGTGATTCAACTCCGTTTAGGAAATTTAATAGAACCCTAGTGTGCCATGCAAGAAGATCACTCTGCTTTTGAGAAACGGGCATTCTTGTACTCTACTGTGTTTCCTATAGAACCAGTACAGTGAGCTAGCTCAGAACAAAAGAACTGTGCTTCCTACACAATCAGGGCATATCTAGTTCAACTCAGTATTGGAAACTGAGTAAAACAGGAGCTTCTCTTCAGTCCAAAACACTGTACTGGCTAGGAACAGCCGTGAATGCTATTCGCATTGTGTATGGCCAGAATAGCACAAGAGTGCTGTTCTTAGCCTGAATGAACACTTGCTACTAGAACTTGAAACTCAATGTGATTCAACTCCGTTTAGGAAGTTTAATTGAACCCTAGTGTGCCATGCAAGAAGATCAATCTGCTTTTGAGAAACGGGCATTCTTGCACTCTACTGTGTTTCCTATAGGGCCAGTACAGTGAGCTAGCTCAGAACAAAAGAACTGTGCTTCCTACACAAACGGGGCATATCTAGTTCAACTCAGTATTGGAAACTGAGTAAAACAGGAGCTTCTCTTCAGTCCAAAACAGTGTACTGCCTAGGAACAGACGAGAATGCTATTTGCACTCTGTATGGCCAGAATAGCACAAGAGTGCTGTTCTTAGCCTGAATGACCACTTGCTGCTACAACTTGAAACTCAACGTGATTCAACTCCGTTTAGGAAATTTAATAGAACCCTAATGTGCCATGCAAGAAGATCACTCTGCTTTTGAGAAACGGGCATTCTTGTACTCTACTGTGTTTCCTATAGAACCAGTACAGTGAGCTAGCTCAGAACAAAAGAACTGTGCTTCCTACACAATCAGGGCATATGTAGTTCAACTCAGTATTGGAAACTGAGTAAAACAGGAGCTTCTCTTCAGTCCAAAACACTGTACTGGCTAGGAACAGCCGTGAATGCTATTCGCATTGTGTATGGCCAGAATAGCACAAGAGTGCTGTTCTTAGCCTGAATGAACACTTGCTACTAGAACTTGAAACTCAATGTGATTCAACTCCGTTTAGGAAGTTTAATTGAACCCTAGTGTGCCATGCAAGAAGATCAATCTGCTTTTGAGAAACGGGCATTCTTGCACTCTACTGTGTTTCCTATAGGGCCAGTACAGTGAGCTAGCTCAGAACAAAAGAACTGTGCTTCCTACACAAACGGGGCATATCTAGTTCAACTCAGTATTGGAAACTGAGTAAAACATGAGCTTCTCTTCAGTCTAAAATACTGTACTGGCTGGGATCAGCCGCGAATGCAATTTGCACTGTGTATGGCCCGAATAGCACAAAAGGGCTGTTCTTAGCCTGAATGAACACTTGCTGCTAGAACTTGAAACTCAACGTGATTCAACTCCGTTTAGGAAGTTTAATTGAACCCTAGTGTGCCATGCAAGAAGAACACTCTGCTTCTGAGAAACGGGCATTCTTGCACTCTACTGTGTTTCCTATAGGGCCAGTATAGTGAGCTAGCTCAGAATAAAAGAATTGTGCTTCCTACACAATCAGGGCATATCTAGTTCAACTCAGTATTGGAAACTGAGTAAAACAGGTGCTTCTCTTCAGTCCAAAACACTGTACTGCCTGGGAACAGCCGCGAATGCTATTTGCACTGTGTATGGCCCGAATAGCACAAGAGTGCTGTTCTTATCCTGAATGAACACTTGCTGCTACAACTTGAAACTCATCGTGATTCAACTCCGTTTAGGAACTTTAATAGAACCCTAGTGTGCCATGCAAGAAGATCACTCTGTTTTTGAGAAACGGGCATTCTTGCACTCTACAGTGTTTCCTATAGGGCCTGTACAGTGAGCTAGCTCAGAACAAAAGAACTGTGCTTCCTACACAAACGGGGCATATCTAGTTCAACTCAGTATTGGAAACTGAGTAAAACAGGAGCTTCTCTTCAGTCCAAAATACTGTACTGGCTGGGATCAGCCGCGAATGCAATTTGCACTGTGTATGGCCAGAATAGCACAAAAGGGCTGTTCTTAGCCTGAATGAACACTTGCTGCTAGAACTTGAAACTCATCGTGATTCAACTCCGTTTACGAAGTTTAATTGAACCCTAGTGTGCCATGCAAGAAGAAGACTCTGCTTCTGAGAAACGGGCATTCTTGCACTCTACTGTGTTTCCTATAGGGCCAGTACAGTGAGCTAGCTCAGAACAAAAGAACTGTGCATCCTACTCAAACGGGGCATATCTAGTTCAACTCAGTATTGGAAACTGAGTAAAACAGTAGCTTCTCTTCAGTCCAAAACACTGTAACTTCTGGGAACAGACGAGAATGCTATTTGCACTGTGTATGGCCAGAATAGCACAAGAGTGCTGTTCTTAGCCTGAATGAACACTTGCTGCTAGAACTTGAAACTCATCGTGATTCAACTCCTTTTAGGAAGTTTAAATGAACCCTAGTGTGCCATGCCAGAAGAACGCTCTGCTTCTGAAAACGGGCATTCTTGAACATTCTGCTTTTGAGAAACGGACATTCTTGCACTCTACTGTGATTCCTATATGGCCAGTACAGTGAGCTAGCTCAGAACAAAAGAACTGTGCTTCCTACAGAAAAGGGGCATATCTAGTTCAACTCAGTATTGGAAACTGAGTAAAACAGGAGCTTCTCTTCAGTATAAAACAGTGTACTGCCTGGGAACAGACGAGAATGCTATTTGCACTCTGTATGGCCAGAATAGCACAAGAGTGCTGTTATTAGCCTGAATGACCACTTGCTGCTACAACTTGAAACTCAACGTGATTCAACTCCGTTTAGGAAATTTAATAGAACCCTAATGTGCCATGCAAGAAGATCACTCTGCTTTTGAGAAACAGGCATTCTTGCACTCTACTGTGTTTCCTATAGGGCCAGTACAGTGAGCTAGCTCAGAACAAAAGAACTGTGCTTCCTACACAAACGTGGCATATCTAGTTCAACTCAGTATTGGAAACTGAGTAAAACAGGAGCTTCTCTTCAGTCCAAAACACTGTACTGGCTGGGAACAGCCGTGAATGCTATTTGCATTGTGTATGGCTAGAATAGCACAAGAGTGCTGTTTTTAGCCTGAATGAACACTTGCTACTAGAACTTGAAACTCAATGTGATTCAACTCCGTTTAGGAAGTTTAATTGAACCCTAGTGTGCCATGCAAGAAGATCACTCTGCTTTTGAGAAACGGGCATTCTTGCACTCTACTGTGTTTCCTATAGGGCCAGTACAGTGAGCTAGCTCAGAACAAAAGAACTGTGCTTCCTACACAAACGTGGCATATCTAGTTCAACTCAGTATTGGAAACTGAGTAAAACAGGAGCTTCTCTTCAGTCCAAAATACTGTACTGGCTGGGAGCAGCCGCGAATGCAATTTGCACTGTGTATGGCCAGAATAGCACAAGAGTGCTGTTCTTAGCCTGAATGAACACTTGCTGTTAGAACTTGAAACTCAACGTGATTCAACTCCGTTTAGGAAGTTTAATTGAACCCTAGTGTGCCATGCAAGAAGAACACTCTGCTTCTGAGAAACGGGCATTCTTGCACTCTACTGTGTTTCCTATAGGGCCAGTACAGTGAGCTAGCTCAGAACAAAAGAACTGTGCTTCCTACACAATCAGGGCATATCTAGTTCAACTCAGTATTGGAAACTGAGTAAAACAGTAGCTTCTCTTCAGTCCAAAACACTGTATTGGCTTTGAACAGTCGCGAATGCTATTTGCACTGTGTATGGCCAGAATAGCACAAGAGTGCTGTTCTTACCCTGAATGAACACTTGCTGCTAAAACTTGAAACTCAACGTGATTCAACTCCGTTTAGGAAGTTTAATTGAACCCTAGTGTGCCATGCAAGAAGACGACTCTGCTTTTGAGAAACGGGCATTCTTGCACTCTACTGTGTTTCCTATAGGGCCAGTACAGTGAGCTAGCTCAGAACAAAAAAACTGTGCTTCCTACACAAACGGGGCATATCTAGTTCAACTTAGTATTGGAAACTGAGTAAAACAGGAGCTTCTCTTCAGTC
Source organism: Peromyscus maniculatus bairdii (assembly GCF_049852395.1). Taxonomy (NCBI): domain Eukaryota; kingdom Metazoa; phylum Chordata; class Mammalia; order Rodentia; family Cricetidae; genus Peromyscus; species Peromyscus maniculatus. The sequence continues at coordinate 4,189 of NC_134858.1, forward strand.
CAAAATACTGTACTGACTGGGATCAGCCTCGAATGCTATTTGCACTGTGTATGGCCAGAATAGCACAAGAGTGCTGTTCTTAGCCTGAATGAACACTTGCTGCTAGAACTTGAAACTCAACGTGATTCAACTCCGTTTAGGAGGTTTAATTGAACCCTAGTGTGCCATGCAAGAAGAACACTCTGCTTCTGAGAAACAGGCATTCTTGAACACTCTGCTTTTGAGAAACGGGCATTCTTGCACTCTATTGTGTTTCCTATAGGACCAGTACAGTGAGCTAGCTCAGAACAAAAGAACTGTGCTTCCTACACAAAGGGGGCACATCTAGCTCAACTCACTCTTGGAAACTGAGTAAAACAGGAGCTTCTCTTCAGTTCAAAACACTGTACTGGCTGGGAAGAGCCGCGAATGCTATTTGCACTGTGTATGGCCAGAATAGCACAATAGTGCTGTTCTTAGCCTGAATGAACACTTGCTGCTAGAACTTGAAACTCATCGTGATTCAACTCCGTTTAGGAAGTTTAAATGAACCCTAGTGTGCCATGCCAGAAGAACGCTCTGCTTCTGAGAAACGGGCATTCTTGAACACTCTGCTTTTGAGAAACGGGTCTACTTGCACTCTACTGTGTTTCCTATAGGGCCAGTACAGTGAACTACCTCAGAACAAAAGAACTGTGCTTCCTACACTAACGGGGCATATCTAGTCCAACTCAGTATTGGAAACTGAGTAAAACAGGAGCTTCTCTTCAGTCCAAAACACTGTACTGGCTGGGAACAGACGAGAATGCTATTTGTACTGTGTATGGCCAGAATAGCACAAGAGTGCTGTTCTTAGCCTGAATGAACATTTGCTGCTAGAACTTGAAAGTCAATGTGATTCAACTCCGTTTAGGAAGTTTAATTTAACCCAAGTGTTCCTTGCAAGAAGAACACTCTGCTTCTGAGAAACGGGCATTCTTGCACTCTACTGTGTTTCCTATAGGGCCAGTACTGTGAGCTAGCTCAGAACAAAAAACTCTGCTTCCTAAACAAACGGGGCATATCTAGTTCAACTCAGTATTGGAAACTGAGTAAAACAGGAGCTTCTCTTCAGTCCAAAACACTGTACTGGTTGAGAACAGCCACGAATGTTATTTGCAAAGTGTATGGCCAGAGTAGCACAAGAGTGCTGTTCTTAGCCTGAATGAACACTTGCTGCTAGAACTTGAAACTCAACGTGATTCAACTCCGTTTAGGAAGTTTAATTGAACGCTAGTGTGCCATGCAAGTAGAACACTCTGCTTCTGAGAAACAGGCATTCTTGAACACTCTGCTTTTGAGAAACGGGCATTCTTGTACTCTACTGTGTTTCCTATAGGACCAGTACAGTGAGCTAGCTCAGAACAAAAGAACTGTGCTTCCTACACAATCAGGGCATATCTAGTTCAACTCAGTATTGGAAACTGAGTAAAACAGGAGCTTCTCTTCAGTCCAAAACACTGTACTGCCTGGGAATAGCCGCGAATGCTATTTGCACTGTGTATGGCCCGAATAGCACAAGAGTGCTGTTCTTATCCTGAATGAACACTTGCTGCTACAACTTGAAACTCAACGTGATTCAACTCCGTTTAGGAAATTTAATAGAACCCTAGTGTGCCATGCAAGAAGATCACTCTGCTTTTGAGAAACGGGCATTCTTGTACTCTACTGTGTTTCCTATAGAACCAGTACAGTGAGCTAGCTCAGAACAAAAGAACTGTGCTTCCTACACAATCAGGGCATATCTAGTTCAACTCAGTATTGGAAACTGAGTAAAACAGGAGCTTCTCTTCAGTCCAAAACACTGTACTGGCTAGGAACAGCCGTGAATGCTATTCGCATTGTGTATGGCCAGAATAGCACAAGAGTGCTGTTCTTAGCCTGAATGAACACTTGCTACTAGAACTTGAAACTCAATGTGATTCAACTCCGTTTAGGAAGTTTAATTGAACCCTAGTGTGCCATGCAAGAAGATCAATCTGCTTTTGAGAAACGGGCATTCTTGCACTCTACTGTGTTTCCTATAGGGCCAGTACAGTGAGCTAGCTCAGAACAAAAGAACTGTGCTTCCTACACAAACGGGGCATATCTAGTTCAACTCAGTATTGGAAACTGAGTAAAACAGGAGCTTCTCTTCAGTCCAAAACAGTGTACTGCCTAGGAACAGACGAGAATGCTATTTGCACTCTGTATGGCCAGAATAGCACAAGAGTGCTGTTCTTAGCCTGAATGACCACTTGCTGCTACAACTTGAAACTCAACGTGATTCAACTCCGTTTAGGAAATTTAATAGAACCCTAATGTGCCATGCAAGAAGATCACTCTGCTTTTGAGAAACGGGCATTCTTGTACTCTACTGTGTTTCCTATAGAACCAGTACAGTGAGCTAGCTCAGAACAAAAGAACTGTGCTTCCTACACAATCAGGGCATATGTAGTTCAACTCAGTATTGGAAACTGAGTAAAACAGGAGCTTCTCTTCAGTCCAAAACACTGTACTGGCTAGGAACAGCCGTGAATGCTATTCGCATTGTGTATGGCCAGAATAGCACAAGAGTGCTGTTCTTAGCCTGAATGAACACTTGCTACTAGAACTTGAAACTCAATGTGATTCAACTCCGTTTAGGAAGTTTAATTGAACCCTAGTGTGCCATGCAAGAAGATCAATCTGCTTTTGAGAAACGGGCATTCTTGCACTCTACTGTGTTTCCTATAGGGCCAGTACAGTGAGCTAGCTCAGAACAAAAGAACTGTGCTTCCTACACAAACGGGGCATATCTAGTTCAACTCAGTATTGGAAACTGAGTAAAACATGAGCTTCTCTTCAGTCTAAAATACTGTACTGGCTGGGATCAGCCGCGAATGCAATTTGCACTGTGTATGGCCCGAATAGCACAAAAGGGCTGTTCTTAGCCTGAATGAACACTTGCTGCTAGAACTTGAAACTCAACGTGATTCAACTCCGTTTAGGAAGTTTAATTGAACCCTAGTGTGCCATGCAAGAAGAACACTCTGCTTCTGAGAAACGGGCATTCTTGCACTCTACTGTGTTTCCTATAGGGCCAGTATAGTGAGCTAGCTCAGAATAAAAGAATTGTGCTTCCTACACAATCAGGGCATATCTAGTTCAACTCAGTATTGGAAACTGAGTAAAACAGGTGCTTCTCTTCAGTCCAAAACACTGTACTGCCTGGGAACAGCCGCGAATGCTATTTGCACTGTGTATGGCCCGAATAGCACAAGAGTGCTGTTCTTATCCTGAATGAACACTTGCTGCTACAACTTGAAACTCATCGTGATTCAACTCCGTTTAGGAACTTTAATAGAACCCTAGTGTGCCATGCAAGAAGATCACTCTGTTTTTGAGAAACGGGCATTCTTGCACTCTACAGTGTTTCCTATAGGGCCTGTACAGTGAGCTAGCTCAGAACAAAAGAACTGTGCTTCCTACACAAACGGGGCATATCTAGTTCAACTCAGTATTGGAAACTGAGTAAAACAGGAGCTTCTCTTCAGTCCAAAATACTGTACTGGCTGGGATCAGCCGCGAATGCAATTTGCACTGTGTATGGCCAGAATAGCACAAAAGGGCTGTTCTTAGCCTGAATGAACACTTGCTGCTAGAACTTGAAACTCATCGTGATTCAACTCCGTTTACGAAGTTTAATTGAACCCTAGTGTGCCATGCAAGAAGAAGACTCTGCTTCTGAGAAACGGGCATTCTTGCACTCTACTGTGTTTCCTATAGGGCCAGTACAGTGAGCTAGCTCAGAACAAAAGAACTGTGCATCCTACTCAAACGGGGCATATCTAGTTCAACTCAGTATTGGAAACTGAGTAAAACAGTAGCTTCTCTTCAGTCCAAAACACTGTAACTTCTGGGAACAGACGAGAATGCTATTTGCACTGTGTATGGCCAGAATAGCACAAGAGTGCTGTTCTTAGCCTGAATGAACACTTGCTGCTAGAACTTGAAACTCATCGTGATTCAACTCCTTTTAGGAAGTTTAAATGAACCCTAGTGTGCCATGCCAGAAGAACGCTCTGCTTCTGAAAACGGGCATTCTTGAACATTCTGCTTTTGAGAAACGGACATTCTTGCACTCTACTGTGATTCCTATATGGCCAGTACAGTGAGCTAGCTCAGAACAAAAGAACTGTGCTTCCTACAGAAAAGGGGCATATCTAGTTCAACTCAGTATTGGAAACTGAGTAAAACAGGAGCTTCTCTTCAGTATAAAACAGTGTACTGCCTGGGAACAGACGAGAATGCTATTTGCACTCTGTATGGCCAGAATAGCACAAGAGTGCTGTTATTAGCCTGAATGACCACTTGCTGCTACAACTTGAAACTCAACGTGATTCAACTCCGTTTAGGAAATTTAATAGAACCCTAATGTGCCATGCAAGAAGATCACTCTGCTTTTGAGAAACAGGCATTCTTGCACTCTACTGTGTTTCCTATAGGGCCAGTACAGTGAGCTAGCTCAGAACAAAAGAACTGTGCTTCCTACACAAACGTGGCATATCTAGTTCAACTCAGTATTGGAAACTGAGTAAAACAGGAGCTTCTCTTCAGTCCAAAACACTGTACTGGCTGGGAACAGCCGTGAATGCTATTTGCATTGTGTATGGCTAGAATAGCACAAGAGTGCTGTTTTTAGCCTGAATGAACACTTGCTACTAGAACTTGAAACTCAATGTGATTCAACTCCGTTTAGGAAGTTTAATTGAACCCTAGTGTGCCATGCAAGAAGATCACTCTGCTTTTGAGAAACGGGCATTCTTGCACTCTACTGTGTTTCCTATAGGGCCAGTACAGTGAGCTAGCTCAGAACAAAAGAACTGTGCTTCCTACACAAACGTGGCATATCTAGTTCAACTCAGTATTGGAAACTGAGTAAAACAGGAGCTTCTCTTCAGTCCAAAATACTGTACTGGCTGGGAGCAGCCGCGAATGCAATTTGCACTGTGTATGGCCAGAATAGCACAAGAGTGCTGTTCTTAGCCTGAATGAACACTTGCTGTTAGAACTTGAAACTCAACGTGATTCAACTCCGTTTAGGAAGTTTAATTGAACCCTAGTGTGCCATGCAAGAAGAACACTCTGCTTCTGAGAAACGGGCATTCTTGCACTCTACTGTGTTTCCTATAGGGCCAGTACAGTGAGCTAGCTCAGAACAAAAGAACTGTGCTTCCTACACAATCAGGGCATATCTAGTTCAACTCAGTATTGGAAACTGAGTAAAACAGTAGCTTCTCTTCAGTCCAAAACACTGTATTGGCTTTGAACAGTCGCGAATGCTATTTGCACTGTGTATGGCCAGAATAGCACAAGAGTGCTGTTCTTACCCTGAATGAACACTTGCTGCTAAAACTTGAAACTCAACGTGATTCAACTCCGTTTAGGAAGTTTAATTGAACCCTAGTGTGCCATGCAAGAAGACGACTCTGCTTTTGAGAAACGGGCATTCTTGCACTCTACTGTGTTTCCTATAGGGCCAGTACAGTGAGCTAGCTCAGAACAAAAAAACTGTGCTTCCTACACAAACGGGGCATATCTAGTTCAACTTAGTATTGGAAACTGAGTAAAACAGGAGCTTCTCTTCAGTCCAAAATACTGTACTGACTGGGATCAGCCTCGAATGCTATTTGCACTGTGTATGGCCAGAATAGCACAAGAGTGCTGTTCTTAGCCTGAATGAACACTTGCTGCTAGAACTTGAAACTCAACGTGATTCAACTCCGTTTAGGAGGTTTAATTGAACCCTAGTGTGCCATGCAAGAAGAACACTCTGCTTCTGAGAAACAGGCATTCTTGAACACTCTGCTTTTGAGAAACGGGCATTCTTGCACTCTATTGTGTTTCCTATAGGACCAGTACAGTGAGCTAGCTCAGAACAAAAGAACTGTGCTTCCTACACAAAGGGGGCACATCTAGCTCAACTCACTCTTGGAAACTGAGTAAAACAGGAGCTTCTCTTCAGTTCAAAACACTGTACTGGCTGGGAAGAGCCGCGAATGCTATTTGCACTGTGTATGGCCAGAATAGCACAATAGTGCTGTTCTTAGCCTGAATGAACACTTGCTGCTAGAACTTGAAACTCATCGTGATTCAACTCCGTTTAGGAAGTTTAAATGAACCCTAGTGTGCCATGCCAGAAGAACGCTCTGCTTCTGAGAAACGGGCATTCTTGAACACTCTGCTTTTGAGAAACGGGTCTACTTGCACTCTACTGTGTTTCCTATAGGGCCAGTACAGTGAACTACCTCAGAACAAAAGAACTGTGCTTCCTACACTAACGGGGCATATCTAGTCCAACTCAGTATTGGAAACTGAGTAAAACAGGAGCTTCTCTTCAGTCCAAAACACTGTACTGGCTGGGAACAGACGAGAATGCTATTTGTACTGTGTATGGCCAGAATAGCACAAGAGTGCTGTTCTTAGCCTGAATGAACATTTGCTGCTAGAACTTGAAAGTCAATGTGATTCAACTCCGTTTAGGAAGTTTAATTTAACCCAAGTGTTCCTTGCAAGAAGAACACTCTGCTTCTGAGAAACGGGCATTCTTGCACTCTACTGTGTTTCCTATAGGGCCAGTACTGTGAGCTAGCTCAGAACAAAAAACTCTGCTTCCTAAACAAACGGGGCATATCTAGTTCAACTCAGTATTGGAAACTGAGTAAAACAGGAGCTTCTCTTCAGTCCAAAACACTGTACTGGTTGAGAACAGCCACGAATGTTATTTGCAAAGTGTATGGCCAGAGTAGCACAAGAGTGCTGTTCTTAGCCTGAATGAACACTTGCTGCTAGAACTTGAAACTCAACGTGATTCAACTCCGTTTAGGAAGTTTAATTGAACGCTAGTGTGCCATGCAAGTAGAACACTCTGCTTCTGAGAAACAGGCATTCTTGAACACTCTGCTTTTGAGAAACGGGCATTCTTGCACTCTACTGTGTTTCCTATAGGACCAGTACAGTGAGCTAGCTCAGAACAAAAGAACTGTGCTTCCTACACAAACGGGGCACATCTAGCTCAACTCACTATTGGAAACTGAGTAAAACAGGAGATTCTCTTCAGTCCACAACACTGTACTGGCTGGGAAGACCGCGAATGCTATTTGCACTGTGTATGGCCAGAATAGCACAAGAGTGCTGTTCTTAGCCTGAATGAACACTTGCTGCTAGAACTTGAAACTCATCGTGATTCAACTCCGTTTAGGAAGTTTAAATGAACCCTAGTGTGCCATGCCAGAAGAACGCTCTGCTTCTGAGAAACGGGCATTCTTGAACACTCTGCTTTTGAGAAACGGGCATTCTTGCACTCTACTGTGATTCCTATATGGCCAGTACAGTGAGCTAGCTCAGAACAAAAGAACTGTGCTTCCTACAGAAAAGGGGCATATCTAGTTCAACTCAGTATTGGAAACTGAGTAAAACAGGAGCTTCTCTTCAGTCCAAAACAGTGTACTGCCTGGGAACAGATGAGAAATCTATTTGCACTCTGTATGGCCAGAATAGCACAAGAGTGCTGTTCTTAGCCTGAATGACCACTTGCTGCTACAACTTGAAACTCAACGTGATTCAACTCCGTTTAGGAAATTTAATAGAACCCTAATGTGCCATGCAAGAAGATCACTCTGCTTTTGAGAAACGGGCATTCTTGTACTCTACTGTGTTTCCTATATAACCAGTACAGTGAGCTAGCACAGAACAAAAGAACTGTGCTTCCTACACAATCAGGGCATATCTAGTTCAACTCAGTATTGGAAACTGAGTAAAACAGGTACTTCTCTTCAGTCCAAAACACTGTATTGCCTGGGAACAATCGCGAATGCTATTTGCACTGTGTAAGGCCCAAATAGCACAAGAGTGCTGTTCTTATCCTGAATGAACACTTGCTGCTACAACTTGAAACTCAACGTGATTCAATTCCGTTTAGGAAATTTAATAGAACCCTAGTGTGCCATGAAAGAAGATCACTCTGCTTCTGAGAAACGGGCATTCTTGCACTCTACTGTGTTTCCTATAGGGCCAGTATAGTGAGCTAGCTCAGAATAAAAGAATTGTGCTTCCTACACAATCAGGGCATATCTAGTTCAACTCAGTATTGGAAACTGAGTAAAACAGGTGCTTCTCTTCAGTCCAAAACACTGTACTGCCTGGGAACAGCCGCGAATGCTATTTGCACTGTGTATGGCCCGAATACCACAAGAGTTCTGTTCTTATCCTGAATGAACACTTGCTGCTAGAACTTGAAACTCAACGTGATTCAACTCCGTTTAGGAAGTTTAATTGAACGCTAGTGTGCCATGCAAGAAGAACACTCTGCTTCTGAGAAACAGGCATTCTTGAACACTCTGCTTTTGAGAAACGGGCATTCTTGCACTCTACTGTGTTTCCTATAGGACCAGTACAGTGAGCTAGCTCAGAACAAAAGAACTGTGCTTCCTACACAAACGGGGCACATCTAGCTCAACTCACTATTGGAAACTGAGTAAAACAGGAGCTTCTCTTCAGTCCAAAACACTGTACTGGCTGGGAACAGCCGCGAATGCTATTTGCACTGTGTATGGCCAGAATAGCACAAGAGTGCTGTTCTTAGCCTGAATGAACACTTGCTGCTAGAACTTGAAACTCAACGTGATTCAACTCCGTTTAGGAAATTTAATAGAACCCTAGTGTGCCATGCAAGAAGATCACTCTGCTTTTGAGAAACGGGCATTCTTGCACTCTACAGTGTTTCCTATACGGCCTGTACAGTGAGCTAGCTCAGAACAAAAGAACTGTGCTTCCTACACAAACGGGGCATATCTAGTTCAACTCACTATTGGAAACTGAGTAAAACAGGAGCTTCTCTTTAGTCCAAAATACTGTACTGGCTGGGATCAGCCGCGAATGCTATTTGCACTGTGTATGGCCAGAATAGCACAAAAGGGCTATTCTTAGCCTGAATGAACACTTGCTGCTAGAACTTGAAACTCAACGTGATTCAACTCCGTTTACGAAGTTTAATTGAACCCTAGTGTGCCATGCAAGACGAACACTCTGCTTATGAGAAACGGGCATTCTTGCACTCTACTGTGTTTCCTATAGGGCCAGTACAGTGAGCTAGCTCAGAACAAAAGAACTGTGCTTCCTACTCAAACGGGGCATATCTAGTTCAACTCAGTATTGAAAACTGAGTAAAACAGTAGCTTCTCTTCAGTCCAAAACACTGTACCTTCTGGGAACAGACGAGAATGCTATTTGCACTGTGTATGGCCAGAATAGCACAAGAGTGCTGTTCTTAGCCTGAATGAACACTTGCTGCTAGAACTTGAATCTCAACGTGATTCAACTCCGTTTAGGAACTCTAATTGAAACCTAGTGTGCCATGCAAGAAGAACACTCTGCTTTTGAGAAACGGGCATTCTTGCACTCTACAGTGTTTCCTATAGGGCCAGTACAGTGAGCTAGCTCAGAACAAAAGAACTGTGCATCCTACACAAACGGGGCATATCTAGTTCAACTCAGTATTGGAAACTGAGTAAAACAGGAGCTTCTCTTCAGTCCAAAATACTGTACTGGCTGGGTTCAGCCTCAAATGCTATTTGCACTGTGTATGTCCAGAATAGCACAAGAGTGCTGTTCTTAGCCTGAATGAACACTTGCTGCTAGAACTTGAAACTCAACGTGATTCAACTCCGTTTAGGAAGTTTAATTGAACGCTAGTGTGCCATGCAAGAAGAACACTCTGCTTCTGAGAAACAGGCATTCTTGAACACTCTGCTTTTGAGAAACGGGCATTCTTGCACTCTACTGTATTTCCTATAGGGCCAGTACAGTGAGCTAGCTCAGAACAAAAGAACTGTGCTTCCTACACAAACGGGGCATATCTAGTTCAACTCAGTATTGGAAACTGAGTAAAACAGCAGCTACTCTTCAGTCCAAAACACTGTACTGGCTGAGAACAGACGCAAATGCTATTTGCACTGTGTATGGCCAGAATAGCACAAGAGTGCTGTTCTTAGCCTGAATGAACACTTGATGCTAGAACTTGAAACTCAACGTGATTCAACTCGGTTTAGGAACTCTAATTGAACCCTAATGTGCCCTGCAAGAAGAACACTCTGCTTTTGAGAAACGGGCATTCGTGTACTCTACTGTGTTTCCTATAGGGCCAGTACATTGAGCTAGCACAGAACAAAAGAATTGTGCTTCCTACACAACCGGGGCATATCTAGTTCAACTCAGTATTGGAAATTGAGTAAAACTGGAGCTTTTCTTCAGTCCAAAACACTGTACTGGCTGGGAACAGCCTCAAATGCTATTTGCACTGTGTATGGCCAGAATAGCACAACAATGCTGTTCTTAGACTGAATGAACACTTGCTGCTAGAATTTGAAACTCAACGTGATTCAACTCTGTTTAGGAAGTTTAATTGAACCCTAGTGTGCCATGCAAGAAGAACACTCTGCTTTGAGAAACGGGCATTCTTGTACTCTACTGTATTTCCTATAGGGCCAGTACAGTGAGCTAGCTCAGAACAAAAGAACTGTGCTTCCTACACAAACGGGGCATATCTAGTTCAACTCAGTATTGGAAACTGAGTAAAACAGGAGCTTCTCTTCAGTCCAAAACACTGTACTGGCTGAGAACAGAAGCAAATGCTATTTGCACTGTGTATGGTCAGAATAGCACAAGAGTGCTGTTCTTAGCCTGAATGAACACTTGCTGCTAGAACTTGAAACTCAACGTGATTCAACTCCGTTTAGGAAGTAATTGAACCCTAGTGTGCCATGCAAGTAGAACACTCTGCATTTGAGAAACGGGCATTCTTGCACTCTACTGTGTTTCCTATAAGGCCTGTACAGGGAGCTAGCACAGAACAAAAGGACTGTGCTTCCTACACAAACGGGGCATATCTAGTTCAACTCAGTATTGGAAACTGAGTAAAACAGGAGTTTCTCTTCAGTCCAAAACACTGTACTGGCTGGGAACAACCGCGAATGCTATTTGCACCTTGTATGACCAGAATAGCACAAGAGTGCTGTTCTTAGCCTGAATGAACACTTGCTGCTAGAACTTGAAACTCAACGTGATTCAACTCCGTTTAGGAAGTTTAATTGAACCCTAGTGTGCCATGCAAGAAGAACACTCTGCTTTTGAGAAACGGGCATTCTTGCACTCTACTGTGTTTCCAATAGGGCCAGTACAATGAGCTAACTCAGAACAAAAGAACTGTGCTTACTACACAAACGGGGCATATCTAGTTCAACTCAGTATTGGAAACTGAGTAAAACAGGAGCTTCTCTTAAGTCCAAAACACTATCCTGGCTGGGAACACCCGCGAATGCTATTTGCACTGTGTATGGCCAGAATAGCACAAGAGTGCTGTTCTTAGCCTGAATGAACACTTGCTGCTAGAACTTGAAACTCAACGTGATTCAACTCCGTTTAGGAAGTTAATTGAACCCTAGTGTGCCATGCAAGAAGAACACTCTGCTTTTGAGAAACGGGCATTCTTGCACTCTACTGTGTTTCCTATAGGGCCAGTACAGTGAGCTAGCTCAGAACAAAAGAACTGTGCTTCCTACACTAACGGTTCTTATCTAGTTCATCTCAGTATTGGAAACTGAGTAAAACAGGAGCTTCTCTTCAGTCCAAAACACTGTACTGGCTGATAACAGGCGCGAATGTTATTTGCACTGTGTATGGCCAGAATAGAACAAGAGTGCTGTTCTTAGACTGAATGAACACTTGCTGCTAGAACTTGAAACTCAATGTGATTCAACTCCGTTTAGGAAGTTTGATTGAACCCTAGTGTGCCATGCAAGAAGAACACTCTGCTTTTGAGAAACGGGCATTCTTGCACTCTACTGTGTTTCCTATAGGGCCAGTACAGTGAGCTAGCTCAGAACAAAAGAACTGTGCTTCCTACACAAACGGGGCATATCTAGTTCAACTCAGTACTGGAAACTGAGTAAAACAGGAGCTTCTCTTCAGTCCAAAATACTGTACTGGCTGGGATCAGCCGCGAATGCTATTTGCACTGTGTATGGCCAGAATAGCACAAAGGGCTGTTCTTAGCCTGAATGAACACTTGCTGCTAGAACTTGAAACTCAACGTGATTCAACTCCGTTTACGAAGTTTAATTGAACCCTAGTGTGCCATGCAAGAAGAACACTCTGCTTCTGAGAAACGGGCATTCTTGCACTCTACTGTGTTTCCTATAGGGCCAGTACAGTGAGCTAGCTCAGAACAAAAGAACTGTACTTCCTACACAATCAGGGCATATCTAGTTCAACTCAGTATTGGAAACTGAGTAAAACAGGTGCTTCTCTTCAGTCCAAAACACTGTACTGGCTGGGAACAGCCGCGAATGCTATTTGCACTGTGTATGGCCCGAATAGCACAAGAGTGCTGTTCTTATCCTGAATGAACACTTGCTGCTACAACTTGAAACTCAACGTGATTCAACTCCGTTTAGGAAATTTAATAGAACCCTAGTGTGCCATGCAAGAAGATCACTCAGCTTTTGAGAAACGGGCATTCTTGCACTCTACTGTGTTTCCTATAGGGCCAGTACAGTGAGCTAGCTCAGAACAAAAGAACTGTTCTTCGTTCACAAAAGGGGCATATCTAGTTCAACTCAGTATTGGAAACTGAGTAAAACAGGAGATTCTCTTCAGTCCAAAACACTGTACTGGCTGGGAACAGACGCGAATCTATTTGCACTCTGTATGGCCAGAATAGCACAAGAGTGCTGTTTTTAGCCTGAATGAACACTTGCTGCTAGAACTTGAAAGTCAACGTGATTCAACTCCGTTTAGGAAGTGTAATTGAACCCTAGTGTGCCATGCAAGAAGAACACTCTGTTTTTGAGAAACGAGCATTCTTGCACTCTACTGTGTTTCCTATAGGTCCAGTACAGTGAGCTAGCTCAGAACAAAAGAACTGTTCTTCGTACACAAAAGGGGCATATATAGTTCAACTCAGTATTGGAAACTGAGTAAAACAGTAGCTTCTCTTCAGTCCAAAACACTGTACTGGCTGGGAACACAAGCGAATGCTATTTGCACTGTGTATGGCCAGAATAGCACAAGAGTGCTGTTCTTAGCCTGAATGAACACTTGCTGCTAGAACTTGAACCTCAACGTGATTCAACTCTGTTTAGGAAGTTTAATTGAACTCTAGTGTGCCATGCAAGAAGAACACTCTGCTTTTGAGAATTGGGCATTCTTGCACTCTACTGTGTTTCCTATAAGGCCAGTACAGTGAGCTAGATCAGAACAAAAGAACTGTGCTTTCCACAGAAACGGGGCATATCTAGTTCAACTCAGTATTGGAAACAGAGTAAAACAGTAGCTTCTCTTCAGTCCACAACACTGTACTGGCTGGGAACAGACGCGAATGCTATTTGCACTCTGTATAGCCAGAATAGCACAAGAGTGGTGTTCTTAGCCTGAATGAACACTTGCTGCTAGAACTTGAAACTCAACGTGATTCAACTCCGTTTAGGAAGTTTAATTGAACCCTAGTGTGCCATGCAAGAAGAACACTCTGCTTTTGAGAATCGGGCATTCTTGCACTCTACTGTGTTTCCTATAGGGCCAGTACAGTGAGCTAGCTCAGAACAAAAGAACTGTTCTTCGTACACAAAAGGGGCATATCTAGTTCAACTCAGTATTGGAAACTGAGTAAAACAGTAGCTTCTCTTCAGTCCAAAACACTGTACTGGCTGGGAACAGACGCAAATGCTATTTGCACTGTGTATGGCCAAAATAGCACAAGAGTGCTGTTCTTAGCCTGAATGAACACTTGCTGCTAGAACTTGAAACTCAACGTGATTCAACTCCGTTTAGGAAGTTTAATTGAACCCTAGTGTGCCATGCAAGAAGAACACTCTGCTTTTGAGAAACGGGCATTCTTGCACTCTACTGTGTTTCCTATAACACCAGTACAGTGAGCTAGCTCAGAACAAAAGAACTGTGCTTTCCAAAGAAATGGGGCATATCTAGTTCAACTCAGTATTGGAAACTGAGTAAAACAGTAGCTTCTCTTCAGTCCAAAACACTGTACTGGCTGGGAACACAGGTGAATGCTATTTGCACTGTGTATGGCCAGAATAGCAAAAAAGTGCTGTTCTTAGCCTGAATGAACACTTGCTGCTAGAACTTGAAACTCAACGTGATTCAACTCCGTTTAGGAAGTTTAATTGAACCCTAGTGTGCCATGCAAGAAGAACACTCTGCTTTTGAGAAACGGGCATTCTTGCACTCTACTGTGTTTCCTATAGGGCCAGTAAAGTGAGCTAGCACAGAACAAAAGAACTGTGCTTCCTACACAAGCGGGGCATATCTAGTTCAACTCAGTATTGGAAACTGAGTAAAACAGGTGCTTCTCTTCAGTCCAAAACACTGTACTGGCTGGGAACAGATGCAAATGCTATTTGCAGTGTATGGCCAGAATAGCACAAGAGTGCTGTTCTTAGCCTGAATGAACACTTGCTGCTAGAACTGGAAACTCAACGTGATCCAACTCCGTTTAGGAAGTTTAATTGAACCCTAGTGTGCGATGCAAGAAGAACACTCTGCTTTTGAGAAACGGGCATTCTTGCACTCTACTGTGTTTCCTATAAGGCCAGTACAGTGAGCTAGCTCAGAACAAAAGAATTGTGCTTTCCACAGAAATGGGGCATATCTAGTTCAACTCAGTATTGGAAACTGAGTAAAACAGGAGCTTCTCTTCAGTCCAAAACACTGTACTGGCTGGGAACAGACGCGAATGCTATTTGCACTCTATATGGCCAGAATAGCACAAGAGTGGTGTTCTTAGCCTGAATGAACACTTGCTGCTAGAACTTGAAACTCAACGTCATTCAACTCCGTTTAGGAAGTTTAATTGAACCCTAGTGTGCCATGCAAGAAGAACACTCTGCTTTTGAGAAACGGGCATTCTTGCACTCTACTGTGTTTCCTATAGGGCCAGTACAGTGAGCTAGCACAGAACAAAAGAACTGTGCTTCCTACACAAGCGGGGCATGTCTAGTTCAACTCAGTATTGGAAACTGAGTAAAACAGGAGCTTCTCTTCAGTCCAAAACACTGTACTGGCTGGGAACACAAGCGAATGCTATTTGCACTGTGTATGGCCAGAATAGCACAAGAGTGCTGTTATTAGCCTGAATGAACACTTGCTGCTAGAACTTGAACCTCAACGTGATTCAACTCCGTTTAGGAAGTTTAATTGAACCGTAGTGTCACATGCAAGAAGAACACTCTGCTTTTGAGAAATGGGCATTCATGCACTCTACTGTGTTTCCTATAGGGCCAGTAAAGTGAGCTAGCACAGAACAAAAGAACTGTGCTTCCTACACAAGCGGGGCATATCTAGTTCAACTCAGTATTGGAAACTGAGTAAAACAGGTGCTTCTCTTCAGTCCAAAACACTGTACTGGCTGGGAACAGACGCAAATGCTATTTGCAGTGTATGGCCAGAATAGCACAAGAGTGCTGTTCTTAGACTGAATGAACACTTGCTGCTAGAACTTGAAACTCAACGTGATTCAACTCCGTTTAGGAAGTTTAATTGAACCCTAGTGTGCCATGCAAGAAGAACACTCTGCTTTTGAGAAACGGGCATTCTTGTTCTCTACTGTGTTTCCTATAGGGCCAGTACAGTGAGCTAGCACAGAACAAAAGAACTGTGCTTCCTACACAACCGGGGCATATCTAGTTCAACTCATTATTGGAAACTGAGTAAAACAGGAGCTTCTCTTCAGTCCAAAACGCTGTACTGGCTGGGAACAGCCGCAAATGCTATTTGCACTGTGTATGGCCAGAATAGCACAAGAGTGCTATTCTTAGCCTGAATGAACACTTGCTGCTAGAACTTGAAACCCAACGTGATTCAACTCCGTTTAGGAAGTTTAATTGATCCCTAGTGTGCCATGCAAGGAGAACACTCTGCTTTTGAGAAACGGGCATTCTTGCACTCTACTGTGTTTCCTATAGAACCAGTACAGTGAGCCAACTCAGAACAAAAGAACTGTGCTTCCTACACAAACGGGTCATATCTAGTTCAACTCAGTATTGGAAACTGAGTAAAACAGGAGCTTCTCTTCAGTCCAATACACTGTACTGGCTGGGAACAGACCCGAATGCTATTTGCACTGTGTATGGCCAGGATAGCACAAGTGTGCTGTTTTTAGAATGAATGAACACCTGCTTCTAGAACTTGAAACTCAACGTGATTCAACTCCGTTTAGTAAGTTTCATTGAACCCTAGTGTGCCATGCAAGAAGAACACTCTGCTTTTGAGAAACGGGCATTCTTGTACTCTACTGTATTTCCTATAAGGCCAGTACAGTGAGCTAGCTCAGAACAAAAGAACTGTGCTTCCTACACAAACGGGTCATATCTAGTTCAACTCAGTATTGGAAACTGAGTAAAACAGGAGCTTCTCTTCAGTCCAATACACTGTACTGGCTGGGAACAGACCCGAATGCTATTTGCACTGTGTATGGCCAGAATAGCACAAGAGTGCTGTTCATAGCCTGAATGAGCACTTGTTGCTAGCACTTGAAACTCAACGTGATTCAACTCCGTTTAGGAAGTTTAATTGAACCCTAGTGTGCCATGCAAGAAGAACACTCTGCTTTTGAGAAACGGGCATTCTTGTCCTCTAATGTGTTTCCTATAGTGCCAGTACATTGAGCTAGCACAGAACAAAAGAACTGTGCTTCCTACACAACCGGGGCATATCTAGTTCAACTCAGTATTGGAAACTGAGTAAAACAGGAGCTTCTCTTCAGTCCAAAACACTGTACTGGCTGGGAACAGCCGCAAATGCTACATGCACTGTGTATGGCTAGAATAGCACAAGAGTGCTGTTCTTACCCTGAATGTACACTTGCTGCTAGAACTTGAAACTCAACGTGATTCAACTCCGTTTAGGAAGTTTAATTGAACCCTAGTGTGCCATGCAAGAAGAACACTCTGCTTTTGAGAAACGGGCATTCTTGTTCTCTACTGTGTTTCCTATAGGGCCAATACAGTGAGCTAGCACAGAACAAAAGAACTGTGCTTCCTACACAACCGGGGCATATCTAGTTCAACTCAGTATTGGAAACTGAGTAAAACAGGAGCTTCTCTTCAGTCCAAAACACTGTACTGGCTGGGAACAGCCGCAAATGCTATTTGCACTGTGTATGGCCAGAATAGCACAAGAGTGCTGTTCTTAGCCTGAAAGAACACTTGCTGCTAGAACTTGAAACTCAACGTGATTCAACTCCGTTTAGGAAGTTTAATTGAACCCTAGTGTGCCATGCAAGAAGAACACTCTGCTTTTGAGAAACGGGCATTCTTGTACTCTAATGTGTTTCCTATAGTGCCAGTACTTGAGCTAGCACAGAACAAAAGAACTGTGCTTCCTACACAAACGGGGCATATCTAGTTCAACTCAGTATTGGAAACTGAGTAAAACAGCAGCTACTCTTCAGTCCAAAACACTGTACTGGCTGAGAACAGACACAAATGCTATTTGCACTGTGTATGGCCAGAATAGCACAAGAGTGCTGTTCTTAGCCTGAATGAACACTTGCTGCTAGAACTTGAAACTCAACGTGATTCAGCTCCGTTTAGGAAGATTAATTGAACCCTAGTGTGCCATGCAAGAAGAACACTCCGCTTTTGAGAAACGGGCATTCTTGTACTCTACTGTGTTTCCTATAGTGCCAGTACATTGAGCTAGCACAGAACAACAGAACTGTGCTTCCTACACAAACGGGGCATATCTAGTTCAACTCAGTATTGGAAACTGAGTAAAACAGGAGCTTCACTTCAGTCCACAACACTGTACTGGCTAAGAAGAGCCGCAAATGCTATATGCACTGTGTATGTCCAGAATAGCACAAGTGTGCTGTTCTTAGCCTGAATGAACACTTGCTGCTAGAACTTGAAACTCAACGTTATTCAACTACGCTTAGGAAGTTTAATTGAACCCTAGTGTGCCATGCAAGAAGAACACTCTACTTTTGAGAAACGGGCATTCTTGCACTCTACTGTGTTTCCTATAGTGCCAGTACAGTGAGGTAGCTCAGAACAAAAGAACTGTGCTTCCTACACAAACGGGGCATATCTAGTTCAACTCAGTATTGGAAACTGAGTAAAACAGGAGCTTCTCTTCAGTCCAAAACACTGTACTGGTGGGAACACCCGCGAATGCTATTTACACTGTGTATGGCCAGAATAGAACAAGAGTGCTGTTCTTAGCCTGAATGAACACTTGCTGCTAGAACTTGAAACTCAACGTGATTCAACTCCGTTTAGGAAGTTTAATTGAACCCTAGTGTGCCATGCAAGAAGAACACTCTGCTTTTGAGAAACGGGCATTCTTTCACTCTACCTTGTTTCCTATAGGGCCAGTACAGTGAGCTAGCTCAGAACAAAAGAACTGTGCTTCCTACACAAACGGGGCATATCTAGTTCAACTCAGTATTGGAAACTGAGTAAAACAGGAGCTTCTCTTCAGTCCAAAACACTGTACTGGCTGATAACAGACGCGAATGGTATTTGCACTGTGTATGGCCAGAATAGAACAAGAGTGCTGTTCTTAGCCTGAACGAACACTTGCTGCGAGAACTTGAAACTCAACGTGGTTCAACACCGTTTAGGAAGTTTAATTGAACCCTAGTGTGCAATGCAAGAAGAACACTCTGCTTTTGAGAAATGGGCATTCTTGCACTCTAATGTGTTTCCTATAGGGGCAGTACAGAGAGCTAACTCAGAACAAAAGAACTGTGCTTCCTACACAAACGGGGCATGTCTAGTTCAACTCAGTATTGGAAACTGAGTAAAACAGGAGCTTCTCTTCAGTCCAAAACACTGTACTGGCTGGGAACACAAGCGAATGCTATTTGCACTGTGTATGGCCAGAATAGCACAAGAGTGCTGTTATTAGCCTGAATGAACACTTGCTGCTAGAACTTGAAACTCAACGTGATTCAACTCCGTTTAGGAAGTTTAATTGAACCGTAGTGTCACATGCAAGAAGAACACTCTGCTTTTGAGAAATGGGCATTCATGCACTCTACTGTGTTTCCTATAGGGCCAGTAAAGTGAGCTAGCACAGAACAAAAGAACTGTGCTTCCTACACAAGCGGGGCATATCTAGTTCAACTCAGTATTGGAAACTGAGTAAAACAGGTGCTTCTCTTCAGTCCAAAACACTGTACTGGCTGGGAACAGACGCAAATGCTATTTGCAGTGTATGGCCAGAATAGCACAAGAGTGCTGTTCTTAAACTGAATGAACACTTGCTGCTAGAACTTGAAACTCAACGTGATTCAACTCCGTTTAGGAAGTTTAATTGAACCCTAGTGTGCCATGCAAGAAGAACACTCTGCTTTTGAGAAACGGGCTTTCTTGTTCTCTACTGTGTTTCCTATAGGGCCAGTACAGTGAGCTAGCACAGAACAAAAGAACTGTGCTTCCTACACAACCGGGGCATATCTAGTTCAACTCATTATTGGAAACTGAGTAAAACGGGAGCTTCTCTTCAGTCCAAAACGCTGTACTGGCTGGGAACAGCCGCAAATGCTATTTGCACTGTGTATGGCCAGAATAGCACAAGAGTGCTATTCTTAGCCTGAATGAACACTTGCTGCTAGAACTTGAAACCCAACGTGATTCAACTCCGTTTAGGAAGTTTAATTGATCCCTAGTGTGCCATGCAAGGAGAACACTCTGCTTTTGAGAAACGGGCATTCTTGCACTCTACTGTGTTTCCTATAGAACCAGTACAGTGAGCTAGCTCAGAACAAAGAACTTTGCTTCCTACACAAACGGGTCATATCTAGTTCAACTCAGTAATGGAAACTGAGTAAAACAGGAGCTTCTCTTCAGTCCAATACACTGTACTGGCTGGGAACAGACCCGAATGCTATTTGCACTGTGTATGGCCAGGATAGCACAAGTGTGCTGTTTTTAGAATGAATGAACACCTGCTTCTAGAACTTGAAACTCAACGTGCTTCAACTCCGTTTAGGAAGTTTCATTGAACCCTAGTGTGCCATGCAAGAAGAACACTCTGCTTTTGAGAAACGGGCATTCTTGTACTCTACTGTATTTCCTATAAGGCCAGTACAGTGAGCTAGCTCAGAACAAAAGAACTGTGCTTCCTACACAAACGGGTCATATCTAGTTCAACTCAGTATTGGAAACTGAGTAAAACAGGAGCTTCTCTTCAGTCCAATACACTGTACTGGCTGGGAACAGACCCGAATGCTATTTGCACTGTGTATGGCCAGAATAGCACAAGAGTGCTGTTCATAGCCTGAATGAACACTTGTTGCTAGCACTTGAAACTCAACGTGATTCAACTCCGTTTAGGAAGTTTAATTGAACCCTAGTGTGCCATGCAAGAAGAACACTCTGCTTTTGAGAAACGGGCATTCTTGTCCTCTAATGTGTTTCCTATAGTGCCAGTACATTGAGCTAGCACAGAACAAAAGAACTGTGCTTCCTACACAACCGGGGCATATCTAGTTCAACTCAGTATTGGAAACTGAGTAAAACAGGAGCTTCTCTTCAGTCCAAAACACTGTACTGGCTGGGAACAGCCGCAAATGCTATTTGCACTGTGTATGGCCAGAATAGCACAAGAGTGCTGTTCTTAGCCTGAATGAACACTTGCTGCTAGAACTTGAAACTCAACGTGATTCAGCTCCGTTTAGGAAGATTAATTGAACCCTAGTGTGCCATGCAAGAAGAACACTCCGCTTTTGAGAAACGGGCATTCTTATACTCTACTGTGTTTCCTATAGTGCCAGTACATTGAGCTAGCACAGAACAACAGAACTGTGCTTCCTACACAAACGGGGCATATCTAGTTCAACTCAGTATTGGAAACTGAGTAAAACAGGAGCTTCACTTCAGTCCACAACACTGTACTGGCTAAGAAGAGCCGCAAATGCTATATGCACTGTGTATGTCCAGAATAGCACAAGTGTGCTGTTCTTAGCCTGAATGAACACTTGCTGCTAGAACTTGAAACTCAACGTTATTCAACTACGCTTAGGAAGTTTAATTGAACCCTAGTGTGCCATGCAAGAAGAACACTCTAGTTTTGAGAAACGGGCATTCTTGCACTCTACTGTGTTTCCTATAGTGCCAGTACAGTGTGGTAGCTCAGAACAAAAGAACTGTGCTTCCTACACAAACGGGGCATATCTAGTTCAACTCAGTATTGGAAACTGAGTAAAACAGGAGCTTCTCTTCAGTCCAAAACACTGTACTGGTGGGAACACCCGCGAATGCTATTTACACTGTGTATGGCCAGAATAGCACAAGAGTGCTGTTCTTAGCCTGAATGAACACTTGCTGCTAGAACTTGAAACTCAACGTGATTCAACTCCGTTTAGGAAGTTTAATTGAACCCTAGTGTGCCATGCAAGAAGAACACTCTGCTTTTGAGAAACGGGCATTCTTTCACTCTACCTTGTTTCCTATAGGGCCAGTACAGTGAGCTAGCTCAGAACAAAAGAACTGTGCTTCCTACACAAACGGGGCATATCTAGTTCAACTCAGTATTGGAAACTGAGTAAAACAGGAGCTTCTCTTCAGTCCAAAACACTGTACTGGCTGATAACAGACGCGAATGGTATTTGCACTGTGTATGGCCAGAATAGAACAAGAGTGCTGTTCTTAGCCTGAACGAACACTTGCTGCGAGAACTTGAAACTCAACATGGTTCAACACCGTTTAGGAAGTTTAATTGAACCCTAGTGTGCAATGCAAGAAGAACACTCTGCTTTTGAGAAATGGGCATTCTTGCACTCTACTGTGTTTCCTATAGGGGCAGTACAGAGAGCTAACTCAGAACAAAAGAACTGTGCTTCCTACACAAACGGGGCATATCTAGTTCAACTCAGTTTTGGAAACTGAGTAAAACAGGAGCTTCTCTTCAGTCCAAAACAGTATACTGGCTGGGAACACCCGCGAATGCTATTTGCACTGTGTATGGCCAGAATAGCACAAGAGTGCTGTTCTTAGCCTGAATGAACACTTGCTGCTAGAACTTGAAACTCAACGTGATTCAACTCCGTTTAGGAAGTTTAATTGAACCCTAGTGTGCCATACAAGAAGAACACTCTGCTTTTGAGAAACGGGCATCTTGCACTCTACTGTTTTCCTACAGGGCCAGTACAGTGAGCTAGCTCAGAACAAAAGAACTGTGCTTCCTACACAAACGTTGCACATCTAGTTCAACTCAGTATTGGAAAGTGAGTAAAACAGGAGCTTCTCTTCAGTCCAAAACACTGTACTGGCTGGGAACACCCGCGAATGCTTTTTGCACTGTGTATTGCCAGAATAGCACAAGAGTGCTGTTCTTAGCCTGAATGAACACTTGCTGCTAGAACTTGAACCTCAACGTGATTCAACTCCATTTAGGAAGTTTAATTGATCCCTAGTGTGCCATGCAAGGAGAACACTCTGCTTTTGAGAAACGGGCATTCTTGCTCTCTACTGTGTTTCCTATAGGGCCAGTACAGTGAGCTAGCTCAGAACAAAAGAACTGTGCTTCCTACACAAACAGGTCATATCTAGTTCAACTCAGTATTGGAAACTGAGTAAAACAGGAGCTTCTCTTCAGTCCAATACACTGTACTGGCTGGGAACAGACCCGAATGCTATTTGCACTGTGTATGGCCAGAATAGCACAAGGGTGCTGTTTTTAGAATGAATGAACACCTGTTTCTAGAACTTGAAACTCAACGTGATTCAACTCCGTTTAGGAAGTTTCATTGAACCCTAGTGTGCCATGCAAGAAGAACACTCTGCTTTTGAGAAACGGGCATTCTTGTACTCTACTGTATTTCCTATAGGGCCAGTACAGTGAGCTAACTCAGAACAAAAGAACTGTGCTTCCTACAAAAACGAGGCATATCTAGTTCACCTCAGTATTGGAAACTGAGTAAAACAGGAGCTTCTCTTCAGTCAAAAACACTGTACTGGCTGGGAACACCCGCGAATGCTATTTGCACTGTGTATGGCCAGAATAGCACAAGAGTGCTGTTCTTAGCCTGAATGAACACTTGCTGCTAGAACTTGAAACTCAACGTGATTCAACTCCGTTTAGGAAGTTTAATTGAACCCTAGTGTGCCATGCAAGAAGAACACTCTGCTTTTGAGAAACGGGCATTCTTGTCCTCTAATGTGTTTCCTATAGTGCCAGTACATTGAGCTAGCACAGAACAAAAGAACTGTGCTTCCTACACAACCGGGGCATATCTAGTTCAACTCAGTATTGGAAACTGAGTAAAACAGGAGCTTCTCTTCAGTCCAAAACACTGTACTGGCTGGGAAGAGCCGCAAATGCTACATGCACTGTGTATGTCTAGAATAGCACAAGAGTGCTGTTCTTACCCTGAATGTACACTTGCTGCTAGAACTTGAAACTCAACGTGATTCAACTCCGTTTAGGAAGTTTAATTGAACCCTAGTGTGCCATGCAAGAAGAACACTCTGCTTTTGAGAAACGGGCATTCTTGTTCTCTACTGTGTTTCCTATAGGGCCAATACAGTGAGCTAGCACAGAACAAAAGAACTGTGCTTCCTACACAACCGGGGCATATCTAGTTCAACTCAGTATTGGAAACTGAGTAAAACAGGAGCTTCTCTTCAGTCCAAAACACTGTACTGGCTGGGAACAGCCGCAAATGCTATTTGCACTGTGTATGGCCAGAATAGCACAAGAGTGCTATTCTTAGCCTGAATGAACACTTGCTGCTAGAACTTGAAACTCAACGTGATTCAACTCCGTTTAGGAAGTTTAATTGATCCCTAGTGTGCCATGCAAGGAGAACACTCTGCTTTTGAGAAACGGGCATTCTTGCACTCTACTGTGTTTCCTATAGGGCCAGTACAGTGAGCTAGCTATGAACAAAAGAACTGTGCTTCCTACACAAACGGGGCATATCTAGTTCACCTCAGTATTGGAAACTGAGTAAAACAGGAGCTTCTCTTCAGTCAAAAACACTGTACTGGCTGGGAACACCCGCGAATGCTATTTGCACTGTGTATGGCCAGAATAGCACAAGAGTGCTATTCTTAGCCTGAATGAACACTTGCTGCTAGAACTTGAAACTCAACGAGATTCAACTCCGTTTAGGAAGTTTAATTGAACCCTAGTGTGCCATGCAAGAAGAACACTCTGCTTTTGAGAAACGGGCATTCTTGCACTCTACTGTGTTTGCTATAGGGCCAGTACAGAGCTAACTCAGAACAAAAGAACTGTGCTTCCTACACAAACGAGGCATATCTAGTTCAACTCATTTTTGGAAACTGAGTAAAACAGGAGCTTCTCTTCAGTCCAAAGCAGTATACTGGCTGGGAACACCCGCGAATGCTATTTGCACTGTGTATGGCCAGAATAGCACAAGAGTGCTGTTCTTAGCCTGAATGAATACTTGCTGCTAGAACTTGAACCTCAACGTGATTCAACTCCATTTAGGAAGTTTAATTGAACCCTAGTGTGCCCTGCAAGAAGAACACTGTGCTTTTGAGAAACGGGCATTCTTGTATTCTACTGTGTTTCCTATAGGGCCAGTACAGTGAGCTAGCACAGAACAAAAGAACTGTGGTACCTACACAAACGGGGTATATCTAGTTCAACTCAGTATTGGAAACTGAGTAAAACAGGAGCTTCTCTTCAGTCCAAAACTCTGTACTGGCTGGGAACAGCCGCAAATGCTATTTGCACTGTGTATGGCCAGAATAGCACAAGAGTGCTGTTCTTAGACTGAATGAACACTTGCTGCTAGAACTTGAAACTCAACGTGATTCAACTCCGTTTAGGAAGTTTAATTGAACCCTAGTGTGCCATGCAAGAAGAACACTCTGCTTTTGAGAAACGGGCATTCTTGTTCTCTACTGTGTTTCCTATAGGGCCAGTACAGTGAGCTAGCACAGAACAAAAGAACTGTGCTTCCTACACAACCGGGGCATATCTAGTTCAACTCAGTATTGGAAACTGAGTAAAACAGGAGCTTCTCTTCAGTCCAAAACACTATACTGGCTGGGATCACCCGCGAATGCTATATGCAGTGTTTATGGCCAGAATATCACAAGAGTGCTGTTCTTAGCCTGAATGAACACTTGCTGCTAGAACTTGAAACTCAACGTGACTCAACTGCATTTAGGAAGTTTAATTGAACCGTAGGGTGCCATACAAGAAGAACACTCTGCTTTTGAGAAACGGGCATTCTTGCACTCTACTGTGTTTCCTATAGGGCCAGTACAAAGAGGTAGCTCAGAACAACAGAACTGTGCTTCCTACACAAACGGGGCATATCTAGTTCAACTCAGTATTGGAAACTGAGTAAAACAGGAGCTTCACTTCAGTCCACAACACTGTACTGGCTAAGAAGAGCCGCAAATGCTATATGCACTGTGTATGTCCAGAATAGCACAAGTGTGCTGTTCTTAGCCTGAATGAACACTTGCTGCTAGAACTTGAAACTCAACGTTATTCAACTACGCTTAGGAAGTTTAATTGAACCCTAGTGTGCCATGCAAGAAGAACACTCTAGTTTTGAGAAACGGGCATTCATGCACTCTACTGTGTTTCCTATAGTGCCAGTACAGTGTGGTAGCTCAGAACAAAAGAACTGTGCTTCCTACACAAACGGGGCATATCTAGTTCAACTCAGTATTGGAAACTGAGTAAAACAGGAGCTTCTCTTCAGTCCAAAACACTGTACTGGTGGGAACACCCGCGAATGCTATTTACACTGTGTATGGCCAGAATAGCACAAGAGTGCTGTTCTTAGCCTGAATGAACACTTGCTGCTAGAACTTGAAACTCAACGTGATTCAACTCCGTTTAGGAAGTTTAATTGAACCCTAGTGTGCCATGCAAGAAGAACACTCTGCTTTTGAGAAACGGGCATTCTTTCACTCTACCTTGTTTCCTATAGGGCCAGTACAGTGAGCTAGCTCAGAACAAAAGAACTGTGCTTCCTACACAAACGGGGCATATCTAGTTCAACTCAGTATTGGAAACTGAGTAAAACAGGAGCTTCTCTTCAGTCCAAAACACTGTACTGGCTGATAACAGACGCGAATGGTATTTGCACTGTGTATGGCCAGAATAGAACAAGAGTGCTGTTCTTAGCCTGAACGAACACTTGCTGCGAGAACTTGAAACTCAACATGGTTCAACACCGTTTAGGAAGTTTAATTGAACCCTAGTGTGCAATGCAAGAAGAACACTCTGCTTTTGAGAAATGGGCATTCTTGCACTCTACTGTGTTTCCTATAGGGGCAGTACAGAGAGCTAACTCAGAACAAAAGAACTGTGCTTCCTACACAAACGGGGCATATCTAGTTCAACTCAGTTTTGGAAACTGAGTAAAACAGGAGCTTCTCTTCAGTCCAAAACAGTATATTGGCTGGGAACACCCGCGAATGCTATTTGCACTGTGTATGGCCAGAATTGCACAAGAGTGCTGTTCTTAGCCTGAATGAACACTTGCTGCTAGAACTTGAAACTCAACGTGATTCAACTCCGTTTAGGAAGTTTAATTGAACCCTAGTGTGCCATACAAGAAGAACACTCTGCTTTTGAGAAACGGGCATCTTGCACTCTACTGTTTTCCTACAGGGCCAGTACAGTGAGCTAGCTCAGAACAAAAGAACTGTGCTTCCTACACAAACGTTGCACATCTAGTTCAACTCAGTATTGGAAAGTGAGTAAAACAGGAGCTTCTCTTCAGTCCAAAACACTGTACTGGCTGGGAACACCCGCGAATGCTTTTTGCACTGTGTATTGCCAGAATAGCACAAGAGTGCTGTTCTTAGCCTGAATGAACACTTGCTGCTAGAACTTGAACCTCAACGTGATTCAACTCCATTTAGGAAGTTTAATTGATCCCTAGTGTGCCATGCAAGGAGAACACTCTGCTTTTGAGAAACGGGCATTCTTGCTCTCTACTGTGTTTCCTATAGGGCCAGTACAGTGAGCTAGCTCAGAACAAAAGAACTGTGCTTCCTACACAAACAGGTCATATCTAGTTCAACTCAGTATTGGAAACTGAGTAAAACAGGAGCTTCTCTTCAGTCCAATACACTGTACTGGCTGGGAACAGACCCGAATGCTATTTGCACTGTGTATGGCCAGAATAGCACAAGGGTGCTGTTTTTAGAATGAATGAACACCTGTTTCTAGAACTTGAAACTCAACGTGATTCAACTCCGTTTAGGAAGTTTCATTGAACCCTAGTGTGCCATGCAAGAAGAACACTCTGCTTTTGAGAAACGGGCATTCTTGTACTCTACTGTATTTCCTATAGGGCCAGTACAGTGAGCTAACTCAGAACAAAAGAACTGTGCTTCCTACAAAAACGGGGCATATCTAGTTCACCTCAGTATTGGAAACTGAGTAAAACAGGAGCTTCTCTTCAGTCAAAAACACTGTACTGGCTGGGAACACCCGCGAATGCTATTTGCACTGTGTATGGCCAGAATAGCACAAGAGTGCTGTTCTTAGCCTGAATGAACACTTGCTGCTAGAACTTGAAACTCAACGTGATTCAACTCCGTTTAGGAAGTTTAATTGAACCCTAGTGTGCCATGCAAGAAGAACACTCTGCTTTTGAGAAACGGGCATTCTTGTCCTCTAATGTGTTTCCTATAGTGCCAGTACATTGAGCTAGCACAGAACAAAAGAACTGTGCTTCCTACACAACCGGGGCATATCTAGTTCAACTCAGTATTGGAAACTGAGTAAAACAGGAGCTTCTCTTCAGTCCAAAACACTGTACTGGCTGGGAAGAGCCGCAAATGCTACATGCACTGTGTATGTCTAGAATAGCACAAGAGTGCTGTTCTTACCCTGAATGTACACTTGCTGCTAGAACTTGAAACTCAACGTGATTCAACTCCGTTTAGGAAGTTTAATTGAACCCTAGTGTGCCATGCAAGAAGAACACTCTGCTTTTGAGAAACGGGCATTCTTGTTCTCTACTGTGTTTCCTATAGGGCCAATACAGTGAGCTAGCACAGAACAAAAGAACTGTGCTTCCTACACAACCGGGGCATATCTAGTTCAACTCAGTATTGGAAACTGAGTAAAACAGGAGCTTCTCTTCAGTCCAAAACACTGTACTGGCTGGGAACAGCCGCAAATGCTATTTGCACTGTGTATGGCCAGAATAGCACAAGAGTGCTATTCTTAGCCTGAATGAACACTTGCTGCTAGAACTTGAAACTCAACGTGATTCAACTCCGTTTAGGAAGTTTAATTGATCCCTAGTGTGCCATGCAAGGAGAACACTCTGCTTTTGAGAAACGGGCATTCTTGCACTCTACTGTGTTTCCTATAGGGCCAGTACAGTGAGCTAGCTATGAACAAAAGAACTGTGCTTCCTACACAAACGGGGCATATCTAGTTCACCTCAGTATTGGAAACTGAGTAAAACAGGAGCTTCTCTTCAGTCAAAAACACTGTACTGGCTGGGAACACCCGCGAATGCTATTTGCACTGTGTATGGCCAGAATAGCACAAGAGTGCTATTCTTAGCCTGAATGAACACTTGCTGCTAGAACTTGAAACTCAACGAGATTCAACTCCGTTTAGGAAGTTTAATTGAACCCTAGTGTGCCATGCAAGAAGAACACTCTGCTTTTGAGAAACGGGCATTCTTGCACTCTACTGTGTTTGCTATAGGGCCAGTACAGAGCTAACTCAGAACAAAAGAACTGTGCTTCCTACACAAACGAGGCATATCTAGTTCAACTCATTTTTGGAAACTGAGTAAAACAGGAGCTTCTCTTCAGTCCAAAGCAGTATACTGGCTGGGAACACCCGCGAATGCTATTTGCACTGTGTATGGCCAGAATAGCACAAGAGTGCTGTTCTTAGCCTGAATGAATACTTGCTGCTAGAACTTGAACCTCAACGTGATTCAACTCCATTTAGGAAGTTTAATTGAACCCTAGGGTGCCCTGCAAGAAGAACACTGTGCTTTTGAGAAACGGGCATTCTTGTATTCTACTGTGTTTCCTATAGGGCCAGTACAGTGAGCTAGCACAGAACAAAAGAACTGTGGTACCTACACAAACGGGGTATATCTAGTTCAACTCAGTATTGGAAACTGAGTAAAACAGGAGCTTCTCTTCAGTCCAAAACTCTGTACTGGCTGGGAACAGCCGCAAATGCTATTTGCACTGTGTATGGCCAGAATAGCACAAGAGTGCTGTTCTTAGACTGAATGAACACTTGCTGCTAGAACTTGAAACTCAACGTGATTCAACTCCGTTTAGGAAGTTTAATTGAACCCTAGTGTGCCATGCAAGAAGAACACTCTGCTTTTGAGAAACGGGCATTCTTGTTCTCTACTGTGTTTCCTATAGGGCCAGTACAGTGAGCTAGCACAGAACAAAAGAACTGTGCTTCCTACACAACCGGGGCATATCTAGTTCAACTCAGTATTGGAAACTGAGTAAAACAGGAGCTTCTCTTCAGTCCAAAACACTATACTGGCTGGGATCACCCGCGAATGCTATATGCAGTGTTTATGGCCAGAATATCACAAGAGTGCTGTTCTTAGCCTGAATGAACACTTGCTGCTAGAACTTGAAACTCAACGTGACTCAACTGCATTTAGGAAGTTTAATTGAACCGTAGGGTGCCATACAAGAAGAACACTCTGCTTTTGAGAAACGGGCATTCTTGCACTCTACTGTGTTTCCTATAGGGCCAGTACAAAGAGGTAGCTCAGAACAAAAGAACTGTGCTTCCTACACAAACGGGGCATATCTAGTTCAACTCAGTATTGGAAACTGAGTAAAACAGGAGCTTCTCTTCAGTCCAAAACACTGTACTGGCTGGGAACAGCCGCAAATGCTATTTGCACTGTGTATGGCCAGAATAGCACAAGAGTGCTGTTCTTAGCCTGAATGAACACTTGCTGCTAGAACTTGAAACTCAACGTGATTCAACTCCGTTTAGGAAGTTTAATTGAACCGTACTGTCACATGCAAGAAGAACACTCTGCTTCTGAGAAACAGGCATTCTTGAACACTCTGCTTTTGAGAAACGGGCATTCTTGCACTCTCCTGTGTTTCCTATAGGGCCAGTACATTGAGCTAGCTCAGAACAAAAGAAATGTGCTTTCCACAGAAACGGGGCATATCTACTTCAACTCAGTAAGGAAACTGAGTAAAACAGTAGCTTCTCTTCAGTCCAAAACACTGTACTGGCTGGGAACAGAAACGAATGCTATTTGCACTGTGTATGGCCAGAATAGCACAAGAGTGCTGTTCTTAGCCTGAATGAACACTTGCTGCTAGAAATTGAAACTAAGAGTGATTCAACTCCGTTTAGTAAGTTTAATTGAACCCTAGTGTGCCATGCAAGAAGAACACTCTGCTTTTGAGACTCGGGCATTCTTGCACTCTACTGTGTTTCCTATAGGGCCAGTACAGTGAGCTAGCACAGAACAAAAGAACTGTGCTTCCTACACAAGCGGGGCATATCTAGTTCAACTCAGTATTGGAAACTGAGTAAAACAGGAGCTTCTCTTCAGTCCAAAACACTGTACTGGCTGGGAACAGACGCGAACGCTATTTCCACTGTGTATGGCCAGAATAGCACAAGAGTGCTGTTCTTAGCCTGAATGAACACTTGCTGCTAGAACTTGAAAATCAACGTGATTCAACTCCGTTTAGGAAGTTTAATTGAACTCTAGTGTGCCATGCAAGAAGAACACTCTGCTTTTGAGAAACGGGCATTCTTGCACTCTACTGTGTTTCCTATAAGGCCAGTACAGTGAGCTAGATCAGAACAAAAGAACTGTGCTTTCCACAGAAACGGGGCATATCTAGTTCAACTCAGTATTGGAAACAGAGTAAAACAGTAGCTTCTCTTCAGTCCACAACACTGTACTGGCTGGGAACAGACGCGAATGCTATTTGCACTCTGTATAGCCAGAATAGCACAAGAGTGGTGTTCTTAGCCTGAATGAACACTTGCTGCTAGAACTTGAAACTCAACGTGATTCAACTCCGTTTAGGAAGTTTAATTGAACCCTAGTGTGCCATGCAAGAAGAACACTCTGCTTTTGAGAAACGGGTATTCTTGCACTCTACTGTGTTTCCTATAGGGCCAGTAAAGTGAGCTAGCACAGAACAAAAGAACTGTGCTTCCTACACAAGCGGGGCATATCTAGTTCAACTCAGTATTGGAAACTGAGTAAAACAGGTGCTTCTCTTCAGTCCAAAACACTGTACTGGCTGGGAACAGACACAAATGCTATTTGCACTGTGTATGGCCAGAATAGCACAAGAGTGCTGTTCTTAGCCTGAATGAACACTTGCTGCTATAACTTGAAACTCAACGTGATTCAACTCCGTTTAGGAAGTTTAATTGAACCCTAGTGTGCCATGCAAGAAGAACACTCTGCTTTTGAGAATCGGGCATTCTTGCACTCTACTGTGTTTCCTATAAGGCCAGTACAGTGAGCTAGCTCAGAACAAAAGAACTGTGCTTTCCACAGAAACGGGGCATATCTAGTTCAACTCAGTATTGGAAACTGAGTAAAACAGGAGCTTCTCTTCAGTCCAAAACACTGTACTGGCTGGGAACAGACGCGAATGCTATTTGCACTCTGTATGGCCAGAATAGCACAAGAGTGGTGTTCTTAGCCTGAATGAACACTTGCTGCTAGAACTTGAAACTCAACGTCATTCAACT
Organism: Peromyscus maniculatus bairdii; assembly: GCF_049852395.1. Classification (NCBI taxonomy): domain Eukaryota; kingdom Metazoa; phylum Chordata; class Mammalia; order Rodentia; family Cricetidae; genus Peromyscus; species Peromyscus maniculatus. Next base: position 35,947 of record NC_134858.1, read on the forward strand.
CCGTTTAGGAAGTTTAATTGAACCCTAGTGTGCAATGCAAGAAGAACACTCTGCTTTTGAGAATCGGGCATTCTTGCACTCTACTGTGTTTCCTATAGGGCCAGTACAGTGAGCTAGCTCAGAACAAAAGAACTGTTCTTCGTACACAAAAGGGGCATATCTAGTTCAACTCAGTATTGGAAACTGAGTAAAACAGGAGCTTCTCTTCAGTCCAAAACACTGTACTGGCTGGGAACAGACGCAAATGCTATTTGCACTGTGTATGGCCAGAATAGCACAAGAGTGCTGTTCTTAGCCTGAATGAACACTTGCTGCTAGAACTTGAAACTCAACGTGATTCAACTCCGTTTAGGAAGTTTAATTGAACCCTAGTGTGCCATGCAAGAAGAACACTCTGCTTTTGAGAAACGGGCATTCTTGCACTCTAATGTGTTTCCTATAACACCAGTACAGTGAGCTAGCTCAGAACAAAAGAACTGTGCTTTCCAAAGAAATGGGGCATATCTAGTTCAACTCAGTATTGGAAACTGAGTAAAACAATAGCTTCTCTTCAGTCCAAAACACTGTACTGGCTGGGAACACAAGCGAATGCTATGTGCACTGTGTATGGCCAGAATAGCAAAAAAGTGCTGTTCTTAGCCTGAATGAACACTTGCTGCTAGAACTTGAAACTCAACGTGATTCAACTCCGTTTAGGAAGTTTAATTGAACCCTAGTGTGCCATGCAAGAAGAACACTCTGCTTTTGAGAAACGGGCATTCTTGCACTCTACTGTGTTTCCTATAGGGCCAGTAAAGTGAGCTAGCACAGAACAAAAGAACTGTGCTTCCTACACAAGCGGGGCATATCTAGTTCAACTCAGTATTGGAAACTGAGTAAAACAGGTGCTTCTCTTCAGTCCAAAACACTGTACTGGCTGGGAACAGATGCAAATGCTATTTGCAGTGTATGGCCAGAATAGCACAAGAGTGCTGTTCTTAGCCTGAATGAACACTTGCTGCTAGAACTGGAAACTCAACGTGATCCAGTTCCGTTTAGGAAGTTTAATTGAACCCTAGTGTGCAATGCAAGAAGAACACTCTGCTTTTGAGAAACGGGCATTCTTGCACTCTACTGTGTTTCCTATAAGGCCAGTACAGTGAGCTAGCTCAGAACAAAAGAATTGTGCTTTCCACAGAAACGGGGCATATCTAGTTCAACTCAGTATTGGAAACTGAGTAAAACAGTAGCTTCTATTCAGTCCAAAACACTGTACTGGCTGGGAACAGACGCGAATGCTATTTGCACTCTATATGGCCAGAATAGCACAAGAGTGGTGTTCTTAGCCTGAATGAACACTTGCTGCTAGAACTTGAAACTCAACGTCATTCAACTCCGTTTAGGAAGTTTAATTGAACCCTAGTGTGCCATGCAAGAAGAACACTCTGCTTTTGAGAAACGGGCATTCTTGCACTCTACTGTGTTTCCTATAGGGCCAGTACAGTGAGCTAGCACAGAACAAAAGAACTGTGCTTCCTACACAAGCGGGGCATGTCTAGTTCAACTCAGTATTGGAAACTGAGTAAAACAGGAGCTTCTCTTCAGTCCAAAACACTGTACTGGCTGGGAACACAAGCGAATGCTATTTGCACTGTGTATGGCCAGAATAGCACAAGAGTGCTGTTATTAGCCTGAATGAACACTTGCTGCTAGAACTTGAAACTCAACGTGATTCAACTCCGTTTAGGAAGTTTAATTGAACCGTAGTGTCACATGCAAGAAGAACACTCTGCTTTTGAGAAATGGGCATTCATGCACTCTACTGTGTTTCCTATAGGGCACGTACAGTGAGCTATCTCAGAACAAAAGAACTGTGCTTCCTACACAAACGGGGCATATCTAGTTCAACTCAGTATTGGAAACTGAGTAAAACAGGAGCTTCTCTTCAGTCCAAAACACTGTACTGGCTGGGAACAGACGCGAATCCTATTTGCACTGTGTAAGGCCAGAATAGCACAAGAGTGCTGTTCTTAGCCTGAATGAACAATTGCTGCTAGAACTTGAAACTCAACGTGATTAAACTCCGTTTAGGAAGTTTAATTGAACCCTAGTAAGCCATGCAAGAAGAACACTCTGCTTTTGAGAAACGGGCATTCTTGCACTCTACTGTGTTTCCTATAAGGCCAGTACAGTGAGCTAGCTCAGAACAAAAGAAATGTGCTTTCCACAGAAACGGGGCATATCTAGTTCAACTCAGTAAGGAAACTGAGTAAAACAGTAGCTTTTCTTCAGTCCAAAACACTGTACTGGCTGGGAACACAAACGAATGCTATTTGCACTGTGTATGGCCAGAATAGCACAAGAGTGCTGTTCTTAGCCTGAATGAACACTTGCTGCTAGAAATTGAAACTAAGAGTGATTCAACTCCGTTTAGTAAGTTTAATTGAACCCTAGTGTGCCATGCAAGAAGAACACTCTGCTTTTGAGAAACGGGCATTCTTGCACTCTACTGTGTTTCCTATAGGGCCAGTACAGTGAGCTAGCACAGAACAAAAGAACTGTGCTTCCTACACAAGCGGGGAATATCTAGTTCAACTCAGTATTGGAAACTGAGTAAAACAGGAGCTTCTCTTCAGTCCAAAACACTGTACTGGCTGGGAACAGACGCGAACGCTATTTCCACTGTGTATGGCCAGAATAGCACAAGAGTGCTGTTCTTAGCCTGAATGAACACTTGCTGCTAGAACTTGAAAATCAACGTCATTCAATTCCGTTTAGGAAGTTTAATTGAACCCTAGTGTGCCATGCAAGAAGAACACTCTGCTTTTGAGAAACGGGCATTCTTGCACTCTACTGTGTTTCCTATAGAGCCAGTACAGTGAGCTAGCACAGAACAAAAGAACTGTGCTTCCTACACAAGCGGGGCATATCTAGTTCACCTCAGTATTGGAAACTGAGTAAAACAGGTGCTTCTCTTCAGTCCAAAACACTGTACTGGCTGGGAACAGACGCAAATGCTATTTGCACTGTGTATGGCCAGAATAGCACAAGAGTGCTGTTCTTAGCCTGAATGAACACTTGCTGCTAGAACTTGAAACTCAACGTGATTCAACTCCGTTTATAAAGTTTAATTGAACCCTAGTGTGCCATGCAAGAAAAACACTCTGCTTTTGAGAAACGGGCATTCTTGCACTCTACTGTGTTTCCTATAGGGCCAGTACAGTGAGCTAGCTCAGAACAAAAGAACTGTGCTTTCCACAGAAACGGGGCATATCTAGTTCAACTGAGTATTGGAAACTGAGTAAAACAGTAGCTTCTCTTCAGTCCAAAACACTGTACTGGCTGGGAACAGACGCGAATGCTATTTGCACTGTGTATGGCCAGAATAGCACAAGAGTGCTGTTCTTAGCCTGAATGAACACTTGCTGCTAGAACTTGAAACTCAACGTGATTCAACTCCGTTTAGGAAGTTTAATTGAACCCTAGTGTGCCATGCAAGAAGAACACTCTGCTTTTGAGAAACGGGCATTCTTGCACTCTACTGTGTTTCCTATAGGGCCAGTACAGTGAGCTAGCTCAGAACAAAAGAACTTTTCTTCGTACACAAAAGGGGCATATCTAGTTCAACTCAGTATTGGAAACTGAGTAAAACAGTAGCTTCTATTCAGTCCTAAACACTGTACTGGCTGGGAACAGCCGCGAATGCTATTTGTACTGTGTATGGCCAGAATAGCACAAGAGTGCTGTTCTTAGCCTGAATGAACACTTGCTGCTAGAACTTGAAACTCAACGTGATTCAACTCCGTTTAGTAAGTTTAATTGAACCCTAGTGTGCCATGCAAGAAGAACACTCGGCTTTTGAGAAACGGGCATTCTTGCACTCTACTGTGTTTCCTGTAGGGCCAGTACTGTGAGCTAGCACAGAACAAAAGAACTGAGCTTCTTACACAAGCTGGGCATATCTAGTTCAACTCAGTTTTGGAAACTGAGTAAAACAGGAGCTTCTCTTCAGTCCAAAACACTGTACTGGCTGGGAACAGCCGCGAATTCTATTTGAACTGTGTATGGCCAGAATAGCACAAGAGTGCTGTTCTTACCCTGAATGAACCCTTGCTGCTAGAACTTGAAACTCAACGTTATTCAACTCCGTTTAGGATGTTTAATTGAACCCTAGTGTGCCATGCAAGAAGAACACTCTGCTTTTGAGAAACGGGCTTTTTTGCACTCTACTGTGTTTCCTACAGGGCCAGTACAGTGAGCTAGCACAGAACAAAAGAACTGAGCTTCCTACACAAGCAGGGGCATATCTAGTTCAACTCAGTTTTGGAAACTGAGTAAAACAGGAGCTTCTCTTCAGTCCAAAACACTGTACTGGCTGGGAACAGCCGCGAATTCTATTTGAACTGTGTATGGCCAGAATAGCACAATAGTTCTGTTCTTACCCTGAATGAACCCTTGCTGCTAGAACTTGAAACTCAACGTTATTCAACTCCGTTTAGGATGTTTAATTGAACCCTAATGTGCCATGCAAGAAGAACACTCTGCTTTTGAGAAACGGGCATTCTTGCACCCTACTGTGTTTCCTATAGGGCATGTACAGTGAGCTAGCTCAGAACAAAAGAACTGTGCTTCCTACACAAACGGGGCATATCTAGTTCAACTCAGTTTTGGAAACTGAGTAAAACAGGAGCTTCTCTTCAGTCCAAAACACTGTACTGGCTGGGAACAGACGCGAATGCTATTTGCACTGTGTATGGCCAGAATAGCACAAGAGTGCTGTTCTTAGCCTGAATGAACACTTGCTGCTAGAACTTGAAACTCAACGTGATTCAACTCCGTTTAGGAAGTTTAATTGAACCCTAGTGTGCCATGCAAGAAGAACACTCTGCTTTTGAGAAACGGGCATTCTTGCACTCTACTGTGTTTCCTATAAGGCCAGTACAGTGAGCTAGCTCAGAACAAAAGAAATGTGCTTTCCACAGAAACGGGGCATATCTAGTTGAACTCAGTATTGGAAACTGAGTAAAACAGTAGCTTCTCTTCAGTCCAAAACACTGTACTGGCTGGGAACACAAGCGAATGCTATTAGCACTGTGTATGGCCAGAATAGCACAAGAGTGCTGTTCTTAGCCTGAATGAACACTTGCTGCTAGAACTTGAAACTCAACGTGATTCAACTCTGTTTAGTAAGTTTAATTGAACCCTAGTGTGCCATGCAAGAAGAACACTCTGCTTTTGAGAAACGGGCATTCTTGCACTCTACTGTGTTTCCTATAGGGCCAGTACAGTGAGCTAGCTCAGAACAAAAGAACTGTTCTTCGTACACAAAAGGGGCATATCTAGTTCAACTCAGTATTGGAAACTGAGTAAAACAGGAGCTTCTCTTCAGTCCAAAACACTGTACTGGCTGGGAACAGACGCGAATGCTATTTGCACTGTGTATGGCCAGAATAGCACATTAGTGCTGTTCTTAGCCTGAATGAACACTTGCTGCTAGAACTTGAAACTCAACGTCATTCAATTCCGTTTAGGAAGTTTAATTGAACCCTAGTGTGCCATGCAAGAAGAACACTCTGCTTTTGAGAAACGGGCATTCTTGCACTCTACTGTGTTTCCTATAGGGCCAGTACAGTGAGCTAGCACAGAACAAAAGAACTGTGCTTCCTACACAAGCGGGGCATATCTAGTTCACCTCAGTATTGGAAACTGAGTAAAACAGGTGCTTCTCTTCAGTCCAAAACACTTTACTGGCTGGGAACAGACGCAAATGTTATTTGCACTGTGATGGCCAGAATAGCACAAGAGTGCTGTTCTTAGCCTGAATGAACACTTGCTTCTAGAACTTGAAACTCAACGTGATTCAACTCTGTTTATGAAGTTTAATTGAACCCTAGTGTGCCATGCAAGAAGAACACTCTGCTTTTGAGAAACGGGCATTCTTGCACTGTACTGTGTTTCCTATAAGGCCAGTACAGTGAGCTAGCTCAGAACAAACGAACTGTTCTTCGTACACAAAAGGGGCATATCTAGTTCACCTCAGTATTGGAAACTGAGTAAAACAGTAGCTTCGCTTCAGTCCAAAAAACTGTACTGGCTGGGAACAGCCGCGAATGCTATTTGCACTGTGTATGGCCAGAATAGCTCAAGAGTGCTGTTCTTAGCCTGAATGAACACTTGCTGCTAGAACTTGAAACTCAACGTGATTCAACTCCGTTTAGGAAGTTTAATTGAACCCTAGTGTGCCATGCAAGAAGAACACTCTGCTTTTGAGAAACGGGCATTCTTGCACTCTACTGTGTTTCCTATAGGGCCAATACAGTGAGCTAGCTCAGAACAAAAGAACTGTGCTTCCTACACAAACGGGGCATATCTAGTTCAACTCAGTTTTGGAAACTGAGTAAAACAGGAGCTTCTCTTCAGTCCAAAACACTGTACTGGCTGGGTACACAAGCGAATGCTATTTGCACTGTGTATGGCCAGAATAGCACAAGAGTGCTGTTTTTAGCCTGAATGAACACTTGCTGCTAGAACTTTCAACTCAACGTGATTCAACTCCGTTTAGGAAGTTTAGTTGAACCCTAGTGTGCCATGCAAGACGAATACTCTGCTTTTGAGAAACGGGCATTCTTGTACTCTACTGTGTTTCCTATAGGGCCAGTACAGTGAGCTAGCTCAGAACAAAAGAAATGTGCTTCCTACACAAGCGGAGCATATCTAGTTCACCTCAGTATTGGAAACTGAGTAAAACAGGTGCTTCTCTTCAGTCCAAAACACTGTACTGGCTGGGAACAGACGCAAAATTTTATTTGCACTGTGATGGCCAGAATAGCACAAGAGTGCTGTTCTTAGCCTGAATGAATACTTGCTGCTAGAACTTGAAACTCAACGTGATTCAACTCCGTTTAGGAAGTTTAATTGAACCCTAGTGTGCCATGCAAGAAGAACACTCTGCTTTTGAGAAACGGGCATTCTTGCACTCTACTGTGTTTCCTATAAGGCCAGTACAGTGAGCTAGCTCAGAACAAAAGAACTGTTCTTCGTACAAAAAAGGGGCATATCTAGTTCAACTCAGTATTGGAAACTGAGTAAAACAGTAGCTTCTCTTCAGTCCAAAACACTGTACTGGCTGGGAACAGATGCGAATGCTATTTGCACTGTGTATTTCCAGAATAGCACAAGAGTGCTGTTCTTAGCCTGAATGAACACTTGCTGCTAGAACTTGAAACTCAACGTGATTCAACTCCGTTTAGAAAGTTGAATTGAACCCTAGTGTGCCATGCAAGAAGAACACTCTGCTTTTGAGAAACGGGCATTCTTGCACTCTACTGTGTTTCCTATAGGGCCAGTACAGTGAGCTAGCACAGAACAAAAGAACTGAGCTTCCTACACAAGCGGGGCATATCTAGTTCAACTCAGTTTTGGAAACTGAGTAAAACAGGAGCTTCTCTTCAGTCCAAAACACTGTACTGGCTGGGAACAGCCGCGAATTCTATGTGAACTGTGTATGGCCAGAATAGCACAAGAGTTCTGTTCTTACCCTGAATGAACACTTGCTGCTAGAACTTGAAACTCAACGTTATTCAACTCCGTTTATGATGTTTAATTGAACCCTAGTGTGCCATGCAAGAAGAACACTCTGCTTTTGAGAAACGGGCATTCTTGCACTCTACTGTGTTTCCTATAGGGCCAGTACAGTGAGCTAGCTCAGAACAAAAGAACTGTGCTTCCTACACAAACGGGGCATATCTAGTTCAACTCAGTATTGGAAATTGAGTAAAACAGGAGCTTCTCTTCAGTCCAAAACACTGTACAGGCTGGGAACACCCGCGAATGCTATTTGCAGTGTGTATGGCCAGAATAGCACATTAGTGCTGTTCTTAGCCAGAATGAACACTTGCTGCTAGAACTTGAATCTCAACGTGATTCAACTCCGTTTAGGAAGTTTAATTGAACCCTAGTGTGCCATGCAAGAAGAACACTCTGCTTTTGAGAAACGAGCATTCTTGCACTCTACTGTGTTCCCTATAGGGCCAGTACAGTGAGCTAGCACAGAACAAAAGAACTGTGCTTCCTACACAAACGGGGCATATCTAGTTCAACTCAGTATTGGAAACTGAGTAAAACAGGAGCTTCTCTTCAGTCCAAAACACTGTACTGGCTGGGAACAGACACGAATGCTATTTGCACTGTGTATGGCCAGAATAGCACAAGAGTGCTGTTCTTAGCCTGAATGAACACTTGCTGCTAGAACTTGAAACTCAACGTGATTCAACTCCGTTTAGGAAGTTTAATTGAACTCTAGTGTGCCATGCAAGAAGAACACTCTGCTTTTGAGAAACGGGCATTCTTGCACTCTACTGTGTTTCCTATAAGGCCAGTACAGTGAGCTAGATCAGAACAAAAGAACTGTGCTTTCCACAGAAACGGGGCATATCTAGTTCAACTCAGTATTGGAAACAGAGTAAAACAGTAGCTTCTCTTCAGTCCACAACACTGTACTGGCTGGGAACAGACGCGAATGCTATTTGCACTCTGTATGGCCAGAATAGCACAAGAGTGGTGTTCTTAGCCTGAATGAACACTTGCTGCTAGAACTTGAAACACAACGTGATTCAACTCCGTTTAGGAAGTTTAATTGAACCCTAGTGTGCCATGCAAGAAGAACACTCTGCTTTTGAGAAACGGGCATTCTTGCACTCTACTGTGTTTCCTATAGGGCCAGTAAAGTGAGCTAGCACAGAACAAAAGAACTGTGCTTCCTACACAAGCGGGGCATATCTAGTTCAACTCAGTATTGGAAACTGAGTAAAACAGGTGCTTCTCTTCAGTCCAAAACACTGTACTGGCTGGGAACAGACGCAAATGCTATTTGCACTGTGTATGGCCAGAATAGCACAAGAGTGCTGTTCTTAGCCTGAATGAACACTTGCTGCTATAACTTGAAACTCAACGTGATTCAACTCCGTTTAGGAAGTTTAATTGAACCCTAGTGTGCCATGCAAGAAGAACACTCTGCTTTTGAGAAACGGGCATTCTTGCACTCTACTGTGTTTCCTATAAGGCCAGTACAGTGAGCTAGCTCAGAACAAAAGAACTGTGCATTCCACAGAAACGGGACATATCTAGTTCAACTCAGTATTGGAAACTGAGTAAAACAGTAGCTTCTCTTCAGTCCAAAACACTGTACTGGCTGTGAACAGACGCGAATGCTATTTGCACTCTGTATGGCCAGAATAGCACAAGAGTGGTGTTCTTAGCCTGAATGAACACTTGCTGCTAGAACTTGAAACTCAACGTCATTCAACTCCGTTTAGGAAGTTTAATTGAACCCTAGTGTGCCATGCAAGAAGAACACTCTGCTTTTGAGAATCGGGCATTCTTGCACTCTACTGTGTTTCCTATAGGGCCAGTACAGTGAGCTAGCTCAGAACAAAAGAACTGTTCTTCGTACACAAAAGGGGCATATCTAGTTCAACTCAGTATTGGAAACTGAGTAAAACAGTAGCTTCTCTTCAGTCCAAAACACTGTACTGGCTGGGAACAGACGCAAATGATATTTGCACTGTGTATGGCCAGAATAGCACAAGAGTGCTGTTCTTAGCCTGAATGAACACTTGCTGCTAGAACATGAAACTCAACGTGATTCAACTCCGTTTAGGAAGTTTAATTGAACCCTAGTGTGCCATGCAAGAAGAACACTCTGCTTTTGAGAAACAGGCATTCTTGCACTCTACTGTGTTTCCTATAACACCAGTACAGTGAGCTAGCTCAGAACAAAAGAACTGTGCTTTCCAAAGAAATGGGGCATATCTAGTTCAACTCAGTATTGGAAACTTAGTAAAACAGTAGCTTCTCTTCAGTCCAAAACACTGTACTGGCTGGGAACACAAGCGAATGCTATTTGCACTGTGTATGGCCAGAATAGCAAAAAAGTGCTGTTCTTAGCCTGAATGAACACTTGCTGCTAGAACTTGAAACTCAACGTGATTCAACTCCGTTTCGGAAGTGTAATTGAACCCTAGTGTGCCATGCAAGAAGAACACTCTGTTGTTGAGAAACGAGCATTCTTGCACTCTACTGTGTTTCCTATAGGTCCAGTACAGTGAGCTAGCTCAGAACAAAAGAACTGTTCTTCGTACACAAAAGGGGCATATATAGTTCAACTCAGTATTGGAAACTGAGTAAAACAGTAGCTTCTCTTCAGTCCAAAACACTGTACTGGCTGGGAACTCAAGCGAATGCTATTTGCACTGTGTATGGCCAGAATAGCACAAGAGTGCTGTTCTTAGCCTGAATGAACACTTGCTGCTAGAACTTGAACCTCAACGTGATTCAACTCCGTTTAGGAAGTTTAATTGAACCCTAGTGTGCCATGCAAGAAGAACACTCTGCTTTTGAGAAACGGGCATTCTTGCACTCTACTGTGTTTCCTATAGGGCCAGTACAGTGAGCTAGCACAGAACGAAAGAACTGAGCTTCCTACACACGCGGGGCATATCTAGTTCAACTCAGTATGGGAAACTGAGTAAAACAGGAGCTTCTCTACAGTCCAAAACACTGTACTGGCTGGGATCAGCCGCGAATTCTATTTGAACTATGTATGGCCAGAATAGCACAAGAGTGCTGTTCTTAGCCTGAATGAACACTTGCTGCTAGAACTTGAAACTCAACGTTATTCAACTCCGTTTAGGATGTTTAATTGAACCCTAGTGTGCCATGCAAGAAGAACACTCTGCTTTTGAGAAACGGGCATTCTTGCACTCTACTGTGTTTCCTATAGGGCCAGTACAGTGAGCTAGCTCAGAACAAAAGAACTGTGCTTCCTACACAAACGGGGCATATCTAGTTCAACTCAGTATTGGAAATTGAGTAAAACAGGAGCTTCTCTTCAGTCCAAAACACTGTACAGGCTGGGAACACCCGCGAATGCTATTTGCAGTGTGTATGGCCAGAATAGCACATTAGTGCTGTTCTTAGCCAGAATGAACACTTGCTGCTAGAACTTGAAACTCAACGTGATTCAACTCCGTTTAGGAAGTTTAATTGAACCCTAGTGTGCCATGCAAGAAGAACACTCTGCTTTTGAGAAACGAGCATTCTTGCACTCTACTGTGTTTCCTATAAGGCCAGTACAGTGAGCTAGATCAGAACAAAAGAACTGTGCTTTCCACAGAAACGGGGCATATCTAGTTCAACTCAGTATTGGAAACAGAGTAAAACAGTAGCTTCTCTTCAGTCCACAACACTGTACTGGCTGGGAACAGACGCGAATGCTATTTGCACTCTGTATGGCCAGAATAGCACAAGAGTGCTGTTCTTAGCCTGAATGAACACTTGCTGCTAGAACTTGAAACTCAACGTGATTCAACTCCGTTTAGGAAGTTTAATTGAACCCTAGTGTGCCATGCAAGAAGAACACTCTGCTTTTGAGAAACGGGCATTCTTGCACTCTACTGTGTTTCCTATAGGGCCAGTACAGTGAGCTAGCTCAGAACGAAAGAACTGTTCTTCGTACACAAAAGGGGCATATCTAGTTCAACTCAGTATTGGAAACTGAGTAAAACAGGAGCTTCTCTTCAGTCCAAAACACTGTACTGGCTCGGAACAGACGCGAATGCTTTTTGCACTGTGTATGGCCAGAATAGCACAAGAGTGCTGTTCTTAGCCTGAATGAACACTTGCTGCTAGAACTTGAAACTCAACGTGATTCAACTCCGTTTAGGAAGTTTAATTGAACCCTAGTGTGCCATGCAAGAAGAACACTCTGCTTTTGAGAAACGGGCATTCTTGCACTCTACTGTGTTTCCTATAAGGCCAGTACAGTGAGCTAGCTCAGAACAAAAGAACTGTGCTTTCCACAGAAACGGGGCATATCTAGTTCAACTCAGTATTGGAAACAGAGTAAAACAGTAGCTTTTCTTCAGTCCACAACACTGTACTGGCTGGGAACAGACGCGAATGCTATTTGCACTCTGTATGGCCAGAATAGAACAAGAGTGGTGTTCTTAGCCTGAATGAACACTTGCTGCTAGAACTTGAAACTCAACGTGATTCAACTCCGTTTAGGAAGTTTAATTGAACCCTAGTGTGCCATGCAAGAAGAACACTCTGCTTTTGAGAAACGGGCATTCTTGCACTCTACTGTGTTTCCTATAAGGCCAGTACAGTGAGCTAGCTCAGAACAAAAGAAATGTGCTTTCCACAGAAACGGGGCATATCTAGTACAACTCAGTATTGGAAACTGAGTAAAACAGTAGCTTCTCTTCAGTCCAAAACACTGTACTGGCTGGGAACACAAACGAATGCTATTTGCAATGTGTATGGCCAGAATAGCACAAGAGTGCTGTTCTTAGCCTGAATGAACACTTGCTGCTAGAACTTGAAACTCAACGTGATTCAACTCTGTTTAGGAAGTTTAATTGAACCCTAGTGTGCCATGCAAGAAGAACACTCTGCTTTTGAGAAACGGGCATTCTTGCACTCTACTGTGTTTCCTATAGGGCCAGTACAGTGAGCTAGCTCAGAACAAAAGAACTGTTCTTCGTACACAAAAGGGGCATATCTAGTTCAACTCAGTATTGGAAACTGAGTAAAACAGTAGCTTCTCTTCAGTCCTAAACACTGTACTGGCTGGGAACAGCCGCGAATGCTATTTGTACTGTGTATGGCCAGAATAGCACAAGAGTGCTGTTCTTAGCCTGAATGAACACTTGCTGCTAGAACTTGAAACTCAACGTGATTCAACTCCGTTTAGTAAGTTTAATTGAACCCTAGTGTGCCATGCAAGAAGAACACTCTGCTTTTGAGAAACGGGCATTCTTGCACTCTACTGTGTTTCCTGTAGGGCCAGTACAGTGAGCTAGCACAGAACAAAAGAACTGAGCTTCCTACACAAGCTGGGCATATCTAGTTCAACTCAGTTTTGGAAACTGAGTAAAACAGGAGCTTCTCTTCAGTCCAAAACACTGTACTGGCTGGGAACAGCCGCAAATTCTATTTGAACTGTGTATGGCCAGAATAGCAGAAGACTGCTGTTCTTACCCTGAATGAACCCTTGCTGCTAGAACTTGAAACTCAACGTTATTCAACTCCGTTTAGGATGTTTAATTGAACCCTAGTGTTTCATGCAAGAAGAACACTCTGCTTTTGAGAAACGGGCATTCTTGCACCCTACTGTGTTTCCTATAGGGCACATACAGTGAGCTATCTCAGAACAAAAGAACTGTGCTTCCTACACAAACGGGGCATATCTAGTTCAACTCAGTATTGGAAACTGAGTAAAACAGGAGCTTCTCTTCAGTCCAAAACACTGTACTGGCTGGGAACAGCCGCGAATCCTATTTGCACTGTGTATGGCCAGAATAGCACAAGAGTGCTGTTCTTAACCTGAATGAACACTTGCTGCTAGAACTTGAAACTCAACGTGATTCAACTCCGTTTAGGAAGTTTAATTGAACCCTAGTGTGCCATGCAAGAAGAACACTCTGCTGTCTAGAAACGGGCATTCTTGCACTCTACTGTGTTTCCTATAAGGCCAGTACAGTGAGCTAGCTCAGAACAAAAGAAATGTGCTTTCCAATGAAACGGGGCATATCTAGTTCAACTCAGTATTGGAAACTGAGTAAAACAGTAGCTTCTCTTCAGTCCAAAACACTGTACTGGCTGGGAACACAAACGAATGCTATTTGCACTGTGTATGGCTAGAATAGCACAAGAGTGCTGTTCTTAGCCTGAATGAACACTTGCTGCTAGAACTTGAAACTCAACGTCATTCAATTCCGTTTAGGAAGTTTAATTGAACCCTAGTGTGCCATGCAAGAAGAACACTCTGCTTTTGAGAAACGGGCATTCTTGCACTCTCCTGTGTTTCCTATAGGGCCAGTACAGTGAGCTAGCACAGAACAAAAGAACTGTGCTTCCTACACAAGCGGGGCATATCTAGTTCACCTCAGTATTGGAAACTGAGTAAAACAGTAGCTTCTCTTCAGTCCAAAACACTGTACTGGCTGGGAACACAAACGAATGCTATTTGCACTGTGTATTGCCAGAATAGCACAAGAGTGCTGTTCTTAGCCTGAATGAACACTTGCTGCTAGAACTTGAAACTCAAAGTGATTCAACTCCGTTTAGTAAGTTTAATTGAACCCTAGTGTGCCATGCAAGAAGAACACTCTGCTTTTGAGAAACGGGCATTCTTGCACTCTACTGTGTTTCCTATAGGGCCAGTACAGTGAGCTAGCTCAGAACAAAAGAACTGTTTTTCGTACACAAAAGGGGCATATCTAGTTCAACTCAATATTGGAAACTGAGTAAAACAGGAGCTTCTCTTCAGTCCAAAACACTGTACTGGCTGGGAACACCCACGAATGCTATTTGCACTGTGTATGGCCAGAATAGCACATTAGTGCTGTTCTTAGCCTGAATGAACACTTGCTGCTAGAACATGAAACTCAACGTGATTCAACTCAGTTTAGGAAGTTTAATTGAACCCTAGTGTGCCATGCAAGAAGAACACTCTGCTTTTCAGAAACGTGCATTCTTGCACTCTACTGTGTTTCCTATAGGGCCAGTACAGTGAGCTAGCTCAGAACAAAAGAACTGTTCTTCGTACACAAAAGGGGCTTATCTAGTTCAACTCAGTATTGGAAACTGAGTAAAACAGTAGCTTCTCATCAGTCCAAAGCACTGTACTGGCTGGGAACAGCCGCGAATGCTATTTGCACTGTGTATGGCCAGAATAGCACAAGAGTGCTGTTCTTAGCCTGAATGAACACTTGCTGCTAGAACTTGAAACTCAACGTGATTCAACTCCGTTTAGGAAGTTTAATTGAACCCTAGTGTGCCATGCAAGAGAAACACTCTGCTTTTGAGAAACGGGCTTTTTTGCACTCTACTGTGTTTCCTACAGGGCCAGTACAGTGAGCTAGCACAGAACAAAAGAACTGAGCTTCCTACACAAGCAGGGTAATATCTAGTTCAACTCAGTTTTGGAAACTGAGTAAAACAGGAGCTTCTCTTCAGTCCAAAACACTGTACTGGCTGGGAACAGCCGCGAATTCTATTTGAACTGTGTATGGCCAGAATAGCACAATAGTTCTGTTCTTACCCTGAATGAACCCTTGCTGCTAGAACTTGAAACTCAACGTTATTCAACTCCGTTTAGGATGTTTAATTGAACCCTAATGTGCCATGCAAGAAGAACACTCTGCTTTTGAGAAACGGGCATTCTTGCACCCTACTGTGTTTCCTATAGGGCATGTACAGTGAGCTAGCTCAGAACAAAAGAACTGTGCTTCCTACACAAACGGGGCATATCTAGTTCAACTCAGTTTTGGAAACTGAGTAAAACAGGAGCTTCTCTTCAGTCCAAAACACTGTACTGGCTGGGAACAGACGCGAATGCTATTTGCACTGTGTATGGCCAGAATAGCACAAGAGTGCTGTTCTTAGCCTGAATGAACACTTGCTGCTAGAACTTGAAACTCAACGTGATTCAACTCCGTTTAGGAAGTTTAATTGAACCCTAGTGTGCCATGCAAGAAGAACACTCTGCTTTTGAGAAACGGGCATTCTTGCACTCTACTGTGTTTCCTATAAGGCCAGTACAGTGAGCTAGATCAGAACAAAAGAAATGTGCTTTCCACAGAAACGGGGCATATCTAGTTCAACTCAGTATTGGAAACTGAGTAAAACAGTAGCTTCTCTTCAGTCCAAAACACTGTACTGGCTGGGAACACAAGCGAATGCTATTAGCACTGTGTATGGCCAGAATAGCACAAGAGTGCTGTTCTTAGCCTGAATGAACACTTGCTGCTAGAACTTGAAACTCAACGTGATTCAACTCTGTTTAGTAAGTTTAATTGAACCCTAGTGTGCCATGCAAGAAGAACACTCTGCTTTTGAGAAACGGGCATTCTTGCACTCTACTGTGTTTCCTATAGGGCCAGTAAAGTGAGCTGGCTCAGAACAAAAGAACTGTTCTTCGTACACAAAAGGGGCATATCTAGTTCAACTCAGTATTGGAAACTGAGTAAAACAGGAGCTTCTCTTCAGTCCAAAACACTGTACTGGCTGGGAACAGACGCGAATGCTATTTGCACAGTTTATGGCCAGAATAGCACATTAGTGCTGTTCTTAGCCTGAATGAACACTTGCTGCTAGAACTTGAAACTCAACGTCATTCAATTCCGTTTAGGAAGTTTAATTGAACCCTAGTGTGCCATGCAAGAAGAACACTCTGCTTTTGAGAAACGGGCATTCTTGCACTCTACTGTGTTTCCTATAGGGCCAGTACAGTGAGCTAGCACAGAACAAAAGAACTGTGCTTCCTACACAAGCGGGGCATATCTAGTTCACCTCAGTATTGGAAACTGAGTAAAACAGGTGCTTCTCTTCAGTCCAAAACACTGTACTGGCTGGGAACAGACGCAAATGTTATTTGCACTGTGATGGCCAGAATAGCACAAGAGTGCTGTTCTTAGCCTGAATGAACACTTGCTGCTAGAACTTGAAACTCAACGTGATTCAACTCTGTTTAGGAAGTTTACTTGAACCCTAGTGTGCCATGCAAGTAGAACACTCTGCTTTTGAGAAACGGGCATTCTTGCACTGTACTGTGTTTCCTATAAGGCCAGTACAGTAGCTAGCTCAGAACAAAAGAACTGTTCTTCGTACACAAAAGGGGCATATCTAGTTCACCTCAGTATTGGAAACTGAGTAAAACAGTAGCTTCTCTTCAGTCCAAAACACTGTACTGGCTGGGAACAGCCGCGAATGCTATTTGCACTGTGTATGCCCAGAATAGCACAAGAGTGCTGTTCTTAGCCTGAATGAACACTTGCTGCTAGAACTTGAAACTCAACGTGATTCAACTCCGTTTAGGAAGTTTAATTGAACCCTAGTGTGCCATGCAAGAAGAACACTCTGCTTTTGAGAAACGAGCATTCTTGCACTCTACTGTGTTCCCTATAGGGCCAGTACAGTGAGCTAGCACAGAACAAAAGAACTGTGCTTCCTACACAAACGGGGCATATCTAGTTCAACTCAGTATTGGAAACTGAGTAAAACAGGAGCTTCTCTTCAGTCCAAAACACTGTACTGGCTGGGAACAGACACGAATGCTATTTGCACTGTGTATGGCCAGAATAGCACAAGAGTGCTGTTCTTAGCCTGAATGAACACTTGCTGCTAGAACTTGAAACTCAACGTGATTCAACTCCGTTTAGGAAGTTTAATTGAACTCTAGTGTGCCATGCAAGAAGAACACTCTGCTTTTGAGAAACGGGCATTCTTGCACTCTACTGTGTTTCCTATAAGGCCAGTACAGTGAGCTAGATCAGAACAAAAGAACTGTGCTTTCCACAGAAACGGGGCATATCTAGTTCAACTCAGTATTGGAAACAGAGTAAAACAGTAGCTTCTCTTCAGTCCACAACACTGTACTGGCTGGGAACAGACGCGAATGCTATTTGCACTCTGTATGGCCAGAATAGCACAAGAGTGGTGTTCTTAGCCTGAATGAACACTTGCTGCTAGAACTTGAAACTCAACGTGATTCAACTCCGTTTAGGAAGTTTAATTGAACCCTAGTGTGCCATGCAAGAAGAACACTCTGCTTTTGAGAAACGGGCATTCTTGCACTCTACTGTGTTTCCTATAGGGCCAGTAAAGTGAGCTAGCACAGAACAAAAGAACTGTGCTTCCTACACAAGCGGGGCATATCTAGTTCAACTCAGTATTGGAAACTGAGTAAAACAGGTGCTTCTCTTCAGTCCAAAACACTGTACTGGCTGGGAACAGACGCAAATGCTATTTGCACTGTGTATGGCCAGAATAGCACAAGAGTGCTGTTCTTAGCCTGAATGAACACTTGCTGCTATAACTTGAAACTCAACGTGATTCAACTCCGTTTAGGAAGTTTAATTGAACCCTAGTGTGCCATGCAAGAAGAACACTCTGCTTTTGAGAAACGGGCATTCTTGCACTCTACTGTGTTTCCTATAAGGCCAGTACAGTGAGCTAGCTCAGAACAAAAGAACTGTGCATTCCACAGAAACGGGACATATCTAGTTCAACTCAGTATTGGAAACTGAGTAAAACAGTAGCTTCTCTTCAGTCCAAAACACTGTACTGGCTGTGAACAGACGCGAATGCTATTTGCACTCTGTATGGCCAGAATAGCACAAGAGTGGTGTTCTTAGCCTGAATGAACACTTGCTGCTAGAACTTGAAACTCAACGTCATTCAACTCCGTTTAGGAAGTTTAATTGAACCCTAGTGTGCCATGCAAGAAGAACACTCTGCTTTTGAGAATCGGGCATTCTTGCACTCTACTGTGTTTCCTATAGGGCCAGTACAGTGAGCTAGCTCAGAACAAAAGAACTGTTCTTCGTACACAAAAGGGGCATATCTAGTTCAACTCAGTATTGGAAACTGAGTAAAACAGTAGCTTCTCTTCAGTCCAAAACACTGTACTGGCTGGGAACAGACGCAAATGATATTTGCACTGTGTATGGCCAGAATAGCACAAGAGTGCTGTTCTTAGCCTGAATGAACACTTGCTGCTAGAACATGAAACTCAACGTGATTCAACTCCGTTTAGGAAGTTTAATTGAACCCTAGTGTGCCATGCAAGAAGAACACTCTGCTTTTGAGAAACAGGCATTCTTGCACTCTACTGTGTTTCCTATAACACCAGTACAGTGAGCTAGCTCAGAACAAAAGAACTGTGCTTTCCAAAGAAATGGGGCATATCTAGTTCAACTCAGTATTGGAAACTTAGTAAAACAGTAGCTTCTCTTCAGTCCAAAACACTGTACTGGCTGGGAACACAAGCGAATGCTATTTGCACTGTGTATGGCCAGAATAGCAAAAAAGTGCTGTTCTTAGCCTGAATGAACACTTGCTGCTAGAACTTGAAACTCAACGTGATTCAACTCCGTTTCGGAAGTGTAATTGAACCCTAGTGTGCCATGCAAGAAGAACACTCTGTTGTTGAGAAACGAGCATTCTTGCACTCTACTGTGTTTCCTATAGGTCCAGTACAGTGAGCTAGCTCAGAACAAAAGAACTGTTCTTCGTACACAAAAGGGGCATATATAGTTCAACTCAGTATTGGAAACTGAGTAAAACAGTAGCTTCTCTTCAGTCCAAAACACTGTACTGGCTGGGAACTCAAGCGAATGCTATTTGCACTGTGTATGGCCAGAATAGCACAAGAGTGCTGTTCTTAGCCTGAATGAACACTTGCTGCTAGAACTTGAACCTCAACGTGATTCAACTCCGTTTAGGAAGTTTAATTGAACCCTAGTGTGCCATGCAAGAAGAACACTCTGCTTTTGAGAAACGGGCATTCTTGCACTCTACTGTGTTTCCTATAGGGCCAGTACAGTGAGCTAGCACAGAACGAAAGAACTGAGCTTCCTACACACGCGGGGCATATCTAGTTCAACTCAGTATGGGAAACTGAGTAAAACAGGAGCTTCTCTACAGTCCAAAACACTGTACTGGCTGGGAACAGCCGCGAATTCTATTTGAACTATGTATGGCCAGAATAGCACAAGAGTGCTGTTCTTAGCCTGAATGAACACTTGCTGCTAGAACTTGAAACTCAACGTTATTCAACTCCGTTTAGGATGTTTAATTGAACCCTAGTGTGCCATGCAAGAAGAACACTCTGCTTTTGAGAAACGGGCATTCTTGCACTCTACTGTGTTTCCTATAGGGCCAGTACAGTGAGCTAGCTCAGAACAAAAGAACTGTGCTTCCTACACAAACGGGGCATATCTAGTTCAACTCAGTATTGGAAATTGAGTAAAACAGGAGCTTCTCTTCAGTCCAAAACACTGTACAGGCTGGGAACACCCGCGAATGCTATTTGCAGTGTGTATGGCCAGAATAGCACATTAGTGCTGTTCTTAGCCAGAATGAACACTTGCTGCTAGAACTTGAAACTCAACGTGATTCAACTCCGTTTAGGAAGTTTAATTGAACCCTAGTGTGCCATGCAAGAAGAACACTCTGCTTTTGAGAAACGAGCATTCTTGCACTCTACTGTGTTTCCTATAAGGCCAGTACAGTGAGCTAGATCAGAACAAAAGAACTGTGCTTTCCACAGAAACGGGGCATATCTAGTTCAACTCAGTATTGGAAACAGAGTAAAACAGTAGCTTCTCTTCAGTCCACAACACTGTACTGGCTGGGAACAGACGCGAATGCTATTTGCACTCTGTATGGCCAGAATAGCACAAGAGTGCTGTTCTTAGCCTGAATGAACACTTGCTGCTAGAACTTGAAACTCAACGTGATTCAACTCCGTTTAGGAAGTTTAATTGAACCCTAGTGTGCCATGCAAGAAGAACACTCTGCTTTTGAGAAACGGGCATTCTTGCACTCTACTGTGTTTCCTATAGGGCCAGTACAGTGAGCTAGCTCAGAACGAAAGAACTGTTCTTCGTACACAAAAGGGGCATATCTAGTTCAACTCAGTATTGGAAACTGAGTAAAACAGGAGCTTCTCTTCAGTCCAAAACACTGTACTGGCTCGGAACAGACGCGAATGCTTTTTGCACTGTGTATGGCCAGAATAGCACAAGAGTGCTGTTCTTAGCCTGAATGAACACTTGCTGCTAGAACTTGAAACTCAACGTGATTCAACTCCGTTTAGGAAGTGTAATTGAACCCTAGTGTGCCATGCAAGAAGAACACTCTGCTTTTGAGAAACGGGCATTCTTGCACTCTACTGTGTTTCCTATAAGGCCAGTACAGTGAGCTAGCTCAGAACAAAAGAACTGTGCTTTCCACAGAAACGGGGCATATCTAGTTCAACTCAGTATTGGAAACAGAGTAAAACAGTAGCTTTTCTTCAGTCCACAACACTGTACTGGCTGGGAACAGACGCGAATGCTATTTGCACTCTGTATGGCCAGAATAGAACAAGAGTGGTGTTCTTAGCCTGAATGAACACTTGCTGCTAGAACTTGAAACTCAACGTGATTCAACTCCGTTTAGGAAGTTTAATTGAACCCTAGTGTGCCATGCAAGAAGAACACTCTGCTTTTGAGAAACGGGCATTCTTGCACTCTACTGTGTTTCCTATAAGGCCAGTACAGTGAGCTAGCTCAGAACAAAAGAAATGTGCTTTCCACAGAAACGGGGCATATCTAGTACAACTCAGTATTGGAAACTGAGTAAAACAGTAGCTTCTCTTCAGTCCAAAACACTGTACTGGCTGGGAACACAAACGAATGCTATTTGCAATGTGTATGGCCAGAATAGCACAAGAGTGCTGTTCTTAGCCTGAATGAACACTTGCTGCTAGAACTTGAAACTCAACGTGATTCAACTCTGTTTAGGAAGTTTAATTGAACCCTAGTGTGCCATGCAAGAAGAACACTCTGCTTTTGAGAAACGGGCATTCTTGCACTCTACTGTGTTTCCTATAGGGCCAATACAGTGAGCTAGCTCAGAACAAAAGAACTGTTCTTCGTACACAAAAGGGGCATATCTAGTTCAACTCAGTATTGGAAACTGTGTAAAACAGTAGCTTCTCTTCAGTCCTAAACACTGTACTGGCTGGGAACAGCCGCGAATGCTATTTGTACTGTGTATGGCCAGAATAGCACAAGAGTGCTGTTCTTAGCCTGAATGAACACTTGCTGCTAGAACTTGAAACTCAACGTGATTCAACTCCGTTTAGTAAGTTTAATTGAACCCTAGTGTGCCATGCAAGAAGAACACTCTGCTTTTGAGAAACGGGCATTCTTGCACTCTACTGTGTTTCCTGTAGGGCCAGTACAGTGAGCTAGCACAGAACAAAAGAACTGAGCTTCCTACACAAGCTGGGCATATCTAGTTCAACTCAGTTTTGGAAACTGAGTAAAACAGGAGCTTCTCTTCAGTCCAAAACACTGTACTGGCTGGGAACAGCCGCAAATTCTATTTGAACTGTGTATGGCCAGAATAGCAGAAGACTGCTGTTCTTACCCTGAATGAACCCTTGCTGCTAGAACTTGAAACTCAACGTTATTCAACTCCGTTTAGGATGTTTAATTGAACCCTAGTGTTTCATGCAAGAAGAACACTCTGCTTTTGAGAAACGGGCATTCTTGCACCCTACTGTGTTTCCTATAGGGCACATACAGTGAGCTATCTCAGAACAAAAGAACTGTGCTTCCTACACAAACGGGGCATATCTAGTTCAACTCAGTATTGGAAACTGAGTAAAACAGGAGCTTCTCTTCAGTCCAAAACACTGTACTGGCTGGGAACAGCCGCGAATCCTATTTGCACTGTGTATGGCCAGAATAGCACAAGAGTGCTGTTCTTAACCTGAATGAACACTTGCTGCTAGAACTTGAAACTCAACGTGATTCAACTCCGTTTAGGAAGTTTAATTAAACCCTAGTGTGCCATGCAAGAAGAACACTCTGCTGTCTAGAAACGGGCATTCTTGCACTCTACTGTGTTTCCTATAAGGCCAGTACAGTGAGCTAGCTCAGAACAAAAGAAATGTGCTTTCCAAAGAAACGGGGCATATCTAGTTCAACTCAGTATTGGAAACTGAGTAAAACAGTAGCTTCTCTTCAGTCCAAAACACTGTACTGGCTGGGAACACAAACGAATGCTATTTGCACTGTGTATGGCTAGAATAGCACAAGAGTGCTGTTCTTAGCCTGAATGAACACTTGCTGCTAGAACTTGAAACTCAACGTGATTCAACTCCGTTTAGGAAGTTTAATTGAACCCTAGTGTGCCATGCAAGAAGAACACTCTGCTTTTGAGAAACGGGCATTCTTGCACTCTCCTGTGTTTCCTATAGGGCCAGTACAGTGAGCTAGCACAGAACAAAAGAACTGTGCTTCCTACACAAGCGGGGCATATCTAGTTCACCTCAGTATTGGAAACTGAGTAAAACAGTAGCTTCTCTTCAGTCCAAAACACTGTACTGGCTGGGAACACAAACGAATGCTATTTGCACTGTGTATTGCCAGAATAGCACAAGAGTGCTGTTCTTAGCCTGAATGAACACTTGCTGCTAGAACTTGAAACTCAAAGTGATTCAACTCCGTTTAGTAAGTTTAATTGAACCCTAGTGTGCCATGCAAGAAGAACACTCTGCTTTTGAGAAACGGGCATTCTTGCACTCTACTGTGTTTCCTATAGGGCCAGTACAGTGAGCTAGCTCAGAACAAAAGAACTGTTTTTCGTACACAAAAGGGGCATATCTAGTTCAACTCAATATTGGAAACTGAGTAAAACAGGAGCTTCTCTTCAGTCCAAAACACTGTACTGGCTGGGAACACCCACGAATGCTATTTGCACTGTGTATGGCCAGAATAGCACATTAGTGCTGTTCTTAGCCTGAATGAACACTTGCTGCTAGAACATGAAACTCAACGTGATTCAACTCAGTTTAGGAAGTTTAATTGAACCCTAGTGTGCCATGCAAGAAGAACACTCTGCTTTTGAGAAACGGGCATTCTTGCACTCTACTGTGTTTCCTATAGGGCCAGTACAGTGAGCTAGCTCAGAACAAAAGAACTGTTCTTCGTACACAAAAGGGGCTTATCTAGTTCAACTCAGTATTGGAAACTGAGTAAAACAGTAGCTTCTCATCAGTCCAAAGCACTGTACTGGCTGGGAACAGCCGCGAATGCTATTTGCACTGTGTATGGCCAGAATAGCACAAGAGTGCTGTTCTTAGCCTGAATGAACACTTGCTGCTAGAACTTGAAACTCAACGTGATTCAACTCCGTTTAGGAAGTTTAATTGAACCCTAGTGTGCCATGCAAGAGAAACACTCTGCTTTTGAGAAACGGGCTTTTTTGCACTCTACTGTGTTTCCTACAGGGCCAGTACAGTGAGCTAGCACAGAACAAAAGAACTGAGCTTCCTACACAAGCAGGGTAATATCTAGTTCAACTCAGTTTTGGAAACTGAGTAAAACAGGAGCTTCTCTTCAGTCCAAAACACTGTACTGGCTGGGAACAGCCGCGAATTCTATTTGAACTGTGTATGGCCAGAATAGCACAATAGTTCTGTTCTTACCCTGAATGAACCCTTGCTGCTAGAACTTGAAACTCAACGTTATTCAACTCCGTTTAGGATGTTTAATTGAACCCTAATGTGCCATGCAAGAAGAACACTCTGCTTTTGAGAAACGGGCATTCTTGCACCCTACTGTGTTTCCTATAGGGCATGTACAGTGAGCTACCTCAGAACAAAAGAACTGTGCTTCCTACACAAACGGGGCATATCTAGTTCAACTCAGTTTTGGAAACTGAGTAAAACAGGAGCTTCTCTTCAGTCCAAAACACTGTACTGGCTGGGAACAGACGCGAATGCTATTTGCACTGTGTATGGCCAGAATAGCACAAGAGTGCTGTTCTTAGCCTGAATGAACACTTGCTGCTAGAACTTGAAACTCAACGTGATTCAACTCCGTTTAGGAAGTTTAATTGAACCCTAGTGTGCCATGCAAGAAGAACACTCTGCTTTTGAGAAACGGGCATTCTTGCACTCTACTGTGTTTCCTATAAGGCCAGTACAGTGAGCTAGCTCAGAACAAAAGAAATGTGCTTTCCACAGAAACGGGGCATATCTAGTTCAACTCAGTATTGGAAACTGAGTAAAACAGTAGCTTCTCTTCAGTCCAAAACACTGTACTGGCTGGGAACACAAGCGAATGCTATTAGCACTGTGTATGGCCAGAATAGCACAAGAGTGCTGTTCTTAGCCTGAATGAACACTTGCTGCTAGAACTTGAAACTCAACGTGATTCAACTCTGTTTAGTAAGTTTAATTGAACCCTAGTGTGCCATGCAAGAAGAACACTCTGCTTTTGAGAAACGGGCATTCTTGCACTCTACTGTGTTTCCTATAGGGCCAGTAAAGTGAGCTGGCTCAGAACAAAAGAACTGTTCTTCGTACACAAAAGGGGCATATCTAGTTCAACTCAGTATTGGAAACTGAGTAAAACAGGAGCTTCTCTTCAGTCCAAAACACTGTACTGGCTGGGAACAGACGCGAATGCTATTTGCACAGTTTATGTCCAGAATAGCACATTAGTGCTGTTCTTAGCCTGAATGAACACTTGCTGCTAGAACTTGAAACTCAACGTCATTCAATTCCGTTTAGGAAGTTTAATTGAACCCTAGTGTGCCATGCAAGAAGAACACTCTGCTTTTGAGAAACGGGCATTCTTGCATTCTACTGTGTTTACTATAGGGCCAGTACAGTGAGCTAGCACAGAACAAAAGAACTGTGCTTCCTACACAAGCGGGGCATATCTAGTTCACCTCAGTATTGGAAACTGAGTAAAACAGGTGCTTCTCTTCAGTCCAAAACACTGTACTGGCTGGGAACAGACGCAAATGTTATTTGCACTGTGATGGCCAGAATAGCACAAGAGTGCTGTTCTTAGCCTGAATGAACACATGCTGCTAGAACTTGAAACTCAACGTGATTCAACTCTGTTTAGGAAGTTTACTTGAACCCTAGTGTGCCATGCAAGTAGAACACTCTGCTTTTGAGAAACGGGCATTCTTGCACTGTACTGTGTTTCCTATAAGGCCAGTACAGTAGCTAGCTCAGAACAAAAGAACTGTTCTTCGTACACAAAAGGGGCATATCTAGTTCACCTCAGTATTGGAAACTGAGTAAAACAGTAGCTTCTCTTCAGTCCAAAACACTGTACTGGCTGGGAACAGCCGCGAATGCTATTTGCACTGTGTATGGCCAGAATAGCACAAGAGTGCTGTTCTTAGCCTGAATGAACACTTGCTGCTAGAACTTGAAACTCAACGTGATTCAACTCCGTTTAGGAAGTTTAATTGAACCCTAGTGTGCCATGCAAGAAGAACACTCTGCTTTTGTGAAACGGGCATTCTTGCACTCTACTGTGTTTCCTATAGAGCCAGTACAGTGAGCTAGCTCAGAACAAAAGAACTGTGCTTCCTACACAAACGGGGCATATCTAGTTCAACTCAGTATTGGAAACTGAGTAAAACATGAGCTTCTCTTCAGTCCAAAACACTGTACTGGCTGGGAACACCCGCGAATGCTATTTGCACTGTGTATGGCCAGAATACCACAAGAGTGCTGTTCTTAGCCTGAATGAACACTTGCTGCTAGAACTTGAAACTCAACGTCATTCAACTCCGTTTAGGAAATTTAACTGAACCCTAGTGTGCCATGCAAGAAGAACACCCTGCTTTTGAGAAATGGGCATTCTTGCACTCTACTGTGTTTCCTATAGGGCCAGTACAGTGAGCTAGCACAGAACAAAAGAACTGTGCTTCCTACACAAGCGGGGCATATCTAGTTCACCTCAGTATTGGAAACTGAGTGAAACAGGTGCTTCTCTTCAGTCCAAAACACTGTACTGGCTGGGAACAGCCGCGAATTCTATTTGAACTGTGTATGGCCAGAATAGCACAATAGTTCTGTTCTTACCCTGAATGAACCCTTTCTGCTACAACTTGAAACTCAACGTGATTCAACTCCGTTTAGGAAATATAATTGAACCCTAGTGTGCCATGCAAGAAGAACACTCTGCTTTTGAGAAACGGGCATTCTTGCACTCTACTGTGTTTCCTATAAGGCCAGTACAGTGAGCTAGCTCAGAACAAAAGAACTGTTCTTCGTACAAAAAAGGGGCATATATAGTTCAACTCAGTATTGGAAACTGAGTAAAACGTGAGCTTCTCTTCAGTCCAAAACACTGTACTGGCTGGGAACAGCCGCGAATGCTATTTGCACTGTGTATTTCCAGAATAGCACAAGAGTGCTTTTCTTAGCGTGAATGAACACTTGCTGCTAGAACTTGAAACTCAACGTGATTCAACTCCGTTTAGAAAGTTGAATTGAACCCTAGTTTGCCATGCAAGAAGAACACTCTGCTTTTGAGAAACGGGCATTCTTGCACTCTACTGTGTTTCCTATAGGACCAGTACAGTGAGCTAGCACAGAACAAAAGAACTGAGCTTCCTACACAAGCGGGGCATATCTAGTTCAACTCAGTTTTGGAAACTGAGTAAAACAGGAGCTTCTCTTCAGTCCAAAACACTGTACTGGCTGGGAACAGCCGCGAATTCTATGTGAACTGTGTATGGCCAGAATAGCACAAGAGTTCTGTTCTTACCCTGAATGAACCCTTGCTGCTAGAACTTGAAACTCAACGTTATTCAACTCCGTTTAGGATGTTTAATTGAACCCTAGTGTGCCATGCAAGAAGAACACTCTGCTTTTGAGAAACGGGCATTCTTGCACTCTACTGTGTTTCCTATAGGGCCAGTACAGTGAGCTAGCTCAGAAAAAAAGAACTGTGCTTCCTACACAAACGGGGCATATCTAGTTCAACTCAGTATTGGAAACTGAGTAAAACAGGAGCTTCTCTTCAGTCCAAAACACTGTACTGGCTGGGTACACAAGCGAATGCTATTTGCACTGTGTATGGCCAGAATATCACAAGAGTGCTGTTTTTAGCCTGAATGAACACTTGCTGCTAGAACTTGAAACTCAACGTGATTCAACTCCGTTTAGGAAGTTTAATTGAACCCTAGTGTGCCATGCAAGAAGAACACTCTGCTTTTGTGAAACGGGCATTCTTGCACTCTACTGTGTTTCCTATAGAGCCAGTACAGTGAGCTAGCTCAGAACAAAAGAACTGTGCTTCCTACACAAACGGGGCATATCTAGTTCAACTCAGTATTGGAAACTGAGTAAAACATGAGCTTCTCTTCAGTCCAAAACACTGTACTGGCTGGGAACACCCGCGAATGCTATTTGCACTGTGTATGGCCAGAATACCACAAGAGTGCTGTTCTTAGCCTGAATGAACACTTGCTGCTAGAACTTGAAACTCAACGTCATTCAACTCCGTTTAGGAAATTTAACTGAACCCTAGTGTGCCATGCAAGAAGAACACTCTGCTTTTGAGAAATGGGCATTCTTGCACTCTACTGTGTTTCCTATAGGGCCAGTACAGTGAGCTAGCACAGAACAAAAGAACTGTGCTTCCTACACAAGCGGGGCATATCTAGTTCACCTCAGTATTGGAAACTGAGTAAAACAGGTGCTTCTCTTCAGTCCAAAACACTGTACTGGCTGGGAACAGCCGCGAATTCTATTTGAACTGTGTATGGCCAGAATAGCACAATAGTTCTGTTCTTACCCTGAATGAACCCTTTCTGCTAGAACTTGAAACTCAACGTGATTCAACTCCGTTTAGGAAATATAATTGAACCCTAGTGTGCCATGCAAGAAGAACACTCTGCTTTTGAGAAACGGGCATTCTTGCACTCTACTGTGTTTCCTATAAGGCCAGTACAGTGAGCTAGCTCAGAACAAAAGAACTGTTCTTCGTACAAAAAAGGGGCATATATAGTTCAACTCAGTATTGGAAACTGAGTAAAACGTGAGCTTCTCTTCAGTCCAAAACACTGTACTGGCTGGGAACAGCCGCGAATGCTATTTGCACTGTGTATTTCCAGAATAGCACAAGAGTGCTGTTCTTAGCCTGAATGAACACTTGCTGCTAGAACTTGAAACTCAACGTGATTCAACTCCGTTTAGAAAGTTGAATTGAACCCTAGTGTGCCATGCAAGAAGAACACTCTGCTTTTGAGAAACGGGCATTCTTGCACTCTACTGTGTTTCCTATAGGACCAGTACAGTGAGCTAGCACAGAACAAAAGAACTGAGCTTCCTACACAAGCGGGGCATATCTAGTTCAACTCAGTTTTGGAAACTGAGTAAAACAGGAGCTTCTCTTCAGTCCAAAACACTGTACTGGCTGGGAACAGCCGCGAATTCTATGTGAACTGTGTATGGCCAGAATAGCACAAGAGTTCTGTTCTTACCCTGAATGAACCCTTGCTGCTAGAACTTGAAACTCAACGTTATTCAACTCCGTTTAGGATGTTTAATTGAACCCTAGTGTGCCATGCAAGAAGAACACTCTGCTTTTGAGAAACGGGCATTCTTGCACTCTACTGTGTTTCCTATAGGGCCAGTACAGTGAGCTAGCTCAGAAAAAAAGAACTGTGCTTCCTACACAAACGGGGCATATCTAGTTCAACTCAGTATTGGAAACTGAGTAAAACAGGAGCTTCTCTTCAGTCCAAAACACTGTACTGGCTGGGTACACAAGCGAATGCTATTTGCACTGTGTATGGCCAGAATATCACAAGAGTGCTGTTTTTAGCCTGAATGAACACTTGCTGCTAGAACTTGAAACTCAACGTGATTCAACTCCGTTTAGGAAATTTAGTTGAACCCTAGTGTGCCATGCAAGAAGAACACTCTGCTTTTGAGAAACGGGCATTCTTGCACTCTACTGTGTTTCCTATAGGACCAGTACAGTGAGCTAGCTCAGAACAAAAGAACTGTGCTTCCTACACAAACGGGGCATATCTAGTTCAACTCAGTATTGGAAACTGAGTAAAACGGGAGCTTCTCTTCAGTCCAAAACACTGTACTGGCTGGGAACACCCGCGAATGCTATTTGCACTGTGTATGGCCAGAATACCACAAGAGTGCTGTTCATAGCCTGAATGAACACTTGCTGCTAGAACTTGAAACTCAACGTCATTCAACTCCGTTTAGGAAATTTAACTGAACCCTAGTGTGCCATGCAAGAAGAACACTCTGCTTTTGAGAAACGGGCATTCTTGCACTCTACTGTGTTTCCTATAGGGCCAGTACAGTGAGCTAGCACAGAACAAAAGAACTGTGCTTCCTACACAAGCGGGGCATATCTAGTTCACCTCAGTATTGGAAACTGAGTAAAACAGGTGCTTCTCTTCAGTCCAAAACACTGTACTGGCTGGGAACAGCCGCGAATTCTATTTGAACTGTGTATGGCCAGAATAGCACAATAGTTCTGTTTATACCCTGAATGAACCCTTGCTGCTAGAACTTGAAATTCAACGTTATTCAACTCCGTTTAGGATGTTTAATTGAACCCTAATGTGCCATGCAAGAAGAACACTCTGCTTTTGAGAAACGGGCATTCTTGCACCCTACTGTGTTTCCTATAGGGCATGTACAGTGAGCTAGCTCAGAACAAAAGAACTGTGCTTCCTACACAAACGAGGCATATCTAGTTCAACTCAGTTTTGGAAACTGAGTAAAACAGGAGCTTCTCTTCAGTCCAAAACACGGTACTGGCTGGGAACAGACGCGAATGCTATTTGCACTGTGTATGGCCAGAATAGCACAAGAGTGCTGTTCTTAGCCTGAATGAACACTTGCTGCTAGAACTTGAAACTCAACGTGATTCAACTCCGTTTAGGAAGTTTAATTGAACCCTAGTGTGCCATGCAAGAAGAACACTCTGCTTTTGAGAAACGGGCATTCTTGCACTCTACTGTGTTTCCTATAAGGCCAGTACAGTGAGCTAGCTCAGAACAAAAACTGTTCTTCGTACAAAAAAGGGGCATATCTAGTTCAACTCAGTATTGGAAACTGAGTAAAACAGTAGCTTCTCTTCAGTCCAAAACACTGTACTGGCTGGGAACAGCCGCGAATGCTATTTGCACTGTGTATTTCCAGAATAGCACAAGAGTGCTGTTCTTAGCCTGAATGAACACTTGCTGCTAGAACTTGAAACTCAACGTGATTCAACTCCGTTTAGAAAGTTTAATTGAACCCTAGTGTGCCATGCAAGAAGAACACTCTGCTTTTGAGAAACGGGCATTCTTGCACTCTACTGTGTTTCCTATAGGGCCAGTACAGTGAGCTAGCACAGAACAAAAGAACTGAGCTTCCTACACAAGCGGGGCATATCTAGTTCAACTCAGTTTTGGAAACTGAGTAAAACAGGAGCTTCTCTTCAGTCCAAAACACTGTACTGGCTGGGAACAGCCGCGAATTCTATGTGAACTGTGTATGGCCAGCATAGCACAAGAGTGCTGTTCTTACCCTGAATGAACCCTTGCTGCTAGAACTTGAAACTCAACGTTATTCAACTCCGTTTAGGATGTTTAATTGAACCCTAGTGTGCCATGCAAGAAGAACACTCTGCTTTTGAGAAACGGGCATTCTTGCACTCTACTGTGTTTCCTATAGGGCCAGTACAGTGAGCTAGCTCAGAACAAAAGAAATGTGCTTTCCACAGAAACGGGGCATATCTAGTTCAACTCAGTATTGGAAACTGAGTAAAACAGTAGCTTCTCTTCAGTCCAAAACACTGTACTGGCTTTGAACACAAGCGAATGCTATTTGCACTGTGTATGGCCAGAATAGCACAAGAGTGCTGTTCTTAGCCTGAATGAACACTTGCTGCTAGAACTTGAAACTCAACGTGATTCAACTCCGTTTAGTAAGTTTAATTGAACCCTAGTGTGCCATGCAAGAAGAACACTCTGCTTTTGAGAAACGGGCATTCTTGCACTCTACTGTGTTTCCTATAGGGCCAGTACAGTGAGCTAGCTCAGAACAAAAGAACTGTTCTTCGTACACAAAAGGGGCATATCTAGTTCAACTCAGTATTGGAAACTGAGTAAAACAGGAGCTTCTCTTCAGTCCAAAACACTGTACTGGCTGGGAACAGACGCGAATGCTATTTGCACTGTGTATGGCCAGAATAGCACATGAGTGCTGTTCTTAGCCTGAATGAACACTTGCTGCTAGAACATGAAACTCAACGTGATTCAAATCCATTTAGGAAGTTTAATTGAACCCTAGTGTTTCATGCAAGAAGAACACTCTGCTTTTGAGAAACGGGCATTCTTGCTCTCTACTGTGTTCCCTATAGGGCCAGTACAGTGAGCTAGCACAGAACAAAAGAACTGTGCTTCCTACACAAGCGGGGCATATCGAGTTCAACTCTGTATTGGAAACTGAGTAAAACAGGAGCTTCTCTTCAGTCCAAAACACTGTACTGGCTGGGAACAGACGCGAATGCTATTTGCACTGTGTATGGCCAGAATAGCACAAGAGTGCTGTTCTTAGCCTGAATGAACACTTGCTGCTAGAACTTGAAACTCAACGTGATTCAACTCCGTTTAGGAAGTTTAATTGAACCCTAGTGTGCCATGCAAGAAGAACACTCTGCTTTTGAGAAACGGGCTTTTTTGCACTCTACTGTGTTTCCTACAGGGCCAGTACAGTGAGCTAGCACAGAACAAAAGAACTGAGCTTCCTACACAGGCAGGGTAATATCTGGTTCAACTCAGTTTTGGAAACTGAGTAAAACAGGAGCTTCTCTTCAGTCCAAAACACTGTACTGGCTGGGAACAGCCGCGAATTCTATTTGAACTGTGTATGGCCAGAATAGCACAATAGTTCTGTTCTTACCCTGAATGAACCCTTGCTGCTAGAACTTGAAACTCAACGTTATTCAACTCCGTTTAGGATGTTTAATTTAACCCTAATGTGCCATGCAAGAAGAACACTCTGCTTTTGAGAAACGGGCATTCTTGCACCCTACTGTGTTTCCTATAGGGCATGTACAGTGAGCTAGCTCTGAACAAAAGAACTGTGCTTCCTACACAAACGGGGCATATCTAGTTCAACTCAGTTTTGGAAACTGAGTAAAACAGGAGCTTCTCTTCAGTCCAAAACACTGTACTGGCTGGGAACAGACGCGAATGCTATTTGCACTGTGTATGGCCAGAATAGCACAAGAGTGCTGTTCTTAGCCTGAATGAACACTTGCTGCTAGAACTTGAAACTCAACGTGATTCAACTCCGTTTAGGAAGTTTAATTGAACCCTAGTGTGCAATGCAAGAAGACCACTCTGCTTTTGAGAAACGGGCATTCTTGCACTCTACTGTGTTTCCTATAAGGCCAGTACAGTGAGCTAGCTCAGAACAAAAGAAATGTGCTTTCCACAGAAACGGGGCATATCTAGTTCAACTCAGTATTGGAAACTGAGTAAAACAGTAGCTTCTGTTCAGTCCAAAACACTGTACTGGCTGGGAACACAAGCGAATGCTATTAGCACTGTGTATGGCCAGAATAGCACAAGAGTGCTGTTCTTAGCCTGAATGAACACTTGCTGCTAGAACTTGAAACTCAACGTGATTCAACTCTGTTTAGTAAGTTTAATTGAACCCTAGTGTGCCATGCAAGAAGAACACTCTGCTTTTGAGAAACGGGCATTCTTGCACTCTACTGTGTTTCCTATAGGGCCAGTACAGTGAGCTAGCTCAGAACAAAAGAACTGTTCTTCGTACACAAAAGGGGCATATCTAGTTCAACTCAGTATTGGAAACTGAGTAAAACAGGAGCTTCTCTTCAGTCCAAAACACTGTACTGGCTGGGAACAGACGCGAATGCTATTTGCACTGTGTATGGCCAGAATAGCACATTAGTGCTGTTCTTAGCCTGAATGAACACTTGCTGCTAGAACTTGAAACTCAACGTCATTCAATTCCGCTTAGGAAGGTTAATTGAACCCTAGTGTGCCATGCAAGAAGAACACTCTGCTTTTGAGAAACGGGCATTCTTGCACTCTACTGTGTTTCCTATAGGGCCAGTACAGTGAGCTAGCACAGAACAAAAGAACTGTGCTTCCTACACAAGCGGGGCATATCTAGTTCACCTCAGTATTGGAAACTGAGTAAAACAGGTGCTTCTCTTCAGTCCAAAACACTGTACTGGCTGGGAACAGACGCAAATGTTATTTGCACTGTGATGGCCAGAATAGCACAAGAGTGCTGTTCTTAGCCTGAATGAACACTTGCTGCTAGAACTTGAAACTCAACGTGATTCAACTCTGTTTAGGAAGTTTACTTGAACCCTAGTGTGCCATGCAAGAAGAACACTCTGCTTTTGAGAAACGGGCATTCTTGCACTGTACTGTGTTTCCTATAAGGCCAGTACAGTGAGCTAGCTCAGAACAAAAGAACTGTTCTTCGTACACAAAAGGGGCATATCTAGTTCACCTCAGTATTGGAAACTGAGTAAAACAGTAGCTTCTCTTCAGTCCAAAACACTGTACTGGCTGGGAACAGCCGCGAATGCTATTTGCACTGTGTATGGCCAGAATAGCACAAGAGTGCTGTTCTTAGCCTGAATGAACACTTGCTGCTAGAACTTGAAACTCAACGTGATTCAACTCCGTTTAGGAAGTTTAATTGAACCCTAGTGTGCCATGCAAGAAGAACACTCTGCTTTTGAGAAACGGGCATTCTTGCACTCTACTGTGTTTCCTATAGGGCCAGTACAGTGAGCTAGCACAGAACAAAAGAACTGAGCTTCCTACACAAGCGGGGCATATCTAGTTCAACTCAGTTTTGGAAACTGAGTAAAACAGGAGCTTCTCTTCAGTCCAAAACACTGTACTGGCTGGGAACAGCCGCGAATTCTATGTGAACTGTGTATGGCCAGAATAGCACAAGAGTTCTGTTCTTAGCCTGAATGAACCCTTGCTGCTAGAACTTGAAACTCAACGTTATTCAACTCCGTTTAGGATGTTTAATTGAACCCTAGTGTGCCATGCAAGAAGAACACTCTGCTTTTGAGAAACGGGCATTCTTGCACTCTACGGTGTTTCCTATAGGGCCAGTACAGTGAGCTAGCTCAGAAAAAAAGAACTGTGCTTCCTACACAAACGGGGCATATCTAGTTCAACTCAGTATTGGAAACTGAGTAAAACAGGAGCTTCTCTTCAGTCGAAAACACTGTACTGGCTGGGTACACAAGCGAATGCTATTTGCACTGTGTATGGCCAGAATAGCACAAGAGTGCTGTTTTTAGCCTGAATGAACACTTGCTGCTAGAACTTGAAACTCAACGTGATTCAACTCCGTTTAGGAAGTTTAGTTGAACCCTAGTGTGCCATGCAAGAAGAACACTCTGCTTTTGAGAAACGGGCATTCTTGCACTCTACTGTGTTTCCTATAGGGCCAGTACAGTGAGCTAGCTCAGAACAAAAGAACTGTGCTTCCTACACAAGCGGGGCATATCTAGTTCACCTCAGTATTGGAAACTGAGTAAAACAGGTGCTTCTCTTCAGTCCAAAACACTGTACTGGCTGGGAACAGCCGCGAATTCTATTTGAACTGTGTATGGCCAGAATAGCACAATAGTTCTGTTCTTACCCTGAATGAACCCTTGCTGCTAGAACTTGAAACTCAACGTTATTCAACTCCGTTTAGGATGTTTAATTGAAACCTAGTGTGCCATGCAAGAAGAACACTCTGCTTTTGAGAAACGGGCATTCTTGCACCCTACTGTGTTTCCTATAGGGCATGTACAGTGAGCTAGCTCAGAACAAAAGAACTGTGCTTCCTACACAAGCGGGGCATATATAGTTCAACTCAGTTTTGGAAACTGAGTAAAACAGGAGCTTCTCTTCAGTCCAAAACACTGTACTGGCTGGGAACAGACGCGAATGCTATTTGCACTGTGTATGGCCAGAATAGCACAAGAGTGCTGTTCTTAGCCTGAATGAACACTTGCTGCTAGAACTTGAAACTCAACGTGATTCAACTCCGTTTAGGAAGTTTAATTGAACCCTAGTGTGCCAAGCAAGAAGAACACACTGCTTTTGAGAAACGGGCATTCTTGCACTCTATTGTGTTTCCTATAAGGCCAGTACAGTGAGATAGCTCAGAACAAAAGAAATGTGCTTCCTACACAAGCGGGGCATATCTAGTTCACCTCAGTATTGGAAACTGAGTAAAACAGGTGCTTCTCTTCAGTCCAAAACCCTGTACTGGCTGGGAACAGACGCAAATGTTATTTGCACTGTGATGGCCAGAATAGCACAAGAGTGCTGTTCTTAGCCTGAATGAACACTTGCTGCTAGAATTTGAAACTCAACGTGATTCAACTCCGTTTAGGAAGTTTAATTGAACCCTAGTGTGCCATGCAAGAAGAACACTCTGCTTTTGAGAAACGGGCATTCTTGCACTCTACTGTGTTTCCTATAAGGCCAGTACAGTGAGCTAGCTCAGAACAAAAGAACTGTTCTTCGTACAAAAAAGGGGCATATCTAGTTCAACTCAGTATTGGAAACTGAGTAAAACAGTAGCTTCTCTTCAGTCCAAAACACTGTACTGGCTGGGAACAGCCGCGAATGCTATTTGCACTGTGTATTTCCAGAATAGCACAAGAGTGCTGTTCTTAGCCTGAATGAACACTTGCTGCTAGAACTTGAAACTCAACGTGATTCAACTCCGTTTAGAAAGTTTAATTGAACCCTAGTGTGCCATGCAAGAAGAACACTCTGCTTTTGAGAAACGGGCATTCTTGCACTCTACTGTGTTTCCTATAGGGCCAGTACAGTGAGCTAGCACAGAACAAAAGAACTGAGCTTCCTACACAAGCGGGGCATATCTAGTTCAACTCAGTTTTGGAAACTGAGTAAAACAGGAGCTTCTCTTCAGTCCAAAACACTGTACTGGCTGGGAACAGCCGCGAATTCTATGTGAACTGTGTATGGCCAGAATAGCACAAGAGTACTGTTCTTACCCTGAATGAACCCTTGCTGCTAGAACTTGAAACTCAACGTTTTTCAACTCCGTTTAGGATGTTTAATTGAACCCTAGTGTGCCATGCAAGAAGAACACTCTGCTTTTGAGAAACGGGCATTCTTGCACTCTACTGTGTTTCCTATAGGGCCAGTAGAGTGAGCTAGCTCAGAACAAAAGAAATGTGCTTTCCACAGAAACGGGGCATATCTAGTTCAACTCAGTATTGGAAACTGAGTAAAACAGTAGCTTCTCTTCAGTCCAAAACACTGTACTGGCTGGGAACACAAGCGAATGCTATTTGCACTGTGTATGGCCAGAATATCACAAGAGTGCTGTTCTTAGCCTGAATGAACACTTGCTGCTAGAACATGAAACTCAACGTGATTCAAATCCGTTTAGGAAGTTTAATTGAACCCTAGTGTTTCATGCAAGAAGAACACTCTGCTTTTGAGAAACGGGCATTATTGCTCTCTACTGTGTTCCCTATGGGGCCAGTACAGTGAGCTAGCACAGAACAAAAGAACTGTGCTTCCTACACAAGCGGGGCATATCGAATTCAACTCTGTATTGGAAACTGAGTAAAACAGGAGCTTCTCTTCAGTCCAAAACACTGTACTGGCTGGGAACAGACGCGAATGCTATTTGCACTGTGTATGGCCAGAATAGCACAAGAGTGCTGTTCTTAGCCTGAATGAACACTTGCTGCTAGAACTTGAAACTCAACGTCATTCAATTCCCTTTAGGAAGTTTAATTGAACCCTAGTGTGCCATGCAAGAAGAACACTCTGCTTTTGAGAAACGGGCATTCTTGCACTCTATTGTGTTTCCTATAAGGCCAGTACAGTGTGCTAGCTCAGAACAAAAGAAATGTGCTTTCCACAGAAACGGGGCATATCTAGTTCAACTGAGTATTGGAAACTGAGTAAAACAGTAGCTTCTCTTCAGTCCAAAACACTGTACTGGCTGGGAACACAAGCGAATCCTATTTGCACTGTGTATGGCCAGAATAGCACAAGAGTGCTGTTCTTAGCCTGAATGAACACTTGCTGCTAGAACTTGAAACTCAACGTGATTCAACTCCGTTTAGGAAGTTTAATTGAACCCTAGTGTTCCATGCAAGAAGAACACTCTGCTTTTGAGAAAGGGGCATTCTTGCACTCTACTGTGTTTCCTATAGGGCCAGTACAGTGAGCTAGCTCAGAACAAAAGAACTGTTCTTCGTACACAAAAGGGGCATATCTAGTTCAACTAAGTATAGGAAACTGAGTAAAACGGGAGCTTCTCTTCAGTCCAAAACACTGTACTGGCTGGGAACAGACGCAAATGCTATTTGCACTGTGATGGCCAGAATAGCACAAGAGTGCTGTTCTTAGCCTGCATGAACACTTGCTGCTAGAACTTGAAACTCAACGTGATTCAACTCCGTTTAGGAAGTTTAATTGAACCCTAGTGTGCCATGCAAGAAGAACACTCTGCTTTTGAGAAACGGGCCTTCTTGCACTCTACTGTGTTTCCTATAAGGCCAGTACAGTGAGCTAGCTCAGAACAAAAGAACTGTTCTTCGTACACAAAAGGGGCATATCTAGTTCAACTCAGTATTGGAAACTGAGTAAAACGGGAGCTTCTCTTCAGTCCAAAACACTGTACTGGCTGGGAACAGCTGCGAATGCTATTTGCACTGTGTATGGCCAGAATAGCACAAGAGTGCTGTTCTTAGCCTGAATGAACACTTGCTGCTAGAACTTGAAACTCAATGTGATTCAACTCCGTTTAGGAAGTTTAATTGAACCCTAGTGTGCCATGCAAGAAGAACACTCTGCTTTTGAGAAACGGGCATTCTTGCACTCTACTGTGTTTCCTATAGGGCCAGTACAGTGAGCTGGCACAGAACAAAAGAACTGAGCTTCCTACACAAGCGGGGCATATCTAGTTCAACTCAGTTTTGGAAACTGAGTAAAACAGGAGCTTCTCTTCAGTCCAAAACACTGTACTGGCTGGGAACAGCCGCGAATTCTATGTGAACTGTGTATGGCCAGAATAGCACAAGAGTTCTGTTCTTACCCTGAATGAACCCTTGCTGCTAGAACTTGAAACTCAACGTTATTCAACTCCGTTTAGGATGTTTAATTGAACCCTAGTGTGCCATGCAAGAAGAACACTCTGCTTTTGAGAAACGGGCATTCTTGCACCCTACTGTGTTTCCTATAGGGCACCTACAGTGAGCTAGCTCAGAACAAAAGAACTGTGCTTCCTACACAAACGGGGCATATCTAGTTCAACTCAGTTTTGGAAACTGAGTAAAACAGGAGCTTCTCTTCAGTCCAAAACACTGTACTGGCTGGGAACAACCGCGAATTCTATTTGAACTGTGTATGGCCAGAATAGCACAAGAGTGCTGTTCTTAGCCTGAATGAACCCTTGCTGCTAGAACTTGAAACTCAATGTTATTCAACTCCGTTTAGGATGTTTAATTGAACCCTAGTGTGCCATGCAAGAAGAACACTCTGCTTTTGAGAAACGGGCATTCTTGCACTCTACTGTGTTTCCTATAGGGCCAGTACAGTGAGCTAGCTCAGAACAAAAGAACTGTGCTTCGTACACAAAAGGGGCATATCTAGTTCAACTCAGTGTTGGAAACTGAGTAAAACAGTAGCTTCTCTTCAGTCCAAAACACTGTACTGGCTGGGAACAGCAGCAAATGCTATTTGCACTGTGTATGGCCAGAAGAGCACAAGAGTGCTGTTCTTAGCCTGAATGAACACTTGCTGCTAGAACTTGAAACTCAACGTGATTCAACTCCGTTTAGGAAGTTTAATTGAACCCTAGTGTGCCATGCAAGAAGAACACTCTGCTTTTGAGAAACGGGCATTCTTGCACTCTATGTGTTTCTTATAGGGCCAATACAGTGAGCTAGCACAGAACAAAAGAACTGAGCTTCCTACACAAGCGGGGCATATCTAGTTCAACTCAGTATTGGAAACTGAGTAAAACAGGAGCTTCTCTTCAGTCCAAAACACTGTACTGGCTGGGAACAGCCGCGAATTCTATTTGAACTGTGTATGGCCAGAATAGCACAAGAGTGCTGTTCTTAGCCTGAATGAACCCTTGCTGCTAGAACTTGAAACTCAACGTTATTCAACTCCGTTTAGGATGTTTAATTGAACCCTAGTGTGCCATGCAAGAAGAACACTCTGCTTTTGAGAAACGGGCATTCTTGCACTCTACTGTGTTTCCTATAGGGCCAGTACAGTGAGCTAGCTCAGAACAAAAGAACTGTGCTTCCTACACAAACGGGGCATATCTAGTTCAATTCAGTATTGGAAACTGAGTAAAACAGGAGCTTCTCTTCAGTCCAAAACACTGTACTGGCTGGGTACACAAGCGAATGCTATTTGCACTGTGTATGGCCAGAATAGCACAAGAGTGCTGTTCTTAGCCTGAATGAACACTTGCTGCTAGAACTTGAAACTCAACGTGATTCAACTCCGTTTAGGAAGTTTAGTTGAACCCTAGTGTGCCATGCAAGAAGAACACTCTGCTTTTGAGAAACGGGCATTCTTGCACTCTATTGTGTTTCCTATAGGACCAGTACAGTGAGCTAGCTCAGAACAAAAGAACTGTGCTTCCTACACAAACGGGGCATATCTAGTTCAACTCAGTATTGGAAACTGAGTAAAACGGGAGCTTCTCTTCAGTCCAAAACACTGTACTGGCTGGGAACAGCCGCGAATGCTATTTGCACTGTGTATGGCCAGAATACCACAAGAGTGCTGTTCTTAGCCTGAATGAACACTTGCTGCTAGAACTTGAAACTCAACGTCATTCAACTCCGTTTAGGAAGTTTAACTGAACCCTAGTGTGCCATGCAAGAAAACACTCTGCTTTTGAGAAACGGGCATTCTTGCACTCTACTGTGTTTCCTATAGGGCCAGTACAGTGAGCTAGCACAGAACAAAAGAACTGTGCTTCCTACACAAGCGGGGCATATCTAGTTCACCTCAGTATTGTAAACTGAGTAAAACAGGTGCTTCTCTTCAGTCCAAAACACTGTACTGGCTGGGAACAGCCGCGAATTCTATTTGAACTGTGTATGGCCAGAATAGCACAATAGTTCTGTTCTTACCCTGAATGAACCCTTTCTGCTAGAACTTGAAACTCAACGTGATTCAACTCCGTTTAGGAAATATAATTGAACCCTAGTGTGCCATGCAAGAAGAACACTCTGCTTTTGAGAAACGGGCATTCTTGCACTCTACTGTGTTTCCTATAAGGCCAGTACAGTGAGCTAGCTCAGAACAAAAGAACTGTTCTTCGTACAAAAAAGGGGCATATATAGTTCAACTCAGTATTGGAAACTGAGTAAAACGTGAACTTCTCTTCAGTCCAAAACACTGTACTGGCTGGGAACAGCCGCGAATGCTATTTGCACTGTGTATTTCCAGAATAGCACAAGAGTGCTGTTCTTAGCCTGAATGAACACTTGCTGCTAGAACTTGAAACTCAACGTGATTCAACTCCGTTTAGAAAGTTGAATTGAACCCTAGTGTGCCATGCAAGAAGAACACTCTGCTTTTGAGAAATGGGCATTCTTGCACTCTACTGTGTTTCCTATAGGACCAGTACAGTGAGCTAGCACAGAACAAAAGAACTGAGCTTC
Organism: Peromyscus maniculatus bairdii; assembly: GCF_049852395.1. Taxonomy (NCBI): domain Eukaryota; kingdom Metazoa; phylum Chordata; class Mammalia; order Rodentia; family Cricetidae; genus Peromyscus; species Peromyscus maniculatus. Next base: position 77,013 of record NC_134858.1, read on the forward strand.
CTACACAAGCGGGGCATATCTAGTTCAACTCAGTTTTGGAAACTGAGTAAAACAGGAGCTTCTCTTCAGTCCAAAACACTGTACTGGCTGGGAACAGCCGCGAATTCTATGTGAACTGTGTATGGCCAGAATAGCACAAGAGTTCTGTTCTTACCCTGAATGAACCCTTGCTGCTAGAACTTGAAACTCAACGTTATTCAACTCCGTTTAGGATGTTTAATTGAACCCTAGTGTGCCATGCAAGAAGAACACTCTGCTTTTGAGAAACGGGCATTCTTGCACTCTACTGTGTTTCCTATAGGGCCAGTACAGTGAGCTAGCTCAGAAAAAAAGAACTGTGCTTCCTACACATACGGGGCATATCTAGTTCAACTCAGTATTGGAAACTGAGTAAAACAGGAGCTTCTCTTCAGTCCAAAACACTGTACTGGCTGGGTACACAAGCGAATGCTATTTGCACTGTGTATGGCCAGAATATCACAAGAGTGCTGTTTTTAGCCTGAATGAACACTTGCTGCTAGAACTTGAAACTCAACGTGATTCAACTCCGTTTAGGAAATTTAGTTGAACCCTAGTGTGCCATGCAAGAAGAACACTCTGCTTTTGAGAAACGGGCATTCTTGCACTCTACTGGGTTTCCTATAGGACCAGTACAGTGAGCTAGCTCAGAACAAAAGAACTGTGCTTCCTACACAAACGGGGCATATCTAGTTCAACTCAGTATTGGAAACTGAGTAAAACGGGAGCTTCTCTTCAGTCCAAAACACTGTACTGGCTGGGAACACCCGCGAATGCTATTTGCACTGTGTATGGCCAGAATACCACAAGAGTGCTGTTCTTAGCCTGAATGAACACTTGCTGCTAGAACTTGAAACTCAACGTCATTCAACTCCGTTTAGGAAATTTAACTGAACCCTAGTGTGCCATGCAAGAAGAACACTCTGCTTTTGAGAAACGGGCATTCTTGCACTCTACTGTGTTTCCTATAGGGCCAGTACAGTGAGCTAGCACAGAACAAAAGAACTGTGATTCCTACACAAGCGGGGCATATCTAGTTCACCTCAGTATTGGAAACTGAGTAAAACAGGTGCTTCTCTTCAGTCCAAAACACTGTACTGGCTGGGAACAGCCGCGAATTCTATTTGAACTGTGTATGGCCAGAATAGCACAATAGTTCTGTTTATACCCTGAATGAACCCTTGCTGCTAGAACTTGAAATTCAACGTTATTCAACTCCGTTTAGGATGTTTAATTGAACCCTAATGTGCCATGCAAGCAGAACACTCTGCTTTTGAGAAACGGGCATTCTTGCACCCTACTGTGTTTCCTATAGGGCATGTACAGTGAGCTAGCTCAGAACAAAAGAACTGTGCTTCCTACACAAACGAGGCATATCTAGTTCAACTCAGTTTTGGAAACTGAGTAAAACAGGAGCTTCTCTTCAGTCCAAAACACTGTACTGGCTGGGAACAGCCGCGAATGCTATTTGCACTGTGTATTTCCAGAATAGCACAAGAGTGCTGTTCTTAGCCTGAATGAACACTTGCTGCTAGAACTTGAAAGTCAACGTGATTCAACTCCGTTAGAAAGTTTAATTGAACCCTAGTGTGCCATGCAAGAAGAACACTCTGCTTTTGAGAAACGGGCATTCTTGCACTCTACTGTGTTTCCTATAGGGCCAGTACAGTGAGCTAGCACAGAACAAAAGAACTGAGCTTCCTACACAAGCGGGGTATATCTAGTTCAACTCAGTTTTGGAAACTGAGTAAAACAGGAGCTTCTCTTCAGTCCAAAACACTGTACTGGCTGGGAACAGCCGCGAATTCTATGTGAACTGTGTATGGCCAGCATAGCACAAGAGTGCTGTTCTTACCCTGAATGAACCCTTGCTGCTAGAACTTGAAACTCAACGTTATTCAACTCCGTTTAGGATGTTTAATTGAACCCTAGTGTGCCATGCAAGAAGAACACTCTGCTTTTGAGAAACGGGCATTCTTGCACTCTACTGTGTTTCCTATAGGGCCAGTACAGTGAGCTAGCTCAGAACAAAAGAAATGTGCTTTCCACAGAAACGGGGCATATCTAGTTCAACTCAGTATTGGAAACTGAGTAAAACAGTAGCTTCTCTTCAGTCCAAAACACTGTACTGGCTGGGAACACAAGCGAATGCTATTTGCACTGTGTATGGCCAGAATAGCACAAGAGTGCTGTTCTTAGCCTGAATGAACACTTGCTGCTAGAACTTGAAACTCAACGTGATTCAACTCCGTTTAGTAAGTTTAATTGAACCCTAGTGTGCCATGCAAGAAGAACACTCTGCTTTTGAGAAACGGGCATTCTTGCACTCTACTGTGTTTCCTATAGGGCCAGTACAGTGAGCTAGCTCAGAACAAAAGAACTGTTCTTCGTACACAAAAGGGGCATATCTAGTTCAACTCAGTATTGGAAACTGAGTAAAACAGGAGCTTCTCTTCAGTCCAAAACACTGTACTGGCTGGGAACAGACGCGAATGCTATTTGCACTGTGTATGGCCAGAATAGCACATGAGTTCTGTTCTTAGCCTGAATGAACACTTGCTGCTAGAACATGAAACTCAACGTGATTCAAATCCGTTTAGGAAGTTTAATTGAACCCTAGTGTTTCATGCAAGAAGAACACTCTGCTTTTGAGAAACGGGCATTCTTGCTCTCTACTGTGTTCCCTATAGGGCCAGTACAGTGAGCTAGCACAGAACAAAAGAACTGTGCTTCCTACACAAGCGGGGCATATCGAGTTCAACTCTGTATTGGAAACTGAGTAAAACAGGAGCTTCTCTTCAGTCCAAAACACTGTACTGGCTGGGAACAGACGCGAATGCTATTTGCACTGTGTATGGCCAGAATAGCACAAGAGTGCTGTTCTTAGCCTGAATGAACACTTGCTGCTAGAACTTGAAACTCAACGTGATTCAACTCCGTTTAGGAAGTTTAATTGAACCCTAGTGTGCCATGCAAGAAGAACACTCTGCTTTTGATAAACGGGCTTTTTTGCACTCTACTGTGTTTCCTACAGGGCCAGTACAGTGAGCTAGCACAGAACAAAAGAACTGAGCTTCCTACACAAGCAGGGTAATATCTAGTTCAACTCAGTTTTGGAAACTGAGTAAAACAGGAGCTTCTCTTCAGTCCAAAACACTGTACTGGCTGGGAACAGCCGCGAATTCTATTTGAACTGTGTATGGCCAGAATAGCACAATAGTTCTGTTCTTACCGTGAATGAACCCTTGCTGCTAGAACATGAAACTCAACGTTATTCAACTCCGTTTAGGATGTTTAATTTAACCCTAATGTGCCATGCAAGAAGAACACTCTGCTTTTGAGAAACGGGCATTCTTGCACCCTACTGTGTTTCCTATAGGGCATGTACAGTGAGCTAGCTCAGAACAAAAGAACTGTGCTTCCTACACAAACGGGGCATATCTAGTTCAACTCAGTTTTGGAAACTGAGTAAAACAGGAGCTTCTCTTCAGTCCAAAACACTGTACTGGCTGGGAACAGACGCGAATGCTATTTGCACTGTGTATGGCCAGAATAGCACAAGAGTGCTGTTCTTAGCCTGAATGAACACTTGCTGCTAGAACTTGAAACTCAACGTGATTCAACTCCGTTTAGGAAGTTTAATTGAACCCTAGTGTGCCATGCAAGAAGAACACTCTGCTTTTGAGAAACGGGCATTCTTGCACTCTACTGTGTTTCCTATAAGGCCAGTACAGTGAGCTAGCTCAGAACAAAAGAAATGTGCTTTCCACAGAAACGGGGCATATCTAGTTCAACTCAGTATTGGAAACTGAGTAAAACAGTAGCTTCTCTTCAGTCCAAAACACTGTACTGGCTGGGAACAGACGCGAATGCTATTTGCACTGTGTATGGCCAGAATAGCACAAGAGTGCTGTTCTTAGCCTGAATGAACACTTGCTGCTAGAACTTGAAACTCAATGTGATTCAACTCCGTTTAGGAAGTTTAATTGAACCCTAGTGTGCCATGCAAGAAGAACACTCTGCTTTTGAGAAACGGGCATTCTTGCACTCTACTGTGTTTCCTATAGGGCCAGTACAGTGAGCTGGCACAGAACAAAAAAACTGAGCTTCCTACACAAGCGGGGCATATCTAGTTCAACTCAGTTTTGGAAACTGAGTAAAACAGGAGCTTCTCTTCAGTCCAAAACACTGTACTGGCTGGGAACAGCCGCGAATTCTATGTGAACTGTGTATGGCCAGAATAGCACAAGAGTTCTGTTCTTACCCTGAATGAACCCTTGCTGCTAGAACTTGAAACTCAACGTTATTCAACTCCGTTTAGGATGTTTAATTGAACCCTAGTGTGCCATGCAAGAAGAACACTCTGCTTTTGAGAAACGGGCATTCTTGCACCCTACTGTGTTTCCTATAGGGCACCTACAGTGAGCTAGCTCAGAACAAAAGAACTGTGCTTCCTACACAAACGGGGCATATCTAGTTCAACTCAGTTTTGGAAACTGAGTAAAACAGGAGCTTCTCTTCAGTCCAAAACACTGTACTGGCTGGGAACAACCGCGAATTCTATTTGAACTGTGTATGGCCAGAATAGCACAAGAGTGCTGTTCTTAGCCTGAATGAACCCTTGCTGCTAGAACTTGAAACTCAATGTTATTCAACTCCGTTTAGGATGTTTAATTGAACCCTAGTGTGCCATGCAAGAAGAACACTCTGCTTTTGAGAAACGGGCATTCTTGCACTCTACTGTGTTTCCTATAGGGCCAGTACAGTGAGCTAGCTCAGAACAAAAGAACTGTGCTTCGTACACAAAAGGGGCATATCTAGTTCAACTCAGTGTTGGAAACTGAGTAAAACAGTAGCTTCTCTTCAGTCCAAAACACTGTACTGGCTGGGAACAGCAGCAAATGCTATTTGCACTGTGTATGGCCAGAAGAGCACAAGAGTGCTGTTCTTAGCCTGAATGAACACTTGCTGCTAGAACTTGAAGCTCAACGTGATTCAACTCCGTTTAGGATGTTTAATTGAACCCTAGTGTGCCATGCAAGAAGAACACTCTGCTTTTGAGAAACGGGCATTCTTGCACTCTATGTGTTTCTTATAGGGCCAATACAGTGAGCTAGCACAGAACAAAAGAACTGAGCTTCCTACACAAGCGGGGCATATCTAGTTCAACTCAGTATTGGAAACTGAGTAAAACAGGAGCTTCTCTTCAGTCCAAAACACTGTACTGGCTGGGAACAGCCGCGAATTCTATTTGAACTGTGTATGGCCAGAATAGCACAAGAGTGCTGTTCTTAGCCTGAATGAACCCTTGCTGCTAGAACTTGAAACTCAACGTTATTCAACTCCGTTTAGGATGTTTAATTGAACCCTAGTGTGCCATGCAAGAAGAACACTCTGCTTTTGAGAAACGGGCATTCTTGCACACTACTGTGTTTCCTATAGGGCCAGTACAGTGAGCTAGCTCAGAACAAAAGAACTGTGCTTCCTACACAAACGGGGCATATCTAGTTCAACTCAGTATTGGAAACTGAGTAAAACAGGAGCTTCTCTTCAGTCCAAAACACTGTACTGCCTGGGTACACAAGCGAATGCTATTTGCATTGTGTATGGCCAGAATAGCACAAGAGTGCTGTTCTTAGCCTGAATGAACACTTGCTGCTAGAACTTGAAACTCAACGTGATTCAACTCCGTTTAGGAAGTTTAGTTGAACCCTAGTGTGCCATGCAAGAAGAACACTCTGCTTTTGAGAAACGGGCATTCTTGCACTCTATTGTGTTTCCTATAGGACCAGTACAGTGAGCTAGCTCAGAACAAAAGAACTGTGCTTCCTACACAAACGGGGCATATCTAGTTCAACTCAGTATTGGAAACTGAGTAAAACGGGAGCTTCTCTTCAGTCCAAAACACTGTACTGGCTGGGAACAGCCGCGAATGCTATTTGCACTGTGTATGGCCAGAATACCACAAGAGTGCTGTTCTTAGCCTGAATGAACACTTGCTGCTAGAACTTGAAACTCAACGTCATTCAACTCCGTTTAGGAAGTTTAACTGAACCCTAGTGTGCCATGCAAGAAAACACTCTGCTTTTGAGAAACGGGCATTCTTGCACTCTACTGTGTTTCCTATAGGGCCAGTACAGTGAGCTAGCACAGAACAAAAGAACTGTGCTTCCTACACAAGCGGGGCATATCTAGTTCACCTCAGTGTTGGAAACTGAGTAAAACAGGTGCTTCTCTTCAGTCCAAAACACTGTACTGGCTGGGAACAGCCGCGAATTCTATTTGAACTGTGTATGGCCAGAATAGCACAATAGTTCTGTTCTTACCCTGAATGAACCCTTTCTGCTAGAACTTGAAACTCAACGTGATTCAACTCCGTTTAGGAAATATAATTGAACCCTAGTGTGCCATGCAAGAAGAACACTCTGCTTTTGAGAAACGGGCATTCTTGCACTCTACTGTGTTTCCTATAAGGCCAGTACAGTGAGCTAGCTCAGAACAAAAGAACTGTTCTTCGTACAAAAAAGGGGCATATAGTTCAACTCAGTATTGGAAACTGAGTAAAACGTGAACTTCTCTTCAGTCCAAAACACTGTACTGGCTGGGAACAGCCGCGAATGCTATTTGCACTGTGTATTTCCAGAATAGCACAAGAGTGCTGTTCTTAGCCTGAATGAACACTTGCTGCTAGAACTTGAAACTCAACGTGTTTCAACTCCGTTTAGAAAGTTGAATTGAACCCTAGTGTGCCATGCAAGAAGAACACTCTGCTTTTGAGAAATGGGCATTCTTGCACTCTACTGTGTTTCCTATAGGACCAGTACAGTGAGCTAGCACAGAACAAAAGAACTGAGCTTCCTACACAAGCGGGGCATATCTAGTTCAACTCAGTTTTGGAAACTGAGTAAAACAGGAGCTTCTCTTCAGTCCAAAACACTGTACTGGCTGGGAACAGCCGCGAATTCTATGTGAACTGTGTATGGCCAGAATAGCACAAGAGTTCTGTTCTTACCCTGAATGAACCCTTGCTGCTAGAACTTGAAACCCAACGTTATTCAACTCCGTTTAGGATGTTTAATTGAACCCTAGTGTGCCATGCAAGAAGAACACTCTGCTTTTGAGAAACGGGCATTCTTGCACTCTACTGTGTTTCCTATAGGGCCAGTACAGTGAGCTAGCTCAGAAAAAAAGAACTGTGCTTCCTACACATACGGGGCATATCTAGTTCAACTCAGTATTGGAAACTGAGTAAAACAGGAGCTTCTCTTCAGTCCAAAACACTGTACTGGCTGGGTACACAAGCGAATGCTATTTGCACTGTGTATGGCCAGAATATCACAAGAGTGCTGTTTTTAGCCTGAATGAACACTTGCTGCTAGAACTTGAAACTCAACGTGATTCAACTCCGTTTAGGAAATTTAGTTGAACCCTAGTGTGCCATGCAAGAAGAACACTCTGCTTTTGAGAAACGGGCATTCTTGCACTCTACTGGGTTTCCTATAGGACCAGTACAGTGAGCTAGCTCAGAACAAAAGAACTGTGCTTCCTACACAAACGGGGCATATCTAGTTCAACTCAGTATTGGAAACTGAGTAAAACGGGAGCTTCTCTTCAGTCCAAAACACTGTACTGGCTGGGAACACCCGCGAATGCTATTTGCACTGTGTATGGCCAGAATACCACAAGAGTGCTGTTCTTAGCCTGAATGAACACTTGCTGCTAGAACTTGAAACTCAACGTCATTCAACTCCGTTTAGGAAATTTAACTGAACCCTAGTGTGCCATGCAAGAAGAACACTCTGCTTTTGAGAAACGGGCATTCTTGCACTCTACTGTGTTTCCTATAGGGCCAGTACAGTGAGCTAGCACAGAACAAAAGAACTGTGCTTCCTACACAAGCGGGGCATATCTAGTTCACCTCAGTATTGGAAACTGAGTAAAACAGGTGCTTCTCTTCAGTCCAAAACACTGTACTGGCTGGGAACAGCCGCGAATTCTATTTGAACTGTGTATGGCCAGAATAGCACAATAGTTCTGTTTATACCCTGAATGAACCCTTGCTGCTAGAACTTGAAATTCAACGTTATTCAACTCCGTTTAGGATGTTTAATTGAACCCTAATGTGCCATGCAAGAAGAACACTCTGCTTTTGAGAAACGGGCATTCTTGCACCCTACTGTGTTTCCTATAGGGCATGTACAGTGAGCTAGCTCAGAACAAAAGAACTGTGCTTCCTACACAAACGAGGCATATCTAGTTCAACTCAGTTTTGGAAACTGAGTAAAACAGGAGCTTCTCTTCAGTCCAAAACACTGTACTGGCTGGGAACAGACGCGAATGCTATTTGCACTGTGTATGGCCAGAATAGCACAAGAGTGCTGTTCTTAGCCTGAATGAACACTTGCTGCTAGAACTTGAAACTCAACGTGATTCAACTCCGTTTAGGAAGTTTAATTGAACCCTAGTGTGCCATGCAAGAAGAACACTCTGCTTTTGAGAAACGGGCATTCTTGCACTCTACTGTGTTTCCTATAAGGCCAGTACAGTGAGCTAGCTCAGAACAAAAGAACTGTTCTTCGTACAAAAAAGGGGCATATCTAGTTCAACTCAGTATTGGAAACTGAGTAAAACAGTAGCTTCTCTTCAGTCCAAAACACTGTACTGGCTGGGAACAGCCGCGAATGCTATTTGCACTGTGTATTTCCAGAATAGCACAAGAGTGCTGTTCTTAGCCTGAATGAACACTTGCTGCTAGAACTTGAAAGTCAACGTGATTCAACTCCGTTAGAAAGTTTAATTGAACCCTAGTGTGCCATGCAAGAAGAACACTCTGCTTTTGAGAAACGGGCATTCTTGCACTCTACTGTGTTTCCTATAGGGCCAGTACAGTGAGCTAGCACAGAACAAAAGAACTGAGCTTCCTACACAAGCGGGGCATATCTAGTTCAACTCAGTTTTGGAAACTGAGTAAAACAGGAGCTTCTCTTCAGTCCAAAACACTGTACTGGCTGGGAACAGCCGCGAATTCTATGTGAACTGTGTATGGCCAGCATAGCACAAGAGTGCTGTTCTTACCCTGAATGAACCCTTGCTGCTAGAACTTGAAACTCAACGTTATTCAACTCCGTTTAGGATGTTTAATTGAACCCTAGTGTGCCATGCAAGAAGAACACTCTGCTTTTGAGAAACGGGCATTCTTGCACTCTACTGTGTTTCCTATAGGGCCAGTACAGTGAGCTAGCTCAGAACAAAAGAAATGTGCTTTCCACAGAAACGGGGCATATCTAGTTCAACTCAGTATTGGAAACTGAGTAAAACAGTAGCTTCTCTTCAGTCCAAAACACTGTACTGGCTGGGAACACAAGCGAATGCTATTTGCACTGTGTATGGCCAGAATAGCACAAGAGTGCTGTTCTTAGCCTGAATGAACACTTGCTGCTAGAACTTGAAACTCAACGTGATTCAACTCCGTTTAGTAAGTTTAATTGAACCCTAGTGTGCCATGCAAGAAGAACACTCTGCTTTTGAGAAACGGGCATTCTTGCACTCTACTGTGTTTCCTATAGGGCCAGTACAGTGAGCTAGCTCAGAACAAAAGAACTGTTCTTCGTACACAAAAGGGGCATATCTAGTTCAACTCAGTATTGGAAACTGAGTAAAACAGGAGCTTCTCTTCAGTCCAAAACACTGTACTGGCTGGGAACAGACGCGAATGCTATTTGCACTGTGTATGGCCAGAATAGCACATGAGTGCTGTTCTTAGCCTGAATGAACACTTGCTGCTAGAACATGAAACTCAACGTGATTCAAATCCGTTTAGGAAGTTTAATTGAACCCTAGTGTTTCATGCAAGAAGAACACTCTGCTTTTGAGAAACGGGCATTCTTGCTCTCTACTGTGTTCCCTATAGGGCCAGTACAGTGAGCTAGCACAGAACAAAAGAACTGTGCTTCCTACACAAGCGGGGCATATCGAGTTCAACTCTGTATTGGAAACTGAGTAAAACAGGAGCTTCTCTTCAGTCCAAAACACTGTACTGGCTGGGAACAGACGCGAATGCTATTTGCACTGTGTATGGCCAGAATAGCACAAGAGTGCTGTTCTTAGCCTGAATGAACACTTGCTGCTAGAACTTGAAACTCAACGTGATTCAACTCCGTTTAGGAAGTTTAATTGAACCCTAGTGTGCCATGCAAGAAGAACACTCTGCTTTTGAGAAACGGGCTTTTTTGCACTCTACTGTGTTTCCTACAGGGCCAGTACAGTGAGCTAGCACAGAACAAAAGAACTGAGCTTCCTACACAAGCAGGGTAATATCTAGTTCAACTCAGTTTTGGAAACTGAGTAAAACAGGAGCTTCTCTTCAGTCCAAAACACTGTACTGGCTGGGAACAGCCGCGAATTCTATTTGAACTGTGTATGGCCAGAATAGCACAATAGTTCTGTTCTTACCGTGAATGAACCCTTGCTGCTAGAACATGAAACTCAACGTTATTCAACTCCGTTTAGGATGTTTAATTTAACCCTAATGTGCCATGCAAGAAGAACACTCTGCTTTTGAGAAACGGGCATTCTTGCACCCTACTGTGTTTCCTATAGGGCATGTACAGTGAGCTAGCTCAGAACAAAAGAACTGTGCTTCCTACACAAACGGGGCATATCTAGTTCAACTCAGTTTTGCAAACTGAGTAAAACAGGAGCTTCTCTTCAGTCCAAAACACTGTACTGGCTGGGAACAGACGCGAATGCTATTTGCACTGTGTATGGCCAGAATAGCACAAGAGTGCTGTTCTTAGCCTGAATGAACACTTGCTGCTAGAACTTGAAACTCAACGTGATTCAACTCCGTTTAGGAAGTTTAATTGAACCCTAGTGTGCCATGCAAGAAGAACACTCTGCTTTTGAGAAACGGGCATTCTTGCACTCTACTGTGTTTCCTATAAGGCCAGTACAGTGAGCTAGCTCAGAACAAAAGAAATGTGCTTTCCACAGAAACGGGGCATATCTAGTTCAACTCAGTATTGGAAACTGAGTAAAACAGTAGCTTCTCTTCAGTCCAAAACACTGTACTGGCTGGGAACACAAGCGAATGCTATTAGCACTGTGTATGGCCAGAATAGCACAAGAGTGCTGTTCTTAGCCTGAATGAACACTTGCTGCTAGAACTTGAAACTCAACGTGATTCAACTCTGTTTAGTAAGTTTAATTGAACCCTAGTGTGCCATGCAAGAAGAACACTCTGCTTTTGAGAAACGGGCATTCTTGCACTCTACTGTGTTTCCTATAGGGCCAGTACAGTGAGCTAGCTCAGAACAAAAGAACTGTTCTTCGTACACAAAAGGGGCATATCTAGTTCAACTCAGTATTGGAAACTGAGTAAAACAGGAGCTTCTCTTCAGTCCAAAACACTGTACTGGCTGGGAACAGACGCGAATGCTATTTGCACTGTGTATGGCCAGAATAGCACATTAGTGCTGTTCTTAGCCTGAATGAACACTTGCTGCTAGAACTTGAAACTCAACGTCATTCAATTCCGTTTAGGAAGTTTAATTGAACCCTAGTGTGCCATGCAAGAAGAACACTCTGCTTTTGAGAAACGGGCATTCTTGCACTCTACTGTGTTTCCTATAGGGCCAGTACAGTGAGCTAGCACAGAACAAAAGAACTGTGCTTCCTACACAAGCGGGGCATATCTAGTTCACCTCAGTATTGGAAACTGAGTAAAACAGGTGCTTCTCTTCAGTCCAAAACACTGTACTGGCTGGGAACAGACGCAAATGTTATTTGCACTGTGATGGCCAGAATAGCACAAGAGTGCTGTTCTTAGCCTGAATGAACACTTGCTGCTAGAACTTGAAACTCAACGTGATTCAACTCTGTTTAGGAAGTTTACTTGAACCCTAGTGTGCCATGCAAGAAGAACACTCTGCTTTTGAGAAACGGGCATTCTTGCACTGTACTGTGTTTCCTATAAGGCCAGTACAGTGAGCTAGCTCAGAACAAAAGAACTGTTCTTCGTACACAAAAGGGGCATATCTAGTTCACCTCAGTATTGGAAACTGAGTAAAACAGTAGCTTCTCTTCAGTCCAAAACACTGTACTGGCTGGGAACAGCCGCGAATGCTATTTGCACTGTGTATGGCCAGAATAGCACAAGAGTGCTGTTCTTAGCCTGAATGAACACTTGCTGCTAGAACTTGAAACTCAACGTGATTCAACTCCGTTTAGGAAGTTTAATTGAACCCTAGTGTGCCATGCAAGAAGAACACTCTGCTTTTGAGAAACGGGCATTCTTGCACTCTACTGTGTTTCCTATAGGGCCAGTACAGTGAGCTAGCACAGAACAAAAGAACTGAGCTTCCTACACAAGCGGGGCATATCTAGTTCAACTCAGTTTTGGAAACTGAGTAAAACGGGAGCTTCTCTTCAGTCCAAAACACTGTACTGGCTGGGAACAGCCGCGAATTCTATGTGAACTGTGTATGGCCAGAATAGCACAAGAGTTCTGTTCTTACCCTGAATGAACCCTTGCTGCTAGAACTTGAAACTCAACGTTATTCAACTCCGTTTAGGATGTTTAATTGAACCCTAGTGTGCCATGCAAGAAGAACACTCTGCTTTTGAGAAACGGGCATTCTTGCACTCTACGGTGTTTCCTATAGGGCCAGTACAGTGAGCTAGCTCAGAAAAAAAGAACTGTGCTTCCTACACAAACGGGGCATATCTAGTTCAACTCAGTATTGGAAACTGAGTAAAACAGGAGCTTCTCTTCAGTCCAAAACACTGTACTGGCTGGGTACACAAGCGAATGCTATTTGCACTGTGTATGGCCAGAATAGCACAAGAGTGCTGTTTTTAGCCTGAATGAACACTTGCTGCTAGAACTTGAAACTCAACGTGATTCAACTCCGTTTAGGAAGTTTAGTTGAACCCTAGTGTGCCATGCAAGAAGAACACTCTGCTTTTGAGAAACGGGCATTCTTGCACTCTACTGTGTTTCCTATAGGGCCAGTACAGTGAGCTAGCTCAGAACAAAAGAACTGTGCTTCCTACACAAGCGGGGCATATCTACTTCACCTCAGTATTGGAAACTGAGTAAAACAGGTGCTTCTCTTCAGTCCAAAACACTGTACTGGCTGGGAACAGCCGCGAATTCTATTTGAACTGTGTATGGCCAGAATAGCACAATAGTTCTGTTCTTACCCTGAATGAACCCTTGCTGCTAGAACTTGAAACTCAACGTTATTCAACTCCGTTTAGGATGTTTAATTGAAACCTAGTGTGCCATGCAAGAAGAACACTCTGCTTTTGAGAAACGGGCATTCTTGCACCCTACTGTGTTTCCTATAGGGCATGTACAGTGAGCTAGCTCAGAACAAAAGAACTGTGCTTCCTACACAAGCGGGGCATATCTAGTTCAACTCAGTTTTGGAAACTGAGTAAAACAGGAGCTTCTCTTCAGTCCAAAACACTGTACTGGCTGGGAACAGACGCGAATGCTATTTGCACTGTGTATGGCCAGAATAGCACAAGAGTGCTGTTCTTAGCCTGAATGAACACTTGCTGCTAGAACTTGAAACTCAACGTGATTCAACTCCGTTTAGGAAGTTTAATTGAACCCTAGTGTGCCATGCAAGAAGAACACACTGCTTTTGAGAAACGGGCATTCTTGCACTCTATTGTGTTTCCTATAAGGCCAGTACAGTGAGATAGCTCAGAACAAAAGAAATGTGCTTCCTACACAAGCGGGGCATATCTAGTTCACCTCAGTATTGGAAACTGAGTAAAACAGGTGCTTCTCTTCAGTCCAAAACCCTGTACTGGCTGGGAACAGACGCAAATGTTATTTGCACTGTGATGGCCAGAATAGCACAAGAGTGCTGTTCTTAGCCTGAATGAACACTTGCTGCTAGAATTTGAAACTCAACGTGATTCAACTCCGTTTAGGAAGTTTAATTGAACCCTAGTGTGCCATGCAAGAAGAACACTCTGCTTTTGAGAAACGGGCATTCTTGCACTCTACTGTGTTTCCTATAAGGCCAGTACAGTGAGCTAGCTCAGAACAAAAGAAATGTGCTTTCCACAGAAACGGGGCATATCTAGTTCAACTCAGTATTGGAAACTGAGTAAAACAGTAGCTTCTCTTCAGTCCAAAACACTGTACTGGCTGGGAACACAAGCGAATGCTATTTGCACTGTGTATGGCCAGAATATCACAAGAGTGCTGTTCTTAGCCTGAATGAACACTTGCTCCTAGAACATGAAACTCAACGTGATTCAAATCCGTTTAGGAAGTTTAATTGAACCCTAGTGTTTCATGCAAGAAGAACACTCTGCTTTTGAGAAACGGGCATTATTGCTCTCTACTGTGTTCCCTATGGGGCCAGTACAGTGAGCTAGCACAGAACAAAAGAACTGTGCTTCCTACACAAGCGGGGTATATCGAATTCAACTCTGTATTGGAAACTGAGTAAAACAGGAGCTTCTCTTCAGTCCAAAACACTGTACTGGCTGGGAACAGACGCGAATGCTATTTGCACTGTGTATGGCCAGAATAGCACAAGAGTGCTGTTCTTAGCCTGAATGAACACTTGCTGCTAGAACATGAAACTCAACGTCATTCAATTCCCTTTAGGAAGTTTAATTGAACCCTAGTGTGCCATGCAAGAAGAACACTCTGCTTTTGAGAAACGGGCATTCTTGCACTCTATTGTGTTTCCTATAAGGCCAGTACAGTGAGCTAGCTCAGAACAAAAGAAATGTGCTTTCCACAGAAACGGGGCATATCTAGTTCAACTGAGTATTGGAAACTGAGTAAAACAGTAGCTTCTCTTCAGTCCAAAACACTGTACTGGCTGGGAACACAAGCGAATGCTATTTGCACTGTGTAAGGCCCGAATAGCACAAGAGTGCTGTTCTTATCCTGAATGAACACTTGCTGCTACAACTTGAAACTCAACGTGATTCAACTCCGTTTAGGAAGTTTAATTGAACCCTAGTGTGCCATGCAAGAAGAACACTCTGCTTTTGAGAAAGGGGCATTCTTGCACTCTACTGTGTTTCCTATAGGGCCAGTACAGTGAGCTAGCTCAGAACAAAAGAACTGTTCTTCGTACACAAAAGGGGCATATCTAGTTCAACTAAGTATAGGAAACTGAGTAAAACGGGAGCTTCTCTTCAGTCCAAAACACTGTACTGGCTGGGAACAGACGCAAATGCTATTTGCACTGTGATGGCCAGAATAGCACAAGAGTGCTGTTCTTAGCCTGCATGAACACTTGCTGCTAGAACTTGAAACTCAACGTGATTCAACTCCGTTTAGGAAGTTTAATTGAACCCTAGTGTGCCATGCAAGAAGAACACTCTGCTTTTGAGAAACGGGCATTCTTGCACTCTACTGTGTTTCCTATAAGGCCAGTACAGTGAGCTAGCTCAGAACAAAAGAACTGTTCTTCGTACACAAAAGGGGCATATCTAGTTCAACTCAGTATTGGAAACTGAGTAAAACGGGAGCTTCTCTTCAGTCCAAAACACTGTACTGGCTGGGAACAGCTGCGAATGCTATTTGCACTGTGTATGGCCAGAATAGCACAAGAGTGCTGTTCTTAGCCTGAATGAACACTTGCTGCTAGAACTTGAAACTCAACGTGATTCAACTCCGTTTAGGAAGTTTAATTGAACCCTAGTGTGCCATGCAAGAAGAACACTCTGCTTTTGAGAAACGGGCATTCTTGCACTCTACTGTGTTTCCTATAGGGCCAGTACAGTGAGCTGGCACAGAACAAAAGAACTGAGCTTCCTACACAAGCGGGGCATATCTAGTTCAACTCAGTTTTGGAAACTGAGTAAAACAGGAGCTTCTCTTCAGTCCAAAACACTGTACTGGCTGGGAACAGCCGCGAATTCTATGTGAACTGTGTATGGCCAGAATAGCACAAGAGTGCTGTTCTTACCCTGAATGAACCCTTGCTGCTAGAACTTGAAACTCAACGTTATTCAACTCCGTTTAGGATGTTTAATTGAACCCTAGTGTGCCATGCAAGAAGAACACTCTGCTTTTGAGAAACGGGCATTCTTGCACCCTACTGTGTTTCCTATAGGGCACCTACAGTGAGCTAGCTCAGAACAAAAGAACTGTGCTTCCTACACAAACGGGGCATATCTAGTTCAACTCAGTTTTGGAAACTGAGTAAAACAGGAGCTTCTCTTCAGTCCAAAACACTGTACTGGCTGGGAACAACCGCGAATTCTATTTGAACTGTGTATGGCCAGAATAGCACAAGAGTGCTGTTCTTAGCCTGAATGAACCCTTGCTGCTAGAACTTGAAACTCAACGTTATTCAACTCCGTTTAGGATGTTTAATTGAACCCTAGTGTGCCATGCAAGAAGAACACTCTGCTTTTGAGAAACGGGCATTCTTGCACTCTACTGTGTTTCCTATAGGGCCAGTACAGTGAGCTAGCTCAGAACAAAAGAACTGTGCTTCGTACACAAAAGGGGCATATCTAGTTCAACTCAGTGTTGGAAACTGAGTAAAACAGTAGCTTCTCTTCAGTCCAAAACACTGTACTGGCTGGGAACAGCAGCAAATGCTATTTGCACTGTGTATGGCCAGAATAGCACAAGAGTGCTGTTCTTAGCCTGAATGAACACTTGCTGCTAGAACTTGAAACTCAACGTGATTCAACTCCGTTTAGGAAGTTTAATTGAACCCTAGTCTGCCATGCAAGAAGAACACTCTGCTTTTGAGAAACGGGCATTCTTGCACTCTATGTGTTTCTTATAGGGCCAATACAGTGAGCTAGCACAGAACAAAAGAACTGAGCTTCCTACACAAGCGGGGCATATCTAGTTCAACTCAGTATTGGAAACTGAGTAAAACAGGAGCTTCTCTTCAGTCCAAAACACTGTACTGGCTGGGAAAAGCCGCGAATTCTATTTGAACTGTGTATGGCCAGAATAGCACAAGAGTGCTGTTCTTAGCCTGAATGAACCCTTGCTGCTAGAACTTGAAACTCAACGTTATTCAACTCCGTTTAGGATGTTTAATTGAACCCTAGTGTGCCATGCAAGAAGAACACTCTGCTTTTGAGAAACGGGCATTCTTGCACTCTACTGTGTTTCCTATAGGGCCAGTACAGTGAGCTAGCTCAGAACAAAAGAACTGTGCTTCCTACACAAACGGGGCATATCTAGTTCAACTCAGTATTGGAAACTGAGTAAAACAGGAGCTTCTCTTCAGTCCAAAACACTGTACTGCCTGGGTACACAAGCGAATGCTATTTGCACTGTGTATGGCCAGAATAGCACAAGAGTGCTGTTCTTAGCCTGAATGAACACTTGCTGCTAGAACTTGAAACTCAACGTGATTCAACTCCGTTTAGGAAGTTTAGTTGAACCCTAGTGTGCCATGCAAGAAGAACACTCTGCTTTTGAGAAACGGGCATTCTTGCACTCTACTGTGTTTCCTATAGGACCAGTACAGTGAGCTAGCTCAGAACAAAAGAACTGTGCTTCCTACACAAACGGGGCATATCTAGTTCAACTCAGTATTGGAAACTGAGTAAAACGGGAGCTTCTCTTCAGTCCAAAACACTGTACTGGCTGGGAACAGCCGCGAATGCTATTTGCACTGTGTATGGCCAGAATAGCACAAGAGTGCTGTTCTTAGCCTGAATGAACACTTGCTGCTAGAAATTGAAACTAAGAGTGATTCAACTCCGTTTAGTAAGTTTAATTGAACCCTAGTGTGCCATGCAAGAAGAACACTCTGCTTTTGAGACTCGGGCATTCTTGCACTCTACTGTGTTTCCTATAGGGCCAGTACAGTGAGCTAGCACAGAACAAAAGAACTGTGCTTCCTACACAAGCGGGGCATATCTAGTTCACCTCAGTATTGGAAACTGAGTAAAACAGGTGCTTCTCTTCAGTCCAAAACACTGTACTGGCTGGGAACAGACGCAAATGCTATTTGCACTGTGTATGGCCAGAATAGCACAAGAGTGCTGTTCTTAGCCTGAATGAACACTTGCTAGTAGAACTTGAAACTCAACGTGATTCAACTCCGTTTAGGAAGTTTAATTGAACCCTAGTGTGCCATGCAAGAAGAACACTCTGCTTTTGAGAAACGGGCATTCTTGCACTCTACTGTGTTTCCTATAAGGCCAGTACAGTGAGCTAGCTCAGAACAAAAGAACTGTGCTTTCCTCAGAAACGGGGCATATCTAGTTCAACTCAGTATTGGAAACTGAGTAAAACAGTAGCTTCTCTTCAGTCCAAAACACTGTACTGGCTGGGAACAGACGCGAATGCTATTTGCACTGTGTATGGCCAGAATAGCACAAGAGTGCTGTTCTTAGCCTGAATGAACACTTGCTGCTAGAACTTGAAACTCAACGTGATTCAACTCCGTTTAGGAAGTTTAATTGAACCCTAGTGTGCCATGCAAGAAGAACACTCTGCTTTTGAGAAACGGGCATTCTTGCACTCTACTGTGTTTCCTATAGGGCCAGTACAGTGAGCTAGCTCAGAACAAAAGAACTGTACTTCGTACACAAAAGGGGCATATCTAGTTCAACTCAGTTTTGGAAACTGAGTAAAACAGGAGCATCTCTTCAGTCCAAAACACTGTACTGGCTGGGAACAGCCGCGAATTCTATTTGAACTGTGTATGGCCAGAATAGCACAAGAGTGCTGTTCTTACCCTGAATGAACCCTTGCTGCTAGAACTTGAAACTCAACGTTATTCAACTCCGTTTAGGATGTTTAATTGAACCCTAGTGTGCCATGCAAGAAGAACACTCTGCTTTTAAGAAACGGGCATTCTTGCAGTCTACTGTGTTTCCTATAGGGCACGTACAGTGAGCTAGCTCAGAACAAAAGAACTGTGCTTCCTACAGAAACGGGGCATATCTAGTTCAACTCAGTATTGGAAACTGAGTAAAACAGGAGCTTCTCTTCAGTCCAAAACACTGTACTGGCTGGGAACACAGGCGAATGCTATTTGCACTGTGTATGGTCAGAATAGCACAAGAGTGCTTTTCTTAGCCAGAATGAACACTTGCTGCTAGAACTTGAAACTCAACGTGATTCAACTCCGTTTAGGAAGTTTAGTTGAACCCTAGTGTGCCATGCAAGAAGAACACTCTGCTCCTGAGAAACGGGCATTCTTGCACTCTACTGTGTTTCCTAGAGGGCCAGTACAGTGAGCTAGCTCAGAACAAAAGAACTGTGCTTCCTACACAAACGGGGCATATCTAGTTCAACTCAGTATTGGAAACTGAGTAAAACGTGAGCTTCTCTTCAGTCCAAAACACTGTACTGGCTGGGAACACCCGCGAATGCTATTTGCACTGTGTATGGCCAGAATAGCACAAGAGTGCTGTTCTTAGCCTGAATGAACCCTTGCTGCTAGAACTTGAAACTCAACGTGATTCAACAGCGTTTAGGAGATTTAATTGAACCCTAGTGTGCCATGCAAGAAGAACACTATGCTTTTGAGAAACGGGCGTTCTTGCACTCTAATGTGTTTCCTATAAGGCCAGTACAGTGAGCTAGCTCAGAACATAAGAACTGTGCTTTATACAGAAACGGGGCATATCTAGTTCAACTCAGTATTGGAAACTGAGTAAAACAGTAGCTTCTCTTCAGTCCAAAACACTGTACTGGCTGGGAACAGACGCGAATGCTATTTGCACTCTGTATGGCCAGAATAGCACAAGAGTGCTGTTCTTAGCCTGAATGAACACTTGCTGCTAGAACTTGAAACTCAACGTGATTCAACTCCGTTTAGGAAGTTTAATTGAACCCTAGTGTGCCATGCAAGAAGAACACTCTGCTTTTGAGAAACGGGCATTCTTGCACTCTACTGTGTTTCCTATAGGGCCAGTACAGTGAGCTAGCTCAGAACAAAAGAACTGTGCTTCGTACACAAAAGGGGCATATCTAGTTCAACTCAGTGTTGTAAACTGAGTAAAACAGTAGCTTCTCTTCAGTCCAAAACACTGTACTGGCTGGGAACAGCAGCGAATGCTATTTGCACTGTGTATGGCCAGAAGAGCACAAGAGTGCGGTTCTTAGCCTGAATGAACACTTGCTGCTAGAACTTGAAACTCAACGTGATTCAACTCCGTTTAGGAAGTTTAATTGAACCCTAGTGTGCCATGCAAGAAGGACACTCTGCTTTTGAGAAAAGGGCATTCTTGCACTCTACTGTGTTTCTTATAGGGCCAATACAGTGAGCTAGCACAGAACAAAAGAACTGAGCTTCCTACACAAGCGGGGCATATCTAGTTCAACTCAGTATTGGAAACTGAGTAAAACAGGAGCTTCTCTTCAGTCCAAAACACTGTACTGGCTGGGAACAGCCGCGAATTCTATTTGAACTGTGTATGGCCAGAATAGCACAAGAGTGCTGTTCTTACCCTGAATGAACCCTTGCTGCTAGAACTTGAAACTCAACGTTATTCAACTCCGTTTAGGATGTTTAATTGAACCCTAGTGTGCCATGCAAGAAGAACACTCTGCTTTTGAGAAACGGGCATTCTTGCACTCTACTGTGTTTCCTATAGGGCCAGTACAGTGAGCTAGCTCAGAACAAAAGAACTGTGCTTCCTACACAAACGGGGCATATCTAGTTCAACTCAGTATTGGAAACTGAGTAAAACAGGAGCTTCTCTTCAGTCCAAAACACTGTACTGGCTGGGTACACAAGCGAATGCTATTTGCACTGTGTATGGCCAGAATAGCACAAGAGTACTGTTCTTAGCCTGAATGAACACTTGCTGCTAGAACTTGAAACTCAACGTGATTCAACTCCGTTTAGGAAGTTTAGTTGAACCCTAGTGTGCCATGCAAGAAGAACACTCTGCTTTTGAGAAACGGGCATTCTTGCACTCTACTGTGTTTCCTATAGGACCAGTACAGTGAGCTAGCTCAGAACAAAAGAACTGTGCTTCCTACACAAACGGGGCATATCTAGTTCAACTCAGTATTGGAAACTGAGTAAAACGGGAGCTTCTCTTCAGTCCAAAACACTGTACTGGCTGGGAACAGCCGCGAATGCTATTTGCACTGTGTATGGCCAGAATACCACAAGAGTGCTGTTCTTAGCCTGAATGAACACTTGCTGCTAGAACTTGAAACTCAACGTCATTCAACTCCGTTTAGGAAGTTTAACTGAACCCTAGTGTGCCATGCAAGAAAACACTCTGCTTTTGAGAAACGGGCATTCTTGCACTCTACTGTGTTTCCTATAGGGCCAGTACAGTGAGCTAGCACAGAACAAAAGAACTGTGCTTCCTACACAAGCGGGGCATATCTAGTTCACCTCAGTATTGGAAACTGAGTAAAACAGGTGCTTCTCTTCAGTCCAAAACACTGTACTGGCTGGGAACAGACGCAAATGCTATTTGCACTGTGTATGGCCAGAATAGCACAAGAGTGCTGTTCTTAGCCTGAATGAACACTTGCTAGTAGAACTTGAAACTCAACGTGATTCAACTCCGTTTAGGAAGTTTAATTGAACCCTAGTGTGCCATGCAAGAAGAACACTCTGCTTTTGAGAAACGGGCATTCTTGCACTCTACTGTGTTTCCTATAAGGCCAGTACAGTGAGCTAGCTCAGAACAAAAGAACTGTGCTTTCCTCAGAAACGGGGCATATCTAGTTCAACTCAGTATTGGAAACTGAGTAAAACAGTAGCTTCTCTTCAGTCCAAAACACTGTATGGCTGGGAACAGACGCGAATGCTATTTGCACTCTGTATGGCCAGAATAGCACAAGAGTGCTGTTCTTAGCCTGAATGAACACTTGCTGATAGAACTTGAAACTCAACGTGATTCAACTCCGTTTAGGAAGTTTAATTGAACCCTAGTGTGCCATGCAAGAAGAACACTCTGCTTTTGAGAAACGGGCGCTCTTGCACTCTACTGTGTTTCCTATAGGGCCAGTACAGTGAGCTAGCTCAGAACAAAAGAACTGTTCTTCGTACACAAAAGGGGCATATCTAGTTCAACTCAGTTTTGGAAACTGAGTAAAACAGGAGCATCTCTTCAGTCCAAAACACTGTACTGGCTGGGAACAGCCGCGAATTCTATTTGAACTGTGTATGGCCAGAATAGCACAAGAGTGCTGTTCTTACCCTGAATGAACCCTTGCTGCTAGAACTTGAAACTCAACGTTATTCAACTCCGTTTAGGAATTTTAATTGAACCATAGTGTGCCATGCAAGAAGAACACTCTGCTTTTAAGAAACGGGCATTCTTGCACTCTACTGTGTTTCCTATAGGGCACGTACAGTGAGCTAGCTCAGAACAAAAGAACTGTGCTTCCTACAGAAACGGGGCATATCTAGTTCAACTCAGTATTGGAAACTGAGTAAAACAGGAGCTTCTCTTCAGTCCAAAACACTGTACTGGCTGGGAACACAGGCGAATGCTATTTGCACTGTGTATGGTCAGAATAGCACAAGAGTGCTTTTCTTAGCCAGAATGAACACTTGCTGCTAGAACTTGAAACTCAACGTGATTCAACTCCGTTTAGGAAGTTTAGTTGAACCCTAGTGTGCCATGCAAGAAGAACACTCTGCTCCTGAGAAACGGGCATTCTTGCACTCTACTGTGTTTCCTAGAGGGCCAGTACAGTGAGCTAGCTCAGAACAAAAGAACTGTGCTTCCTACACAAACGGGGCATATCTAGTTCAACTCAGTATTGGAAACTGAGTAAAACGTGAGCTTCTCTTCAGTCCAAAACACTGTACTGGCTGGGAACACCCGCGAATGCTATTTGCACTGTGTATGGCCAGAATAGCACAAGAGTGCTGTTCTTAGCCTGAATGAACCCTTGCTGCTAGAACTTGAAACTCAACGTGATTCAACAGCGTTTAGGAGGTTTAATTGAACCCTAGTGTGCCATGCAAGAAGAACACTCTGCTTTTGAGAAGAGGGCATTCTTGCACTCTAATGTGTTTCCTATAAGGCCAGTACAGTGAGCTAGCTCAGAACAAAAGAACTGTGCTTTATACAGAAACGGGGCATATCTAGTTCAACTCAGGATTGGAAACTGAGTAAAACAGTAGCTTCTCTTCAGTCCAAAACACTGTACTGGCTGGGAACAGACGCGAATGCTATTTGCACTCTGTATGGCCAGAATAGCACAAGAGTGCTGTTCTTAGCCTGAATGAACACTTGCTGCTAGAACTTGAAACTCAACGTGATTCAACTCCGTTTAGGAAGTTTAATTGAACCCTAGTGTGCCATGCAAGAAGAACATTCTGCTTTTGAGAAACGGGCATTCTTGCACTCTACTGTTTTTGCTATAGGGCCAGTACAGTGAGCTAGCTCAGAACAAAAGAACTGTGCTTCGTACACAAAAGGGGCATATCTAGTTCAACTCAGTATTGGAAACTGAGTAAAACAGGAGCTTCTCTTCAGTCCAAAACACTGTACTGGCTGGGAACAGCCGCGAATGCTATTTGCACTGTGTATGGCCAGAATAGCACAAGAGTGCTGTTCTTAGCCTGAATGAACACTTGCTGCTAGAACTTGAAACTCAACGTGATTCAACTCCGTTTAGGAAGTTTAATTGAACCCTAGTGTGCCATGCAAGAAGAACACTCTGCTTTTGAGAAACGGGCATTCTTGCACTCTACTGTGTTTCCTATAGGGCCAGTACAGTGAGCTAGCACAGAACAAAAGAACTGAGCTTCCTACACAAACGGGGCATATCTAGTTCAACTCAGTATTGGAAACTGAGTAAAACAGTAGCTTCTGTTCAGTCCAAAACACTGTACTGGCTGGGAACAGACGCGAATTCTATTTGAACTGTGTATGGCCAGAATAGCACAAGAGTGCTGTTCTTAGCCTGAATGAACCCTTGCTGCTAGAACTTGAAACTCAACGTTATTCAACTCCGTTTAGGATGTTTAATTGAACCCTAGTGTGCCATGCAAGAAGAACACTCTGCTTTTGAGAAACGGGCATTCTTGCACTCTACTGTGTTTCCTATAGGGCCAGTACAGTGAGCTAGCTCAGAACAAAAGAACTGTGCTTCTTACACAAACAAGGCATATCTAGTTCAACTCAGTATTGGAAACTGAGTAAAACAGGAGCTTCTCTTCAGTCCAAAACACTGTACTGGCTGGGTACACAAGCGAATGCTATTTGCACTGTGTATGGCCAGAATAGCACAAGAGTGCTGTTCTTAGCCTGAATGAACACTTGCTAGTAGAACTTGAAACTCAACGTGATTCAACTCCGTTTAGGAAGTTTAATTGAACCCTAGTGTGCCATGCAAGAAGAACACTCTGCTTTTCAGAAACGGGCATTCTTGCACTCTACTGTGTTTCCTATAAGGCCAGTACAGTGAGCTAGCTCAGAACAAAAGAACTGTGCTTTCCACAGAAACGGGGCATATCTAGTTCAACTCAGTATTGGAAACTGAGCAAAACAGTAGCTTCTCTTCAGTCCAAAACACTGTACTGGCTGGGAACAGACGCGAATGCTATTTGCACTGTGTATGGCCAGAATAGCACAAGAGTGCTGTTCTTAGCCTGCATGAACACTTGCTGCTAGAACTTGAAACTCAACGTGATTCAACTCCGTTTAGGAAGTTTAATTGAACCCTAGTGTGCCATGCAAGAAGAACACTCTGCTTTTGAGAAACGGGCATTCTTGCACTCTACTGTGTTTCCTATAGGGCCAGTACAGTGAGCTAGCTCAGAACAAAAGAACTGTACTTCGTACACAAAAGGGGCATATCTAGTTCAACTCAGTATTGGAAACTGAGTAAAACAGTAGCTTCTCTTCAGTCCAAAACACTGTACTGGCTGGGAACAGCCGCGAATGCTATTTGCACTGTGTATGGCCAGAATAGCACAAGAGTGCTGTTCTTAGCCTGAATGAACACTTGCTGTTAGAACTTGAAACTCAACGTGATTCAACTCCGTTTAGGAAGTTTAATTGAACCCTAGTGTGCCATGCAAGAAGAACACTCTGCTTTTGAGAAACGGGCATTCTTGCACTCTACTGTGTTTCCTAGAGGGCCAGTACAGTGAGCTAGCTCAGAACAAAAGAACTGTGCTTCCTACACAAACGGGGCATATCTAGTTCAACTCAGTATTGGAAACTGAGTAAAACGTGAGCTTCTCTTCAGTCCAAAACACTGTACTGGCTGGGAACACCCGCGAATGCTATTTGCACTGTGTATGGCCAGAATAGCACAAGAGTGCTGTTCTTAGCCTGAATGAACCCTTGCTGCTAGAACTTGAAACTCAACGTGATTCAACAGCGTTTAGGAGGTTTAATTGAACCCTAGTGTGCCATGCAAGAAGAACACTCTGCTTTTGAGAAACGGGCATTCTTGCACTCTAATGTGTTTCCTATAAGGCCAGTACAGTGAGCTAGCTCAGAACAAAAGAACTGTGCTTTATACAGAAACGGGGCATATCTAGTTCAACTCAGTATTGGAAACTGAGTAAAACAGTAGCTTCTCTTCAGTCCAAAACACTGTACTGGCTGGGAACAGACGCGAATGCTATTTGCACTCTGTATGGCCAGAATAGCACAAGAGTGCTGTTCTTAGCCTGAATGAACACTTGCTGCTAGAACTTGAAACTCAACGTGATTCAACTCCGTTTAGGAAGTTTAATTGAACCCTAGTGTGCCATGCAAGAAGAACATTCTGCTTTTGAGAAACGGGCATTCTTGCACTCTACTGTTTTTGCTATAGGGCCAGTACAGTGAGCTAGCTCAGAACAAAAGAACTGTGCTTCGTACACAAAAGGGGCATATCTAGTTCAACTCAGTATTGGAAACTGAGTAAAACAGGAGCTTCTCTTCAGTCCAAAACACTGTACTGGCTGGGAACAGCCGCGAATGCTATTTGCACTGTGTATGGCCAGAATAGCACAAGAGTGCTGTTCTTAGCCTGAATGAACACTTGCTGCTAGAACTTGAAACTCAACGTGATTCAACTCCGTTTAGGAAGTTTAATTGAACCCTAGTGTGCCATGCAAGAAGAACACTCTGCTTTTGAGAAACGGGCATTCTTGCACTCTACTGTGTTTCCTATAGGGCCAGTACAGTGAGCTAGCACAGAACAAAAGAACTGAGCTTCCTACACAAGCGGGGCATATCTAGTTCAACTCAGTATTGGAAACTGAGTAAAACAGTAGCTTCTGTTCAGTCCAAAACTCTGTACTGGCTGGGAACAGACGCGAATTCTATTTGAACTGTGTATGGCCAGAATAGCACAAGAGTGCTGTTCTTAGCCTGAATGAACACTTGCTGCTAGAACTTGAAACTCAACGTTATTCAACTCCGTTTAGGATGTTTAATTGAACCCTAGTGTGCCATGCAAGAAGAACACTCTGCTTTTGAGAAACGGGCATTCTTGCACTCTACTGTGTTTCCTATAGGGCCAGTACAGTGAGCTAGCTCAGAACAAAAGAACTGTGCTTCTTACACAAACAGGGCATATCTAGTTCAACTCAGTATTGGAAACTGAGTAAAACAGGAGCTTCTCTTCAGTCCAAAACACTGTACTGGCTGGGTACACAAGCGAATGCTATTTGCACTGTGTATGGCCAGAATAGCACAAGAGTGCTGTTCTTAGCCTGAATGAACACTTGCTAGTAGAACTTGAAACTCAACGTGATTCAACTCCGTTTAGGAAGTTTAATTGAACCCTAGTGTGCCATGCAAGAAGAACACTCTGCTTTTCAGAAACGGGCATTCTTGCACTCTACTGTGTTTCCTATAAGGCCAGTACAGTGAGCTAGCTCAGAACAAAAGAACTGTGCTTTCCACAGAAACGGGGCATATCTAGTTCAACTCAGTATTGGAAACTGAGCAAAACAGTAGCTTCTCTTCAGTCCAAAACACTGTACTGGCTGGGAACAGACGCGAATGCTATTTGCACTGTGTATGGCCAGAATAGCACAAGAGTGCTGTTCTTAGCCTGCATGAACACTTGCTGCTAGAACTTGAAACTCAACGTGATTCAACTCCGTTTAGGAAGTTTAATTGAACCCTAGTGTGCCATGCAAGAAGAACACTCTGCTTTTGAGAAACGGGCATTCTTGCACTCTACTGTGTTTCCTATAGGGCCAGTACAGTGAGCTAGCTCAGAACAAAAGAACTGTACTTCGTACACAAAAGGGGCATATCTAGTTCAACTCAGTATTGGAAACTGAGTAAAACAGTAGCTTCTCTTCAGTCCAAAACACTGTACTGGCTGGGAACAGCCGCGAATGCTATTTGCACTGTGTATGGCCAGAATAGCACAAGAGTGCTGTTCTTAGCCTGAATGAACACTTGCTGTTAGAACTTGAAACTCAACGTGATTCAACTCCGTTTAGGAAGTTTAATTGAACCCTAGTGTGCCATGCAAGAAGAACACTCTGCTTTTGAGAAAAGGGCATTCTTGCACTCTACTGTGTTTCCTATAGGGCCAGTACAGTGAGCTAGCTCAGAACAAAAGAACTGTGCTTCCTACAGAAACGGGGCATATCTAGTTCAACTCAGTATTGGAAACTGAGTAAAACAGGAGCTTCTCTTCAGTCCAAAACACTGTACTGGCTGGGTACACAAGCGAATGCTATTTGCACTGTGTATGGCCAGAATACAACAAGAGTGCTGTTCTTAGCCTGAATGAACACTTGCTAGTAGAACTTGAAACTCAACGTGATTCAACTCCGTTTAGGAAGTTTAATTGAACCCTAGTGTGCCATGCAAGAAGAACACTCTGCTTTTCAGAAACGGGCATTCTTGCACTCTACTGTGTTTCCTATAAGGCCAGTACAGTGAGCTAGCTCAGAACAAAAGAACTGTGCTTTCCACAGAAACGGGCATATCTAGTTCAACTCAGTATTGGAAACTGAGTAAAACAGTAGCTTCTCTTCAGTCCAAAACACTGTACTGGCTGGGAACAGACGCGAATGCTATTTGCACTGTGTATGGCCAGAATAGCACAAGAGTTCTGTTCTTAGCCTGCATGAACACTTGCTGCTAGAACTTGAAACTCAACGTGATTCATCTCCGTTTAGGAAGTTTAATGCAACCCTAGTGTGCCATGCAAGAAGAACACTCTGCTTTTGAGAAACAGGCATTCTTGCACTCTACTGTTTTTGCTATAGGGCCAGTACAGTGAGCTAGCTCAGAACAAAAGAACTGTGCTTCGTACACAAAAGGGGCATATCTAGTTCAACTCAGTATTGGAAACTGAGTAAAACAGGAGCTTCTCTTCAGTCCAAAACACTGTACTGGCTGGGAACAGCCGCGAATGCTATTTGCACTGTGTATGGCCAGAATAGCACAAGAGTGCTGTTCTTAGCCTGAATGAACACTTGCTGCTAGAACTTGAAACTCAACGTGATTCAACTCCGTTTAGGAAGTTTAATTGAACCCTAGTGTGCCATGCAAGAAGAACACTCTGCTTTTGAGAAACGGGCATTCTTGCACTCTACTGTGTTTCCTATAGGGCCAGTACAGTGAGCTAGCACAGAACAAAAGAACTGAGCTTCCTACACAAGCGGGGCATATCTAGTTCAACTCAGTATTGGAAACTGAGTAAAACAGTAGCTTCTGTTCAGTCCAAAACACTGTACTGGCTGGGAACAGACGCGAATTCTATTTGAACTGTGTATGGCCAGAATAGCACAAGAGTGCTGTTCTTAGCCTGAATGAACACTTGCTGCTAGAACTTGAAACTCAACGTTATTCAACTCCGTTTAGGATGTTTAATTGAACCCTAGTGTGCCATGCAATAAGAACACTCTGCTTTTGAGAAACGGGCATTCTTGCACTCTACTGTGTTTCCTATAGGGCCAGTACAGTGAGCTAGCTCAGAACAAAAGAACTGTGCTTCTTACACAAACAGGGCATATCTAGTTCAACTCAGTATTGGAAACTGAGTAAAACAGGAGCTTCTCTTCAGTCCAAAACACTGTACTGGCTGGGTACACAAGCGAATGCTATTTGCACTGTGTATGGCCAGAATAGCACAAGAGTGCTGTTCTTAGCCTGAATGAACACTTGCTAGTAGAACTTGAAACTCAACGTGATTCAACTCCGTTTAGGAAGTTTAATTGAACCCTAGTGTGCCATGCAAGAAGAACACTCTGCTTTTCAGAAACGGGCATTCTTGCACTCTACTGTGTTTCCTATAAGGCCAGTACAGTGAGCTAGCTCAGAACAAAAGAACTGTGCTTTCCACAGAAACGGGGCATATCTAGTTCAACTCAGTATTGGAAACTGAGCAAAACAGTAGCTTCTCTTCAGTCCAAAACACTGTACTGGCTGGGAACAGACGCGAATGCTATTTGCACTGTGTATGGCCAGAATAGCACAAGAGTGCTGTTCTTAGCCTGCATGAACACTTGCTGCTAGAACTTGAAACTCAACGTGATTCAACTCCGTTTAGGAAGTTTAATTGAACCCTAGTGTGCCATGCAAGAAGAACACTCTGCTTTTGAGAAACGGGCATTCTTGCACTCTACTGTGTTTCCTATAGGGCCAGTACAGTGAGCTAGCTCAGAACAAAAGAACTGTACTTCGTACACAAAAGGGGCATATCTAGTTCAACTCAGT
Organism: Peromyscus maniculatus bairdii; assembly: GCF_049852395.1. Taxonomy (NCBI): domain Eukaryota; kingdom Metazoa; phylum Chordata; class Mammalia; order Rodentia; family Cricetidae; genus Peromyscus; species Peromyscus maniculatus. Next base: position 106,620 of record NC_134858.1, read on the forward strand.
ATTGGAAACTGAGTAAAACAGTAGCTTCTCTTCAGTCCAAAACACTGTACTGGCTGGGAACAGCCGCGAATGCTATTTGCACTGTGTATGGCCAGAATAGCACAAGAGTGCTGTTCTTAGCCTGAATGAACACTTGCTGTTAGAACTTGAAACTCAACGTGATTCAACTCCGTTTAGGAAGTTTAATTGAACCCTAGTGTGCCATGCAAGAAGAACACTCTGCTTTTGAGAAAAGGGCATTCTTGCACTCTACTGTGTTTCCTATAGGGCCAGTACAGTGAGCTAGCTCAGAACAAAAGAACTGTGCTTCCTACAGAAACGGGGCATATCTAGTTCAACTCAGTATTGGAAACTGAGTAAAACAGGAGCTTCTCTTCAGTCCAAAACACTGTACTGGCTGGGTACACAAGCGAATGCTATTTGCACTGTGTATGGCCAGAATACAACAAGAGTGCTGTTCTTAGCCTGAATGAACACTTGCTAGTAGAACTTGAAACTCAACGTGATTCAACTCCGTTTAGGAAGTTTAATTGAACCCTAGTGTGCCATGCAAGAAGAACACTCTGCTTTTGAGAAACGGGCATTCTTGCACTCTACTGTGTTTCCTATAAGGCCAGTACAGTGAGCTAGCTCAGAACAAAAGAACTGTGCTTTCCACAGAAACGGGCATATCTAGTTCAACTCAGTATTGGAAACTGAGTAAAACAGTAGCTTCTCTTCAGTCCAAAACACTGTACTGGCTGGGAACAGACGCGAATGCTATTTGCACTGTGTATGGCCAGAATAGCACAAGAGTTCTGTTCTTAGCCTGCATGAACACTTGCTGCTAGAACTTGAAACTCAACGTGATTCATCTCCGTTTAGGAAGTTTAATGGAACCCTAGTGTGCCATGCAAGAAGAACACTCTGCTTTTGAGAAACAGGCATTCTTGCACTCTACTGTGTTTCCTATAGGGCCAGTACAGTGAGCTAGCTCAGAACAAAAGAACTGTACTTCGTACACAAAAGGGGCATATCTAGTTCAACTCAGTATTGGAAACTGAGTAAAACAGTAGCTTCTCTTCAGTCCAAAACACTGTACTGGCTGGGAACAGCCGCGAATGCTATTTGCACTGTGTATGGCCAGAATAGCACAAGAGTGCTGTTCTTAGCCTGAATGAACACTTGCTGCTAGAACTTGAAACTCAACGTGATTCAACTCCGTTTAGGAAGTTTAATTGAACCCTAGTGTGCCATGCAAGAAGAACACTCTGCTTTTGAGAAACGGGCATTCTTGCACTCTACTGTGTTTCCTATAGGGCCAGTACAGTGAGCTAGCACAGAACAAAAGAACTGAGCTTCCTACACAAGCGGGGCATATCTAGTTCAACTCAGTTTTGGAAACTGAGTAAAACATGAGCTTCTCTTCAGTGCAAAACACTGTACTGGCTGGGAACAGCCGCAAATTCTATTTGAACTGTGTATGGCCAGAATAGCACAAGAGTGCTGTTCTTACCCTGAATGAACCCTTGCTGCTAGAACTTGAAACTCAACGTTATTCAACTCCGTTTAGGATGTTTAATTGAACCCTAGTGTGCCATGCAAGAAGAACACTCTGCTTTTGAGAAACGGGCATTCTTGCACTCTACTGTATTTCCTATAGGGCACGTACAGTGAGCTAGCTCAGAACAAAAGAACTGTGCTTCCTACAGAAACGGGGCATATCTAGTTCAACTCAGTATTGGAAACCGAGTAAAACAGGAGCTTCTCTTCAGTACAAAACACTGTACTGCCTGGGAACACAGGCGAATGCTATTTGCACTGTGTATGGCCAGAATAGCACAAGAGTGCTGTTCTTAGCCTGAATGAACACTTGCTGCTAGAACTTGAAACTCAACGTGATTCAACTCCGTTTAGGAAGTTTAGTTGAACCCTAGTGTGCCATGCAAGAAGAACACTCTGCTTTTGAGAAACGGGCATTATTGCACTCTACTGTGTTTCCTAGAGGGCCAGTACAGTGAGCTAGCTCAGAACAAAAGAACTGTGCTTCCTACACAAACAGGGCATATCTAGTTCAACTCAGTATTGGAAACTGAGTAAAACAGGAGCTTCTCTTCAGTCCAAAACACTGTACTGGCTGGGTACACAAGCGAATGCTATTTGCACTGTGTATGGCCAGAATAGCACAAGAGTGCTGTTCTTAGCCTGAATGAACACTTGCTAGTAGAACTTGAAACTCAACGTGATTCAACTCCGTTTAGGAAGTTTAATTGAACCCTAGTGTGCCATGCAAGAAGAACACTCTGCTTTTGAGAAACGGGCATTCTTGCACTCTATTGTGTTTCCTATAAGGCCAGTACAGTGAGCTAGCTCAGAACAAAAGAACTGTGCTTTACACAGAAACGGGGCATATCTAGTTCAACTCAGTATTGGAAACTGAGTAAAACAGTAGCTTCTGTTCAGTCCAAAACACTGTACTGGCTGGGAACAGACGCGAATGCTATTTGCACTGTGTATGGCCAGAATAGCACAAGAGTGCTGTTCTTAGCCTGCATGAACACTTGCTGCTAGAACTTGAAACTCAACGTGATTCAACTCCGTTTAGGAAGTTTAGTTGAACCCTAGTGTGCCATGCAAGAAGAACACTCTGCTTTTGAGAAACGAGCATTATTGCACTCTACTGTGTTTCCTAGAGGGCCAGTACAGTGAACTAGCTCAGGACAAAAGAACTGTGCTTCCTACACAAACAGGGCATATCTAGTTCAACTCAGTATTGGAAACTGAGTAAAACAGGAGCTTCTCTTCAGTCCAAAACACTGTACTGGCTGGGTACACAAGCGAATGCTATTTGCACTGTGTATGGCCAGAATAGCACAAGAGTGCTGTTCTTAGCCTGAATGAACACTTGCTAGTAGAATTTGAAACTCAACGTGATTCAACTCCGTTTAGGAAGTTTAATTGAACCCTAGTGTGCCATGCAAGAAGAACACTCTGCTTTTGAGAAACGGGCATTCTTGCACTCTACTGTGTTTCCTATAAGGCCGGTACAGTGAGCTAGCTCAGAACAAAAGAACTGTGCTTTCCACAGAAACGGGGCATATCTACTTCAACTCAGTATTGGAAACTGAGTAAAACAGTAGCTTCTGTTCAGTCCAAAACACTGTACTGGCTGGGAACAGACGCGAATGCTATTTGCACTGTGTATGGCCAGAATAGCACAAGAGTGCTGTTCTTAGCCTGCATGAACACTTGCTGCTAGAACTTGAAACTCAACGTGATTCAACTCCGTTTAGGAAGTTTAATTGAACCCTAGTGTGACATGCAAGAAGAACACTCTGCTTTTGAGAAACGGGCATTCTTGCACTCTACTGTGTTTCCTATAGGGCCAGTACAGTGAGCTAGCTCAGAACAAAAGAACTGTACTTCGTACACAAAAGGGGCATATCTAGTTAAACTCAGTATTGGAAACTGAGTAAAACAGTAGCTTCTCTTCAGTCCAAAACACTGTACTGGCTGGGAACAGCCACGAATGCTATTTGCACTGTGTATGGCCAGAATAGCACAAGAGTGCTGTTCTTAGCCCGACTGAACACTTGCTGCTAGAACTTGAAACTCAACGTGATTCAACTCCGTTTAGGAAGTTTAATTGAACCCTAGTGTGCCATGCAAGAAGAACACTCTGCTTTTGAGAAACGGGCATTCTTGCACTCTACTGTGTTTCCTATAGGGCCAGTACAGTGAGCTAGCACAGAACAAAAGAACTGAGCTTCCTACACAAGCGGGGCATATCTAGTTCAACTCAGTTTTGGAAACTGAGTAAAACATGAGCTTCTCTTCAGTCCAAAACACTGTACTGGCTGGGAACAGCCGCGAATTCTATTTGAACTGTGTATGGCCAGAATAGCACATTAGTGCTGTTCTTACCCTGAATGAACCCTTGCTGCTAGAACTTGAAACTCAACGTTATTCAACTCCGTTTAGGATGTTTAATTGAACCCTAGTGTGCCATGCAAGAAGAACACTCTGCTTTTCAGAAACGGGCATTCTTGCACTCTACTGTATTTCCTATAGGGCACGTACAGTGAGCTAGCTCAGAACAAAAGAACTGTGCTTCCTACAGAAACGGGGCATATCTAGTTCAACTCAGTATTGGAAACCGAGTAAAACAGGAGCTTCTCTTCAGTACAAAACACTGTACTGGCTGGGAACACAGGCGAATGCTATTTGCACTGTGTATGGCCAGAATAGCACAAGAGTGCTGTTCTTAGCCTGAATGAACACTTGCTGCTAGAACTTGAAACTCAACGTGATTCAACTCCGTTTAGGAAGTTTAGTTGAACCCTAGTGTGCCATGCAAGAAGAACACTCTGCTTTTGAGAAACGGGCATTATTGCACTCTACTGTGTTTCCTAGAGGGCCAGTACAGTGAGCTAGCTCAGAACAAAAGAACTGTGCTTCCTACACAAACAGGGCATATCTAGTTCAACTCAGTATTGGAAACTGAGTAAAACAGGAGCTTCTCTTCAGTCCAAAACACTGTACTGGCTGGGAACAGACGCGAATGCTATTTGCACTGTGTATGGCCAGAATAGCACAAGAGTGCTGTTCTTAGCCTGCATGAACACTTGCTGCTAGAACTTGAAACTCAACGTGATTCAACTCCGTTTAGGAAGTTTAATTGAACCCTAGTGTGCCATGCAAGAAGAACACTCTGCTTTTGAGAAACGGGCATTCTTGCACTCTACTGTGTTTCCTATAGGGCCAGTACAGTGAGCTAGCTCAGAACAAAAGAACTGTACTTCGTACACAAAAGGGGCATATCTAGTTCAACTCAGTATTGGAAACTGAGTAAAACAGTAGCTTCTCTTCAGTCCAAAACACTGTACTGGCTGGGAACAGCCGCGAATGCTATTTGCACTGTGTATGGCCAGAATAGCACAAGAGTGCTGTTCTTAGCCTGAATGAACACTTGCTGCTAGAACTTGAAACTCAACGTGATTCAACTCCGTTTAGGAAGTTTAATTGAACCCTAGTGTGCCATGCAAGAAGAACACTCTGCTTTTGAGAAACGGGCATTCTTGCACTCTACTGTGTTTCCTATAGGGCCAGTACAGTGAGCTAGCACAGAACAAAAGAACTGAGCTTCCTACACAAGCGGGGCATATCTAGTTCAACTCAGTTTTGGAAACTGAGTAAAACATGAGCTTCTCTTCAGTCCAAAACACTGTACTGGCTGGGAACAGCCGCGAATTCTATTTGAACTGTGTATGGCCAGAATAGCACAAGAGTGCTTTTCTTACCCTGAAAGAACCCTTGCTGCTAGAACTTGAAACTCAACGTTATTCAACTCCGTTTAGGATGTTTAATTGAACCCTAGTGTGCCATGCAAGAAGAACACTCTGCTTTTGAGAAACGGGCATTCTTGCACTCTACTGTATTTCCTATAGGGCACGTACAGTGAGCTAGCTCAGAACAAAAGAACTGTGCTTCCTACAGAAACAGGGCATATCTAGTTCAACTCAGTATTGGAAACCGAGTAAAACAGGAGCTTCTCTTCAGTACAAAACACTGTACTGGCTGGGAACACAGGCGAATGCTATTTGCACTGTGTATGGCCAGAATAGCACAAGAGTGCTGTTCTTAGCCTGAATGAACACTTGCTGCTAGAACTTGAAACTCAACGTGATTCAACTCCGTTTAGGAAGTTTAGTTGAACCCTAGTGTGCCATGCAAGAAGAACACTCTGCTTTTGAGAAACGGGCATTATTGCACTCTACTGTGTTTCCTAGAGGGCCAGTACAGTGAGCTAGCTCAGAACAAAAGAACTGTGCTTCCTACACAAACGGGGCATATCTAGTTCAACTCAGTATTGGAAACTGAGTAAAACAGGAGATTCTCTTCAGTCCAAAACACTGTACTGGCTGGGAACACCCGCGAATGCTATTTGCACTGTGTATGGCCAGAATAGCACAAGAGTGCTGTTCTTAGCCTGAATGAACACTTGCTGCTAGAACTTGAAACTCAACGTGATTCAACTCCGTTTAGGAAGTTTAATTGAACCCTAGTGTGACATGCAAGAAGAACACTCTGCTTTTGAGAAACGGGCATTCTTGCACTCTAATGTGTTTCCTATAAGGCCAGTACAGTGATCTAGCTCAGAACAAAAGAACTGTGCTTTATACAGAAACGGGGCATATCTAGTACAACTCAGTATTGGAAACCGAGTAAAACAGGAGCTTCTCTTCAGTCCAAAACACTGTACTGGCTGGGAACAGACGCGAATGCTATTTGCACTCTGTATGGCCAGAATAGCACAAGAGTGCTGTTCTTAGCCTGAATGAACACTTGCTGCTAGAACTTGAAACTCAACGTGATTCAACTCCGTTTAGGAAGTTTAATTGAACCCTAGTGTGCCATGCAAGAAGAACATTCTGCTTTTGAGAAACGGGCATTCTTGCACTCTACTGTGTTTCCTATAGGGCCAGTACAGTGAGCTAGCTCAGAACAAAAGAACTGCATCGTACACAAAAGGGGCATATCTAGTTCAACTCAGTATTGGAAACTGAGTAAAACAGTAGCTTCTCTTCAGTCCAAAACACTGTACTGGCTGGGAACAGCCGTGAATGCTATTTGCACTGTGTATGGCCAGAAGAGCACAAGAGTGCTGTTCTTAGCCTGAATGAACACTTGCTACTAGAACTTGAAACTCAACGTGATTCAACTCCGTTTAGGAAGTTTAATTGAACCCTAGTGTGCCATGCAAGAAGAACACTCTGCTTTTGAGAAACGGGCATTCTTGCACTCTACTGTGTTTCCTATAGGGCCAGTACAGTGAGCTAGCACAGAACAAAAGAACTGAGCTTCCTACACAAGCGGGGCATATCTAGTTCAACTCAGTATTGGAAACTGAGTAAAACAGGAGCTTCTCTTCAGTCCAAAACACTGTACTGGCTGGGAACAGACGCGAATTCTATTTGAACTGTGTATGGCCAGAATAGCACAAGAGTGCTGTTCTTAGCCTGAATGAACCCTTGCTGCTAGAACTTTAAACTCAAGGTTATTCAACTCCGTTTAGGATGTTTAATTGAACCCTAGTGTGCCATGCAAGAAGAACACTCTGCTTTTGAGAAACGGGCATTCTTGCACTCTACTGGGTTTCCTATAGGGCCAGTACAGTGAGCTAGCTCAGAACAAAAGAACTGTGCTTCTTACACAAACAGGGCATATCTAGTTCAACTCAGTATTGGAAACTGAGTAAAACAGGAGCTTCTCTTCAGTCCAAAACACTGTACTGGCTGGGTACACAAGCGAATGCTATTTGCACTGTGTATGGCCAGAATAGCACAAGAGTGCTGTTCTTAGCCTGAATGAACACTTGCTAGTAGAACTTGAAACTCAACGTGATTCAACTCCGTTTAGGAAGTTTAATTGAACCCTAGTGTGCCATGCAAGAAGAACACTCTGCTTTTCAGAAACGGGCATTCTTGCACTCTACTGTGTTTCCTATAAGGCCAGTACAGTGAGCTAGCTCAGAACAAAAGAACTGTGCTTTCCACAGAAACGGGGCATATCTAGTTCAACTCAGTATTGGAAACTGAGCAAAACAGTAGCTTCTCTTCAGTCCAAAACACTGTACTGGCTGGGAACAGACGCGAATGCTATTTGCACTGTGTATGGCCAGAATAGCACAAGAGTGCTGTTCTTAGCCTGCATGAACACTTGCTGCTAGAACTTGAAACTCAACGTGATTCAACTCCGTTTAGGAAGTTTAATTGAACCCTAGTGTGCCATGCAAGAAGAACACTCTGCTTTTGAGAAACGGGCATTCTTGCACTCTACTGTGTTTCCTATAGGGCCAGTACAGTGAGCTAGCTCAGAACAAAAGAACTGTACTTCGTACACAAAAGGGGCATATCTAGTTCAACTCAGTATTGGAAACTGAGTAAAACAGTAGCTTCTCTTCAGTCCAAAACACTGTACTGGCTGGGAACAGCCGCGAATGCTATTTGCACTGTGTATGGCCAGAATAGCACAAGAGTGCTGTTCTTAGCCTGAATGAACACTTGCTGTTAGAACTTGAAACTCAACGTGATTCAACTCCGTTTAGGAAGTTTAATTGAACCCTAGTGTGCCATGCAAGAAGAACACTCTGCTTTTGAGAAAAGGGCATTCTTGCACTCTACTGTGTTTCCTATAGGGCCAGTACAGTGAGCTAGCTCAGAACAAAAGAACTGTGCTTCCTACAGAAACGGGGCATATCTAGTTCAACTCAGTATTGGAAACTGAGTAAAACAGGAGCTTCTCTTCAGTCCAAAACACTGTACTGGCTGGGTACACAAGCGAATGCTATTTGCACTGTGTATGGCCAGAATACAACAAGAGTGCTGTTCTTAGCCTGAATGAACACTTGCTAGTAGAACTTGAAACTCAACGTGATTCAACTCCGTTTAGGAAGTTTAATTGAACCCTAGTGTGCCATGCAAGAAGAACACTCTGCTTTTGAGAAACGGGCATTCTTGCACTCTACTGTGTTTCCTATAAGGCCAGTACAGTGAGCTAGCTCAGAACAAAAGAACTGTGCTTTCCACAGAAACGGGCATATCTAGTTCAACTCAGTATTGGAAACTGAGTAAAACAGTAGCTTCTCTTCAGTCCAAAACACTGTACTGGCTGGGAACAGACGCGAATGCTATTTGCACTGTGTATGGCCAGAATAGCACAAGAGTTCTGTTCTTAGCCTGCATGAACACTTGCTGCTAGAACTTGAAACTCAACGTGATTCATCTCCGTTTAGGAAGTTTAATGGAACCCTAGTGTGCCATGCAAGAAGAACACTCTGCTTTTGAGAAACAGGCATTCTTGCACTCTACTGTGTTTCCTATAGGGCCAGTACAGTGAGCTAGCTCAGAACAAAAGAACTGTACTTCGTACACAAAAGGGGCATATCTAGTTCAACTCAGTATTGGAAACTGAGTAAAACAGTAGCTTCTCTTCAGTCCAAAACACTGTACTGGCTGGGAACAGCCGCGAATGCTATTTGCACTGTGTATGGCCAGAATAGCACAAGAGTGCTGTTCTTAGCCTGAATGAACACTTGCTGCTAGAACTTGAAACTCAACGTGATTCAACTCCGTTTAGGAAGTTTAATTGAACCCTAGTGTGCCATGCAAGAAGAACACTCTGCTTTTGAGAAACGGGCATTCTTGCACTCTACTGTGTTTCCTATAGGGCCAGTACAGTGAGCTAGCACAGAACAAAAGAACTGAGCTTCCTACACAAGCGGGGCATATCTAGTTCAACTCAGTTTTGGAAACTGAGTAAAACATGAGCTTCTCTTCAGTGCAAAACACTGTACTGGCTGGGAACAGCCGCAAATTCTATTTGAACTGTGTATGGCCAGAATAGCACAAGAGTGCTGTTCTTACCCTGAATGAACCCTTGCTGCTAGAACTTGAAACTCAACGTTATTCAACTCCGTTTAGGATGTTTAATTGAACCCTAGTGTGCCATGCAAGAAGAACACTCTGCTTTTGAGAAACGGGCATTCTTGCACTCTACTGTATTTCCTATAGGGCACGTACAGTGAGCTAGCTCAGAACAAAAGAACTGTGCTTCCTACAGAAACGGGGCATATCTAGTTCAACTCAGTATTGGAAACCGAGTAAAACAGGAGCTTCTCTTCAGTACAAAACACTGTACTGCCTGGGAACACAGGCGAATGCTATTTGCACTGTGTATGGCCAGAATAGCACAAGAGTGCTGTTCTTAGCCTGAATGAACACTTGCTGCTAGAACTTGAAACTCAACGTGATTCAACTCCGTTTAGGAAGTTTAGTTGAACCCTAGTGTGCCATGCAAGAAGAACACTCTGCTTTTGAGAAACGGGCATTATTGCACTCTACTGTGTTTCCTAGAGGGCCAGTACAGTGAGCTAGCTCAGAACAAAAGAACTGTGCTTCCTACACAAACAGGGCATATCTAGTTCAACTCAGTATTGGAAACTGAGTAAAACAGGAGCTTCTCTTCAGTCCAAAACACTGTACTGGCTGGGTACACAAGCGAATGCTATTTGCACTGTGTATGGCCAGAATAGCACAAGAGTGCTGTTCTTAGCCTGAATGAACACTTGCTAGTAGAACTTGAAACTCAACGTGATTCAACTCCGTTTAGGAAGTTTAATTGAACCCTAGTGTGCCATGCAAGAAGAACACTCTGCTTTTGAGAAACGGGCATTCTTGCACTCTATTGTGTTTCCTATAAGGCCAGTACAGTGAGCTAGCTCAGAACAAAAGAACTGTGCTTTACACAGAAACGGGGCATATCTAGTTCAACTCAGTATTGGAAACTGAGTAAAACAGTAGCTTCTGTTCAGTCCAAAACACTGTACTGGCTGGGAACAGACGCGAATGCTATTTGCACTGTGTATGGCCAGAATAGCACAAGAGTGCTGTTCTTAGCCTGCATGAACACTTGCTGCTAGAACTTGAAACTCAACGTGATTCAACTCCGTTTAGGAAGTTTAGTTGAACCCTAGTGTGCCATGCAAGAAGAACACTCTGCTTTTGAGAAACGAGCATTATTGCACTCTACTGTGTTTCCTAGAGGGCCAGTACAGTGAACTAGCTCAGGACAAAAGAACTGTGCTTCCTACACAAACAGGGCATATCTAGTTCAACTCAGTATTGGAAACTGAGTAAAACAGGAGCTTCTCTTCAGTCCAAAACACTGTACTGGCTGGGTACACAAGCGAATGCTATTTGCACTGTGTATGGCCAGAATAGCACAAGAGTGCTGTTCTTAGCCTGAATGAACACTTGCTAGTAGAATTTGAAACTCAACGTGATTCAACTCCGTTTAGGAAGTTTAATTGAACCCTAGTGTGCCATGCAAGAAGAACACTCTGCTTTTGAGAAACGGGCATTCTTGCACTCTACTGTGTTTCCTATAAGGCCGGTACAGTGAGCTAGCTCAGAACAAAAGAACTGTGCTTTCCACAGAAACGGGGCATATCTACTTCAACTCAGTATTGGAAACTGAGTAAAACAGTAGCTTCTGTTCAGTCCAAAACACTGTACTGGCTGGGAACAGACGCGAATGCTATTTGCACTGTGTATGGCCAGAATAGCACAAGAGTGCTGTTCTTAGCCTGCATGAACACTTGCTGCTAGAACTTGAAACTCAACGTGATTCAACTCCGTTTAGGAAGTTTAATTGAACCCTAGTGTGACATGCAAGAAGAACACTCTGCTTTTGAGAAACGGGCATTCTTGCACTCTACTGTGTTTCCTATAGGGCCAGTACAGTGAGCTAGCTCAGAACAAAAGAACTGTACTTCGTACACAAAAGGGGCATATCTAGTTAAACTCAGTATTGGAAACTGAGTAAAACAGTAGCTTCTCTTCAGTCCAAAACACTGTACTGGCTGGGAACAGCCACGAATGCTATTTGCACTGTGTATGGCCAGAATAGCACAAGAGTGCTGTTCTTAGCCCGACTGAACACTTGCTGCTAGAACTTGAAACTCAACGTGATTCAACTCCGTTTAGGAAGTTTAATTGAACCCTAGTGTGCCATGCAAGAAGAACACTCTGCTTTTGAGAAACGGGCATTCTTGCACTCTACTGTGTTTCCTATAGGGCCAGTACAGTGAGCTAGCACAGAACAAAAGAACTGAGCTTCCTACACAAGCGGGGCATATCTAGTTCAACTCAGTTTTGGAAACTGAGTAAAACATGAGCTTCTCTTCAGTCCAAAACACTGTACTGGCTGGGAACAGCCGCGAATTCTATTTGAACTGTGTATGGCCAGAATAGCACATTAGTGCTGTTCTTACCCTGAATGAACCCTTGCTGCTAGAACTTGAAACTCAACGTTATTCAACTCCGTTTAGGATGTTTAATTGAACCCTAGTGTGCCATGCAAGAAGAACACTCTGCTTTTCAGAAACGGGCATTCTTGCACTCTACTGTATTTCCTATAGGGCACGTACAGTGAGCTAGCTCAGAACAAAAGAACTGTGCTTCCTACAGAAACGGGGCATATCTAGTTCAACTCAGTATTGGAAACCGAGTAAAACAGGAGCTTCTCTTCAGTACAAAACACTGTACTGGCTGGGAACACAGGCGAATGCTATTTGCACTGTGTATGGCCAGAATAGCACAAGAGTGCTGTTCTTAGCCTGAATGAACACTTGCTGCTAGAACTTGAAACTCAACGTGATTCAACTCCGTTTAGGAAGTTTAGTTGAACCCTAGTGTGCCATGCAAGAAGAACACTCTGCTTTTGAGAAACGGGCATTATTGCACTCTACTGTGTTTCCTAGAGGGCCAGTACAGTGAGCTAGCTCAGAACAAAAGAACTGTGCTTCCTACACAAACAGGGCATATCTAGTTCAACTCAGTATTGGAAACTGAGTAAAACAGGAGCTTCTCTTCAGTCCAAAACACTGTACTGGCTGGGAACAGACGCGAATGCTATTTGCACTGTGTATGGCCAGAATAGCACAAGAGTGCTGTTCTTAGCCTGCATGAACACTTGCTGCTAGAACTTGAAACTCAACGTGATTCAACTCCGTTTAGGAAGTTTAATTGAACCCTAGTGTGCCATGCAAGAAGAACACTCTGCTTTTGAGAAACGGGCATTCTTGCACTCTACTGTGTTTCCTATAGGGCCAGTACAGTGAGCTAGCTCAGAACAAAAGAACTGTACTTCGTACACAAAAGGGGCATATCTAGTTCAACTCAGTATTGGAAACTGAGTAAAACAGTAGCTTCTCTTCAGTCCAAAACACTGTACTGGCTGGGAACAGCCGCGAATGCTATTTGCACTGTGTATGGCCAGAATAGCACAAGAGTGCTGTTCTTAGCCTGAATGAACACTTGCTGCTAGAACTTGAAACTCAACGTGATTCAACTCCGTTTAGGAAGTTTAATTGAACCCTAGTGTGCCATGCAAGAAGAACACTCTGCTTTTGAGAAACGGGCATTCTTGCACTCTACTGTGTTTCCTATAGGGCCAGTACAGTGAGCTAGCACAGAACAAAAGAACTGAGCTTCCTACACAAGCGGGGCATATCTAGTTCAACTCAGTTTTGGAAACTGAGTAAAACATGAGCTTCTCTTCAGTCCAAAACACTGTACTGGCTGGGAACAGCCGCGAATTCTATTTGAACTGTGTATGGCCAGAATAGCACAAGAGTGCTTTTCTTACCCTGAAAGAACCCTTGCTGCTAGAACTTGAAACTCAACGTTATTCAACTCCGTTTAGGATGTTTAATTGAACCCTAGTGTGCCATGCAAGAAGAACACTCTGCTTTTGAGAAACGGGCATTCTTGCACTCTACTGTATTTCCTATAGGGCACGTACAGTGAGCTAGCTCAGAACAAAAGAACTGTGCTTCCTACAGAAACAGGGCATATCTAGTTCAACTCAGTATTGGAAACCGAGTAAAACAGGAGCTTCTCTTCAGTACAAAACACTGTACTGGCTGGGAACACAGGCGAATGCTATTTGCACTGTGTATGGCCAGAATAGCACAAGAGTGCTGTTCTTAGCCTGAATGAACACTTGCTGCTAGAACTTGAAACTCAACGTGATTCAACTCCGTTTAGGAAGTTTAGTTGAACCCTAGTGTGCCATGCAAGAAGAACACTCTGCTTTTGAGAAACGGGCATTATTGCACTCTACTGTGTTTCCTAGAGGGCCAGTACAGTGAGCTAGCTCAGAACAAAAGAACTGTGCTTCCTACACAAACGGGGCATATCTAGTTCAACTCAGTATTGGAAACTGAGTAAAACAGGAGATTCTCTTCAGTCCAAAACACTGTACTGGCTGGGAACACCCGCGAATGCTATTTGCACTGTGTATGGCCAGAATAGCACAAGAGTGCTGTTCTTAGCCTGAATGAACACTTGCTGCTAGAACTTGAAACTCAACGTGATTCAACTCCGTTTAGGAAGTTTAATTGAACCCTAGTGTGACATGCAAGAAGAACACTCTGCTTTTGAGAAACGGGCATTCTTGCACTCTAATGTGTTTCCTATAAGGCCAGTACAGTGATCTAGCTCAGAACAAAAGAACTGTGCTTTATACAGAAACGGGGCATATCTAGTACAACTCAGTATTGGAAACCGAGTAAAACAGGAGCTTCTCTTCAGTCCAAAACACTGTACTGGCTGGGAACAGACGCGAATGCTATTTGCACTCTGTATGGCCAGAATAGCACAAGAGTGCTGTTCTTAGCCTGAATGAACACTTGCTGCTAGAACTTGAAACTCAACGTGATTCAACTCCGTTTAGGAAGTTTAATTGAACCCTAGTGTGCCATGCAAGAAGAACATTCTGCTTTTGAGAAACGGGCATTCTTGCACTCTACTGTGTTTCCTATAGGGCCAGTACAGTGAGCTAGCTCAGAACAAAAGAACTGCATCGTACACAAAAGGGGCATATCTAGTTCAACTCAGTATTGGAAACTGAGTAAAACAGTAGCTTCTCTTCAGTCCAAAACACTGTACTGGCTGGGAACAGCCGTGAATGCTATTTGCACTGTGTATGGCCAGAAGAGCACAAGAGTGCTGTTCTTAGCCTGAATGAACACTTGCTACTAGAACTTGAAACTCAACGTGATTCAACTCCGTTTAGGAAGTTTAATTGAACCCTAGTGTGCCATGCAAGAAGAACACTCTGCTTTTGAGAAACGGGCATTCTTGCACTCTACTGTGTTTCCTATAGGGCCAGTACAGTGAGCTAGCACAGAACAAAAGAACTGAGCTTCCTACACAAGCGGGGCATATCTAGTTCAACTCAGTATTGGAAACTGAGTAAAACAGGAGCTTCTCTTCAGTCCAAAACACTGTACTGGCTGGGAACAGACGCGAATTCTATTTGAACTGTGTATGGCCAGAATAGCACAAGAGTGCTGTTCTTAGCCTGAATGAACCCTTGCTGCTAGAACTTTAAACTCAAGGTTATTCAACTCCGTTTAGGATGTTTAATTGAACCCTAGTGTGCCATGCAAGAAGAACACTCTGCTTTTGAGAAACGGGCATTCTTGCACTCTACTGGGTTTCCTATAGGGCCAGTACAGTGAGCTAGCTCAGAACAAAAGAACTGTGCTTCCTACACAAACAGGGCATATCTAGTTCAACTCCGTATTGGAAACTGAGTAAAACAGGAGCTTCTCTTCAGTCCAAAACACTGTACTGGCTGGGTACACAATCGAATGCTATTTGCACTGTGTATGGCCAGAATAGCAAAAGAGTGCTGTTCTTAGCCTGAATGAACACTTGCTAGTAGAACTTGAAACTCAACGTGATTCAACTCCGTTTAGGAAGTTTAATTGAACCCTAGTGTGCCATGCAAGAAGAACACTCTGCTTTTGAGAAAGGGGCATTCTTGCACTCTACTGTGTTTCCTATAAGGCCAGTATAGTGAGCTAGCTCAGAACAAAAGAACTGTGCTTTCCACAGAAACGGGGCATATCTAGTTCAACTCAGTATTGGAAACTGAGTAAAACAGTAGCTTCTCTTCAGTCCAAAACACTGTACTGGCTGGGAACAGACGCGAATGCTATTTGCACTGTGTATGGCCAGAATAGCACAAGAGTGCTGTTCTTAGCCTGCATGAACACTTGCTGCTAGAACTTGAAACTCAACGTGATTCAACTCCGTTTAGGAAGTTGAATTGAACCCTAGTGTGCCATGCAAGAAGAACACTCTGCTTTTGAGAAACGGGCATTCTTGCACTCTACTGTGTTTCCTATAGGGCCAGTACAGTGAGCTAGCTCAGAACAAAAGAACTGTACTTCGTACACAAAAGGGGCATATCTAGTTCAACTCAGTATTGGAAACTGAGTAAAACAGTAGCTTCTCTTCAGTCCAAAACACTGTACTGGCTGGGAACAGCCGTGAATGCTATTTGCACTGTGTATGGCCAAAATAGCACAAGAGTGCTGTTCTTAGCCTGAATGAACACTTGCTGCTAGAACTTGAAACTCAACGTGATTCAACTCCGTTTAGGAAGTTTAATTGAACCCTAGTGTGCCATGAAAGAAGAACACTCTGCTTTTGAGAAACGAGCATTCTTGCACTCTAATGTGTTTCCTATAGGGCCAGTACAGTGAGCTAGCACAGAACAAAAGAACTGAGCTTCCTACACAAGCGGGGCATATCTAGTTCAACTCAGTATTGGAAACTGAGTAAAACATGAGCTTCTCTTCAGTCCAAAACACTGTACTGGCTATGAACAGCCGCGAATTCTATTTGAACTGTGTATGGCCAGAATAGCACAAGAGTGCTGTTCTTAGCCTGAATGAACCCTTGCTGCTAGAACTTGAAACTAAACGTGATTCAACTCCGTTTAGGAAGTTTAATTGAACCCTAGTTTGCCATGCAAGAAGAACACTCTGCTTTTGAGAAACGGGCATTCTTGCACTCTACTGTGTTTCCTATAGGGCACGTACAGTGAGCTAGCTCAGAACAAAAGAACTGTGCTTCCTACAGAAACGGGGCATATCTAGTTCAACTCAGTATTGGAAACTGAGTAAAACAGGAGCTTCTCTTCAGTACAAAACACTGTACTGGCTGGGAACACAGGCGAATGCTATTTGCACTGTGTATGGCCAGAATAGCACAAGAGTGCTGTTCTTAGCCTGAATGAACACTTGCTGCTAGAACTTGAAACTCAACGTGATTCAACTCCGTTTAGGAAGTTTAGTTGAACCCTAGTGTGCCATGCAAGAAGAACACTCTGCTTTTGAGAAACGGGCATTATTGCACTCTACTGTGTTTCCTAGGGGGCCAGTACAGTGAGCTAGCTCAGAACAAAAGAAGTGTGCTTCCTACACAAACGGGGCATATCTAGTTCAACTCAGTATTGGAAACTGAGTAAAACGGGAGCTTCTCTTCAGTCCAAAACACTGTACTGGCTGGGAACACCCGCGAATGCTATTTGCACTGTGTATGGCCAGAATAGCACAAGAGTGCTGTTCTTAGCCTGAATGAACCCTTGCTGCTAGAACTTGAAACTCAATGTGATTCATCTCCGTTTAGGAAGTTTAATTGAACCCTAGTGTGCCATGCAAGAAGAACACTCTGCTTTTGAGAAACGGGCATTCTTGCACTCTAATGTGTTTCCTATAAGGCCAGTACAGTGAGCTAGCTCAGACCAAAGAAATGTGCTTTATACAGAAACGGGGCATATCTAGTTCAACTCAGTATTGGAAACTGAGTAAAACAGTAGCTTCTCTTCAGTCCAAAACACTGTACTGGCTGGGAACAGACGCGAATGCTATTTGCACTCTGTATGGCCAGAATAGCACAAGAGTGCTGTTCTTAGCCTGAATGAACACTTGCTGCTAGAACTTGAAACTCAACGTGATTCAACTCCGTTTAGGAAGTTTAATTGAACCCTAGTGTGCCATGCAAGAAGAACACTCTGCTTTTGAGAAACGGGCATTCTTGCACTCTACTGTGTTTCCTATAGGGCCAGTACAGTGAGCTAGCTCAGAACAAAAGAACTGTGCTTCGTACACAAAAGGGGCATATCTAGTTCAACTCAGTATTGGAAACTGAGTAAAACAGTACCTTCTCTTCAGTCCAAAACACTGTACTGGCTGGGAACAGCCGCGAATGCTATTTGCACTGTGTATGGCCAGAATAGCACAAGAGTGCTGTTCTTAGCCTGAATGAACACTTGCTGCTAGAACTTGAAACTCAACGTGATTCAACTCCGTTTAGGAAGTTTAATTGAACCCTAGTGTGCCATGCAAGAAGAACACTCTGCTTTTGAGAAACGGGCATTCTTGCACCCTACTGTGTTTCCTATAGGGCACGTACAGTAAGCTAGCTCAGAACAAAAGAACTGTGCTTCCTACACAAACGGGGCATATCTAGTTCAACTCAGTATTGGAAACTGAGTAAAACAGGAGCTTCTCTTCAGTCCAAAACACTGTACTGGCTGGGAACACAGGCGAATGCTATTTGCACTGTGTATGGCCAGAATAGCACAAGAGTGCTGTTCTTAGCCTGAATGAACACTTGCTGCTAGAACATGAAACTCAACGTGATTCAACTCCGTTTAGGAAGTTTAGTTGAACCCTAGTGTGCCATGCAAGAAGAACACTCTGCTTTTGAGAAAGGGGCATTATTGCACTCTACTGTGTTTCCTAGAGGGCCAGTACAGTGAGCTAGCTCAGAACAAAAGAACTGTGCTTCCTACACAAACGGGGCATATCTAGTTCAACTCAGTATTGGAAACTGAGTAAAACGGGAGCTTCTCTTCAGTCCAAAACACTGTACTGGCTGGGAACACCCGGGAATGCTATTTGCACTGTGTATGGCCAGAATAGCACAAGAGTGCTGTTCTTAGCCTGAATGAACACTTCCTGCTAGAACTTGAAACTCAACGTGATTCAACTCCGTTTAGGAAGTTTAGTTGAACCCTAGTGTGCCATGCAAGAAGAACACTCTGCTTTTGAGAAACGGGCATTATTGCACTCTACTGTGTTTCCTATAGGGCCAGTACAGTGAGCTAGCTCAGAACAAAAGAACTGTTCTTCGTACACAAAAGGGGCATATCTAGTTCTACTCAGTATTGGAAACTGAGTAAAACAGTAGCTTCTCTTCAGTCCAAAACACTGTACTGGCTGGGAACAGCCGCGAATGCTATTTGCACTGTGTATGGCCAGAATAGCACAAGAGTGCTGTTCTTAGCCTGAATGAACACTTGCTGCTAGAACTTGAAACTCAACGTGATTCAACTCCGTTTAGGAAGTTTAATTGAACCCTAGTGTGCCATGCAAGAAGAACACTCTGCTTTTGAGAAACGGGCATTCTTGCACTCTACTGTGTTTCCTATAGGGCCAGTACAGTGAGCTAGCACAGAACAAAAGAACTGAGCTTCCTACACAAGCGGGGCATATCTAGTTCAACTCAGTATTGGAAACTGAGTAAAACAGGAGCTTCTCTTCAGTCCAAAACACTGTACTGGCTGGGAACACAGGCGAATGCTATTTGCACTGTGTATGGCCAGAATAGCACAAGAGTGCTGTTCTTAGCCTGAATGAACCCTTGCTGCTAGAACTTGAAACTCAACGTTATTCAACTCCGCTTAGGATGTTTAATTGAACCCTAGTGTGGCATGCAAGAAGAACACTCTGCTTTTGAGAAACGGGCATTCTTGCACTCTACTGTGTTTCCTATAGGGCCAGTACAGTGAGCTAGCTCAGAACAAAAGAACTTTGCTTCCTACACAAACGGGGCATATCTAGTTCAACTCAGTATTGGAAACTGAGTAAAACAGGAGCTTCTCTTCAGTCCAAAACACTGTACTGGCTGGGAACACAAGCGAATGCTATTTGCACTGTGTATGGCCAGAATAGCACAATAGTGATGATCTTAGCCTGAATGAACACTTGCTGCTAGAACTTGAAACTCAACGTGATTCAACTCCGTTTAGGAAGTTTAGTTGAACCCTAGTGTGCCATGCAAGAAGAACACTCTGCTTTTGAGATACGGGCATTATTGCACTCTATTGTGTTTCCTAGAGGGCCAGTACAGTGAGCTAGCTCAGAACAAAAGAACTGTGCTTCCTACACAAACGGGGCATATCTAGTTCAACTCAGTATTGGAAACTGAGTAAAACAGTAGCTTCTCTTCAGTCCAAAACACTGTACTGGCTGGGAACAGCCGCGAATGCTATTTGCACTGTGTATGGCCAGAATAGCACAAGAGTGCTGTTCTTAGCCTGAATGAACACTTGCTGCTAGAACTTGAAACTCAACGTGATTCAACTCCGTTTAGGAAGTTTAATTGAACCCTAGTGTGCCATGCAAGAAGAACACTCTGCTTTTGAGAAACGGGCATTCTTGCACTCTACTGTGTTTCCTATAGGGCCAGTACAGTGAGCTAGCACAGAACAAAAGAACTAAGCTTCCTACACAAGCGGGGCATATCTAGTTCAACTCAGTATTGGAAACTGAGTAAAACAGGAGCTTCTCTTCAGTCCAAAACACTGTACTGGCTGGGAACACAAGCGAATGCTATTTGCACTGTGTATGGCCAGAATAGCACAAGAGTGCTGTTCTTAGCCTGAATGAACACTTGCTGCTAGAACTTGATACTCAACGTTATTCAACTCCATTTAGGATGTTTAATTGAACCCTAGTGTGCCATGCAAGAAGAACACTCTGCTTTTGAGAAACGGGCATTCTTGCACCCTACTGTGTTTCCTATAGGGCACGTACAGTGAGCTAGCTCAGAACAAAAGAACTGTACTTCCTACACAAACGGGGCATATCTAGTTCAACTCAGTTTTGGAAACTGAGTAAAACAGGAGCTTCTCTTCAGTCCAAAACATTGTACTGGCTGGGAACAGTCGCGAATTCAATTTGAACTGTGTATGGCCAGAATAGCAAAAGAGTGCTGTTCTTAGGCTGAATGAACCCTTGCTGCTAGAACTTGAAACTCAACGTTATTCAACTCCGTTTAGCATGTTTAATTGAACCCTAGTGTGCCATGCAAGAAGAACACTCTGCTTATGAGAAACGGGCATTCTTGCACCCTACTGTGTTTCCTATAGGGCACGTACAGTGAGCTAGCTCAGAACAAAAGAACTGTGCTTCCTACACAAACGGGGCATATCTAGTTCAACTCAGTATTGGAAACTGAGTAAAACAGGAGCTTCTCTTCAGTCCAAAACACTGTACTGGGTGGGAACACAGGCGAATGCTATTTGCACTGTGTATGGCCAGAATAGCACAAGAGTGCTGTTCTTAGCCTGAATGAACACTTGCTGCTAGAACATGAAACTCAACGTGATTCAACTCCGTTTAGGAAGTTTAGTTGAACCCTAGTGTGCCATGCAAGAAGAACACTCTGCTTTTGAGAAACGGGCATTACTGCACTCTACTGTGTTTCCTATAGGGCCAGTACAGTGAGCTAGCACAGAACAAAAAAACTGTGCTTTATACAGAAACGGGGCATATCTAGTTCAACTCAGTATTGGAAACTGAGTAAAACAGTAGCTTCTCTTCAGTCCAAAACACTGTACTGGCTGGGAACAGACGCGAATGCTATTTGCACTCTGTATGGCCAGAATAGCACAAGAGTGCTGTTCTTAGCCTCAATGAACACTTGCTGCTAGAACTTGAAACTCAACGTGATTGAACTCCGTTTAGGAAGTTTAATTGAACCCTAGTGTGCCATGCAAGAAGAACACTCTGCTTTTGAGAAACGGGCATTCTTGCACTCTACTGTGTTTCCTATAGGGCCAGTACAGTGAGCTAGCACAGAACAAAAGAACTGAGCTTCCTACACAAGCGGGGCATATCTAGTTCAACTCAGTATTGGAAACTGAGTAAAACAGGAGCTTCTCTTCAGTCCAAAACACTGTACTGGCTGGTAACACAAGCGAATGCTATTTGCACTGTGTATGGCCAGAATAGCACAAGAGTGCTGTTCTTAGCCTGAATGAACACTTGCTGCTAGAACATGAAACTCAACGTGATTCAACTCCGTTTAGGAAGTTTAGTTGAACCCTAGTGTGCCATGCAAGAAGAACACTCTGCTTTTGAGAAACGGGCATTATTGCACTCTACTGTGTTTCCTAGAGGGCCAGTACAGTGAGCTAGCTCAGAACAAAAGAACTGTGCTTCCTACACAAACGGGGCATATCTAGTTCAACTCAGTATTGGAAACTGAGTAAAACGGGAGCTTCTCTTCAGTCCAAAACACTGTACTGGCTGGGAACACCCGCGAATGCTATTTGCACTGTGTATGGCCAGAATAGCACAAGAGTGCTGTTCTTAGCCTGAATGAACACTTGCTGCTAGAACTTGAAACTCAACGTGATTCAACTCCGTTTAGGACGTTTAATTGAACCCTAGTGTGCCATGCAAGAGGAACACTCTGCTTTTGAGAAACGGGCATTCTTGCACTCTAATGTGTTTCCTATAAGGCCAGTACAGTGAGCTAGCTCAGAACAAAAGAACTGTGCTTTATACAGAAACGGGGCATATCTAGTTCAACTCAGTATTGGAAACTGAGTAAAACAGTAGCTTCTCTTCAGTCCAAAACACTGTACTGGCTGGGAACAGACGCGAATGCTATTTGCACTGTGTATGGCCAGAATAGCACAAGAGTGCTGTTCTTAGCCTGAATGAACACTTGCTGCTAGAACTTGAAACTCAACGTGATTCAACTCCGTTTAGGAAGTTTAATTGAACCCTAGTGTGCCATGCAAGAAGAACACTCTGCTTTTGAGAAACGGGCATTCTTGCACTCTACTGTGTTTCCTATAGGGCCAGTACAGTGAGCTAGCACAGAACAAAAGAACTAAGCTTCCTACACAAGCGGGGCATATCTAGTTCAACTCAGTATTGGAAACTGAGTAAAACAGGAGCTTCTCTTCAGTCCAAAACACTGTACTGGCTGGGAACACAAGCGAATGCTATTTGCACTGTGTATGGCCAGAATAGCACAAGAGTGCTGTTCTTAGCCTGAATGAACACTTGCTGCTAGAACTTGATACTCAACGTTATTCAACTCCATTTAGGATGTTTAATTGAACCCTAGTGTGCCATGCAAGAAGAACACTCTGCTTTTGAGAAACGGGCATTCTTGCACCCTACTGTGTTTCCTATAGGGCACGTACAGTGAGCTAGCTCAGAACAAAAGAACTGTGCTTCCTACACAAACGGGGCATATCTAGTTCAACTCAGTTTTGGAAACTGAGTAAAACAGGAGCTTCTCTTCAGTCCAAAACATTGTACTGGCTGGGAACAGTCGCGAATTCAATTTGAACTGTGTATGGCCAGAATAGCAAAAGAGTGCTGTTCTTAGGCTGAATGAACCCTTGCTGCTAGAACTTGAAACTCAACGTTATTCAACTCCGTTTAGGATGTTTAATTGAACCCTAGTGTGCCATGCAAGAAGAACACTCTGCTTATGAGAAACGGGCATTCTTGCACCCTACTGTGTTTCCTATAGGGCACGTACAGTGAGCTAGCTCAGAACAAAAGAACTGTGCTTCCTACACAAACGGGGCATATCTAGTTCAACTCAGTATTGGAAACTGAGTAAAACAGGAGCTTCTCTTCAGTCCAAAACACTGTACTGGGTGGGAACACAGGCGAATGCTATTTGCACTGTGTATGGCCAGAATAGCACAAGAGTGCTGTTCTTAGCCTGAATGAACACTTGCTGCTAGAACATGAAACTCAACGTGATTCAACTCCGTTTAGGAAGTTTAGTTGAACCCTAGTGTGCCATGCAAGAAGAACACTCTGCTTTTGAGAAACGGGCATTACTGCACTCTACTGTGTTTCCTATAGGGCCAGTACAGTGAGCTAGCACAGAACAAAAGAACTGTGCTTTATACAGAAACGGGGCATATCTAGTTCAACTCAGTATTGGAAACTGAGTAAAACAGTAGCTTCTCTTCAGTCCAAAACACTGTACTGGCTGGGAACAGACGCGAATGCTATTTGCACTCTGTATGGCCAGAATAGCACAAGAGTGCTGTTCTTAGCCTCAATGAACACTTGCTGCTAGAACTTGAAACTCAACGTGATTGAACTCCGTTTAGGAAGTTTAGTTGAACCCTAGTGTGCCATGCAAGAAGAACACTCTGCTTTTGAGAAACGGGCATTATTGCACTCTACTGTGTATCCTAGAGGGCCAGTACAGTGAGCTAGCACAGAACAAAAGAACTGAGCTTCCTACACAAGCGGGGCATATCTAGTTCAACTCAGTATTGGAAACTGAGTAAAACAGGAGCTTCTCTTCAGTCCAAAACACTGTACTGGCTGGTAACACAAGCGAATGCTATTTGCACTGTGTATGGCCAGAATAGCACAAGAGTGCTGTTCTTAGCCTGAATGAACACTTACTGCTAGAACATGAAACTCAACGTGATTCAACTCCGTTTAGGAAGTTTAGTTGAACCCTAGTGTGCCATGCAAGAAGAACACTCTGCTTTTGAGAAACGGGCATTATTGCACTCTACTGTGTTTCCTAGAGGGCCAGTACAGTGAGCTAGCTCAGAACAAAAGAACTGTGCTTCCTACACAAACGGGGCATATCTAGTTCAACTCAGTATTGGAAACTGAGTAAAACGGGAGCTTCTCTTCAGTCCAAAACACTGTACTGGCTGGGAACACCCGCGAATGCTATTTGCACTGTGTATGGCCAGAATAGCACAAGAGTGCTGTTCTTAGCCTGAATGAACACTTGCTGCTAGAACTTGAAACTCAACGTGATTCAACTCCGTTTAGGACGTTTAATTGAACCCTAGTGTGCCATGCAAGAGGAACACTCTGCTTTTGAGAAACGGGTATTCTTGCACTCTAATGTGTTTCCTATAAGGCCAGTACAGTGAGCTAGCTCAGAACAAAAGAACTGTGCTTTATACAGAAACGGGGCATATCTAGTTCAACTCAGTATTGGAAACTGAGTAAAACAGTAGCTTCTCTTCAGTCCAAAACACTGTACTGGCTGGGAACAGACGCGAATGCTATTTGCACTGTGTATGGCCAGAATAGCACAAGAGTGCTGTTCTTAGCCTGCATGAACACTTGCTGCTAGAACTTGAAACTCAACGTGATTCAACTCCGTTTAGGAAGTTGAATTGAACCCTAGTGTGCCATGCAAGAAGAACACTCTGCTTTTGAGAAACGGGCATTCTTGCACTCTACTGTGTTTCCTATAGGGCCAGTACAGTGAGCTAGCACAGAACAAAAGAACTGAGCTTCCTACACAAGCGGGGCATATCTAGTTCAACTCAGTATTGGAAACTGAGTAAAACAGGAGCCTCTCTTCAGTCCAAAACACTGTACTGGCTGGTAACACAAGCGAATGCTATTTGCACTGTGTATGGCCAGAATAGCACAAGAGTGCTGTTCTTAGCCTGAATGAACACTTGCTGCTAGAACTTGATACTCAACGTTATTCAACTCCATTTAGGATGTTTAATTGAACCCTAGTGTGCCATGCAAGAAGAATACTCTGCTTTTGAGAAACGGGCATTCTTGCACCCTACTGTGTTTCCTATAGGGCACGTACAGTGAGCTAGCTCAGAACAAAAGAACTGTGCTTCCTACACATACGGGGCATATCTAGTTCAACTCAGTTTTGGAAACTGAGTAAAAATGGAGCTTCTCTTCAGTCCAAAACACTGTACTAGCTGGGAACAGCCGCGAATTCAATTTGAACTGTGTATGGCCAGAATAGCACAAGAGTGCTGTTCTTAGCCTGAATGAACCCTTGCTGCTAGAACTTGAAACTCAACGTTATTCAACTCCGTTTAGGATGTTTAATTGAACCCTAGTGTGCCATGCAAGAAGAACACTCTGCTTATGAGAAACGGGCATTCTTGCACCCTACTGTGTTTCCTATAGGGCACGTACAGTGAGCTAGCTCAGAACAAAAGAACTGTGCTTCCTACACAAACGGGGCATATCTAGTTCAACTCAGTATTGGAAACTGAGTAAAACAGGAGCTTCTCTTCAGTCCAAAACACTGTACTGGCTGGGAACACAGGCGAATGCTATTTGCACTGTGTATGGCCAGAATAGCACAAGAGTGCTGTTCTTAGCCTGAATGAACACTTGCTGCTAGAACATGAAACTCAACCTTATTCAACTCCATTTAGGATGTTTAATTGAACCCTAGTGTGCCATGCAAGAAGAACACTCTGCTTTTGAGAAACGGGCATTCTTGTACCCTACTGTGTTTCCTATAGGGCACGTACAGTGAGCTAGCTCAGAACAAAAGAACTGTGCTTCCTACACAAACGGGGCATATCTAGTTCAACTCAGTTTTGGAAACTGAGTAAAACAGGAGCTTCTCTTCAGTCCAAAACACTGTACTGGCTGGGAACAGCCGCGAATTCAATTTGAACTGTGTATGGCCAGAATAGCACAAGAGTGCTGTTCTTAGCCTGAATGAACCCTTGCTGCTAGAACTTGAAACTCAACGTTATTCAACTCCGTTTAGGATGTTTAATTGAACCCTAGTGTGCCATGCAAGAAGAACACTCTGCTTATGAGAAACGGGCATTCTTGCACCTTACTGTGTTTTCTATAGGGCACGTACAGTGAGCTAGCTCAGAACAAAAGAACTGTGCTTCCTACACAAACGGGGCATATCTAGTTCAACTCAGTATTGGAAACTGAGTAAAACAGGAGCTTCTCTTCAGTCCAAAACACTGTACTGGCTGGGAACACCCGCGAATGCTATTTGCACTGTGTATGGCCAGAATAGCACAAGAGTGCTGTTCTTAGCCTGAATGAACACTTGCTGCTAGAACTTGAAACTCAAAGTGATTCAACTCCGTTTAGGCCGTTTAATTGAACCCTAGTGTGCCATGCAAGAGGAACACTCTGCTTTTGAGAAACGGGCATTCTTGCACTCTAATGTGTTTCCTATAAGGCCAGTACAGTGAGCTAGCTCAGAACAAAAGAACTGTGCTTTATACAGAAACGGGGCATATCTAGTTCAACTCAGTATTGGAAACTGAGTAAAACAGGAGCTTCTCTTCAGTCCAAAACACTGTACTGGCTGGGAACAGACGCGAATGCTATTTGCACTCTGTATGGCCAGAATAGCACAAGAGTGCTGTTTTTAGCCTGAATGAACACTTGCTGCTAGAACTTGAAACTCAACGTGATTCAACTCCGTTTAGGAAGTTTAATTGAACCCTAGTGTGCCATGCAAGAAGAACACTCTGCTTTTGAGAAACGGGCATTCTTGCACTCTACTGTGTTTCCTATAGGGCCAGTACAGTGAGCTAGCTCAGAACAAAAGAACTGTGCTTCGTACACAAAAGGGGCATATCTAGTTCAACTCAGTATTGGAAACTGAGTAAAACAGTAGCTTCTCTTCAGTCCAAAACACTGTACTGGCTGGGAACAGCCGCGAATGATATTTGCACTGTGTATGGCCAGAATAGCACAAGAGTGCTGTTCTTAGCCTGAATGAACACTTGCTGCTAGAACTTGAAACTCAACGTGATTCAACTCCGTTTAGGAAGTTTAATTGAACCCTAGTGTGGCATGCAAGAAGAACACTCTGCTTTTGAGAAACGGGCATTCTTGCACTCTACTGTGTTTCCTATAGGGCCAGTACAATGAGCTAGCACAGAACAAAAGAACGGGGCTTCCTACACAAACGGGGCATATCTAGTTCAACTCAGTATTGGAAACTGAGTTAAACAGGAGCTTCTCTTCAGTCCAAAACACTGTACTGGCTGGGAACAGCCGCGAATTCTATTTGAACTGTGTATGGCCAGAATAGCACAAGAGTGCTGTTCTTAGCCTGAATGAACCCTTGCTGCTAAAACTTGAAACTCAACGTTATTCAACTCCGTTTAGGATGTTTAATTGAACCCTAGTGTGCCATGCAAGAAGAACACTCTGCTTTTGAGAAACGGGCATTCTTGCACTCTACTGTGTTTCCTATAGGGCCAGTACAGTGAGCTAGCTCAGAACAAAAGAACTTTGCTTCCTACACAAACGGGGCATATCTAGTTCAACTCAGTATTGGAAACTGAGTAAAACAGGAGCTTCTCTTCAGTCCAAAACACTGTACTGGCTGGGAACACAAGCGAATGCTATTTGCACAGTGTATGGCCAGAATAGCACAAGAGTGATGTTCTTAGCCTGAATGAACACTTGCTGCTAGAACTTGAAACTCAACGTGATTCAACTCCGCTTAGGATGTTTAGTTGAATCCTAGTGTGCCATGCAAGAAGAACACTCTGCTTTTGAGAAACGGGCATTATTGCACTCTACTGTGTTTCCTAGAGGGCCAGTACAGTGAGCTAGCTCAGAACAAAAGAACTGTGCTTCCTACACAAACGGGGCATATCTAGTTCAACTCAGTATTGGAAACTGAGTAAAACGGGAGCTTCTCTTCAGTCCAAAACACTGTACTGGCTGGGAACACCCGCGAATGCTATTTGCACTGTGTATGGCCAGAATAGCACAAGAGTGCTGTTCTTAGCCTGAATGAACATTGCTGCAAGAACTTGAAACTCAACGTGATTCAACTCCGTTTAGGAAGTTTAATTGAACCCTAGTGTGCCATGCAAGAAGAACACTCTGCTTTTGAGAAACGGGCATTCTTGCACTCTACTGTGTTTCCTATAGGGCCAGTACAGTGAGCTAGCTCAGAACAAAAGAACTGTTCTTCTTACACAAAAGGGGCATATCTAGTTCAACTCAGTATTGGAAACTGAGTAAAACAGGAGCTTCTCTTCAGTCCAAAACACTGTACTGGCTGGGAACAGACGCGAATGCTATTTGCACTGTGTTTGGCCAGAATAGCACAAGAGTGCTGTTCTTAGCCTGAATGAACACTTGCTGCTAGAACTTGAAACTCAACGTGATTCAACTCCGTTTAGGAATTTGAATTGAACCCTAGTGTGCCATGCAAGAAGAACACTATGATTTTGAGAAACGGGCATTCTTGCACTCTACTGTGTGTCCTATAGGGCCAATACAGTGAGCTACCACAGAACAAAAGAACTGTGCTTCCTACACAAGCGGGGCATATATAGTTCAACTCAGTATTAGAAACTGAGTAAAACAGGAGCTTCTCTTCAGTCCAAAACACTGTACTGGCTGGTTACACTCGCGAATGCTATTTGCACTGTGTATGGCCAGAATAGCACAAGAGTGCTGTTCTTAGCCTGAATGAACACTTGCTGCTAGAACTTGAACCTCAACGTGATTCAACTCCGTTTAGGAAGTTGAAATGAACCCTAGTGTGCCATGGAAGAAAAACACTCTGCTTTTGAGAAACAGACATTCTTGCACTCTACTGTGTTTCCTATAGGGCCAGTACAGTGAGGTAGCTCAGAACAAAAGAACTGTGCTTCCGATACAAACGGGGCATATCTAGTTCAACTCAGTATTGGAAACTGAGTAAAACAGGAGCTTCTCTTCAGTCCAATACACTGCACTGGCTGGGAACAGACGTGAATGCTATTTGCATAGTGTATGGCCAGAATAGCACAAGAGTGCTGTTCTTAGACTGAATGAACCCTTGCTGATAGAACTTGAAACTGAATGTGATTCAATTCCGTTTATGAAGTTGAACTGAAACCTAGTGTGCCATGCAAGAAAAACACTCTGCTTTTGAGAAACGGGCATTCTTGCACTCTACTGTTTTTCCTATAGGGCCAGTACAGTGAGCTAGCTCAGAACAAAAGAACTGTGCTTCTCCCACAACGGGGCATATCTAGTTCAACTCAGTATTGGAAACTGAGTAAAACAGGAGCTTCTCTTCAGTCCAATACACTGCACTAGCTGGTAACAGACGCGAATGCTATTTGCACTGTGTATGGTCAGAATAGCAGAAGAGTGCTGTTCTTAGCCTGAATGAACCCTTGCTGCTAGAAGTGAAACTGAACGTCATTCAAATCTGTTAAGAAAGTTGAATTGAACCCTAGTGTGCCATGCAACAAAAACACTCTGCTATTGAGAAACCGGCATTCTTGCACTCTACTGTTTTTCCTATAGAGCCAGTACAGTGAGGTAGCTCAGAACAAAAGAACTGTGCTTCCTACACAAATGGGGCATATCTATTTCAACTCAGTATTGGAAACTGAATAAAAGAGGAGCTTCTCCTCAGTCTAATACACTGCACTGGCAAGGAACAGACGTGAATGCTATTTGCCCAGTGTATGTCCAGAATAGCACAAAAGTGCTGTTCTTAGCCTGAATGAACCCTTGCTGCTATAACTTAAAACTGAACGTGATTCAACTCCATGTAGGAAGTTGTATTGAACCCTAGTGTGCCATGCAAGAAAAACACTCTGCTTGAGAAACGGCATTCTTGCACTCTACTGTGTTTCCTATAGGGCCAGTACAGTGAGCTAGCTCAGAACAAAAGAACTGTGCTTTCCACAGAAACGGGGCATATCTAGTTCAACTCAGTATTGGAAACTGAGTAAAACAGTAGCTTCTCTTCAGTCCAAAACACTGTATTGGCTGGGAACAGACGTGAATGCTATTTGCACTCTGTATGGCCAGAATAGCACTAGAGTGCTGTTCTTAGCCTGAATGAACACTTGCTGCTAGAACTTGAAACTCAACTTGATTCAACTCCGTTTAGGAAGTTTAATTGAACCCTAGTGTGCCATGCAAGAAGAACACTCTGCTTTTGAGAAACGGGCATTCTTGCACATTACTGTGTTTCCTATCGTGGCAGTACAGTTACGTAGCTCACAACAAAAGAACTGTGCTTCCTACACAAACGGGGCATATCTAGTTCAACTCAGAATTAGAAACTGAGTAAAACAGGAGCTTCTCTTCGGTCCAATACACTGTACTGGCTGGGACAGACGCAAATGCTTTTTGCACTGTGTATGGCCAGATAGCACAAGAGTTCTATTCTTACCCTGAAGGAACCCTTGCTGCTAGAATTTGAAATTGAATGTGATTCAACTCCGTTTAGAAGTTGAATTGAACCCTAATGCCATGGAAGAAAAATACTCTGCTTTTGAGAAACGGACATTCTTGCACTCTACTGTGATTCCTATAAGGCCAGTACAGTGAGGTAGCTCAGAAC
This sequence comes from Peromyscus maniculatus bairdii, assembly GCF_049852395.1. Classification (NCBI taxonomy): domain Eukaryota; kingdom Metazoa; phylum Chordata; class Mammalia; order Rodentia; family Cricetidae; genus Peromyscus; species Peromyscus maniculatus. The sequence continues at coordinate 137,168 of NC_134858.1, forward strand.
AAAAGAACTGTGCTTCCTATACAAACGGGGCATATCTAGTTCAACTCAGTATTGGAAACTGAGTAAAACAGGAGCTTCTCTTCAGTCCAATACACTGCACTGGCTGGGAACAGACGTGAATGCTATTTGCATAGTGTCTGGCCAGAATAGCACAAGAGTGCTGTTCTTAGCCTGAATGAACACTTGCTGCTAGAACTTGAAACTCAACGTGATTCAACTCCGTTTAGGAAGTTTAATTGAACCCTAGTGTGCCATGCAAGAAGAACACTCTGCTTTTGAGAAACGGGCATTCTTGTACTCTACTGTGTTTCCTATAGAGCCAGTACAGTCAGCTAGCACAGAACAAAAGAACTGTGCTTGCTACACAACCGGGGCATATCTAGTTCAACTCAGTATTGGAAACTGAGTAAAACAGGAGCTTCTCTTCAGTCCAAAACACTGTACTGGCTGGGAAGAGATGAGAATGCTTTTTGCACTGTGTATGGCCAGAATAGCACAAGAGTGCTGTTCTTAGCCTGAATGAACACTTGCTGCTAGAACTTGAAACTCAATGAGATTCAACTCCGTTTAGGAAGTTGAATTGAACCCTAGTGTGCCATGCAAGAAGAACACTCTGCTTTTGAGAAATGGGCATTCTTGCACTCTACTGTGTTTCCTATAGGGCCAGTACAGTGAGCTAGCTCAGAACAAAAGAACTGTGCTTCCTACACAACGGGGCATATCTAGTTCAACTCAGTATTGGAAACTGAGTAAAACAGGAGCTACTCTTCAGTCCAATACACTGCACTAGCTGGGAACAGACGCGAATGCTATTTGCACTGTGTATGGCCAGAATAGCACAAGAGTGCTGTTCTTAGCCTGAATGAACACTTGCTGCTAGAATTTGAAACTCAATGAGATTCAACTCCGTTTAGGAAGTTTAATTGAACCCTAGTGTGCCATGCAAGAAGAACACTCTGCTTTTGAGAAACGGGCATTCTTGCACTCTACTGTGTTTCCTATAGGGTCAGTACAGTTAGCTAGCTCAGAACAAAAGAACTGTGCTTCCTACACAAAAAGGGGCAAATCCATCCCAACTCAGTATTGGAAACTGAGTAAAACAGGAGCTTCTCTTCAGTCCAATACACTGCACTGTCTAGGAACAGACGCGAATGCTATTTGCACTATGTATGTCCAGAATAGCAGAAGTGTGCTGTTCTTAGCCTGAATGAACCCTTGCTGCTAGAACTTGAAACTGAACATGATTCAATTCCCTTTAGGAAGTTGAATTGAACCCTAGGGTGTCATGCAAGAAAAACATTCTGATTTTGAGAAACGGACATTCTTACACTCTACTGTTTTTCCTATAGGGTCAGTACAGTGAGCTAGCTCAAAACAAAAGAACTGTGCTTCCTACACAAACAGGGCATATCTCGTTCAACTCAGTATAGGAAACTGAGTAAAACTGGAGCGTGTCTTCAGTCCAATACATTGTACTGGCTTGGAACAGACGGGAATGCTATTTGTACTGTGTATGGCCAGAATAGCACAAGAGTGCTGTTCTTAGCCTGAATGAACCCTTGCTGCTAGAACTTAAAACTGAACGTGTTTCAATTCCGTTTACGAAGTTGAATGGAACCCTAGTGTGCCATGCAAGAAAAACATTCTGCTTTTGAGAAACGGGCATTCTGGCATTCTACTTTGTTTCCTATAGGGCCATAACAGTGAGCTTGCTCACAACTAAAGAACTGTGCTTCCATCACAAACGATGCATATCTAGTTCAACTCTGTATTAGAAACTGAGTAAAACAGGAGCTTCTCCTCGGTCCAATATACTGGACTGGCTCGGAACATATGCGAATGCTATTTGCACTGTGTATGGCCAGAATAGCAGAAGAGTGCTGTTCTTAGCCTGAATGAACCCTTGCTGCTAGAACTTGAAACTGAACATGATTCAATTCCGTTTAGGAAGTTGAATTGAACCCGAGGGTGCCATGCAAGAAAAACACTCTGTTTTTGGGAATCGGACATTCTTGCACTCTACTGTGTTTCCTATAGGGCCAGTGCAGTGAGGTAACTCAGAACAAAAGGACTGTGCTTCCTACACAAACGGGGCATATCTAGTTCAACTCTGTATTGGAAACTGAGTAAAAGAATAGCTTCTCTTCAGTCCAATACACTGCACTGGCTAGGAACAGACGTGAATGCTATTTGCACAGTGTATGGCCAGAACACCACAAAAGTGCTGTTCTTAGCCTGAATGAACCCTTACTGCTACAACGTAAAACTGAACGTGATTCAACTCCGTTTAGGAAGTTGAATTTAACCTAGTATGCCATGCAAGAAAAACACTCTGCTTTTGAGAAACGGGCATTCTTGCACTCTACTGTGTTTCCTATAGTGCCAGTACAGTTACGTAGCTCACAACAAAAGAACTGTGCTTCCTACACAAACGGGGCATATCTCGTTCAACTCAGAATTGGAAACTGAGTAAAACAGGAGCTTCTCTTCTGTCCAATACACTGTACTGGCTGGGACAGACGCGAATGCTTTTTGCACTGTGTATGGCCAGATAGCACAAGAGTGCTATTCTTAGCCTGAAGGAACCCTTGCTGCTAGAAGTTGAAACTGAATGTGATTCAACTCCATTTAGGAAGTTGAATTCAACCCTAGTGTGCCATGCAAGAAAAACACTCTGCTTTTGGGAAACGGGCATTCTTGCACTCTACCTTTTTTCCCATAGTGTCAGTACAGTGTGCTAGCTTAGAACAAATGAACTGGGCTTCCAACACAAAAGGGGCATATTTAGTTCAACTCAGTATTGGAAAGTGAAAAAAAACAGGAGCTTCTCTTCAGTCCAATACACTGTACTGGTCTGGAACAGATGCGAATGCTATTTGTACTGTTTATGGCCAGAATAGCACAAGAGTGCTGTTCATACCCTGAAGGTACCCTTGCTGCTAGAATTTAAACTGATCGTGATTCAACTCTGATTAGGAAGTTGAATTGAACCCTAGTGTGCCATGGAATAAAAACACTCTGCTTTTGAGAAAAGGACATTCTTGCACTGTACTGTGTTTCCTATAGTGCCAGTACATTGAGGTAGCTCAGAACAAAAGAACTGGGCTTCCAACACAAACGGGGCATATCTAGTTCAACTCTGTATTAGAAACTGAGGAAAACAGGAGCTTCTCCTCTGTCCAATATACTGGCCTGGCTCGGAACAGATGTGAATGCTATTTGCACTGTGTATGGCCAGAATAGCAGAAGAGTGCTGTTCTTAGCCAGAATGAACCCTTGCTGCTAGAACTTGAAACTGAACATGATTCAATTCCTTTTAGGAAGTTGAATTGAACCCTAGGGTGCCATGCAAGAAAAACACTCTGATTTTGATAAACGGACATTCTTACACTCCACTGTTTTTCTTATAGAGTCAGTACAGTGAGCTAGCTCAGAACAAAAGGACTGTGCTTCCTACACAAACGGGGCATATCTAGTTCAACTCATTGTTGGAAACTTAGTAAAACAGGAGCTTCTCTTCAGTCCAATACACTGTACTGGCCTGGAACAGATGCAAATGCTATTTGCACTGTATATGGCCAGAATAGCACAAGAGTGCTGTTCTTAGCCTGAAGGAACCCTTGCTGCTGGAATTTGAAACTGAACGTGATTCAACTCTGTTTAGGAAGTTGAATTGAACCCTAGTGTGCCATGGAAGAAAAACACTCTGCTTTTGGGAAACGGACATTCTTGCACTCTACTCTGTTTCTTATAGGGCCAGTACAGTGAGGTAGCTCAGAACAAAAGGACTGTGCTTCCTACACAAACGGGGCATATCTTGTTCAACTCAGTATTGGAAACTGAGTAAAAGAGGAGCTTCTCTTCAGTCCAATACTCTGCACTGGGTAGGAACTGACTTGAATGCTATTTGCACAGTGTATGGCCAGAACAGCACAAAAGTGCTGTTCTTAGCCTGAATGAACCCTTGATGCTAGAACTTAAAACTGAACGTGATTCAACTCCGTTTAGGAAGTTGAATTGAACCCTAGTGTGCCATGCAATAGAATCACTCTGCTTTTGAGAAACGGGCATTCTTGCACTCTACTGTGTTTCCTATAGTGCCAGTACAGTGAGCTAGCTCAGAAAAAAAGAACTGTGCTTCTTAAACAAACCGGGCATATCTAGTTCAGCTCAGTATTGGAAACTGAGTAAAACAAGAGCTTCTCTTCAGTCCAATACACTGCACTGCCTGGGAACAGACACGAATGCTATTTGCACTGTGTATGGCCAGAATAGCACAACAGTGCTGTTCTTAGACTGAATGTACCCTTGCTGATAGAACTTGAAACTGAACGTGTTTCAATTTCGTTTAGGAAGTTGAACTGAACCCTAGTGTGCCATGGAAGAAAAACACTCTGCTTTTGAGAAACGGGCATTCTTGCACTCTACTCTGTTTTCTATAGGGCAAGTACAGTGAGGTAGCTCAGAACAAAAGAACTGTGCTTCCTACACAAACAGGGCATATCTAGTTCAACTCAGTATTGGAAACTGAGTAAAAGAGGAGCTTCTATTCAGTCAAATACACTGCACTGGCCTGGAACAGATGCGAATGCTATTTGCACTGTGTATGGCCAGAATAGCACAAGAGTACTGTTCTTATCCTGAAGGAACCCTTGCTGCTAGAATTTGAAACGGATCGTGAGTCAACTCCGTTTAGGAAGTTGAATTGAACCCTAGTGTGCCATGCAAGAAAAACACTCTGCTTTTGAGAAACGGGCATTCTTGCACTCTACTGTGTTTCCTATACGGCCAGTACAGTGAGCTAGCTCAGAACAAAAGAACTGTCCTTCCTACACAAACAGGGCATATCTATTCAACTCAGTATTGGAAACGGAGTAAAACAGGAGCTTCTCTTCAGTCCAATACACTGCACTGGCTGGGAACAGACGCAAATGCTATTTGCACTGTTATGGCCAGAATAGCACAAGAGTGCTGTTCTTAGCCTGAATGAACACTTGCTGCTACAACTTGAAACTGAACGTGATTCAACTCCATTTAGGAGGTTGAATTGAACTTTAGTGTGCCATGGAAGAATAACACTCTGCTTTTGAAAAACGGATATTCTTGCACTCTACTGTGTTTCCTTAGAGCCAGTAAAGTGAGGTAGCTCAGAACAAAAGAACTGTGCTTCCTACACAAACGGGGCATATCTAGTTCAACTCAGTATTGGAAACTTAGTAAAACAGGAGCTTCTCTTCAGTCCAATACACTGAACTAGCTAGGAACAGACAAAATGCTATTTGCACAGTGTATGGCCAGAATAGCACAAGAGTGCTGTTCTTAGCCTGAATGAACCCTTGCTGCTAGAAATTAAAACTGAACGTGATTCAACTCCGTTTAGGAAGTTGAATTGAACCCTAGTGTGCCATGCAAGAAAAACACTCTGCTTTTGAGAAACGGGCCTTCTTGCACTCTACTGTGTTTCCTATAGGGCCAGTACAGTGAGGTAGCTCAAACAAGAGAACTGTGCTTCCTACACAAACGGGGCATATCTAGTTCAACTCAGTATTGGAATCTGAGTAAAAGAAGAGCTTCTCTTCAGTCCAATACACTGAACTGGCTAGGAACAGACATGAATGCTATTTGCACAGTGTCTGGCCAGAATAGCACAAGAGTGCTGTTCTTAGCCTGAATGAACCCTTGCTGCTAGAAATTAAAACTGAACGTGATTCAACTCCGTTTAGGAAGTTGAATTGAACCCTAGTGTGCCATGCAAGAAAAACACTCTGCTTTTGAGAAACGGGCCTTCTTGCACTCTACTGTGTTTCCTATAGTGCCAGTACAGTGAGCTAGCTCAGATCAAAAGAACTGGGTTTCCAACACAAACGGGGCATATCTAGTTCAACTCAGTATTGGAAACTGAGTAAAACAGGAGCTTCTCCTCGGTCTAACACTGGACTGGCTCGGAAGAGATGCGAATGATATTTGCACTGTGTATGGCCAGAATAGCACAAGAGTGCTGTTCTTAGCCTGAATGAACCCTTGCTGCTAGAACTTGAAACTGAACGTGATTCAACTCCGTTTAGGAGGTTGAATTGAACCCTAGTGTGCCATGGAAGAAAAACACTCTGCTTTTGAGAAACTGGCCTTCTTGCACTCTACAGTGTTTCCTATATGGCCAGTACACTGAGCTAGCTCAGAACAAAAGAACTGTCCTTTCTACACAAACAGCGCATATCTAGTTCAACTCAGTATTGGAAACTGAGTAAAACAGGAGCTTCTCTTCAGTCCAATACACTGCACTGGCTGGGGACAGATGTGAATGCTATTTGCACTGTGTATGGCCAGAATAGCACAAGAGTGCTGTTCTTCGCCTGAAGGAACCCTTGCTGCTAGAATTTGAAACTGAACGTGATTCAACTCCGTTTAGGAGGTTGAATTGAACTTTAGTGTGCCATGGAAGAAAAACACTCTGCTTTGAGAAACGGGCATTCTTGCACTCTACTGTGTTTCCTATAGGGCCAGTACAGTGAGCTAGCTCATAACAAAAGAACTGTGCTTCCTACACAAACGGGGCATATCTAGTTCAACTCATTATTGGAAACTTAGTAAAACAGGAGCTTCTCTTCAGTCCAATACACTGTACTGGCCTGGAACAGATGCGATTGCTATTTAGACTGTGTATGGCCAGAATAGCACAAGAGTGCTGTTCTTAGCCTGAAGGAACCCTTGCTGCTAGAATTTGAAACTGAACGTGATTCAACTCTGTTTAGGAAGTTGAATTGAACCCTAGTGTGCCATGGAAGAAAAACACTCTGCTTTTGAGAAACGGACATTCTTGCACTCTACTCTGTTTCTCATAGGGCCAGTACAGTGAGGTAGCTCAGAACAAAAGAACTGTGCTTCCTACACAAACGGGGCATATCTTGTTCAACTCAGTATTGGAAACTGAGTAAAAGAGGAGCTTCTCTTCAGTCCAATACTCTGCACTGGCTAGGAACTGACGTGAATGCTATTTGCACAGTGTATGGCCAGAATAGCACAAGAGTGCTGTTCTTAGCCTGAATGAACCCTTACTTCTAGGACTTGAAACTGAACGTGATTCAACTCCGTTTCGGCAGTTGAATTGAACCCTAGTGTGCCATGGAAGAAAAACACTCTGCTTTTGAGAATCGGGCATTCTTGCACTCTACTGTGTTTCCTATAGGGCCAGTAGAGTGAGGTAGCTCAGAACAAAAGAACTGTGCTTCCTACACAAACGGGGCATATCTCGTTCAACTCAGTATTGGAAACTGAGTAAAAGAAGAGCTTCTCTTCAGTCCAATACACTGAACAGGCTAGGAACAGACGTGAATGCTATTTGAACAGTGTCTGGCCAGAATAGCACAAGAGTGCTGTTCTTAGCCTGAATGAACCCTTGCTGCTAGAAATTAAAACTGAACGCGATTCAACTCCGTTTAGTAAGTTGAATTGAACCCTAGTGTGCCATGCAAGAAAACTCTCTGCTTTTGAGAAACGGGCATTCTTGCACTCTACTGTGTTTCCTATAGTGCCATAACAGTGAGCTTGCTTAGAACAAAAGAACTGTGCTTCTTAAAAAAACGAGGCATATCTAGTTGAACTCTGTATGGGAAACTGAGTAAAACAGGATCATCGCTTCAGTCCAATACACTGCACTGGCTGGGAACAGACGCGAATGCTATTTGCACTGTATATGGCCAGAATAGCACAAGAGTGCTGTTCTTAGCCTGAATGAACCCTTGCTGATAGAAATTAAAACTGAACGTGATTCAACTCCGTTTAGGAAGTTGAATTGAACCGTAGTGTGCCATGCAAGAAAAACACTCTGCTTTTGAGAAACGGGCCTTCTTGCACTCTACTGGGTTTCCTATAGTGCCAGTACAGTGAGCTAGCTCAATTCAAAAGAACTGGGTTTCCAACACAAACGGGGCATATCTAGTTCAACTCAGGATTAGAAACTGAGTAAAACAGGAGCTTCTCCTCGGTCTAACACTGGACTGGCTCGGAGGAGATGCGAATGCTATTTGCACTGTGTATGGCCAGAATAGCACAAGAGTGCTGTTCTTAGCCTAAAGGAACCCTTGCTGCTAGAATTTGAAACTGAACGTGATTCAACTCTGTTTTATAAGTTGAATTGAACTCTAGTGTGCCATGGAAGAAAAACACTCTGCTTTTGAGAAACGGACATTCTTGCACTCTACTGTGTTTCTTATAGGGCCTGTACAGTGAGGTAGCTCAGAACAAAAGAACTGTGCTTCCTACACAAATGGGGCATATCTTGTTCAACTCAGTATTGGAAACTGAGTAAAAGAGGAGCTTCTCTTCAGTCCAATACGCTGCACTGGCTAGGAACTGACGTGAATGCTATTTGCACAGTGTATGGCCAGAATAGCACAAGAGTGCTGTTCTTAGCCTAAATGAACCCTTGCTGCTAGAACTTGAAACTGAACGTGATTCACCTCCATTTAGGAAGTTGAATTAAACCCTCGTGTGCCATGCAAGAAAAACACTCTGCTTTTGAGAAACGGGCATTCTTGCACTCTACTGTGTTTCCTATAGGGACATAACAGTAAGCTTGCTTAGAACAAAAGAACTGTGCTTCTTAAACAAACAAGGCATATCTAGTTGAACTCAGTATGGGAAACTGAGTAAAACAGGAGCTTCTCTTCAGTCCAATACACTGCACTGACTGGGAACAGACGCGAATGCTATTTGCACTGTGTATTAGCAGAATAGCACAAGAGTGCTGTTCTTAGCCTGAATGAATGCTTGCTGCTAGAACTTGAAACTGAATGTGATTCAACTCCCTTTAAGACGTTGAATTGAACCCTAGTGTGCCATGCAAGAAAAACACTCTGCTTTTGAGAAACGGGCCTTTTTGTACTCTACTGTGTTTCCTATAGGGCCAGTACAGTGAGCTAGCTCAGAACAAAAGAATTGTGCTTCCTACACAAACAGGGCATATCTAGTTCAACTCAGTATTGGAAACTGAGTAAAACAGGAGCTTCTCTTCAGTCCAATACACTGTACTGGACTTGAACAGATGCTAATGCTATTTGCACTGTGTATGGCCAGAATAGCACAAGAGTGCTGTTCTTCGCCTGAAAGAACCCTTGCTGCTAGAATTTGAAACTGAAAGTGATTCAACTCCGTTTATAAGTTGAATTGAACCCTAGTGTGCCATGGAAGAAAAACACTCTGCTTTTGAGAAACGGACATTCTTGCACTCTATTGTGTTTCATATAGGGCCAGTACAGTGAGGTAGCTCAGAACAAAAGAACTGTGCTTTCTACAGAAACGGGGCATATCTAGGTCAACTCAGTATAGGAAACTGAGTAAAACAGGAGCGTGTCTTCAGTCCAATACACTGTACTGGCTGGGAACAGACGCGAATGCTATTTGCACTTTGCATGGCCAGAATAGCACAAGAGTGCTGTTCTTAGCCTGCATGAACACTTGCTGGTAGAACTTCAAACTGAACATGATTCAACTCCGTTTAGGAAGTTGAATTGAACCCTAGTGTACCATGCAAGAAAAACACTCTGCTTTTGAGAAAGGACATTCTTGCTCTCTACTGTGTTTCCTATACGGCCAATACAGTGAGCTAGCTCAGAACAAAAACTGTGCTTCCTACACAAACGGGGCATATGTAGGTCAACTCAGAATTGGAAACTGAGTAAAACAGAAGCTTCTCTTCAGTCCAATACAATGCATGGCTGGGAACAGACGCGAATGCTGTTTGCAATTTGCATGGCCATAATAGCACAAGAGTGCTATTCTTAGCCTGAATGAAACCTTGCTGAAGAATTTGAAACTGAATGTGATTCAACTCCGTTTACGAAGTTGAATTGAACACTAGTGTGCCATGCAAGAAAAACACTCTGCTTTTGAGAAACGGGGATTCTTGAACTCTACTGTGATTCCTATAGGGCCAGTACAGTGAGCTAGCTCAGAACAAAAGAACTGTGCTTCCTACACAAACTGGGCATAGCTAGTTAAACTCAGTATTGGAAACTGAGTAAAACAGGAGCTTCTCTTCAGTCCAAAACACTGTACTGGCTGGGAACAGACGCGAATGCTATTTGCACTGTGTATGGTCAAAATAGCACAAAAGTTCTTCTCTTAGCCTGAATGAACCATTGATGATGAACTTGAAAGTGAACGTGATTCAACTCCGTTTAGGAAGGTAAATTGAACCCTAGTGTGCCATGCAAGAAAAAACAGTCTGCTTTTGAGAAACGGGCATTCTTGCACTGTACTGTTTTTCCTATAGGGCCAGTACAGTTAGCTAGCTCAGAACAAAAGAACTGTGCTTCCTACACAAACGGGGCATATCTAGTTCAACTCAGTATTGGAAACTGATTTAAACAGGAGCTTCTCTTCAGTCCAATACACTGCAATGGCTGGGAACAAACGCGAATGCTATTTGCACTGTGTATGGCCAGAATCACACAAGAGTGCTGTTTTTAGCCTGAATGAATCCTTGTGCTAGAACTTTAAACTGAACGTGATTCAACTCCGTTTAGGACGTTGAATTGAACCCTAGTGTGCCATGCAAGAATAACACTCTGCTTTTGTGAAACTGGTGTTCTTGCACTCTAATATGTTTCCTATAGGGCCATTACAGTGAGCTAGCTCAGAACAAAAGAACTGTAATTCCTACACAAACGGGGCATATCTATTTCAACTCAGTAATGGAAACTGAGTAAAACAGGAGCTCCTCTTCAGTCCAATACACTGCACTTGCTGGGAACAGACGCGAATGCTCTTTGTACTTTGCATGGCCAGAATAGAACAAGAGTGCTTCTCTTAGCCTGAATGAACCCTTGCTGATGAACCTGAAAGTTTTCGAGATTCAACTCCGTTTAGGAAGGTGAATTGAACCCTAGTGTGCCATGCAAGAAACACACTCTGCTTTTGAGAAACGGGCATTCTTGCACTCTACTGTGTTTCATATAGGGCCAGTACAGTGAGCTAGCTCAGAAAAAAAGAACTGTGCTTCCTACACTAACGGGGCATATCTAGTTCAACTCAGTATTGGAAACTGAGTAAAACAGGAGCTTCTCTTCAGTCCAAAACACTGTACTGGCTGGGATCATACGCGAATGCTATTTGAACTCTGTATGGCCAGAATAGCACAAGAGTGCTGTTCTTAGCCTGAATGAACCCTTGCTTTAGAACTTGAACTGAATGTGATTCAACTCCATTTACGAAGTTGAATTGAACACTAGTGTGCCAAGCAAGAAAAACACTCTGCTTTTGAGAAACGGGCATTGTTGCACTCTACTGTGTTTCCTATAGGGCCAGTACAGTGAGTTAGCTAAGAACAACAGAACTGTGCTTCCTACACAAACGGGGCATATCTAGTTCAACTCAGTATTGGAAACTGAGTAAAACAGGAGCTTCTATTCAGTGCAATACACTGCATTGGCTGGGAACAGACACGAATGCTTTTGTATGTGTATAGTGAGCTAGATGAGAACAAAAGAACGGGGCTTCCTACACAAACGGGGCATATCTAGTTCAACTCAGTTTTTGAAACTGATTTAAACAGGAGCTTCTCTTCAGTCCAATACACTGCACTGCATGGGAACAAACGCGAATGCTATTTGCACTGTGTATGGCCAGAATCACACAAGAGTGATGTTCTTAGCCTTAATGAACCCTTGCTGCTAGCACTTGAAATTTAACGTGATTCAACTCATTTTAGGAAGTTGAATTGAACCCTAGTGTGCCATGCAAGAAAAACACTCTGCTTTTGAGAAACGGGCATTCTTGCACTCTACTGTGTTTCCTATAGGGCCAGTATAGTGAGCTAGCTCAGAACAAAAGAACTGTGCTCCCTAAACAAACGGGGCATATCTAGTTCAACTCAGTATTGGAAACTGAGTAAAACAGGAGCTTCTCTTCAGTCCAAAACACTGTACTGGCTGGGAAGACATGAATGCTATTTGCACTGTGTATGGCCAGAATAGCACAAGAGTGCTGTTCTTAGCCAGAATGAACTCTTGCTGATAGAACTTCAAACTGAACGTGATTCAACTCCGTTTAAGAAGCTTAATTGTACCCTAGTGTGCCATGCAAGAAAAACACTCTGCTTTTGGGAAACGGGCATTCTTGCACTCTACTGTGTTTCCTATAGGGCCAGTACAGTGACCTAGCTTAGAACAAAAGAACTGTGCTCTCTTCACAAACGGGGCGTATCTAGTTCAACTCCGAATTGGATACTGTGTAAAACAGGAGCTTCTCTTCAGTCTAAAACACTGTACTGGCTGGGAACAGACGCGAATGCTATGTTTACTGTGTATGGCCAGAATAGCACAAGAGTGCTGTTCTTAGCCTGAATGAACACTTGCTGCTAGAACTTGAAACTGAACGTGATTCAACTCCGTTTAGGAAGTTGAATTGAACCCTAGTGTGCCATGCAAGAAAAACACTCTGCTTTTGGGAAACGGGCATTCTTGCACTCTACTGTGTTTCCTATACGGCCAGAACAGTGAGCTAGCTCAGAAAAAAAGAACTGTGCTTCCTACACAAACGGGGCATATCTAGTTCGACTCAGTATTGGAAACTGAGTAAAATAGGAGCTTCTCTTCAGTCTAATACACTGCATTGGCTGGGAACAGACACGAATGCTATTTGCACAATGTATGGCCAGAATAGCACAAGAGTGCTGTTCTTAGCATGAATGAACGCTTGCTGAAGAACTTGAAATTGAACGTGATTCAAGTCCGTTTAGGAAGTTGAAATGAACCCTAGTGTGCCATGCAAGAAAAACACTCTGCTTTTGATTAACGGGCATTCTTTCACTCAGCTGTTTTTCCTATAGGGCCAGTACAGTGAGGTAGCTCAGAACAATAGAACTGTGCTTCCTACACAAACGGGGCGTATCTAGTTCAACTCAGAATTGCATACTGTGTAAAACAGGAGCTTCTATTCAGTCCAAAACACTGTACTGGTCTGGAACTGACACGAATGCTATTTGCACTGTGTATGGCCAGAATAGCACAAGTGTGCCGTTCTTAGCCACAAAGAAAACTTTCTTAAGAACTTTAAACTGAAGGTGATTCAACTCCGTTTAGGAAGTTGAAATGAACCCTCGTGTGCCATGCAAGAAAAACACTCTGCTTTTGAGAAAGGGGTATTCTTGCACTCTACTGTGTTTCCTCTAGGGCCAGTAAAGTGAGCTAGCTCAGAACAAAAGAAATGTGCTTCACACAAACGGGGCACATCTAGTTCAACTCAGTATTGGAAACTGAGTAAAACAGGAGCTTCTCTTCAGTCCAATACACTGCACTGGCTGGGAGCATACGCGAATGGTATTTGCACTGTGTATGGCCAGAATAGCACACGAGTGCTGTTCTTAGCCTGAATGAACCCTTGCTGCTAGAACTTCAAACTGAACGTGATTCAACTCCTTTAGGAAATATAATTGAACCCTAGTGTGTCATGCAAGAAAAACACTCTGCTTTTGAGAAAGGACATTCTTGCACTCTACTGTGTTTCCTATAGGGCCAGTACAGTGAGCTAGCTCAGAACAAAAGAACTGTGCTTCCTACACAAACGGAGAATATCTAGTTCAACTGAGGATTGGAATCTACATTAAATAGGAGCTTCTCTTCAGTCCAAAACACTGTACTGGCTGGGAACAGACGTGAATGCAATTTGCACTGTGTATGTCCAGAATAGCACAAGAGTAGTGTTCTTAGCCTGAATGAACCCTTGCTGCTAGAACATGAAACTGAACATGATTCAACTCCATTTTGGAGGTATAATTGAACGCTCGTGTGCCATGCAAGAAAAACACTATGCTTTTCTGAACCGGGCATTCATTCACTCTACTGTGTATCCTATGGGGCCAGTACAGTGAGCTAGCTCAGAACAAAAGAACTGTGCTTCCTACACAAACGGGGCATATCCATCTCAACTCAGTATTGGAAACTAAGTAAAACAGGAGCTTCTCTTCAGACCAATACACTGTAGTTGCTGAGAATAGACGCTTATGCTATTTGTACTGTATATGTCCATAATAGCACAAGAGTGGTGTTCTTAGCCTGAATGAACCCTTGCTGCTAGAACTTGAAAGTGAACGTGATTCAACTCCGTTTAGGAAGTTTAATTGAACCCTAGTGTGCTATAAATAAAGAACTCTGCTTTTGAGAAACGGGCATTCTTCACTCTACTGTGTTTCTTATGGGGCCAGTTCAATGAGCTAGCTCAGAACAAAAGAACTGTGCTTACTACACAAACGGGGCATATCCATCTCAACTCAGAATTGGAAACTAAGTAAAACAGGAGCTTCTCTTCATTCCAATACACTGTACTTGCTGGGAACAGACGCGAATGCTATTTGCACTTGGTATAGCCAGAATAGCACAGGTGGTGTTCTTAGCCTGAATGAACCCTTGCTGCTTGAACTTGAAACTGAAGGTGATTCAACGCCGTTGAGGAAGTTTAATTGAACCCTAATGTGCCATGCAAGAAAAACACTTTGCTTTTGATAAACGGGCATTCTCGCGCTCTACTGTGTTTTCTATGGGGCCAGTGTAGTGAACTAGCTCAGAACAAAAAACTGTGCTTCCTCAACAAACCGGGCATATCTAGTGCAACTCAGGATTGGAATCTACGTTAAATAGGAGCTTCTCTTCAGTCCAATACACTGTTTGTGCTGGGAACAGACATGAATGCAATTTACACTGTGTATGTCCATAATAGCACAAGAGTGGTGTTCTTAGCCTGAATGAACACTTGCTGCAGGAACTTGAAACTGAACGTTTTTCAACCTCGTTTAGGAAGTTTAATTGAACCCAATTGTGCGATGCAAGAAAAACACTCTGCTTTTGAGAAACGGGCATTCTCGCAGTCTACCGTGGTTTCTTAGGGCCAGTACAGTAACCTAGCTCAGAAAAAAAGAACAGTGCTTCCTACACAAACGGGGCATATCGAGGTCAACTCAGTATTGGAAACTAAGAAAAACAGGAGCTTCTCTTCAGTCCAATACACTGTACTTGCTGAGAACAGACTAGAATACTATTTGCACTGGTTATGGCCAGAAGAGCACAAGAGTGCTGCTCTTAGCCTGAATAAACCCGTGCTGCTAGAACTTGAAATTGAATGTGATTCAACTCCGTTTAGGAAGTTTAATGGGACCCTAGTGTGCCATGCAATTAAAACACTCTGCTTTTGAGAAACGTGCATTCTTGCACTCTACTGTGTTTCCTATAGGGCCAGTACAGTGAGCTAGCTCAGAACCAAAGAACTGTGCTTCCTACACAAACAGAGCATATAGAGTTCAACTCAGTATTGGAAAATATGTAAAACAGGAGCTTCTCTTCAGTCAAATACACTGTAATTGCTGGGAACAGACTCGAATACTATTTGCACTGTCTAAGGCCAGAAAACCACAAGAGTTGTGTTCTTAGCCTGAATGAACCATTGATGCTAGAACTTGAAACTGAAAGTGATTCAACTCCGTTTAGGAAGAATAATGGAACCTTGTGTGCCATGCAAGAAAAACAATCTGCTTTTGAGTAACGAGCATTGTTGCACTCTACTGTGTTTCCTGTAGGGCCAGTACAGTGAGCTGGCTCACAAAAAAGAACTGTGCTACCTACACAGACATAGCATATAGGGTTCAACTCAGTATTGGAAACTAAGGAAAACAGGAGCTTCTCTTCAGTCCAATACACTGTACTTGTTGGGAACAGACGCGAATGCTATTTGCACTGGGTATGGCCAGAATAGCACGAGTGGTGTTTTTAGCCTGAATGAACCCTTGCTGCTAGAACTTGAAACTGAACGTGATTCAACTCCGTTTTGAAGGTTTAGTTGAACCCTAGTGTGTCATGCAAGAAAAACACTCTGCTTTTGAGAAACGGGCATTCTTGCACTCTACTGTGTTTCCTAAAGGGCCAGTACAGTGAGCTAGCTCAGAACAAAAGAACTGTGCTTCCTACACTATCGGGGCATATCTAGTTCAACTCAGGATTGGAAACTAAGTAAAACGGGAGCTTCACTTCAGTCCAATACACTGTACTTGCTGAGAACAGACTAGAATACTATTTGCACAGGGTATGGCCAGAATAGCACAAGAGTGCTGCTCTTAGCCTGAATAAACCCGTGCTGCTAGAACTTGAAATTGAATGTGATTCAACTCCTTTTAGGAAGTTTAATGGGTCCCTAGTGTGCCATGCAATTAAAACACTCTGCTTTTGAGAAACGTGCATTCTTGCACTCTACTGTGTTTCCTATAGGGCCAGTACAGTGAGCTAGCTCAGAACCAAAGAACTGTGCTTCCTACACAAACAGAGCATATAGAGTTCAACTCAGTATTGGAAAATATGTAAAACTGGAGCTTCTCTTCAGTCAAATACACTGTAATTCCTGGGAACAGACTCGAATACTATTTGCACTGTCTATGGCCAGAAAACCACAAGAGTTGTGTTCTTAGCCTGAATGAACCATTGATGCTAGAACTTGAAACTGAAAGTGATTCAACTCCGTTTCGGAAGATTAATGGAACCCTAGTTTGCCATGCAAGAAAAACAATCTGCTTTTGAGAAACGAGCATTGTTGCACTCTACTGTGTTTCCTGTAGGGCCAGTACAGTGAGCTGGCTCACAAAAAAGAACTGTGCTACCTACACAGACATAGCATATAGGGTTCACCTCAGTATTGGAAACTAAGTAAAACAGGAGCTTCTCCTCAGTCCAATACACTGTACTTCCCGGGAACAGACGCGAATGCTATTTGCACTGGGTATGGCCAGAATAGCACGAGTGGTGTTTTTAGCCTGAATGAACCCTTGCTGCTAGAACTTGAAACTGAACGTGATTCAACTCCGTTTTGGAGGTTTAATTGAACCCTAGTGTGTCATGCAAGAAAAACACTCTGCTTTTGAGAAACGGGCATTCTTGCACTCTACTGTGTTTTCTAAAGGGCCAGTACAGTGAGCTAGCTCAGAACAAAAGAACTGTGCTTCCTACACTATCGGGGCATATCTAGTTCAACTCAGGATTGGAAACTAAGTAAAACGGGAGCTTCTCTTCAGTCCAATACACTGTACTTGCTGGGAACAGACACAAATGCGATTTGCACTGTGTATGGCCAGAATAGCACAAGAGTTGTGTTCTTAGCCTGAACGAACCCTTGCTGCTACAACTTGAAAATGAACGTGATTCAACTCCATTTAAAAAGTTTAATTGAACCCTCGTGTGCCATGCAAGAAAAACTCTCTGCTTTTGGGAAACGGGCATTGTTGCTCATAGTGTGTATCCTATAGGGCCAGGGAAGTGAGCTAGCTCAGAACAAAAGAACTGTGCTTCCTAACCAAACGGGGCATATCCATCTCAACTAAGTATTGGAGACAAAGTAAAACAGGAACTTCTCTTCAGTAAATACACTGTAATTACCGGGAACAGAGGCCAATGCTATTTGCACTGGGTATGGCCAGAATACCACAAGAGTGGTGTTCTTAGCCTGAATGAACCCTTGCTGCTAGAAATTGACACTGAATGTGATTCAACTCCGTTTAGGAAGTTTAATGGAACCCTAGTGTGCCACGCAAGAAAAACACTCTGCTTTTGACAAACGGGCATTCCTGCACTCTTCTGTGTTTCCTATTGTGCCAGTAGAGTTAGCAAGCTAGAAACAAAGGAACTGTGCTTCCTACACAAACGGGGCATATAGGGTTCAACTCAGTATTAGAAACTAAGTAAAACAGAAGCTTCTGTTCAGTCCAATACACTGTACTTGCTGGAAACAGACGCGAATGAGATTTGCACTGTGTATGGCCGGAATAGCCCAAGAGTGGTGTTCTTAGCCTGAATGAACCCTTGTTGAAGAACTGGAAACTGAACGTGATTCAACTCCGTTTAGGAATTTTAATTGAACCCTCGTGTGCCATGCAAGAAAAACACTCTGCTTTTGAGAAACGGGCATTCTTGCACTCTACTGTGTTTCCTATGGGACCAATACAGTGAGCTAGCTCATAGCAAAAGAACTGTGCTTCCTACACAAACGGAGAATATCTAGTTCAACTGAGGATTGGAATCTACATTAAATAGGAGCTTCTCTTCAGTCCAATACGCTGTATGTGCTGGGAACAGATGTGAATGCAATTTGCACTGTGTATGTCCAGAATAGCACAAGAGTGGTGTTCTTAGCCTGAATGAACCCTTGCTGCTAGAACATGAAAATGAACATGATTCAACTCCATTTTGGAGGTATAATTGAACGCTCGTGTGCCATGCAAGAAAAACACTATGCTTTTCTGAAACGGGCATTCAATCACTCTACTGTGTTTCCTATGGGGCCAGTACAGTGAGCTAGCTCAGAACAAAAGAACTGTGCTTCCTACACAAACGGGGCATATCCATCTCAACTCAGTATTGGAAACTAAGTAAAAATGGAGCTTCTCTTCAGACCAATACACTGTAGTTGCTGAGAATAGACGTGTATGCTATTTGTACTGTGTATGTCCATAATAGCACAAGAGTGGTGTTCTTAGCCTGAATGAAACCTTGCTGCTAGAACTTGAAACTCAACGTGATTCAACTCCGTTTAGGAAGTTTAATTGAACCCTAGTGTGCTATAAATAAAGAACTCTGCTTTTTGATAAACGGGCATTCTTCCACACTACTGTGTTTCCTATGGGGCCAGTACAGTGAGCTAGCTCAGAAGAAAAGAAATGTGTTTCCTACACAAACGGGGCATATAGGGATCAACTCTGTGTTGGAAACTAAGTAAAACTGAAGCTTCTCTTCAGTCCAATACACTGTACTAGCTGGGAACAGACGCGAATGCTATTTGCAGTGGTTATGGCCAGAATAGCACAAGAGTGGTGTTATTAGTCTTATTGAAGCCTTGCTGCTAGAACGTGAAACTGAAAGTGATTCAATTCCGTTTAGGAAGTTTAATGGAACCCTGGTGTGCCATGCAAGAAGAACACTCTACTTTTGAGAAACGGGCATTCTTGCACTCTACTGTGTTTCCTATAGAGCCAGTACAGTGAGCCAGCTCAGAACAAAAGAACTGTGCGTCCTACACAAACGGGGCATATCTAGTTCAACTCAGTATTGGAAACTAAGTAAAACAGAAGCTTCTCTTCAGTCCAATACACTGTATTTGCTGAGAACAGACGTGAATGCTATTTGCACTGGGTATGGCCAGAATAGCACAAGAGTGGTGTTCTTAGCCTGAATGAACACTTGCTGCAGGAACTTGAAACTGAACGTTTTTCAACCTTGTTTAGGAAGTTTAATTGAACCCAATTGTGCGATGCAAGAAAAACACTCTGCTTTTGAGAAACGGGCATTCTCGCAGTCTACCGTGGTTAATTAGGGCCAGTACACTGACCTAGCTCAGAAAAAAAGAACTGTGCTTCCTACACAAACGGGGCATATCTAGTTCAACTCAGTATTAGAAACTAAGTAAAACGGGAGCTTCTCTTCAGTCCAATACACTGTACTTGCTGGGAATAGACGCGAATGCGATTTGCACTGTGTATGCCCAGAATAGCACAAGAGTGGTATTCTTAGCCTGAGTGAACACTTTCTGCTAGAACTTGACACTGAACGTGATTCAACTCCGTTTAGGAAGTTTAATTGAACCCTAGTGTGATATGCAAGAAAAACACTCTGCTTTTGAGAAACGGGCATTCTTGCACTCTACTGTGTTTCCTATAGGGCCAGTACAGTGAGCTAGCTCAGAACAAAAGAACTGAGCTTCCAACACAAACGGGGCATAACTAGTTCAACTCAGTATTGGAAACTAAGTAAAACTAGAGCTTCTCTTCAGTCCAATACACTGTACTTTCTGGGAACAGATGCGAATGGTATTTGCACTGGTTATGGCCAGAATAGCACTAGTGGTGTTTTTAGCCTTAATGAAGCCTTGCTGCTAGAACTTGTAACTTAAAGTGATTCAACTCCGTTTAGGAAGTTTAATGGAACCCTAGTGTGCCATGCAAGAAAAACACTCTGCTTTTGAGAAACGGGCATTCTTGCACTCTACTGGGTTTCCTTAGGTCCAGTACAGTGAGCTAGTTCAGAACAAAAGAACTGTGCTTCCTACACAAACGGGGCATATCTAGTTCAACTCAATATTGGAAACTCAGTAAAACAGGAGCTTCTATTCAGTCCAATACACTGTACTTGCTAAGAACAGACGCGAATGCTATTTGCACTGTGCATGGCCAGAATAGCACAAGAGTGGTGTTTTTAGCCTGAATGAACCCTTGCTGCAAGAACTTGAAACTGAACGTGATTCAACTCCATTTAGGAAGTTTAATTGAACCCTCGTGTGCCATGCAAGAAAAACACTCTGCTTTTGAGAAACGGGCATTCTCGCACTCTACTATGTTTTCTATGGGGCCAGTACAGTGAACTAGCTCAGAAAAAAAGAACTGTGCTTCCAACAGAAACGGGGCATATCTAGTTCAACTCAATATTGGAAATTAAGTAAAACAGGAGCTTCTCTTCAGTCCAATACACTGTACTTGCTGGGAATAGACGCGAATGCTCTTTGTACTGGGTATGGCCAGAATAGCACGAGTGGTGTTCTTAGCCAGAATGAACCCTTGCTGCTAGATCTTGAAACTGAACGTGATTCAACTCCGTTTTGGAGGTTTATTTGAACCCTAGTGTGCCATGTAAAAAAAAACTCTGCTTTTGAGAAACGGGCATTCGCGCACTCTACTGTGTTTCCTATGGGGCCAGTACAGTGAGGTAGCACAGAACAAAGAACTGGGCTTCCTACACAAACGGGGTAAATCCAGTTCAACTCTTATTGGAAACTAAGTAAAACAGTGCTTCTCTTCAGTCCAATACACTGTTTTTGCTGCGAATAGACGCGAATGCTATTTGCACTGTGTATGGCCAGAATAGCAAAAGAGTGGTGTTCTTAGCCTGAATGAACCCTTGCTGCTAGAACTTGAAAGTGAACGTGATTCAACTCCGTTTCGGAATTTTAATTGAAGCCTAGTGTGCCATGCTAGTAAAACACTCTGCTTTTGAGGAACGGGCATTCTTGCACTCTACTGTATTTCCTATGGGGCCAGTAAAGTGAGCAAGCTCAGAACAAAAGAACTGAGCTTCCTACACAAAAGGGGCATATTTAGTTCAACTCAGTATTGGAAACTAAGTAACACGGGAGCTTCTCTTCAGTCCAATACTCTGTACTAGCTGGGAACAGACACGAATGCTATTTGCACTGTGTATGGCCAGAATAGCACAAGCGTTGTGTTCTAAGACTGATTGAACCCTTGCTGATAGAACTTCAAACTGAACGTGAGTCAACTCCAATTAGGAAGTTTAATTGAACCCTAGTGTGCCATGTAAGAAAAACACTCTGCTTTTGAGAAACAGGCATTCTTGCACTCTACTGTGTTTCCTATAGGGCCAGTACAGTGAGCTAGCTCAGAACAAAAGAAATGAGCTTCCTACACAAACGGGGCAGAAGTAGTTCAACTCAGTATTGGAAAAGAAGTAAAACTGGAGCTTCTCTTCAGTCCAATACACTGTACTTGCTGGGAACAGACGTCAATGCTATTTGCACTAGTTATCGCCAGAATAGCAAAAGAGTGGTGTTCTTAGCCTGAGTGAACACATGCTGCTAGAACTTGAAAGTGAACGTGATTCAACTCGGTTTAGGAAGTTTAATTGAAGCCTAGTGTGCCATGCAAGAAAAACACTCTGATTTTGAGAAACGGGCATTCTTGCACTCTATTGTGTTTCCTTAGGGCCAGTACAGTGAGCTACCTCAGAACAAAAGAACTGTGCTTCGTACACTAACGGGGCATATCTAGTTCAACTCAGTATTGGAAACTGAGTAAAACAGGAGCTTCTCTTTTGTTGAATACACTGTACTTGCTAAGAAAAGACGCGAATGCTATTTGCACTGTGTATGGCCAGAATAGCACAAGAGTGGTGTTCTTAGCCTGAATGAACCCTTGCTGCTAGAATTTGAAACTGAACATGATTCACCTCCGTTTTGGAGGTTTAATTGTACCCTAGTGTGCCATGCAAGAAAAACACTCTGCTTTTGAGAAACGGGCATTCTCGCACTCTACTGTGTGTTCTATGTGGCCAGAACAGTGAACAAGCTCAGAAAAAAAAACTGTGCTTCCTACACAAACGGGGCATATCTAGTTCAACTCAGTATTGGTAACTAAGTAAAACAGGAGATTCTCTTCTGTCCAGTACACTGTTCTTGCTGGGAACAGATGCGAATGAGATTTGCACTGTGTATGGCCGGAATAGCACAAGAGTGGTGTTCTTAGCCTGAAAGAATACTTTCTGCTAGAACTTGAAACTGAAAGTGATTCATCTCCATTTAGGAATTTAATTGAACCCTAGTGTGCCATGTAAGAAAAACACTCTGCTTTTGAGAAAAAGGCATTCTTGCACTCTACTGTGTTTCCTCTAGGGCCAGAACAGTGAGCTAGCTCAGAACAAAAGAACTATGCTTCCTACAAAAACGGGGAATATCGAGGTCAACTCAGTATTGGAAACTAAGAAAAACAGGAGCTTCTCTTCAGTCCAATACACTGTACTTGCTGAGAACAGACTAGAATACTATTTGCACTGGGTATGGCCAGAATAGCACAAGAGTGCTGCTCTTAGCCTGAATAAACCCGTGCTGCTAGAACTTGAAACTGATTGTGATTCAACTCCGTTTAGGAAGTTTAATGGGATCCTAGTGTGCCATGCAAATAAAACACTGTGCTTTTGAGAAACGTGCATTCTTGCACTCTACTGTGTTTCCTATAGGGCCAGTACAGTGAGCTAGCTCAGAACCAAGGAACTGTGCTTCCTACACAAACAGAGCATATAGAGTTCAACTCAGTATTGGAAAATATGTAAAACAGGAGCTTCTCTTCAGTCAAATACACTGTAATTGCTGGGAACAGACTCGAATACTATTTGCACTGTCTATGGCCAGAAAACCACAAGAGTTGTGTTCTTAGCCTGAATGAACCATTGATGCTAGAACTTGAAACTGAAAGTGATTCAACTCCGTTTCGGAAGATTAATGGAACCCTAGTGTGCCATGCAAGAAAAACAATCTGCTTTTGAGAAACGAGCATTGTTGCACTCTACTGTGTTTCCTGTAGGGCCAGTACAGTGAGCTGGCTCACAAAAAAGAACTGTGCTACCTACACAGACATAGCATATAGGGTTCAACTCAGTATTGGAAACTAAGTAAAACAGGAGCTTCTCCTCAGTCCAATACACTGTACTTCCCGGGAACAGACGCGAATGCTATTTGCACTGGGTATGGCCAGAATAGCATGAGTGGTGTTTTTAGCCTGAATGAACCCTTGCTGCTAGAACATGAAACTGAACGTGATTCAACTCCTTTTTGGAGGTTTAATTGAACCCTAGTGTGTCATGCAAGAAAAACACTCTGCTTTTGAGAAACGGGCATTCTTGCACTCTACTGTGTTTTCTATAGGGCCTGTACAGTGAGCTAGCTCAGAACAAAAGAACTGTGCTTCCTACACTATCGGGGCATATCTAGTTCAACTCAGAATTGGAAACTAAGTAAAACGGGAGCTTCTCTTCAGTCCAATACACTGTACTTGCTGGGAACAGACACAAATGCGATTTGGACTGTGTATGGCCAGAATAGCACAAGAGTGGTGTTCTTAGCCTGAACGAACCCTTGCTGCTACAACTTGAAAATGAACGTGATTCAACTCCATTTAGGAAGTTTAATTGAACCCTCGTGTGCCATGCAAGAAAAACACTCTGCTTTTGGGAAACGGGCATTCTTGCTCATAGTGTGTTTCCTATAGGGCCAGGGCAGTGAGCTAGCTCAGAACAAAAGAACTGTGCTTCCTACCCAAACGGGGCATATCCATCTCAACTCAGTATTCGAGACGTAGTAAAACAGGAGCTTCTCTTCAGTAAATACACTGTAATTTCTGGGAACAGAGGCCAATGCTATTTGCACTGGGTATGGCCAGAATAGCACAAGAGTGGTGTTCTTATCCTGAATGAACCCTTGCTGGTAGAAATTGACACTGAATGTGATTCAACTCCGTTTAGGAAGTTTAATGGAACCTTAGTGTGCCACGCAAGAAAAACACTCTGCTTTTGAGAAACGGGCATTCCTGCACTCTTCTGTGTTTCCTATTGTGCCAGTACAGTTAGCAAGCTAGAAACAAAGGAACTGTGCTTCCTACACAAACGGGGCATATAGGGTTCAACTCAGTATTGGAAAGTAAGTAAAACAGAAGCTTCTGTTCAGTCCAATACACTGTACTTGCTGGAAACAGAAGCGAATGAGATTTGCACTGTGTATGGCCAGAATAGCACAAGAGTGGTGTTCATAGCCTGAGTGAACACTTTCAGCTAGAACTTGAAACTGAGTGTGATTCAACTCTGTTTAGGAAGTTTAATGGAACCCTAGTGTGCCATGCAAGAAAAACACTCTGCTTTTGAGAAACGAGCATTCTTGCATTCTACTGCGTTTCCTATAGGGCCAGTAAAGTGAGCTAGCTCTGAACAAAAAAACTGTGCTTCATACACAACGGGGCATATCTAGTTCAACTCATTATAGGAAATTAAGTAAAAAAGGAGCTACTCTTCAGTCCAATACACTGTACTTGTTAGGAACAGAGTCGAATGCTATTTGCACTGTGTAAGGCCAGAATAGCCCAAGAGTGGTGTTCTTAGCCTGAATGAACCCTTGTTGAAGAACGGGAAACTGAACGTGATTCAACTCCGTTTAGGAATTTAATTGAACCCCAGTGTGCCATGCAAGAAAAACACTCTGCTTTTGAGAAACGGGCATTCTTGCACTCTACTGTGTTTCCTATGGGACCAATACAGTGAGCTAGCTCATAGCAAAAGAACTGTGCTTCCTACACAAACGGAGAATATCTAGTTCAACTGAGGATTGGAATCTACATTAAATAGGAGCTTCTCTTCAGTCCAATACGCTGTATGTGCTGGGAACAGATGTGAATGCAATTTGCACTGTGTATGTCCAGAATAGCACAAGAGTGGTGTTCTTAGCCTGAATGAACCCTTGCTGCTAGAACATGAAACTGAACATGATTCAACTCCATTTTGGAGGTATAATTGAACGCTCATGTGCCATGCAAGAAAAACACTATGCTTTTCTGAACCGGTCATTCATTCACTCTACTGTGTATCCTATGGGGCCAGTACAGTGAGCTAGCTCAGAACAAAAGAACTGTGCTTCCTACAAAAACGGGGCATATCCATCTCAACTCAGAATTGGAAACTAAGTAAAACAGGAGCTTCTCTTCATTCCAATACACTGTACTTGCTGGGAACAGACGCGAATGCTATTTGCACTTGGTATAGCCAGAATAGCACAGGTGGTGTTCTTAGCCTGAATGAACCCTTGCTGCTTGAACTTGAAACTGAAGGTGATTCAACGCCGTTGAGGAAGTTTAATTGAACCCTAATGTGCCATGCAAGAAAAACACTTTGCTTTTGATAAACTGGCATTCTCGCGCTCTACTCTGTTTTCTATGGGGCCAGTGTAGTGAACTAGCTCAGAACAAAAAACTGTGCTTCCTCAACAAACGGAGCATATCTAGTTCAACTCAGGATTGGAATCTATGTTAAATAGGAGCTTCTCTTCAGTCCAATACACTGTATGTGCTGGGAACAGACGTGAATGCAATTTACACTGTGTATGTCCATAATAGCACAAGAGTGCTGTTCTTAGCCTGAATGAACACTTGCTGCAGGAACTTGAAACTGAACGTTTTTCAACCTCGGTTAGGAAGTTTAATTGAACCCAATTGTGCGATGCAAGAAAAACACTCTGCTTTTGAGAAACGGGCATTCTCGCAGTCTACCGTGGTTTCTTAGGACCAGTACAGTAACCTAGCTCAGAAAAAAAGAACTGTGCTTCCTACACAAACGGGGCATATCTAGTTCAACTCAGTATTAGAAACTAAGTAAAACGGGAGCTTCTCTTCAGTCCAATACACTATACTTGCTGGGAATAGACGCAAATGCGATTTCCACTGTGTATGCCCAGAATAGCACAAGAGTGGTATTCTTAGCCTGAGTGAACACTTTCTGCTAGAACTTGACACTGAACGTGATTCAACTCCGTTTAGGAAGTTCAATTGAACCCTAGTGTGGTATGCAAGAAAAACACTCTGCTTTTGAGAAACGAGCATTCTTGCACTCTACTGTGTTTCCCATAGGGCCAGTACAGTGAGCTAACTCAGAACAAAAGAACTGAGCTTCCAACACAAACGGGGCATAACTAGTTCAACTCAGTATTGGAAACTAAGTAAAACTAGAGCTTCTCTTCAGTCCAATACACTGTACTTTCTGGGAACAGATGCGAATGGTATTTGCACTGGTTATGGCCAGAATAGCACTAGTGGTGTTTTTAGCCTTAATGAAGCCTTGCTGCTAGAACTTAAAACTTAACGTGATTCAACTCCGTTTAGGAAGTTTAATGGAACCCTAGTGTGCCATGCAAGAAAAACACTCTGCTTTTGAGAAACGGGCATTCTTGCACTCTACTGGGTTTCCTTAGGTCCAGTACAGTGAGCTAGTTCAGAACAAAAGAACTGTGCTTCCTACACAAACGGGGCATATCTAGATCAACTCAGTATTGGAAACTCAGTAAAACAGGAGCTTCTATTCAGTCCAATACACTGTACTTGCTAAGAACAGACGCGAATGCTATTTGCACTGTGCATGGCCAGAATAGCACAAGAGTGGTGTTCTTAGCCTGAATGAACCCTTGCTGCAAGAACTTGAAACTGAACGTGATTCAACTCCATTTAGGAAGTTTAATTGAACCCTCGTGTGCCATGCAAGAAAAACACTCTGCTTTTGAGAAACGGGCATTCTCGCACTCTACTGTTTTTTCTATGGGCCCAGTACAGTGAACTAGCTCAGAAAAAAAGAACTGTGCTTCCAACAGAAACGGGGCATATCTAGTTCAACTCAATATTGGAAATTAAGTAAAACAGGAGCTTCTCTTCAGTTCAATACACTGTACTTGCTGGGAATAGACGCGAATGCTATTTGTACTGGGTATGGCCAGAATAGCACGAGTGGTGTTCTTAGACAGAATGAACCCTTGCTGCTAGATCTTGAAACTGAACGTGATTCAACTCCGTTTTGGAGGTTTATTTGAACCCTAGTGTGCCATGTAAGAAAAAACTCTGCTTTTGAGAAAGGGGCCTTCACGCTCTCTACTGTGTTTCCTATGGGGCCAGTACAGTGAGGTAGCATAGAACAAAGAATTGGGCTTCCTACACAAACGGGTAAATCCAGTTCAACTCTTATTGGAAACTAAGTAAAACAGTGCTTCTCTTCAGTCCAATACACTGTACTTCCTGGGAACAGAAGCGAATGCAATTTGCACTGTGAGTGGCCAGAATAGCACAAAAGTAGTGTTTTTAGCCTGAATGAACCCTTGCTGCTAGAACTTGAAACTGAACGTTATTCAACCTCATTTAGGAGGTTTAATTGAACCCTAGAGTGCCATGCAGTAAAAACACTTTGATTTTGAGTACCGGGCATTCTTGCACTCTACTGTGTTTCTTATAGTGCCACTACAGTGAGCTAGCTCTGAACAAAAGAACTGTGCTTCCTACACAAACGGGGCATATAGGGTTCAACTCAGTATTAGAAACTAAGTAAAACAGAAGCTTCTCTTCAGTCCAATACACTGTACTTGCTGGGAACAGACGCGAATGCGATTAGCGCTGTGTATGGCCAGAATAGCACAAGAGTGGTGTTCTTGGCGTGAATGAACCCTTACTGCTAGAACTTGAAACAGAACGTGATTCAACTCCGTTTAGGAAGTTTAATTGAACCCTAGTGTGCCATGTAAGAAAAACACACTGCTTTTGAGAAACGTGCATTCTGCAGTCTACTGTATTTCTATAATGCCAGGACATTGAGCTAGCTCAGAACCAAAGAACTGTGCTTCCTACACAAACGGGGCATATCCATCTCAACTCAGTATTGGAAACTAAGTAAAACAGGATCTTCTCTTCTGTCCAATACACTATACTTGCTGGGAACAGACGCAAATGCTATTTGCACTGGGTATGGCCAGAATAGCACAAGAGTGGTGTTCTTAGCCTGAATGAACTTTTGCTGCTAGAACTTGAAACTGAACGTGATTCAACTCCGTTTAGGAAGTTAAATTGTACCGTAGTATGCCATACAAGAAAAACACTCTGTTTCTGAGAAATGGACCTTCTTGCAGTCTACCGTGTTTCCTTAGGGCCAGTACAGTGATCTAGCTCAGAACAAAAGAACTGTGCTTCATACACAAACAGCGCATATATAGTTCAACTCAGTATTGGAAACTAGGTAAAAGATAAGCTTCTCTTCAGTCCAATACACTGTATTTTGAGAACAGACGCGAATGCTATTTGCACTGTGTATGTCCAGAATAGCACAAGAGTGGTGTTCTTATCCTGAATGAACCCTTGCTGCTAGAACTTCAAACTGAACGTGATTCAACTCCGTTTAGGAAGTTTAATTGAACCCTAGTGTGCCATGCAAGAAAGAACTCTACTTTTGAGAAACGGGCATTCTTCCACACTACTGTGTTTCCTATGGGGCTAGTACAGTGAGCTAGCTCAGAAGAAAAGAAATGTGCTTCCTACACAAACGGGGCGTATTGGTTCAACTCAGTATTGGAAACTAAGTAAAACAGGAGCTAATTTTCAGTCCAATACACTGTACTAGCTGAAAACAGACGCGAATGCTATTTGCACTGGGTATGGCCAGAATAGCACAAAAGTGGTGGTCCTAGCCTAAATGAACACTTGCTGCTGGAATTTGATACTGAACGTGATTCAACTCCGTTTCGAAGTTTAATTGCACCCTAGTGTGTCATGCAAGAGAAACATTCCGCTTTTGAGAAACGAGCATTCTTGTACTCTACCGTGTTTCCTAAGGGGCCAGTATTATGAGCTACCTCAGAAGAAAAGAACTGTGCTTCCTACACAAACGGGGCATATAGGTTCAACTCAGTATTGGAAACTAAGTAAAACAGAAGCATCTATTCAGTCCAATATACTGTATTACCTGGGAACAGCTGCGAATGCTATTTGCACAGGGTGTATGGCCAGAATAGCACAAGAGTGGTCTTCTTAGCCTGAATGAACCCTTGCTGCTAGAACTTGAAACTAAACGTGTTTCAACACCGTTTAAGAAGTTTAATTGAACCCTTTTGTGCCATGCAAGAAAAAACTCTGCTTTTGAGAAACGGGCATTCTTGCACTCTACTGTGTTTCCTATGGGGCCAGTACAGTGAGCTAGCTCAGGACAAAAGAAATGTGCTTCCTACACAAACAGGTCATATAGGGTTCAAGTCAGTATTGGAGACTAAGTAAAACAGAAGCTTCTCTTCAGTTCAATACACTGTACTTGCTGGGAACAGACTCGAATGAGATTTGCACTGTGTATGGCCAGAAAAGAACAAGAGTGTTGTTCTTATACTTAGTGAAGACTTTCTGCTAGAACTTGAACTGAACGTGATTGAATTCCGTTTAGGAAGTTTAATTGAACCCTAGTGTGCCATGTAAGAAAAACACTCTGCTTTTGCGAAACGGGCATTCTTGCAGTCTACTGTGTTTCCTTTAATGCAGTACAGTGAAGCTAGCTCAGAACAAAAGAACTGTGCTTCCTACATAAACGAGACATATCCATCTCAACTCAGTATTGGAAACTAAGTAAAACAGGACCTTCTCTTCAGTCTAATACAGTGTACTTGCTGGAAACAGACGCAAATGTGATTTGCACTGTGTATGCCCAGAATAACACAAGAGTGGTGTTCTTAGCCTGAAGGAACCCTTGCTGCTAGAACTTGAAACTGAACGTGATTCAACTCCGTTTAGGAATTTAATGGGAACCTCGTGTGCAATGCAATTAAAACACTACTTTTGAGAAACGGGCATTCTTGCACTCTACTGTGTTTCCTATGGGGCCAGTAGAGTGACCTAGCTCAGAACAAAAGAACTGTGCTTCCTACACAAACGGGGCATATAGGTTCAACTCAGTATTGGAAACTAAGTAAAACAGAAGCTTCTCTTCAGTCCAATACACTGTATTTGCTTGGAACAGACGCGAATTCTATTTGGACTGGATATGGCCAGAATAGCACAAGAGTGGTGTTCTTATCCTGAATGAACCCTTGCTGATAGAACTTGAAACTGAACGTGATTCAACTCCGTTTGGGAAGTTTAATGGAACCCTAGTGTGCCATTCAAGAAAAACACTCTGCTTTTGAGAAACGGGAATTTTTGTACTCTACTGTGTTTCCTATAGGGACAGTACAGTGAGATAGCTCAGAAAAAAAGAACTGTGCCTCCTACACAAACGGGGAATATCTAGTTCAAGTCAGTATTGGAAACTAAGTAAAACAGGAGCTTCTCTTCAGTCCAATACACTGTATTTGCTGGGAACAGACGTGAATGAGATTTGCACTGTATATGGTCAGAATAGCACAAGAGTCGTGTTCTTATCCTGAGTGAATACTTTCTGCTAGAACTTGAAACTGAACGTGATTGAACTCCGTTTAGGAAGTTTAATTGAACCCTAGTGTGCCATGTAAGAAGAACACTCTGCTTTTGAGAAACGGGCATTCTTGCAGTCTACTGTGTTTCCTTTAATACCAGGACAGTCACCTAGCTCAGAACAAAAGAACAGTGCTTCCTACAAAAAAGGGGCATATCCATCTCAACTCAGTATAGGAAACTAAGTAAAACAGGAGCTTCACTTCAGTCCATTAAACTGTACTTGCTGGGAACAGACGCGAATGCAATTTGCACTGTGTACGGCCAGAATAGCACAAAAGTGGTGTGTTTAGCCTGAATGAATCCTTGCTGCTAAAACTTGAAACTGAACGTGATTCAACCTCGATTAGGAAGTTCAATTGAACCCTAGAGTGCCATGTAAGAAAAAACTCTGCTTTTGAGAAACGGGCATTCACGCTCTCTACTGTGTTTCCTATGGGGCCAGTACAGTGAGGTAGCACAGAACAAAGAACTGGGCTTCCTACACAAACGGGTAAATCCAGTTCAACTCTTATTGGAAACTAAGTAAAACAGTGCTTCTCTTCAGTCCAATACACTGTACTTGAAGGAATAGACGCGAATGCTATTCGCACTGTGTATGGCCAGAATAGCAAAAGAGTGGTGTTCTTAGTCTGAATGAACCCTTGCTGCTAGAACATGAAACTGAACATTATTCAACTCCATTTTGGAGGTATAATTGAACGCTAGTGTGCCATGCAAGAAAAACACTATGGTTTTGAGAATCGGGCATTCATTCACTCTACTGTATTTCCTACGGTGCCAGTACAGTGAGCTAGCTCAGAACAAAAGAAATGTGCTTCATACACAAACGGAGCATATCTAGTTCAACTCAGTAGTGGAAACTAAGTAAAACGGGAGCTTCTCTTCAGTCCAATAAACTATACTTGCTGGGAACAGACGCAAATGCGATTTACACTGTGTATGGCAAGAATAACACAAGAGTGGTGTTCTTAGAATGAATAAACCCAGGCTGCTAGAACTTGAAAATGCACGTGATTCAACTCCGTTTAGGAAGTTTAATTGAACCCTAGTGTTCCATTCAAGACAAACACTCTACTTTTGAGAAACGGGCACTCTTGCACTCTACTGTTTTTCCTATAGGGACAGTACAGTGAGCTAGCTCAGAACAAAAGAACTGTGCTTCCTACACAAACGGGGCATATCCATCTCAACTCAGTATTGGAAACTAAGTAAAAAAGGAGTTTCTCTTCTGTCCAATACACTGTACTTGCTGGGAATAGACGCGAATGCTATTTGCACTGGGTATGGCGAGAATAACACAAGAGTGGTGTTCTTAGCCTGAATGAAGACTTGCTGCTAGAACTTGAAACTGAACGTGATTCAACTCTGTATAGGAAGTTTAATTGAACCCTAGTGTGCCATGCAAGAAAAACACTCTGCTTTTGAGAAACGGGCATTCTTGCACTCTACTGTGTTTCCTATAGGGCCAGTACAGTGAGCTAGCTCACAACAAAAGAACTGTGCCTCCTACACAAACGGGGCATATCTAGTTCATGTCAGTATTGGAAACTAAGTAAAACAGGAGCTTCTCTTCAGTCCAATACACTGTATTTGCTGGGAACAGATGGGAATGCGATTAGCACTGTGTACGGCCAGAATAGCACAAGAGTGGTGTTCTTAGCCTGAATGAACACTTGCTGCTAGAGCTTGACTCTCAACGATTTTCAACTCTGTTCAGGAAGTTTAACTGAACCCTAGTGTGCCATGCAAGAGAAGCAATCTGCTTTTGAGAAACGTGCATTCTTGCTAGACTGTGTTTCCTATAGGACCAGTAGAGTGAGCTAGCACAGAACATAAGAACTGTGCTTCCAACACAAACGGGGCTTTTCTAGTTCAACTCAGTATTGTAAACTAATTGAAACAGGCACTTCTCTTCAGTCCATTACACTGTACTTCCTGGGAACAGAAGCGAATGCAATTTGCACTGTGAGTGGCCAGAATAGCACAAAAGTAGTGTTTTTAGCCTGAATGAACCCTTGCTGCTAGAATTTCAAACTGAACGTGATTCAACTCCGTTTAGGAAGTTTAATTGAACCCTAGTGTGCCATGCAAGAAAGAACTCTGCTTTTGAGAAACGGGCATTCTTCCACACTACTGTGTTTCCTATGGGGCTAGTACAGTGAGCTAGCTCAGAAGAAAAGAAATGTGCTTCCTACACAAACGGGGCATATAGGGATCAACTCAGTATTGGAAACTAAGTAAAACAGAAGCTTCTCTTCAGTCCAATACACTGTACGTGCGGGGAACAGACACGAACGAGATTTGCACTGTGCATGGCCAGAATAGCACAAGAGTGGTGTTCTTAGCCTGAGTGAACACTTTCTGCTGGAACTTGACACTAAACGTGATTCATTTCCATTTAGGAAGATTAATTGAACCCTAGTGTGCCATCCAAGAAAAATACTCTGCTTTTGAGAAACAGGCATTCTTGCACTCTACTGTGTTTCCTATAGGGCCATTACAGTGTGCTAGCTCAGAACAAAAGAACCCGAGCTTCCTACACAAACGGGGCATAAGTAGTTCAACTCAGTATTGGAAACTAAGTAAAACTGGAGGTTCTTCTCAGTCCAATACACTGTACTAGCTGGGAACAGACGCGAATGCTATTTGCACTGGTTATGGCCAGAATAGCAAAAGAGTGGTGTTCTTAGCATTAATGAAGCCTTGCTGCTAGAACTTGAAACTGAACGTGATTCAATTACGTTTAGGAAAATGAGTTGAACCCTAGTGTGCCATGCAAGAAGAACACTCTGCTTTTGAAAAACGGCATTCTTGCACTCTACTGTGTTTCCTATAGGGCCAGTACAGTGAGCAAGCTCATAAAAAAGAACTGAGCTTCCTACACAAACGGGGTTTATCTAGTGCAACTCAGTATTGGATACTGCATAAAACAGGAGCTTCTCTTCAGTCCAATACACTCTAATTGCTGGGAACAGACACAAATGCGATTTGCACTATGTATGACCAGAATAGGAAAAGAGTGCTGTTCTTAGCCTGAATAAACCCTTGCTGCTGGAAATTGAAACTGAACGTGAATGAACTCTGTTTAGGAAGTTTAATTGAAACCTACTGTGCCATGCAAGAAACACACTCTGCTTCTGAGAAAGGGGCATTCTTGCACTCTTCTGTGCTTCCTATAGGGCCAGTACAGTGAGCTTGCTCAGAACAAAAGAACTGTGCTTCCTACACAAACGTGGCATATAGGTTCAACTCAGTATTGGAAACTAAGTAATACAGACGCTTCCTTCAGTCCAATACACTGTACTTGCTGGGAACAGACTCGATTGCTATTTGCACTGGGTATGGCCAGAATAGCCCGAGTGGTGTTCTTAGCCTGAATGAACCCTTGCTGCTAGAACTTGAAACTGAACGTGATTCCACTCCGTTTAGGAAGTTTATTGGGACCCTAGTGTGCCATGTAAGAAAAACACTCTTCTTTTGAGAAGCGGGCATTCTTGTGCCCTACTGTGTTTCCTATAGGGTCAGTACATTGAGCTAGCTCTGAACAAAAGAACTGTGCTTCCTACACAAACAGTGCATATCTAGTTCATTTCAGTATTTTAAACTAAGTAAAACAGGAGCTTCTCTTCAGTCCAATAGACTGTACTAGCTGGGAACAGACGCGAATGCGATTTGTACTGTGTATGGCCAGAAAGGCACAAGAGTGTTGTTCTTAGCATGAATGAACCCTTGCTGCTAGAACTGGAAACTGAACGTGATTCAGTTCCGTTTAGGAAGTTAATGGAACTCTAGTGTGCCATGCAAGAGAAACACTCTGGTTTTGAGAAACGGGCATTCTTGCTCTCTACTGTGTTCCTATGGGGTCAGTAGAGTGAGCTAGATCAGAACAAAAGAACTGTGCTTCCTACACAAACAGGGCATATCTAGTTCAACTCAGTATTGGAAACTAAGTAAAACAGGAGCTTCTCTTCAGTCCAATACACTGTATTGCCGGGAACAGACGCGAATGCTATTTACATATTGTATGGTCAGAATAGCACAAGAGTGGTGTTCGTAGCCTGAGTGAACACTTGCTGCTAGAACTTGAAACTGAACGTGATTCAACTCCGTTTAGGAAGTTTAATTGAACCCCAATGTGCCATGCAAGAAAAACACTCTCCTTTTGAGAAACGGGCATTTTTGCACTCTACTGTGTTTCCTATAGGGCCAGTACAGTGAGCTAGCTCAGAACAAAAGAACTGTGCTTCCTACACAAACAGAGCATATCTAGTTCAATTCAGTATTTGAACGACGTAAAACAGGAGCTTCTCTTCAGTCCAATACACTGTACTTGCTGGGAACAGACGCGAATGCTATTTGCATAATGTATGGTCAGAATAGCACAAGAGTGGTGTTCTTAGCCTGAGTGAACACTTGCTGCTAAAACTTGAAACTGAACGTGATTCAACTCAGTGTGGGATGTTTAATGGACCTTAGTGTGCCATGCAAGAAAAACACTCTGCTATTGAGAAACGGGCATTCTTGCACTCTATGGTGTTTCCTATAGGGCCAGTAGAGTGAGCTAGCTCAGAAAAAAAGAACTGTGCTTCCTACACAAACGGGGCATATAGGGTTCAACTCAGTATTGGAAACTAAGTAAAACAGAAGCTTTTCTTCAGTCCAATACACTGTAATTGCTGGGAACAGACGCGAATGCGATTTGTACTGTGTATGGCCAGAATAGCACAAGAGTGCTCTTCTTAGCCAAAATGAACACTTGCTGCTAGTACTTGAAACTGAACGTGATTCAACTCCGTTTAGGAAGTTTAATGGGACCCTAGTGTGGCATGCAGGAAAAACACTCTGCTTTTGAGAAACGGGCATTCTTGTGCTCTACTGTTTTTCCTATAGTGTCAGTACGTTGAGCTAGCTCTGAACAAAAGAACTATGCTTCCTACACAAGCAGTGCATATCTAGTTCAATACAATATTTTAAACTAAGTAAAACAGGAGCTTCTCTTCAGTCCAATACACTGTACTAGCTGGGAACAGACGAGAATGCGATTTGTACTGTGTATGGCCAGAAAGTCACAACAGTGGTGTTCTTAGCCTGAATGAACCCTTTCTGCTAGAACTTGAAACTGAACGTGATTCAGTTCCGTTTAGGAAGTTAATGGAACTCTAGTGTGCCATGCAAGAGAAACACTCTGCTTTTGAGAAACGGGCATTCTTGCTCTCTACTGTGTTTCCTATGGGGCCAGTAGAGTGAGCAAGCTCAGAACAAAAGAACTGTGCTTCCTACACAAACGGGGCATATCTAGTTCAACTCAGTATTGGAAACTAAGTAAAACAGGAGCTTCTCTTCAGTCCAATACACTGTATTGCCGGGAACAGACGCGAATGCTATTTACATATTGTATGGTCAGAATAGCACAAGAGTGGTGTTCTTAGCCTGAATGAACCCTTGCTGCTAGAACTTGAAACTGAATGTGATTCAACTCCATTTAGGAAGTTTTATGGGAACCTAGTGTGCCATGCAAATAAAAAACTATGCTTTTGACAAACGGGCATTCTTCCACTCTACTGTGTTTCCTATAGGGCCAGTACAGTCAGCTAGCTCAGAAACAAAGATCTGTGCTTCCTACACAAACAGAGCATATAGGGTTCAACTCAGTATTGGAAACTAAGTAAAACAGTTGCTTCTCTTCAGTACAATACACTGTACTTGCTGGGAACAGACGCGAATGCTATTTGCACTTTGTATGGTCAGCATAGCACAAGAGTGGTGTTCTTAGCCTGAATGAAGACTTGCTGCTAGAACTTGAAACTGAACGTGATTCAACTCTGTATAGGTAGTTTAATTGAACCCTAGTGTACCATGCAAAAAAACACTCTGCTTTTGAGTAACGTCATTCTTGCACTCTACTGTGTTTCCTATGGGGCCAGTACAGTGAGCCAACTCAGAAAAAAAGAACTATGCTTCCTACACAAACGGGGCATATAGGGTTCAACTCAGTATTGGAAACTAAGTAAAACAGGAGCTTCTCTTCAGTCCAATACACTGTACTTGCTGGGAACAGACGTGAATGCTATTTGCACTGTATATGGCCAGAATAGTACGAGAGTGGTGTTCTTAGCCTGAATGAACCCTTGCTGCTTGAACTTGAAACTGAACGTGATTCAACTCCGTTTAGGAAGTTTAATTGAACCCCAGTGTGCCATGCAAGAAACACTCTGCTTTTGAGAAACGGGCCTTCTTGCACTCTACTGTGTTTCCTATAGGGCCAGTACAATAAGCTAGCTCAGAACAAAAGAAGTGTGCTTCCTACACAAACGGGGCATATCCATCTCAACTCAGTATTGGAAACTAAGTAAAACAGGAGCTTCTGTTCAGTCCAATGCACTGTACAAGCTCAGAACAGACGCGAATGCTATTTGCACTGGTTATGGCCAGAATAGCACAAGAAGGTGTTCTTAGCCTGAATGAACCCTTGCTGCTAGATCTTGAAACTGAACGTGATTCAACTCCGTTTGGTGTGTTTAATCGAACCCTAGTGTGCCATGTAAGAAAAATACTCTGCTTTTGAGCAACGTGCATTGTTGCAGTCTACTGTGTTTGCTTTAATGCCAGTACAGTGAGCTAGCTCAGAACAAAAGAACTGTGCTTCCTACACAAACGGGGCATATCCATCTCAACTCAGTATTGGAAACTAAGTAAAACAGGAGCTTCTCTACAGTCCAATACATTGTACTTCCTGGGAACAGGTGCGAATGCTACTTGCACTGTTTATTGCCAGAATAGCACAAGAGTGGTGTTCTTAGCCTGACTGAACCCTTGCTGCTAGAACTTGAAACTGAATGTAATTCAACTCCGTTTAGGAAGTTTAATGGGACCTAGTGTGCCATGCAAGAAAAACACTCTCCTTTTGAGAAACGGGCATTCTTGTGCCCTACTGTTTTTCCTATAGGGTCAGTACATTGAGCTACCTCTGAACAAAAGAACTGTGCTTCCTACACAAACAGTGCATATCTAGTTCAATTCAGTATTTTAAACTAAGTAAAACAGGAGCTTCTCTTCAGTCCAATACACTGTACTAGCTGGGAACAGACGCGAATGCGATTTGTACTGTGTATGGCCAGAAAGGCACAAGAGTGTTGTTCTTAGCATGAATGAACCCTAGCTGCTAGAACTGGAAACTGAACGTGATTCAGTTCTGTTTAGGAAGTTAATGGAACTCTAGTGTGCCATGCATGAGAAACACTCTGGTTTTGAGAAACGGGCATTCTTGCTCTCTACTGTGTTTCCTATGGGGCCAGTAGAGTGAGCTAGATCAGAACAAAAGAACTGTGCTTCCTACACAAACTGGGCATATCTATTCAACTCAGTATTGGAAACTAAGTAAAACAGGAGCTTCTCTTCAGTCCAATACACTGTATTGCCGGGAACAGACGCGAATGCTATTTACATATTGTATGGTCAGAATAGCACAAGAGTGGTGTTCGTAGCCTGAGTGAACACTTGCTGCTAGAACTTGAAACTGAATGTGATTCAACTCCGTTTAGGAAGTTTAATTGAACCCCAGAGTGCCTTGCAAGAAAAACACTCTCCTTTTGAGAAACGGGCATTTTTGCACTCTACTGTGTTTCCTATAGGGCCAGTACAGTGAGCTAGCTCAGAACAAAAGAACTGTGCTTCCTACAGAAACAGTGCATATCTAGTTTAATTCAGTATTGGAAACTAAGTAAAACAGGAGCTTCTCTTCAGTCCAATACACTGTACTTGCTGAGAACAGACGCGAATGCTATTTGCATTTTGTATGGTCAGAATAGCACAAGAGTGGTGTTCTTAGCCTGAGTGAACACTTGCTGCTAGAACGTGAAACTGAACGTGATTCAACTCCGTGTGGGAAGTTTAATGGACCTTAGTGTGCCATGCAAGAAAAACACTCTGCTATTGAGAAACAGGCATTCTTGCACTCTACTGTGCTTCCTATAGGGCCAGTAGAGTGAGCTCGCTCAGAAAAAAAGAACTGTGCTTCCTACACAAACGGGGCATATAGGGTTCAACTCAGTATTGGAAACTAAGTGTGGTTATGGCTTTATCAAAGGGCATCTTCTGAGGCCAGGACAATATGGCCCCATCCCTGAAGTGGCATTCGCATCCGGAAAAGGTACAGTGCCCTTTTCTTCGAAGGCAGCTTAACAGGCAGAGGGCCGATGGATTCTGTTGTACAATGGAACAGCAGCTGAAAGTTCATGCCTCTCAAAAGTAGACTGGCATTTAATAGAGGGATGT
This sequence comes from Peromyscus maniculatus bairdii, assembly GCF_049852395.1. Classification (NCBI taxonomy): domain Eukaryota; kingdom Metazoa; phylum Chordata; class Mammalia; order Rodentia; family Cricetidae; genus Peromyscus; species Peromyscus maniculatus. The sequence goes on from NC_134858.1 coordinate 175,995, forward strand.
GGAGAAGAAGGGGATGCTGAGATGAAGCCATATATACACAGCCAAGAAGAATGGACAGCTGAATTAAAAAACTGTCAACAATTTCCAGAATTTAAAATCCTGAATCCTGACAGGACACTAGTGGAATTCAGGTGTTTCTGGTACGTGGACTGCTCTCACCCAATATGAGGTTGAACTGTTGACCTTGTGTACATCCTACTTCACAAATGAGTCTGTCAGATACACTAAGCCTATAGGCTGAAGATGATGCCCCAACACCGCGGAGAAACCTCAGGTGACTGTCCAGGCAGCTGGCTGTTTCTGTCAACTCACAAAATTTTTTGGAAGTTGCTTGCATGCACTTCCTGTTTTTATTTTTGTTAGCTAATATTATTCCCTTCTTGGGTCTCTGAGGGAGTTGAAGATTAGTTAGGTATGGTTGAAGATTAGTTAGTTATAGTTGAAAATTAATTAGGATAGAAAGTGCATTAGATACATCTTGGATTTACCAAAATAGGATAGATAATGGAATTGTTTTCTCTGATTTGTCAAATACCTGTTTAGGTATTTATTACTTGTATATATTGTATATAGTTATTGTACTTTTGTATATAGTTTTTCTTTTGTTAGTTATAACCTTTTGCTTTCTTTTCTTTTTATTAAAATAGAAAAGGGGAAATGTGGTGGTAATCTAATTGTACTGAATTATTATTTTGATTGTATGTTAATAAATAAAGTTGTCTGGGAGTCAGAGCTATTAGAGCGATAGCAAGAGTGTGGCGGTGGTGGCACACGCCTTTAATCCCATAGATATCTGTGTGTTCAGGGTCAGAGCTATTAGAGCCATAGCAAGAGTGTGGCGGTGGTGGCACACGCCTTTAATCCCATAAGATCTCTGGGTGTTCAGGGATACAGTCAGCATTGGAGACATATGCCTTTAAGACCTAGGGGGCTGTACATTCAGACAGTGACGAGGCAGTCATGTGTTTGGGTTTACAACCAATGAGAAGGCAGAACAACATACTTTAAAAAAACGAACCGACAGGAAGTAGGTCCCTTTTCGCGAAGCTTGGACAGCAGGAGGAAGGGTGAGATTTTAGCTCTGAGCTCTGACTTCTCGGCTTTCTCTTTTACATTGTTTCTGTGTTTCTTATGTAATAAGACGGTTGGTTACATCTACAGTCCAATAAACTGTATTTGCTGGGAACAGATGCGAATGCTATTTGCACTGGCTATGGCCAGAATAGCACAAGAGTGGTGTTCTTATCCTGAATGAACCCTTGCTGCTAGAACTTGAAACTAAACGTGTTTCAACTCCGTTTTAGAAGTTTAATTGAACCCTAGTGTGCCATGCAAGAAAAAACTCTGCCTTTGAGAAACGGGCATTCTTGCACTCTACTGTGTTTCCTATGGGGCCAGTACAGTGAGCTAGCTCATTAAAAAAGAAATGTTCTTCCTACACAAATGGGGCATATAGGTTTCAACTCAGTATTGGAAACTAAGCAAAACAGAAGCTTCTCTTCAGTTCAATACACTGTACTTGCTAGGAACAGACGCGAATGAGATTTGCACTGTGTATGGCCAGAATAGCACAAGAGTGGTGTTCTTAGCCTGAATGAACCCTTGCTGCTAGAACTTGAAACTGAACGTGATTCAACCTCCTTTAGGAAGTTTAATTGAACCCTAGAGTGCCATGGAAAAAAACACTCTGCTTTTGAGAAACGGGCATTCTTGCACTCTACTGTGTTTCCTATAGGTTCAGTACAGTGAGCTACCTCAGAACAAAAGAACTGTGCTTCCTACACAAACGGGGCATATCTAGTTCAACTCAGTATTGGAAACTGAGTAAAACAGGAGCCTCTCTTCAGTCCAATACACTCTACTGCCTGGAAACAGACGCGAATGCTATTTACACTGGGTATGGCCAGAATAGCACAAGAGTGGTGTTCTTAGCCTAAATGAACCCTTGCTGCTAGAACTTGAATTGACCGTGATTCAACTCCATTTACGAAGTTTAATTGAACCCTAGTGTGCCATGCAAGAGAAACATTCCGCTTTTGAGAAACGGGCATTCTTCCACTCTACCGTGTTTCCTATGGGGCCAGTAGAATGAGCTAGCTCAGAACAAAAGAACTGTGCTTCCTACACAAACGGGGCATATAGGTTCAACTCAGTATTGGAAACTAAGTAAAACAGAGGCTTCTCTTCAGTCCAATAAACTGTATTTGCAGGGAACATATGCGAATGCTATTTGCAATGGCTATGGCCAGAATAACATAAGAGTGGTGTTCTTAGCCTGAATGAACCCTTGCTCCTAGAACTAGAAACTAAACGTGTTTCAACTCCGTTTTAGAAGTTTAATGGAACCCTAGTGTGCCATGCAAGAAAAAACTCTGCCTTTGAGAAACGGGCATTCTTGCACTCTACTGTGTTTCCTATAGGGTAAGTACAGTGAGCTAGCTCAGAACAAAAAAACTGTGGTTCCTACACAAACGGGGCATATAGGGTTCAACTCATTATTGGAAAGTAAGTAAAACAGGAGCTTCTCTTCAGTCTAATACACTGTACTTGCTGGGAACAGACACGAATGCGATTTGCACTGTGTATGGCCAGAATAGCACAAGAGTGGTGTTCTTATCCTGAGTGAACACTTTCTACTAGAACTTGAAACTGAACGTGATTCAACACCGTTTAGGAAGTTTAATTGAACCCTAGTGTGCCATGGAAGAAAAACACTCTGCTTTTGAGAAACGGGCATTCTTGCAGTCTACTGTGTTTCCTTTTTGCCAGTACATTGAGCTAGCTCAGAACAAAAGAACTGTGCTTCCTACACAAACGGGGCGTATTGGTTCAACTCAGTATTGGAAACTAAGTAAAACAAGAGCTAATTTTCAGTCCAATACACGGTACTAGCTGAAAACAGACGCGAATGCTATTTGCACTGGGTATGGCCAGAATAGCACAAAAGTGGTGGTCCTAGCCTAAATGAACACTTGCTGCTGGAATTTGAAACTGAACGTGATTCAACTCCGTTTCGAAGTTTAATTGCACCCTAGTGTGTCATGCAAGAGAAACATTCCGCTTTTGAGAAACGAGCATTCTTGCACTCTACCGTGTTTCCTAAGGGGCCAGTATTATGAGCTACCTCAGAACAAAAGAACTGTGCTTCCTACACAAACGGGGCATATAGGTTCAACTCAGTATTGGAAACTAAGTAAAACAGAAGCATCTATTCAGTCCAATATACTGTATTTCCTGGGAACAGCTGCGAATGCTATTTGCACCGGGTGTATGGCCAGAATAGCACAAGAGTGGTCTTCTTAGCCTGAATGAACCCTTGCTGCTAGAACTTGAAACTAAACGTGTTTCAACACCGTTTAAGAAGTTTAATTTAACCCTTTTGTGCCATGCAAGAAAAAACTCTGCTTTTGAGAAACGGGCATTCTTGCACTCTACTGTGTTTCCTATGGGGCCAGTACAGTGAGCTAGCTCAGGACAAAAGAAATGTGCTTCCTACACAAACAGGTCATATAGGGTTCAAGTCAGTATTGGAGACTAAGTAAAACAGAAGCTTCTCTTCAGTTCAATACACTGTACTTGCTGGGAAGAGACTCGAATGAGATTTACACTGTGTATGGCCAGAAAAGAACAAGAGTGTTGTTCTTATACTTAGTGAAGACTTTCTGCTAGAACTTGAACTGAACGTGATTGAACTCCGTTTAGGAAGTTTAATTGAACCCTAGTGTGCCATGTAAGAAAAACACTCTGCTTTTGCGAAACGGGCATTCTTGCAGTCTACTGTGTTTCCTTTAATGCAGTACAGTGAAGCTAGCTCAGAACAAAAGAACTGTGCTTCCTACATAAACGAGACATATCCATCTCAACTCAGTATTGGAAACAAAGTAAAACAGGACCTTCTCTTCAGTCCAATACAGTGTACTTGCTGGGAACAGACGCAAATGTGATTTGCACTGTGTATGCCTAGAATAACACAAGAGTGGTGTTCTTAGCCTGAAGGAACCCTTGCTGCTAGAACTTGAAACTGAACGTGATTCAACTCCGTTTAGGAATTTAATGGGACCCTCGTGTGCAATGCAATTAAAACACTACTTTTGAGAAACGGGCATTCTTGCACTCTACTGTGTTTCCTATGGGGCCAGTAGAGTGACCTAGCTCAGAACAAAAGAACTGTGCTTCCTACACAAACGGGGCATATAGGTTCAACTCAGTATTGGAAACTAAGTAAAACAGAAGCTTCTCTTCATTCCAATACACTGTATTTGCTTGGAACAGACGCGAATTCTATTTGCACTGGATATGGCCAGAATAGCACAAGAGTGGTGTTCTTATCCTGAATGAACCCTTGCTGATAGAACTTGAAACTGAACGTGATTCAACTCCGTTTGGGAAGTTTAATGGAACCCTAGTGTGCCATTCAAGAAAAACACTCTGCTTTTGAGAAACGGGAATTTTTGTACTCTACTGTGTTTCCTATAGGGAAAGTACAGTGAGATAGCTCAGAAAAAAAGAACTGTGCCTCCTACACAAACGGGGAATATCTAGTTCAAGTCAGTATTGGAAACTAAGTAAAACAGGAGCTTCTCTTCAGTCCAATACACTGTATTTGCTGGGAACAGACGTGAATGAGATTTGCACTGTATATGGTCAGAATAGCACAAGAGTCGTGTTCTTATCCTGAGTGAATACTTTCTGCTAGAACTTGAAACTGAACGTGATTGAACTCCGTTTAGGAAGTTTAATTGAACCCTAGTGTGCCATGTAAGAAGAACACTCTGCTTTTGAGAAACGGGCATTCTTGCAGTCTACTGTGTTTCCTTTAATACCAGGACAGTCACCTAGCTCAGAACAAAAGAACAGTGCTTCCTACAAAAAAGGGGCATATCCATCTCAACTCAGTATAGGAAACTAAGTAAAACAGGAGCTTCACTTCAGTCCATTAAACTGTACTTGCTGGGAACAGACGCGAATGCTATTTGCACTGTGTATGGCCAGAATAGCACAAAAGTGGTGTGTTTAGCCTGAATGAATCCTTGCTGCTAGAACTTGAAACTGAACGTGATTCAACCTCGTTTAGGAAGTTCAATTGAACCCTAGAGTGCCATGTAAGAAAAACACTCTGATTTTGAGAAACGGGCGTTCTTGCAGTATACTGTGTTTCCTTTAATGCCAGTACAGTGAGCTAGCTCAGAACAAAAGAACTGTGCTTCCTACACAAACGGGGCATATCTAGTTCAACTCAGTATTGGAAACTGAGTAAAACAGGAGCTTCTCTTCAGTCCAATGCACTGTACTAGCTGGAAACAGACGCGAATGCTTTTTACACTGTGTATGGCCAGAATAGCCCAAGAGTGGTGTTCTTAGCCTGAATGAACCCTTGCTGCTAGAACTTTAAACTGAAAGTGATTCAACTCCGTTTAGGAAGTTTAATGGAACTCTAGTGTGCCGTGCAAGAGAAACACTCTTCTTTTGAGAAACGGGCATTCTTGCACTCTACTGTATTTCCTATGGGGCCAGTAGAGTGAGCTAGCTCAGAACTAAAGAACTGTGCTTCCCACACAAACAGGGCATATATGTTGAACTCAGTATTGGAAACTAAGTAAAACAGAAGCTTCTCTTCATTCCAATACACTGTATTTGCTGGGAACAGACACGAATGCTATTTGAACAGTGTATGGCCAGAATAGCACAAGAGTGGTGTTGTTAGCCTGATTGAACCCTTGCTTCTAGAACTTGAAACTGAACGTGATTCAACTCCGTTTGGGATGTTTAATGGAACCCTAGTGTGCCATGCAAGAAAAAACTCTGCTTTTGAAAAACGGGCATTCTTGCACTCTACTGTGTTTCTTATGGGGCCAGTACAGTGAGCTAGCTCAGAACAAAAGACTTGTGCTACCTACACAAACAGGGCATATAGGGCTCAACTCAGAATTTGAATATAAGTAAAACAGAAGCTTCTCTTCAGTTCAAAACACTGTACTTGCTGGGAACAGACACGAATGAGATTTGCACTGTGTATGGCCAGAATAGCACAAGAGTGGTGTTGTTATCCTGAGTGAACACTTTCTGCTAGAACTTGAAACTGAACGTGATTGAACTCCGTTTACGAAGTTTAATTGAACCCTAGTGTGCCATGTAAGAAAAACACTCTGCTTTTGAGAAACGGGCATTCTTGCAGGCTACTGTGTTTCCTATAGGGCCAGTACAGTTAGCTAGCTCAGAACAAAAGAACTGTGCTTCGTACACAAACGGGGCATATATGTTCAACTCATAATTGGAAACTAAGTAAAACATAAGCTTCTCTTCAGTCCAATACACTGTATTTGCTGGGAACAGACGCGAATGCTATTTGCACTGTGTATGGCCAGAAGAGCACAAAAGTGGTGTTTTTAGCCTGAATGAACCCTTGCTGCTAGAACTGGAAACTGAACGTGATTGAACTCAGTTGTCGAAGTTTAATTTAACCCTATAGTTCCATGTATGAAAAACACTCTGCTTTTGAGAATCGGGCATTCTTGCACTCTACTGTGTTTCCTTTATTGCCAGTACAGTGAGCTAGCTCAGAACAAGAGAAATGTGCTACCTACACAAACGGGGCATATAGGGCTCAACTCAGTATTGGAATCTAAGTAAAACCGAATCTTCTCTTCATTGCAATACACTGTACTTGCTGGGAACATAGGCGAATGTGATTTGCACTGTGTATGGCCAGAATAGCTCAAGAGTGGTGTTCTTACCCTGAAGGAACCATGGCTGCTGGAACTTGAAACTGAACGTGATTCAACTCCGTTTAGGAAGTGTAATGGGACCCTCGTCTGCCATGCAATTAAAACACTCTGATATTGAGAAACAGGCATTCTTGCACTCTACTGAGTTTCCTATAGGGCCAGTACAGTGAGCTAGCTGAGAACAAAAGAACTTTGCTTCCTACACAAACGGGGCATTTCTAGTTCAACTCAGTATTGGAAACTGAGTAAAACAGGAGCTTCTCTTCAGTCCAAAACACTATACTAGCTGGGAACAGACGCGAATGCTATTTGCACTGTGTATGTACAGAAAAGCAGAAGACTGGTGTTCTTAGCCTGAATAAACACTTTCTACTGGAACTTGAAACTGAATGTGATTCAACTCCGTTTAGGAAGTTTAACGGAACCCTAGTATGCCATGTAAGAAAACCACTCTTCTTTTGAGAAACGGGCATTCTTGCAGTCTACTGTGTTTCCTTTTTGCCAGTACATTGAGCTAGCTCAGAACAAAAGAACTGTGCTTCCTACACAAACGGGGACATTGGATCAACTCAGTATTGGAAACTAAGAAACACAGGAAGTTCTTTTCAGTCAAATACACTCTACTAGCTGGAAACAGACGCGAATGCTATTTGCACTGGGTATGGCCGGAATAGCACAAGAGTGGTGTTCTTAGCGTACATGAACCCTTGCTGCTAGAACTTGAAACTGAACGTGATTCAACTCCGTTTGGGATGTTTAATGGAACCCTAGTGTGCCATGCAAGAAGAACACTCTGCTTTTGAGAAACAGGCATTCTTGCACTCTATGGTGTTTCCTTTAATGCCAGTACATTGAGCTAGCTCAGAACAAAAGAACTGTGCTTCCTACACAAACGGGGCATGTAGGTTCAACTCAGTATTGGAAACTAAGTAAAACAGGAGCTTCTTTTCAGTCAAAACACTGTACTAGCTGGAAACAGACGCGAATGCTATTTGCACTGGGTTTGGCCAGAATAGCACAAGAGTGGTGTTCTTAGCCTGAATGAACCCTTGCTGCTAGAACTTGAAACTTAACATGTTTCAACACCGTTTAAGAAGTTTAATTGAACCCTAGGGTGCCATGCAAGAAAAAACTCTGCTTTTGAGAAACGGGCATTCTTGCACTCTACTGTGTTTCCTGAGGGGCCAGTAGAGTGAGGTAGCTCAGAACAAAAGAAATGTGCTTCCTACACAAACGGGGCATATAGGGATCTACTCAGTATTGGAAACTAAGTAAAACAGAAGCTTCTCTTCAGTTCAATACACTGTACTTGCTGGGAATTGACGCGAATGAGATTTGCACTGTGTATGGCCAGAATAGCACAAGAGTGGTGTTCTTATCCTTAGTGAACACTTTCTGCTAGAATTGAAAATGAACGTGATTCAACTCCGTTTAGGAAGTTGAATTGAACCCTAGTGTGCCATGTAAGAAAAACACTCTGCTTTTGGGAAACGGACATTCTTGCAGTCTACTGTGTTTCCTTTATGCCAGTACAGTGAGCTAGCTCAGAACAAAAGAAGTATGCTTCCTACACAAACGGGGCATATCCATCTCATCTCAGTATTGGAATCTAAGTAAAACAGGAGCTTCTCTTCAGTCCAATACACTGTACTAGCTGGGAACAGACGAGAATGCTATTTGCACTGTGTATTGCCAGAATAGCACAAGAGTGGTGTTCTTATCCAGAGTGAACACTTTCTACTAGAACTTGAAACTGAACGTGATTCAACTCCGTTTAGGAAGTTTAATTGAACCCTAGTATGCCATGTAAGAAAAACACTCTTCCTTTGAGAAACGGGCATTCTTGCAGTCTACTGTGTTTCCTTTAATGCCAGTACATTGAGCTAGCTCAAAACAAAAGAACTGTGCTTCCTAAACAAACGGGGCATATCTAGTTCACTCAGTATTGGAAACAAAGTAAAACAGAAGCTTCTCTTCAATTCAATACACTGTACATGCTGGGAACAGACACGAATGAGATTTGCACTGTGTATCGCCAGAATATCACAAGAGTGGTGTTCTTATCCATAGTGAACACTTCCTGCTAGAACTTGAAACTGAACGTGATTCAATTCCTTTTAGGACGTTTATTGAACCCTCGTGTGGCATGCAATTAAAACACTCTGCTTTTGAGAAAGGGGCATTCTTGCACTCTACTGTGTTTCCTATAGGTCCAGTACAGTGAGCTAGCTCAGAACAAAAGAAATGTGCTACCTTCACAAACGGGGCATATACGGTTCAACTCACTATTGGAATCTAAGTAAAAGAGAAGCTTCTCTTCATTTCAATACACTATACTTGCAGGGAACAACGCGAATGAGATTTACACCGTGTATGGCCAGAATAGCACAAGAGTGGTGTTCTTATCCTGAGTGAACACTTTCTACTAGACCTTGAAACTGAACGTGATCCAACTCCGTTTAGGAAGTTTAAATGAACCCTAGTGTGACATGTAAGAAAAACACTCTGCTTTTGAGAAACGGGCATTCTTTCAGTCTACTGTGTTTCCTTTAATGGCAGTACATTGAGGTAGCTCAGAACAAAAGAAATGTGCTTCCTACACACACGGGGCATATAGGGTTCAACTCAGTATTGGAAACTAGTAAAAAAGGAGCTTCTCTTCAGTCCAATACACTGTACTAGCTAGGAACAGACGCGAATGCTATTTGTACTGTGTATGGCCAGAAAAGCAGAAGAGTGGTGTTCTTAGCCTGAATGAACCCTTGCTGCTAGAACTTGAAACTGAACGTGATTCAACTCCGTTTATGAAGTTTAATAGAACTCTAGTGTGCCATACAAGAGAAACACTCTGCTTTTGATAAACAGGCATTCAGGCACTCTACTGTGTTTCCTATAGGGCCAGTACAGTGAGCTAGCTCAGAACAATAAAAGTGTGATTCCTAAACAAACGGGGCATATAGGATCAACACAGCATTGGAAACTAAGTAAAAGAGAAGCTTCTCTTCAGTCCAATACACTGTATTTGCTGGGAACAGATGCGAATGCTATTTGAACTGGCTATGGGCAGAATAGCACAAGAGTGGTGTTCTTAGCCTGAATGAACCCTTGCTGCTAGAACTTGAAAGTGAAAGTGATTCAACTCCGTTTAGGAAGTTTAATTGAACCCTAGTGTGCCATGCCAGAAAACAGTCTGCATTTGAGAAACGGGCATTCTTGCACTCTACTGTGTTTCCTATTGGGCGTTACAGTGAGCTAGCTCAGAACAAAAGAAATGTGCTTCCTACACAAACGGGGCATATCCATCTCAACTCAGTATTGGAAACTAAGTAAAACAGGAGCTTCTCTTCAGTCCACTACACTGTACTTGCTGGTAACAGACGCAAATGCTATTTGCACTGGGTATGGCCAGAATAGCACAAGAGTGGTGTTCTTAGCCTGAATGAACCCTCGCTGCTAGAACTTGAAACTGAACGTGATTCATCTCCATTTAGGAAGTTTAATTGAACCCTAGTGTGCCATGTAAGAAAAACAATCTGCTTTTGAGAAACGGGCATATTTGCAGTCTACTGTGTGTTCTTTAAATCCAGTACAGTGAGCTAGCTCAGAACAAAAGAACTGTGCTTCCTACACAAACGGGGCATATCCATCTCAACTCAGTATTGGAAACTAAGTAAAACAGGAGCTTCTCTTCAGTCAAATACACTATACTTTCTGGGAACAGACGCGAATGCGATTTGCAATGTTTATGGCCAGAATAGCACAAGAGTGGTGTTCTTAGCCTGAATGAACCCTTGGTGCTAGAACTTGAAACTGAACGTGTTTCGCTCCGTTTAGCAAGTTTAATCGGACCCTAGTGTGCCATGCAATTAACACACTCTGCTTTTGAGAAACGGGTGTTCTTGCACTCTATTGTGTTTCCTATAGGGCCAGTAGAATGCGCTAGCTCAGAACAAAAGAACTGTGCTTCCTACACAAACGGGGCATATAGGTTCAACTCAGTAATGGAAACTAAGGAAAACAGGAGCTTCTCTTCAGTCCAATACACTGTACTTGCTGGGAACAGACGGAAATGTGATTTGCACTGTACATGGCCAGAATAGCCCAACAGTGGTCTTTTTAGCCTAAAAGAACCCTTGCTGCTAGAAATTGAAACTGAACGTACTTCAATTCCGTTTAGGAAGTGTAATGGGAACCTCGTGTGCCATGCAATTAAAACACTCTGCTTTTGAGAAACGGGCATTCTTGCACTCTACTGTGTTTCCTATAGGGGAAGTACAGTGAGCTAGCTCAGAACAAAAGAACTGTGCTTACTACACAAACGGGGCATATAGGGTTCAACTCAGTATTGGAAACTAGTAAAAAAGGAGCTTATCTTCAGTCCAATACACTGTACTAGCTGGGAACAGACGCGAATGCTATTTGTACTGTGTATGGCCAGAAAAGCAGAAGAGTGGTGTTCTTAGCCTGAATGAACCCTTGCTGCTAGAACTTGAAACTGAACGTGATTCAACTCTGTTTAGGAAGTTTAATGGAACTCTAGTGTGCCATACAAGAGAAACACTCTGCTTTTGATAAACGGGAATTCAGGCACTCTACTGTGTTTCCTATAGGGCCAGTACAGTGAGCTAGCTCAGAACAAAAGAAATGTGCTTCCTACACAAACGGGGCATATCCATCTCAACTCAGTATTGGAAACTAAGTAAAACAGGAGCTTCTCTTCAGTCCACTACACTGTACTTGCTGGTAACAGACGCAAATGCTATTTGCACTGGCTATGGCCAGAATAGCACGAGTGGTGTTCTTAGCCTGAATGAACCCTCGCTGCTAGAACTTGAAACTGAACGTGATTCATCTCCGTTTAGGAAGTTTAATTGAACCCTAGTGTGCCATGTAAGAAAAACACTCTGCTTTTGAGAAACAGGCATTCTTGCAGTCTACTGTGTTTCCTATAGGGCCAGTACAGTGTGCTAGCTCAAAAGAAAAGAACTGTGCTTCCTACACAAACGGGGCATATCTAGTTCAACTCAGTATTGGAAACTAAGTAAAAAAGGAGGTTCTCTTCAGTCCAATACATGTACTTGCTGGGAACAGACGCAAATGACATTTGCACTGTGTATGGCCAAAATAGCACAAGAGTGGTGTTCTTATCCTTAGTTAACAATTTCTGCTAGAACTTGAAACTGAACGTGATTCAACTACGTTTAGGAAGTTTAATTGAACCCTAGTGTGCCATGCAAGAAAAACAGTCTGCATTTGAGAAACGGGCATTCTTGCACTCTACTGTGTTTCCTATCGGGCGTTATAGTGAGCTACCTCAGAACAAAAGAACTGTGCTTCCTACAAAAACAGTGCATATCTAGTTCAATTCAGTATTGGAAACTAAGTAATAGAGAAGCTTCTGTTCAGTCCAATACACTGTACTTGGTGGGAACAGACGCGAATGCTATTTGCACTGTGTATGACCCGAAGAGCACGAGTGGTGTTCTTAGCTTGAATGAACACTTGCTGCTAGAACTTGAAACTGAACGTGATTCAACTACGTTTGGGAAGTTTATTTGAACCCTAGTGTTCCATGCTAGAAAAACACTCTGCTTTTGAGAAACAGGCATTCTTGCAGTTTACTGTGTTTCTTTTAGGGCCAGTACAGTGAGCTAGCTCAGAACAAAAGAACTGTGCTTCCTACACAATCGGGGCACATCTAGTTCAGCTCAGTATTGGAAACTAAGAAAAACAGGAGCTGATATTCAATCCAATACACTGTACTTGCTGGGAACAGACGCCAATGCTATTTGCACTGGGTATGGCCAGAATAGCACAAGAGTGGTGTTCTTAGCCTGAATGAACCCTCGCTGCTAGAACTTGAAACTGAACGTGATTCATCTCTGTTTAGGAATTTTAATTGAACCCCAGTGTGCCATTTAAGAAAAACACTCTGCTTTGAGAAACAGGCATTCTTGAAGTCTACTGTGTTTCCTATAGGGCCAGTACAGTGAGCTAGCTCAGAACAAAAGAACTGTGCTTCCTACACAAACGGGGCATATCTAGTTCAACTCAGTATTGGAAACTAAGTAAAAAAGGAGGTTCTCTTCAGTCCAATACACTGTACTTGCTGGGAACAGACGCAAATGACATTTGCACTGTGTATGCCCAGAATAGCACAAGAGTGGTGTTCTTATCCTTAGTGAACAATTTCTGCTAGAACTTGAAACTGACCATGATTCAACTCCGTTTAGGAAGTTTAATTGAACCCTAGTGTGCCATGCAAGGAAAACACTCTGCTTTAGAGAAACGGGCATTCTTGCACTCTTTTGTGTTTCCTATGGGGCCAGTAGAGTGAGCTACCTCAGAACAAATGAACTGTGCTTCCTACACAAACAGTGCATATCTAGTTCAACTCAGTATTGGAAACTAAGTAAAAGAGAAGCTTGTGTTCAGTCCAATACACAGTACTTGCTGGGATCAGACGCGAATGCTATTTGCACTGTGTATGACCAGAAGAGCACGAGTGGTGTTCTTAGCTTGAATGAACACTTGCTGCTAGAACTTGAAACTCAACGTGATTCAACTACGTTTGGGAAGTTTATTTGAACCCTAGTGTGCCATGTAAGAAAAACACTCTTCTTTTGAGAAACGGGCATTCTTGTACTATACTGTGTTTCCTATATGGCCAGTAGAGTGAGCTAGCTCAGAACAAAAGAACTGTGCTTCCTACACAATCGGGGCATATAGGTTTGAACTCAGTATTGGAAACTATGTAAAACAGAAGCTTCTCCTAAGTCCAATACACTGCACTTGCTGGGAACAGACGCGAATGCTATTTGCACTGTGTATGGCCAGAATAGCACAAGAGTGGTTTTCTTAGCATGAATGAACCCTTGCTGCTAGATCATGAAACTGAACGTGATTCAACTCTGTTTAGGAAGTTTAATTGAACCCTAGTGTTCTATGTAAGAAAAACACTCTGCTTTTGAGAAACGGGAATTCTTGAACACTACTTTGTTTCCGATAGGGCCAGTACAGTGAGCTACGTCATCATAAAAGATCTGGCATCCTACACAAACGAGGCATATCTAGATCAACTCAGTATTGGAAACTAAGAAAAAGAGGAGCTTCTCTTCAGTCCAATACACTGTATTTGCTAGGAACAGACGCGAATGCTATTTGCACTGGGTTTGGCCAGAATAGCACAAGAGTGGTGTTCTTAGCCTGAATGATCCCTTGCTGCTAGAACATGAAACTGAACGTGATTAATCTCCATTTAGGAAGGTTAATTGAACCCCAGTGTGCCATGTAAGAAAAACACTCTGCTGTTGAGAAACAGGCATTCTTGCAATTTACTGTGTTTCTTTTAGGGCCAGTACAGTGAGCTAGCTCAGAACAAAAGAACTGTGCTTCCTACACAAACGGGGCACATCTAGTTCAACTCAGTATTGGAAACTAAGTAAAACAGGAGCTTCTCTTCAATCCAATACACTGGAATTGCTGGGAACAGACGCCAATGCTATTTGAACTGGGTATGGCCAGAATAGCACAAGAGTGGTGTTCTTAACCTGAATGAACCCTTGCTGCTAGAACTTGAAACTGAACGTGATTCAACTCCGTTTAGGAAGTTTAATGGAACACTAGTGTGCCATGCAAGAAAAACAATCTGCTTTTGAGAAACGGGCATTCTTGCACTCTACTGTGTTTTCTATAGGGCCAGTACAGTGAGCTAGCTCAGAACAAAAGAACTGTGCTTCCTACACAGACGAGGCATATCCATCTCAACTCAGTATTGGAAACTAAGTAAAGCAGGAGCTTCTCTTCAGTCCAATACACTGTTTTTGCTGTGAACAAACGCGAATGCTATTTGCACTGGCTATGGCCAGAATAGCACAAGAGTGGTGTTCTTAGCCTGAATGAACCCTCGCTACTAGAACTTGAAACTGAACGTGATTCATCTCCGTTTAGGAAGTTTAATTGAACCCTAGTGTGCCATGTAAGAAAAAAACTCTGCTTTTGAGAAACAGGCATTCTTGCAGTCTACTGTGTTTCCTATAGGGCCAGTACAGTGAGCTAGCTCAAAAGAAAAGAACTGTGCTTCCTACACAAACGGGGCATATCTAGTTCAACTCAGTATTGGAAACTAAGTAAAAAAGGAGGTTCTCTTCAGTCCAATATACTGTACTTGCTGGGAACAGACGCAAATGACATTTGCACTGTGTATGGCCAGAAAAGCACAAGAGTGGTGTTCTTATCCTTAGTGAACAATTTCTGCTAGAACTTGAAACTGAACATGATTCAATTCCGATTAGGAAGTTTAATTGAACCCTAGTGTGCCATGCAAGAAAAACCCTCTGCTTTAGAGAAACGGGCATTCTTGCACTCTTTTGTGTTTCCTATGGGGACAGTAGAGTGAGCTAGCTCAGAACAAAAGAACTGTGCTTCCTACACTAACAGTGCATATATAGTTCAACTCAGTATTGGAAACTAAGTAAAAGAGAAGCTTCTGTTCAGTCCAATACACTGTACTTGCTGGGAACAGACGCGATTGCTATTTGCACTGTGTATGTCCAGGAGAACACGAGTGGTGTTCTTAGCTTGAATGAACACTTGCTGCTAGAACTTGAAACTGAACGTGATTCAACTACGTTTGGGAAGTTTATTTGAACCCTAGTGTGCCATGCTAGAAAAACACTCTGCTTTTGAGAAACAGGCATTATTGCAGTTTACTGTGTTTCTTTTAGGGCCAGTAGAGTGAGCTAGCTCAGAACAAAAGAACTGTGCTTCCTACACAAACGGGGCATATCTAGTTCAACTCAGTATTGGAAACTAAGAAAAACAGGAGCTTCTCTTCAGTCCAATACACTGTACTTGCTGGGAACAGACACCAATGCTATTTGCACTGGGTAGGGCCAGAATAGCACAAGAGTGGTTTTCTTAGCATGAATGAACCCTTGCTGCTAGAAATTGAAACTGAACGTGATTCAACTCCGTTTAGGAAGTTTATTTGAACCCTAGTGTGCCATGCAAGAAAAACACTCTGCTTTTGAGAAACAGGCATTCTTGCACTCTACTGTGTTTTCTATAGGGCCAGTACAGTGAGCTAGCTCAGAACAAAAGAACTGTGCTTCCTACACAGACGGGGCATATCCATCTCAACTCAGTATTGGAAACTAAGTAAAACAGGAGCTTCTCTTCAGTCCACTACACTGTACTTGCTGGGAACAGACGCGAATGCTATTTGCACTGGGTATGGCCAGAATAGCACGAGTGGTGTTCTAGCCTGAATGAACCCTTGCTGCTAGAACTTGAAAGTGAACGTGATTCAAATCCGTTTTAGGAAGTTTAATTGAACCCTGTGTGCCATGCAAGAAAAACACTCTTCTTTTGAGAAACGGGCATTCTGGCTCACTTTTGTGCTTCCTATAGGACCAGTAAAGTGAGCCATCTCAGAATAAAACAACTGTGCTTCCTACACCAACGGGCCATATCTAATTCAACTCAGTATTTTAAACTAAGTAAAACAGGAGCTTCTCTTCACTCCAATACACTGTACTTGCTGGGAACAGACGTGAATGCTATTTGCACTGGTTATGGCCAGAATAGCACAAGAGTGGTGTTCTTAGAAAAAATAAACCCTTGCTGCTAGAACTTGAAACTGAACGTGATTCAAATCTGTTTAGAAAGTTTAATTGAACCCTAGCGTGCCATGTAAGAAAAACACTCTGCTTTTGAGAAACAGGCATTCTTGCAGTCTACTATGTTTCCTTTAGGGCCAGTAGAGTGAGCAAGCTCAGAAAAAAAGAACTGTGCATCCTACACAACGGGGCATATCTAGTTCAACTCAGCATTGGAAACTAAGTAAAACAGGAGCTTCTATTCAGTCCAATACACTATAATGCTGGGAACAGACGCGAATGCTATTTGCACTGTGTATGGCCAGAATAGTACAAGAGTGGTTTTCTTAGCATGAATGAACCCTTGCTGCTAGATCAGGAAACTGAACGTGATTCAACTATGTTTAGGAAGTAAATTGAACCCTAGTGTTCTATGTAAGAAAAACACTCTGCTTTTGAGAAACGGGCATTCTTGAACACTACTGTGTTTCCGATAGGGCCAGTACAGTGAGCACCTCATCATAAAAGAACGGGCTTTCTACACAAACGAGGTATATCTAGTTCAACTCAGTATTGGAAACTAAGTAGAACTGGAGCTTCTCTTCAGTCCAATACACTGTATTTGCTAGGAACAGACGCGAATGCTATTTGCACTGGGTATGGCCAGAATAGCACAGGAGTGGTGTTGTTAGCCTGAATGAACCCTTGCTGCTAGAATTTGAAACTAAACCTGTTTCAACTCCGTTTAAGAAGTTTAATTGAAACCTAGTGTGCCATGCAAGAAAAAATTCTGCTTTTGAGAAACGGGCATTCTTGCACTCTACCGTGTTTTCTACGGGGCCAGTACAGTGAGCTAGCTCAGAACAAAAGAAATGTGCTTCCTACACAAGCGGGGTATATAGGGTTCAACTCAATATTGGAAAGTAAGGAAAACAGAAGCTTCTCTTCAGTTCAATACACTGTACTTGCTGGGAACAGACGCCAATGCTATTTGCACTGGGTATTGCCAGAATAGCATAAGAGTGGTGTTCTTAGCCTAAATGAACCCTTGGTGGTAGAACTTGAAACTGAACGTGATTCAACTCCGTTTAGGAAGTTTATTTGAACCCTAGTGTGCCATGCAAGAAAAACACTCTGCTTTTGAGAAACAGGCATTCTTGCACTCTACTGTGTTTTCTATAGGGCCAGTACAGTGAGCTAGCTCAGAACAAAAGAACTGTGCTTCCTACACAGACGGGGCATATCCATCTCAACTCAGTTTTGGAAACTAAGTAAAACAGGAGCTTCTCTTCAGTCCACTACACTGTACTTGCTGGGAACAGACGCGAATGCTATTTGCACTGGGTATGGCCAGAATAGCACGAGTGGTGTTCTAGCCTGAATGAACCCTTGCTGCTAGAACTTGAAAGTGAACGTGATTCAAATCCGTTTTAGGAAGTTTAATTGAACCCTGTGTGCCATGCAAGAAAAACACTCTTCTTTTGAGAAACGGGCATTCTTGCACTATACTGTGTTTCCTATATGGCCAGTAGAGTGAGCTAGCTCAGAACAAAAGAACTGTGCTTCCTACACAATCGGGGCATATAGGGTTGAACTCAGTATTGGAAACTATGTAAAACAGAAGCTTCTCCTAAGTCCAATACACTGCACTTGCTGGGAACAGACGCGAATGCTATTTGCACTGTGTATGGCCAGAATAGCACAAGAGTGGTTTTCTTAGCATGAATGAACCCTTGCTGCTAGATCATGAAACTGAACGTGATTCAACTCTGTTTAGGAAGTTTAATTGAACCCTAGTGTTCTATGTAAGAAAAACACTCTGCTTTGAGAAACGGTCATTCTTGAACACTACTGTGTTTCCGATAGGGCCAGTACAGTGAGGTACCTCATAATAAAAGAACTGGCTTCCTACACAAACGAGGCATAGCTAGTTCAACTCAGTATTGGAAACTAAGTAAAACAGGAGCTTCTCTTCAGTCCAATACACTGTATTTGCTAGGAACAGACGCGAATGCTATTTGCACTGGGTATGGCCAGAATAGCACAAGAGTGGTGTTCTTAGCCTGAATGAACCCTTGCTGCTAGAACATGAAACTGAACGTGATTCATCTCCATTTAGGAAGTTTAATTGAACCCTAGTGTGCCATGTAAGAAAAACACTCTGCTTTTGAGAAACAGGCATTCTTGCAGTTTACTGTGTTTCTTTTAGGGCCAGTACAGTGAGCTAGCTCAGAACAAAAGAACTGTGCTTCCTACACAAAAGGGGCACATCTAGTTCAACTCAGTATTGGAAACTAAGTAAAACAGGAGCTTCTCTTCAGTCCAATACAGTGTAATTGCTGGGAACAGACGCCAATGCTATTTGCACTGGGTATGGCCAGAATAGCACAAGAGTGGTGTTCTTAGCCTGAATGAACGCTTGCTGCTAGAACTTGAAACTGAACGTGATTCAACTCCGTTTAGGAAGTTTAATGGAACACTAGTGTGCCATGCAAGAAAAACAATCTGCTTTTGTGAAACGGGCATTCTTGCACTCTACTGTGTTTTCTATAGGGCCAGTACAGTGAGCTAGCTCAGAACAAAAGAACTGTGCTTCCTACAGAGACGGGGCATATCCATCTCAACTCAGTAGTGGAAACTAAGTAAAACAGGAGCTTCTCTTCAGTCCACTACACTGTACTTGCTGGGAACAGACGCGAATGCTATTTGCACTGGGTATGGCCAGAATAGCACAAGAGTGGTTTTCTTAGCATGAATGAACCCTTGCTGCTAGATCATGAAACTGAACGTAATTCAACTCTGTTTAGGAAGTTTAATTGAACCCTAGTTTTCTATGTAAGAAATACACTCTGCTTTTGAGAAACGGGTATTCTTGAACACTACTGTGTTTCCGATAGGGCCAGTACAGTGAGCACATCATCATAAAAGAACGGGCTTTCTACACAAACGAGGTATATCTAGTTCAACTCAGTATTGGAAACTAAGTAGAACTGGAGCTTCTCTTCAGTCCAATACACTGTATTTGCTAGGAACAGACGCGAATGCTATTTGCACTGGGTATGGCCAGAATAGCACAGGAGTGGTGTTCTTAGCCTGAATGAACCCTTGTAGCTAGAACTTGAAACTAAACGTGTTTCAACTCCGTTTAAGAAGTTTAATTGAAACCTAGTGTGCCATGCAAGAAAAAATTCTGCTTTTGAGAAAAAGGCATTCTTGCACTCTACCGTGTTTTCTACGGGGCCAGTACAGTGAGCTAGCTCAGAACAAAAGAAATGTGCTTCCTACACAAACGGGGTATATAGGGTTCAACTCAATATTGGAAAGTAAGGAAAACAGAAGCTTCTCTTCAGTTCAATACACTGTACGTGCTGGGAACAGACGCCAATGCTATTTGCACTGGGTATGGCCAGAATAGCATAACAGTGGTGTTCTTAGCCTGAATGAACCCTTGCTGCTAGAACTTGAAACTAAACGTGTTTCAACTCCGTTTAAGAAGTTTAATTGAAACCTACTGTGCCATGCAAGAAAAACACTCTGCTTTTGAGAAAGAGGCATTCTTGCACTCTACCGTGTTTTCTACGGGGCCAGTACAGTGAGCTAGCTCAGAACAAAAGAAATGTGCTTCCTACACAAACGGGGTATATAGGGTTCAACTCAATATTGGAAAGTAAGTAAAACAGAAGCTTCTCTTCAGTTCAATACACTGTACTTGCTGGGAACAGACGCCAATGCTATTTGCACTAGGTATGGCCAGAATAGCATAAGAGTGGTGTTCTTAGCCTGAATGAACCCTTGGTGGTAGAACTTGAAACTGAACGTGATTCAACTCCGTTTAGGAAGTTTATTTGAACCCTAGTGTGCCATGCAAGAAAAACACTCTGCTTTTGAGAAACAGGCATTCTTGCACTCTACTGTGTTTTCTATAGGGCCAGTACAGTGAGCTAGCTCAGAACAAAAGAACTGTGCTTCCTACACAGACGGGGCATATCAATCTCAACTCAGTATTGGAAACTAAGTAAAACAGGAGCTTCTCTTCAGTCCACTACACTGTACTTGCTGGGAACAGACGCGAATGCTATTTGCACTGGGTATGGCCAGAATAGCACGAGTGGTGTTCTTAGCCTGAAAGAACCCTTGCTGCTAGAACTTGAAAGTGAACGTGATTCAAATCCGTTTTAGGAAGTTTAATTGAACCCTGTGTGCCATGCAAGAAAAACACTCTTCTTTTGAGAAACGGGCATTCTTACACTATACTGTGTTTCATATATGGCCAGTAGAGTGAGCTAGCTCAGAACAAAAGAACTGTGCTTCCTACACAATCGGGGCATATAGGGTTGAACTCAGTATTGGAAACTATGTAAAACAGAAGCTTCTCCTAAGTCCAATACACTGCACTTGCTGGGAACAGACGCGAATGCTATTTGCACTGTGTATGGCCAGAATAGCACAAGAGTGGTTTTCTTAGCATGAATGAACCCTTGCTGCTAGATCATGAAACTGAACGTGATTCAACTCTGTTTAGGAAGTTTAATTGAACCCTAGTGTTCTATGTAAGAAAAACACTCTGCTTTGAGAAACGGGCATTCTTGAACACTACTGTGTTTCCGATAGGGCCAGTGCAGTGAGGTACCTCATCATAAAAGAACTGGCTTCCTACACAAACGAGGCATATCTAGTTCAACTCAGTATTGGAAACTAAGTAAAACAGGAGCTTCTCTTCAGTCCAATACACTGTATTTGCTAGGAACAGACGCGAATGCTATTTGCACTGGGTATGGCCAGAATAGCACAAGAGTGGTGTTCTTAGCCTGAATGAACCCTTCCTGCTAGAACATGAAACTGAACGTGATTCATCTCCATTTAGGAAGTTTAATTGAACCCTAGTGTGCCATGTAAGAAAAACACTCTGCTTTTGAGAAACAGGCATTCTTGCAGTTTTCTGTGTTTCTTTTAGGGCCAGTACAGTGAGCTAGCTCAGAACAAAAGAACTGTGCTTCCTACACAAACGGGGCACATCTAGTTCAACTCAGTATTGGAAACTAAGTAAAACAGGAGCTTCTCTTCAGTCCAATACAGTGTAATTGCTGGGAACAGACGCCAATGCTATTTGCACTGGGTATGGCCAGAATAGCACAAGAGTGGTGTTCTTAGCCTGAATGAACGCTTGCTGCTAGAACTTGAAACTGAACGTGATTCAACTCCGTTTAGGAAGTTTAATGGAACACTAGTGTGCCATGCAAGAAAAACAATCTGCTTTTGTGAAACGGGCATTCTTGCACTCTACTGTGTTTTCTATAGGGCCAGTACAGTGAGCTAGCTCAGAACAAAAGAACTGTGCTTCCTACACAGACGGGGCATATCCATCTCAACTCAGTATTGGAAACTAAGTAAAACAGGAGCTTCTCTTCAGTCCACTACACTGTACTTGCTGGGAACAGACGCGAATGCTATTTGCACTGGGTATGGCCAGAATAGCACGAGTGGTGTTCTTAGCCTGAATGAACCCTTGTAGCTAGAACTTGAAACTGAACGTGATTCAACCTCGTTTAGATAGTTCAATTGCACCCTAGAGTGCATAGTAAGAAAAACACTCTGCTTTTGATAAATGGGCATTCTTGCAGTCTACTGTGTTTCCTTTAATGCCAGTACGGTGAGCTAGCTCAGAACAAAAGACTGTGCTTCCTACACAAACGGGGCCTACAGGTTCAACTCAGTATTGGAAACTAAGTAGAACAGGAGCTTCTCTTCAGTCCAATACACTGTACTAGCTGGAAACAGACAGGAATGCTTTTTCACTGGGTATGGCCAGAACAGCAAAAGAGTGTTGTTCTTAGCCTAAATGAACCCATGCTGCTAGAATTTGAAACTGAACGTGATTCAACTCTGTTTAGGAAGTTTAATGGAACCCTAGTTTGCCATGCAAGAGAAACACTCTGCTTTTGAGAAAGGTCGTTCTTGCACTCTACTCTGTTTAATATGGGGCCAAGAGTGAGCTAGCTCAGAACAAAAGAACTGTGCTTCCTACACAAACGGGGCATATAGGTTCAACTCAGTATTGGAAACTAAGTAAAACAAAAGCTTCTCTTCATTCCAATACACTGTATTTGCTGGGAAGAGACAAGAAAGCTGTTTGGGCTGTGTATGGCCAGAATACCACAAGAGTGGTGTTCTTAGCCTGATTGAACCCTTACTGCTAGAACTTGAAACGGAACGTGATTCAACTCCGTTTGGGGTTTTTAATGGAACCCTAGTTTGCCTTGCAAGAAAAAACTCTGCTTTTGAGTGACGGGCATTCTTGCACTCTACTGTGTTTCCTATGGGGCCAGTACAGTGAGCTAGCTCAGAACAAAAGAAATGTGCTACCTTCACAAACGGGGCATATAGGGTACAACTCACTATTGGAATCTAAGTAAAAGAGAAGCTTCTCTTCATTTCAATACACTGTACTTGCTGGGAACAATGCGAATGAGATTTGCACCGTGCATGGCCAGAATAGCACTAGAGTTGTGTTCTTATCCTGAGTGAACACTTTCTACTAGACATTGAAACTGAACGTGATTCAACTCCGTTTAGGAAGTTTAAATGAACCCTAGTGTGCCATGAAAGAAAAACACTCTGCTTTTGATAAACGGGCATTCAGGCACTCTACTGTGTTTCCTATAGGGCCAGTACAGTGAGCTAGCTCAGAACAAAAAAACTGTGCTTCCTACACAAACGGGGCATATAGGATCAACATAGCATTGGAAACTAAGCAAAAGAGAAGCTTCTCTTCAGACCAATACACTGTATTTGCTGGGAACAGATGCGAATGCTATTTGCACTGGCTATGGCCAGAATAGCACAAGAGTGGTGTTCTTAGCCTGAATGAACCCTTGCTGCTAGAACTTGAAAGTGAAAGTGATTCAATTCCGTTTAGGAAGTTTAATTGAACCCTAGTGTGCCATGCCAGAAAAACAGTCTGCTTTTGAGAAACGGGCATTCTTGCACTCTACTGTGTTTCCTATCGGTCGTTACAGTTAGCTAGCTCAGAACAAAAGAAATGTGCTTCCTACACAAACGGGGCATATCCATCTCAACTCAGTATTGGAAACTAAGTAAAACAGAGGCTTCTCTTCAGGCCACTACACTGTACTTGATTGTAACAGACGCAAATGCTATTTGCACTGGGTATGGCCAGAATAGCACGAGTGGTGTTCTTAGCCTGAATGAACCCTCGCTGCTAGAAATTGAAACTGAACGTGATTCATCTCCGTTTAGGAAGTTTAATTGAACCCTAGTGTGCCATGTAAGAAAAACACTCTGCTTTTGAGAAACAGGCATTCTTGCAGTCTACTGTGTTTCCTATAGGGCCAGTACAGTGTGCTAGCTCAAAAGAAAAGAACTGTGCTTCCTACACAAACGGGGCATATCTAGTTCAACTCAGTATTGGAAACTAAGTAAAAAAGGAGGTTCTCTTCAGTCCAATACATGTACTTGCTGGGAACAGACGCAAATGACATTTGCACTGTGTATGGCCAGAATAGCACAAGAGTGGTGTTCTTATCCTTAGTTAACAATTTCGGCTAGAACTTGAAACTGAACGTGATTCAACTCCGTTTAGGAAGTTTAATTGAACCCTAGTGTGCCATGGAAGAAAAACATTCTGCTATAGAGAAACGGGCATTCTTGTACTCTTTTGTGTTTCCTATGGGGCCAGTAGAGTGAGCTAGCTCAGAACAAAAGAACTGTGCTTCCTACACAAACAGTGCATATCTAGTTCAATTCAGTATTGGAAACTAAGTAATAGAGAAGCTTCTGTTCAGTCCAATACACTGTACTTGCTGGGAACAGACGCGAATGCTATTTGCACTGTGTATGACCAGAAGAGCACAAGTGGTGTTCTTAGCTAGAATGAACACTTGCTGCTAGAACTTGAAACTGAACGTGATTCAACTACGTTTGGGAAGTTTATTTGAACCCTAGTGTGCCATGTAAGAAAAATACTCTGCGGTTGAGAAACAAGCATCTTGAAGTTTACTGTGTTTCTTTTAGGGCCAGTACAGTGAGCTAGCTCAGAACAAAAGAACTGTGCTTCCTACACAAACGGGGCACATCTAGTTCAACTCAGTATTGGAAACTAAGTAAAACAGGAGCTTCTCTTCCATCCAATACACTGGAATTGCTGGGAACAGACGCCAATGCTATTTGCACTGGGTATGGCCAGAATAGCACAAGAGTGGTATTCTTACCCTGAATGAACCCTTGCTGCTAGAACTTGAAACTGAACGTGATTCAACTCCGTTTAGGAAGTTTAATGGAACACTAGTGTGCCATGCAAGAAAAACAATCTGCTTTTGAGAAACGGGCATTCTTGCACTCTACTGTGTTTTCTATAGGGCCAGTACAGTGAGCTAGCTCAGAACAAACAACTGTGCTCCCTACACAGACGAGGCATATCCATCTCAACTCAGTATTGGAAACTAAGTAAAACAGGAGCTTCTATTCAGTCCAATACACTGTACTTGCTGTGAACAGACGCGAATGCTATTTGCACTGGCTATGGCCAGAATAGCACAAGAGTGGTGTTCTTAGCCTGAATGAACCCTCGCTGCTAGAACTTGAAACTGAATGTGATTCATCTCCGTTTAGGAAGTTTAATTGAACCCTAGTGTGCCATGTAAGAAAAAAACTCTGCTTTTGAGAAACAGGCATTCTTGCAGTCTACTGTGTTTCCTATAGGGCCAGTACAGTGAGCTAGCTCAAAAGAAAAGAACTGTGCTTACTACACAAACGGGGCATATCTAGTTCAACTCAGTATTGGAAACTAAGTAAAAAAGGACGTTCTCTTCAGTCCAATGCACTGTACTTGCTGGTAACAGACGCAAATGACATTTGCACTGTGTATGGCCAGAATAGCAAAAGAGTGGTGTTCTTATCCTTAGTGAACAATTTCTGCTAGAACTTGAAACTGAACATGATTCAATTCCGTTTAGGAAGTTTAATTGAACCCTAGTGTGCCATGCAAGAAAAACCCTCTGCTTTAGACAAACGGGCATTCTTGCAGTCTTTTGTGTTTCCTATGGGGCCAGTAGAGTGAGCTAGCTCAGAACAAAAGAACTGTGCTTCCTACACTAACAGTGCATATCTAGTTCAACTCAATAGTGGAAACTAAGTAAAAGAGAAGCTTCTGTTCTGTCCAATACACTGTACTTGCTGGGAACAGACGCCAATGCTATTTGCATTGTGTATGACCAGGAGAACACGAGTGGTGTTCTTAGCTTGAATGAACACTTGCTGCTAGAACTTGAAACTGAACGTGATTCAACTACGTTTGGGAAGTTTATTTGAACCCTAGTGTGCCATGCTAGAAAAACACTCTGCTTTTGAGAAACAGGCATTCTTGCAGTTTACTGTGTTTCTTTTAGGGCCAGTACAGTGAGCTAGCTCAGAACAAAAGAACTGTGCTTCCTACACAAACGGGGCATATCTAGTTCAACTCAGTATTGGAAACTAAGAAAAACAGGAGCTTCTCTTCAGTCCAATACACTGTACTTGCTGGGAACAGACGCAAATGACATTTGTACTGTGTATGGCCAGAATAGCACAAGAGTGTTGTTCTTATCCTTAGTGAACAATTTCTGCTAGAACTTGAAACTGACCATGATTCAACTCTGTTTAGGAAGTTTAATTCAACCCTAGTGTGCCATGCAAGAAAAACACTCTGCTTTAGAGAAACGGGCATTCTTGCACTCTTTTGTGTGTCCTATGGGGCCAGTAGAGTGAGCTAGCTCAGAACAAAAGAACTGTGCTTCCTACACTAACAGTGCATATCTAGTTCAACTCAGTATTGGAAACTAAGTAAAAGAGAAGCTTCTGTTCAGTCCAATACACTGTACTTGCTGGGAACAGACGCGAATGCTATTTGCACTGTGTATGACGAGAAGAGCAAGAGTGGTGTTCTTAGCTTGAATGAACACTTGCTGCTACAACTTAAAACTGAACGTGATTCAACTCTGTTTAGAAAGTTTAATTGAACCCTAGCGTGCCATGTAACAAAAACACTCTGCTTTTGAGAAACAGGCATTCTTGCAGTCTACCCTGTTTCCTTTAGGGCCAATTGAGTGAGCAAGCTCAGAACAAAAGAACTGTGCCTCCTACACTACGGGGCATATCTAGTTCAACTCAGCATTGGAAACTAAGTAAAACAGGAGCTTCTCTTCAGTCCAATACACTATATTGCTGGGAACAGACGCGAATGCTATTTGCACTGTGTATGGCCAGAATAGCACAAGAGTGGTTTTCTTAGCATGAATGAACCCTTGCTGCTAGATCATGAAACTGAACGTGATTCAACTCTGTTTAGGAAGTTTAATTGAACCCTAGTGTTCTATGTAAGAAAAACACTCTGCTTTTGAGAAACGGGCATTCTTGAACACTACTGTGTTTCCGATAGGGCCAGTACAGTGAGCTACCTCATCATAAAAGAACTGGCTTTCTACACAAACGAGGCATATCTAGTTCAACTCAGTATTGGAAACTAAGTAGAACAGGAGCTTCTCTTCAGTCCCATACACTGTACTGGCTGGGAACAGACGCGAATGCTATTTGCACTGGGTATGGCCAGAATAGTACAAGTATGCTGTTTTTAGCCTGAATGAACCCTTGCTGCTAGAACATGAAACTGAACGTGATTCATCTCCATTTAGGAAGTTTAATTGAACCCTAGTGTGCCATGTAAGAAAAACACTCTGCTTTTGAGAAACAGGCATTCTTGCAGTTTACTGTGTTTCTTTTAGGGCCAGTACAGTGAGCTAGCTCAGAACAAAAGAACTGTGCTACCTACACAAACGGGGAACATCTAGTTCAACTCAGTATGGGAATCTAAGTAAAACAGGAGCTTCTCTTCAGTCCAATACACTGTATTTGCTAGGAACAGACGCGAATGCTATTTGCACTGGGTATGGCCAGAATAGCACAAGAGTTGTGTTCTTAGCCTGAATGAACCTTTGCTGCTAGAACATGAAACTGAACGTGATTAAACTCCATTTAGGAAGTTTAATTGAACCCTAGTGTGCCGTGTAAGAAAAATACTCTGCTGTTGAGAAACAAGCATCTTGCAGTTTACTGTGTTTCTTTTAGGGCCAGTACAGTGAGCTAGCTCAGAACAAAAGAACTGTGCTTCCTACACAAACGGGGCACATCTAGTTCAACTCAGTATTGGAAACTAAGTAAAACAGGAGCTTCTCTTCAATCCAATACACTGGAATTGCTGGTAACAGACGCCAATGCTATTTGCACTGGGTATGGCCAGAATAGCACAAGAGTGGTATTCTTACCCTGAATGAACCCTTGCTGCTAGAACTTGAAACTGAACGTGATTCAACTCCGTTTAGGAAGTTTAATGGAACACTAGTGTGCCATGCAAGAAAAACAATCTGCTTTTGAGAAATGGGCATTCTTGCACTCTACTGTGTTTTCTATAGGGCCAGTACAGTGAGCTAGCTCAGAACAAAAGAACTGTGCTCCCTACACAGACGAGGCATATCCATCTCAACTCAGTATTGGAAACTAAGTAAAACAGGAGCTTCTCTTCAGTCCAATACACTGTTTTTGCTGTGAACAGACGCGAATGCTATTTGCACTGGCTATGGCCAGAATAGCACAAGAGTGGTGTTCTTAGCCTGAATGAACCCTCGCTGCTAGAACTTGAAACTGAACGTGATTCATCTCCGTTTAGGAAGTTTAATTGAACCCTAGTGTGCCATGTAAGAAAAAAACTCTGCTTTTGAGAAACAGGCATTCTTGCAGTCTACTGTGTTTCCTATAGGGCCAGTACAGTGAGCTAGCTCAAAAGAAAAGAACTGTGCTTCCTACACAAACGGGGCATATCTAGTTCAACTCAGTATTGGAAACTAAGTAAAAAAGGAGGTTCTCTTCAGTCCAATGCACTGTACTTGCTGGTAACAGACGCAAATGACATTTGCACTGTGTATGGCCAGAATAGCAAAAGAGTGGTGTTCTTATCCTTAGTGAACAATTTCTGCTAGAACTTGATACTGAACATGATTCAATTCCGTTTAGGAAGTTTAATTGAACCCTAGTGTGCCATGCAAGAAAAACCCTCTGCTTTAGACAAACGGGCATTCTTGCAGTCTTTTGTGTTTCCTATGGGGCCAGTAGAGTGAGCTAGCTCAGAACAAAAGAACTGTGCTTCCTACACTAACAGTGCATATCTAGTTCAACTCAATAGTGGAAACTAAGTAAAAGAGAAGCTTCTGTTCAGTCCAATACACTGTACTTGCTGGGAACAGACGCCAATGCTATTTGCATTGTGTATGACCAGGAGAACACGAGTGGTGTTCTTAGCTTGAATGAACACTTGCTGCTAGAACTTGAAACTGAACGTGATTCAACTACGTTTGGGAAGTTTATTTGAACCCTAGTGTGCCATGCTAGAAAAACACTCTGCTTTTGAGAAACAGGCATTCTTGCAGTTTACTGTGTTTCTTTTAGGGCCAGTACAGTGAGCTAGCTCAGAACAAAAGAACTGTGCTTCCTACACAAACGGGGCATATCTAGTTCAACTCAGTATTGGAAACTAAGAAAAACAGGAGCTTCTCTTCAGTCCAATACACTGTACTTGCTGGGAACAGACGCAAATGACATTTGTACTGTGTATGGCCAGAATAGCACAAGAGTGTTGTTCTTATCCTTAGTGAACAATTTCTGCTAGAACTTGAAACTGACCATGATTCAACTCTGTTTAGGAAGTTTAATTCAACCCTAGTGTGCCATGCAAGAAAAACACTCTGCTTTAGAGAAACGGGCATTCTTGCACTCTTTTGTGTTTCCTATGGGGCCAGTAGAGTGAGCTAGCTCAGAACAAAAGAACTGTGCTTCCTACACTAACAGTGCATATCTAGTTCAACTCAGTATTGGAAACTAAGTAAAAGAGAAGCTTCTGTTCAGTCCAATACACTGTACTTGCTGGGAACAGACGCGAATGCTATTTGCACTGTGTATGACGAGAAGAGCAAGAGTGGTGTTCTTAGCTTGAATGAACACTTGCTGCTACAACTTGAAACTGAACGTGATTCAACTCTGTTTAGAAAGTTTAATTGAACCCTAGCGTGCCATGTAACAAAAACACTCTGCTTTTGAGAAACAGGCATTCTTGCAGTACTATGTTTCCTTTAGGGCCAGTAGATTGAGCAAGCTCAGAACAAAAGAACTGTGCCTCCTACACTACGGGGCATATCTAGTTCAACTCAGCATTGGAAACTAAGTAAAACAGGAGCTTCTCTTCAGTCCAATACACTATATTGCTGGGAACAGACGCGAATGCTATTTGCACTGTGTATGGCCAGAATAGCACAAGAGTGGTTTTCTTAGCATGAATGAACCCTTGCTGCTAGATCATGAAACTGAACGTGATTCAAGTCTGTTTAGGAAGTTTAATTGAACCCTAGTGTTCTATGTAAGAAAAACACTCTGCTTTTGAGAAACGGCATTTTTGAACACTACTGTGTTTCCGATAGGGCCAGTACAGTGAGCTACCTCATCATAAAAGAACTGGCTTTCTACACAAACGAGGCATATCTAGTTCAACTCAGTATTGGAAACTAAGTAGAACAGGAGCTTCTCTTCAGTCCAATACACTGTACTGGCTGGGAACAGACGCGAATGCTATTTGCACTGTATATGGCCAGAATAGTACAAGTATGCTGTTTTTAGCCTGAATGAACCCTTGCTGCTAGAACATGAAACTGAACGTGATTCATCTCCATTTAGGAAGTTTAATTGAACCCTAGTGTGCCATGTAAGAAAAACACTCTGCTTTTGAGAAACAGGCATTCTTGCAGTTTACTGTGTTTCTTTTAGGGCCAGTACAGTGAGCTAGCTCAGAACAAAAGAACTGTGCTACCTACACAATCGGGGAACATCTAGTTAAACTCAGTATTGGAATGTAAGTAAAACAGGAGCTTCTCTTCAGTCCAATACACTGTATTTGCTAGGAACAGACGCGAATGCTATTTGCACTGGGTATGGCCAGAATAGCACAAGAGTTGTGTTCTTAGCCTGAATGAACCCTTGCTGCTAGAACATGAAACTGAACGTGATTAATCTCCATTTAGGAAGTTTAATTGAACCCTAGTGTGCCATGTAAGAAAAATACTCTGCGGTTGAGAAACAGGCATCTTGCAGTTTACTGTGTTTCTTTTAGGGCCAGTACAGTGAGCTAGCTCAGAACAAAAGAACTGTGCTTCCTACACAAACGGGGCACATCTAGTTCAACTCAGTATTGGAAACTAAGTAAAACAGGAGCTTCTCTTCAATCCAATACACTGGAATTGCTGGGAACAGACGACAATGCTATTTGCACTGGGTATGGCCAGAATAGCACAAGAGTGGTATTCTTACCCTGAATGAACCCTTGCTGCTAGAACTTGAAACTGAACGTGATTCAACTCCGTTTAGGAAGTTTAATGGAACACTAGTGTGCCATGCAAGAAAAACAATCTGCTTTTGAGAAACGGGCATTCTTGCACTCTACTGTGTTTTCTATAGGGCCAGTACAGTGAGCTAGCTCAGAACAAAAGAACTGTGCTCCCTACACAGACGAGGCATATCCATCCCAACTCAGTATTGGAAACTAAGTAAAACAGGAGCTTCTCTTCAGTCCAATACACTGTTTTTGCTGTGAACAGACGCGAATGCTATTTGCACTGGCTATGGCCAGAATAGCACAAGAGTGGTGTTCTTAGCCTGAATGTACCCTCGCTGCTAGAACTTGAAACTGAACGTGATTCATCTCCGTTTAGGAAGTTTAATTGAACCCTAGTGTGCCATGTAAGAAAAAAACTCTGCTTTTGAGAAACAGGCATTCTTGCAGTTTACTGTGTTTCTCTTAGGGTCAGTACAGATAGCTAGCTCAGAACAAAAGAACTGTGCTTCCTACACAAACGGGGCATATCTAGTTCAACTCAGTATTGGAAACTAAGAAAAACAGTAGCTTCTCTTCAGTCCAATACACTGTACTTGCTGGGAACAGACGCAAATGACATTTGTACTGTGTATGGCCAGAATAGCACAAGAGTGGTGTTCTTATCCTTAGTGAACAATTTCTGCTAGAACTTGAAACTGACCATGATTCAACTCCATTTAGGAAGTTTAATTCAACCCTAGTGTGCCATGCAAGAAAAACACTCTGCTTTAGAGAAACGGGCATTCTTGCACTCTTTTGTGTTTCCTATGGGGCCAGTAGAGTGAGCTAGCTCAGAACAAATGAACTGTGCTTCCTACACAAACAGTGCATATCTAGTTCAACTCAGTATTGGAAACTAAGTAAAAGAGAAGCTTCTGTTCAGTCCATTACACTGTACTTGCTGGGAACAGACGCGAATGCTATTTGCACTGTGTATGACCTGAAGAGCACGAGTGTTGTTCTTAGCTTGAATGAACACTTGCTGCTACAACTTGAAACTGAAGGTGATTCAACTCTGTTTAGAAAGTTTAATTGAACCCTAGCGTGCCATGTAAGAAAAACACTCTGCTTTTGAGAAACAGGCATTCTTGCAGTACTATGTTTCCTTTAGGGCCAGTAGATTGAGCAAGCTCAGAACAAAAGAACTGTGCCTCCTACACTACGGGGCATATCTAGTTCAACTCAGCATTGGAAACTAAGTAAAACAGGAGCTTCTCTTCAGTCCAATACACTATATTGCTGGGAACAGACGCGAATGCTATTTGCACTGTGTATGGCCAGAATAGCACAAGAGTGGTTTTCTTAGCATGAATGAACCCTTGCTGCTAGATCAGGAAACTGAACGTGATTCAACTCTGTTTAGGAAGTTTAATTGAACCCTAGTATTCTATGTAAGAAAAACACTCTGCTTTTGAGAAACGGGCATTCTTGAACACTACTGTGTTTCCGATAGGGCCAGTACAGTGAGCTACCTCATCATAAAAGAACTGGCTTTCTACACGAACGAGGCATATCTAGTTCAACTCAGTATTGGAAACTAAGTAGAACAGGAGCTTCTCTTCAGTCCAATACACTGTATTTTCTAGGAACAGACGCTAATGCTATTTGCACTGACTATGGCCAGAATAGCACAGGAGTGGTGTTCTTAGCCTGAATGAACCCTTGCTGCTAGAACATGAAACTGAACGTGATTCATCTCCATTTAGGAAGTTTAATTGAACCCTAGTGTGCCATGTAAGAAAAACACTCTGCTTTTGAGAAACAGGCATCTTGCAGTTTACTGTGTTTCTTTTAGGGCCAGTACAATGAGCTAGCTCAGAACAAAAGAACTGTGCTTCCTACACAAACGGGGAACATCTAGTTCAACTCAGTATTGGAAACTAAGTAAAACAGGAGCTTCTCTTCAATCCAATACACTGGAATTGCTGGGAACAGACGCCAATGCTATTTGCACTGGGTATGGCCAGAATAGCACAGGAGTGGTGTTCTTAGCCTGAATGAACCCTTGCTGCTATAACATGAAACTGAACGTGATTTATCTCCATTTAGGAAGTTTAATTGAACCCTAGTGTGCCATGTAAGAAAAACACTCTGCTTTTGAGAAACAGGCATTCTTGCAGTTTACAGTATTTCTTTTAGGGCCAGTACAGTGAGCTAGCTCAGAACAAAAGAACTGTGCTTCCTACACAAACGGGGAACATCTAGTTCAACTCAGTATTGGAAACTAAGTAAAACAGGAGCTTCTCTTCAGTCCAATACACTGTATTTGCTAGGAACAGACGCGAATGCTATTTGCACTGGGTATGGCCAGAATAGCACAAGAGTGGTGTTCTTACCCTGAATGAACCCTTGCTGCTAGAACATGAAACTGAATGTGATTAATCTCCATTTAGGAAGTTTAATTGAACCCTAGTGTGCCATGTAAGGAAAAAACTCTGCTGTTGAGAAACAGGCATCTTGCAGTTTACTGTGTTTGATTTAGGGCCAGTACAGTGAGCTAGCTCAGAACAAAAGAACTGTGCTCCCTACACAAACGGGGCACATCTAGTTCAACTCAGTATTGGAAACTAAGTAAAACAGGAGCTTTTCTTCAATCCAATACACTGGAATTGCTGGGAACAGACGCCAATGCTATTTGCACTGGGTATGGCCAGAATAGCACAAGAGTGGTGTTCTTACCCTGAATGAACCCTTGCTGCTAGAACTTGAAACTGAACGTGATTCAACTCCGTTTAGGAAGTTTAATGGAACACTAGTGTGCCATGCAAGAAAAACAATCTGCTTTTGAGAAACGGGCATTCTTGCACTCTACTGTGTTTTCTATAGGGCCAGTACAGTGAGCTAGCTCAGAACAAAAGAACTGTGCTTCCTACACAGAGGAGGCATATCCATCTCAACTCAGTATTGGAAACTAAGTAAAACAGGAGCTTCTCTTCAGTCCAATACACTGTTTTTGCTGTGAACAGACGCGAAAGCTATTTGCACTGGCTATGGCCAGAATAGCACAAGAGTGGTGTTCTTAGCCTGAATGAACCCTCGCTGCTAGAACTTGAAACTGAACGTGATTCATCTCCGTTTAGGAAGTTTAATTGAACCCTAGTGTGCCATGTAAGAAAAAAACTCTGCTTTTGAGAAACAGGCATTCTTGCAGTCTACTGTGTTTCCTATAGGGCCAGTACAGTGAGCTAGCTCAAAAGAAAAGAACTGTGCTTCCTACACAAACGGGGCATATCTAGTTCAACTCAGTATTGGAAACTAAGTAAAAAAGGAGGTTCTCTTCAGTCCAATACACTGTACTTGCTGGGAACAGACGCAAATCACATTTGCACTGTGTATGGCCAGAAAAGCACAAGAGTGGTGTTCTTATCCTTAGTGAACAATTTCTGCTAGAAGTTGAAACTGAACATGATTCAATTCCGTTTAGGAAGTTTAATTGAACCCTAGTGTGCCATGCAAGAAAAACCCTCTGCTTTAGACAAACGGGCATTCTTACAGTCTTTTGTGATTCCTATTGGGCCAGTAGTGTGAGCTAGCTCAGAACAAAAGAACTGTGCTTCCTACACAAACAGTGCATATCAGGTTCAACTCAGTATTGGAAACTAGGTAAAAGAGAAGCTTCTGTTCAGTCCAATACACTGTACTTGCTGGGAACAGACGCGAATGCTATTTGCACTGTGTATGACCAGGAGAACACGAGTGGTGTTCTTAGCTTGAATGAACAGTTGCTGCTAGAACTTGAAACTGAACGTGATTCAACTACGTTTGGGAAGTTTATTTGAATCCTAGTGTGCCATGCTAGAAAAACACTCTGCTTTTGAGAAACAGGCATTCTTGCAGTTTACTGTGTTTCTTTTAGGGCCAGTACAGATAGCTAGCTCAGAACAAAAGAACTGTGCTTCCTACACAAACGGGGCATATCTAGTTCAACTCAGTATTGGAAACTAAGAAAAACAGGAGCTTCTCTTCAGTCCAATACACTGTAATTGCTGGGAACAGACGCCAATGCTATTTGCACTGGGTATGGCCAGAATAGCACAAGAGTGGTGTTCTTACCCTGAATGAACCCTTGCTGCTAGAACTTGAAATTGAACGTGATTCAACTCCGTTTAGGAAGTTTAATGGAACACTAGTGTGCCATGCAAGAAAAATAATCTGCTTTTGAGAAACGGGCATTCTTGCACTCTACTGTGTTTTCTATAGGGCCAGTACAGTGAGCTAGCTCAGAACAAAAGAACTGTGCTTCCTACACAAACGGGGCACATCTAGTTCAACTCAGTATTGGAAACTAAGTAAAACAGAAGCTTCTCTTCAGTCCAATACACTGTTTTTGCTGTGAACAGACGCAAATGCTATTTGCACTGGGTATGGCCAGAATAGCAAGAGTGGTGTTCTTAGCCTGAATGAACCCTTGCTGCTAGAACTTGAAAGTAAACATGATTCAAATCCGTTTTAGGAAGCTTAATTGAACCCTGTGTGCCATACAAGAAAAACACTCTGCTTTTGAGAAACGGGCATT
This sequence comes from Peromyscus maniculatus bairdii, assembly GCF_049852395.1. Taxonomy (NCBI): domain Eukaryota; kingdom Metazoa; phylum Chordata; class Mammalia; order Rodentia; family Cricetidae; genus Peromyscus; species Peromyscus maniculatus. The sequence continues at coordinate 211,299 of NC_134858.1, forward strand.
CTTGCACTATACTGTGTTTCCTATATGGCCAGTAGAGTGAGCTAGCTCAGAACAAAAGAACTGTGCTTCCTACACAATCGGGGCATATAGGGTTGAACTCAGTATTGGAAACTATGCAAAACAGAAGCTTCTCCTAAGTCCAATACACTGCACTTGCTGGGAACAGACGCGAATGCTATTTGCACTGTGTATGGCCAGAATAGCACAAGAGTGGTTTTCTTAGCATGAATGAACCCTTGCTGCTAGATCATGAAACTGAACGTGATTCAACTCTGTTTAGGAAGTTTAATTGAACCCTAGTGTTCTATGTAAGAAAAACACTCTGCTTTTGAGAAACGGGCATTCTTGAACACTACTGTGTTTCCGATAGGGCCAGTACAGTGAGCTACCTCATCATAAAAGAACTGGCTTTCTACACAAACGAGGCATATCTAGTTCAACTCAGTATTGGAAACTAAGTAGAACAGGAGCTTCTCTTCAGTCCAATACACTGTACTGGCTGGAACAGACGCGAATGCTATTTGCACTGTATATGGCCAGAATAGTACAAGTATGCTGTTTTTAGCCTGAATGAACCCTTGCTGCTAGAACATGAAACTGAACGTGATTCATCTCCATTTAGGAAGTTTAATTGAACCCTAGTGTGCCATGTAAGAAAAACACTCTGCTTTTGAGAAACAGGCATTCTTGCAGTTTACTGTGTTTCTTTTAGGGCCAGTACAGTGAGCTAGCTCAGAACAAAAGAACTGTGCTACCTACACAATCGGGGAACATCTAGTTAAACTCAGTATTGGAATGTAAGTAAAACAGGAGCTTCTCTTCAGTCCAATACACTGTATTTGCTAGGAACAGACGCGAATGCTATTTGCACTGGGTATGGCCAGAATAGCACAAGAGTTGTGTTCTTAGCCTGAATGAACCCTTGCTGCTAGAACATGAAACTGAACGTGATTAATCTCCATTTAGGAAGTTTAATTGAACCCTAGTGTGCCATGTAAGAAAAATACTCTGCGGTTGAGAAACAGGCATCTTGCAGTTTACTGTGTTTCTTTTAGGGCCAGTACAGTGAGCTAGCTCAGAACAAAAGAACTGTGCTTCCTACACAAACGGGGCACATCTAGTTCAACTCAGTATTGGAAACTAAGTAAAACAGGAGCTTCTCTTCAGTCCAAGACAGTGTAATTGCTGGGAACAGACGCCAATGCTATTTGCACTGGGTATGGCCAGAATAGCACAAGAGTGGTGTTCTTAGCCTGAATGACCCCTTGCTGCTAGAACTTGAAACTGAACGTGATTCAACTCCGTTTAGGAAGTTTAATGGAACACTAGTGTGCCATGCAAGAAAAACAATCTGCTTTTGTGAAACGGGCATTCTTGCACTCTACTGTGTTTTCTATAGGGCCAGTACAGTGAGCTAGCTCAGAACAAAAGAACTGTGCTTCCTACACAATCGGGGCATATCCATCTCAACTCAGTATTGGAAACTAAGTAAAACAGGAGCTTCTCTTCAGTCCACTACACTGTACTTGCTGGGAAGAGACGCGAATGCTATTTGCACTGGGTATGGCCAGAATAGCACGAGTGGTGTTCTTAGCTTGAATGAACCCTTGCTGCTAGAACTTGAAAGTGAATGTGATTCAAATCCGTTTTAGGAAGTTTAATTGAACCCTAGTGTGCCATGTAAGAAAAACACTCTGCTTTTGAGAAACAGGCATTCTTGCAGTTTACTGTGTTTCTTTTAGGGTCAGTACAGTGAGCTATCTCAGAACAAAAGAACTGTGCTTCCTACACAAACGGGGAACATCTAGTTCAACTCAGTATTGGAAACTAAGTAAAACAGGAGCTTCTCTTCAGTCCAATACACTGTATTTGCTAGGAACAGACGCGAATGCTATTTGCAATGCGTATGGCCAGAATAGCACAAGAGTGGTGTTCTTAGCCTGAATGAACCCTTGCTGCTAGAACATGAAACTGAACGTGATTAATCTCTATTTAGGAAGTTTAATTGAACCCTAGTGTGCCATGTAAGAAAAAACTCTGCTGTTGAGAAACAGGCATCTTGAAGTTTACTGTGTTTCTTTTAGGGCCAGTACAGTGAGCTAGCTCAGAACAAAAGAACTGTGCTTCCTACACAAACGGGGCACATCTAGTTCAATTCAGTATTGGAAACTAAGTAAAACAGGAGCTTCTCTTCAGTCCAATACACTGGAATTGCTGTGAACAGACGCGAATGCTATTTGCACTGGGTATGGCCAGAATAGCACAAGAGTGGTGTTCTTAGCCTGAATGAACCCTTGGTGCTAGAACTTGAAACTGAACGTGATTCATCTCCGTTTAGGAAGTTTATTTGAACCCTAGTGTGCCATGCAAGAAAAACACTCTGCTTTTGAGAAACCGGCATTCTTGCACTATACTGTGTTTCCTATATGGCCAGTAGAGTGAGCTAGCTCAGAACAAAAGAACTGTGCTTCCTACACAATCGGGGCATATAGGGTTGAACTCAGTATTGGAAACTATGCAAAACAGAAGCTTCTCTTAAGTCCAATACACTGCACTTGCTGGGAACAGACGCGAATGCTATTTGCACTGTGTATGGCCAGAATAGCACAAGAGTGGTTTTCTTAGCATGAATGAACCCTTGCTGCTAGATCATGAAACTGAACGTGATTCAACTCTGTTTAGGAAGTTTAATTGAACCCTAGTGTTCTATGTAAGAAAAACACTCTGCTTTTGAGAAATGGGCATTCTTGAACACTACTGTGTTTCCGATAGTGCCAGTACAGTAAGGTACCTCATCATAAAAGAACTGGCTTCCTACACAAAGAGGCATATCTAATTCAACTCAGTATTGGAAACTAAGTAAAACAGGAGCTTCTCTTCAGTCCAATACACTGTATTTGCTAGGAACAGATGCAAATGCTATTTGCATTGTGTATGGCCAGCATAGCACAAGAGTGGTATCTAAGACTGAGTGAACACTTGCTGGTAGTACTTGAAACTGAACGTGATTCAACTCCGTTTAGGAAGTGTAATCGAACCGTAGTGTGCCATGCAAGGAAAACACTCTGCTTTTAAGAAACGGGCATTCTTGCACTCTACTGTGTTTCCTATACAGTCAGTACAGTGAGCTAGCGCAGAACAAAAGAACTGTGCTTCCTTCAGAAACAGTGCATATCTAGTGCAATTTTGTATTTTAAACTAAGTAAAACAGGAGCTTCTCTTCAGTCCAATTCACTGTACTTGATAGGAACAGACGCGAATACTATTTGCACTGTGTATGATCAGAAAAGCACATGAGTGCTGTTCTTATCCTGAATGAAGACTTGCTGCAGGAACTTGAAACTGCCCGTGATTCAACTCCGTGTAGGAAATTTAATTGATCCCTAGTATGCCATGCAAGAAAAACACTCTGCTTTTGAGAAATGTCATTCATGTACTCTACTGTGTTTCCTATGGGGCCAGTAGAGTGAGCCAACTCAGAAAAAAAGAACTGTGCTTCCTACACAAACGGGGCATATAGGGTTCAACTCAGTATTGGAAACTAAGTAAAACAGAAGCTACTCTTCAGTTCAATACACTGTACTTGCTGGGAACAGACGCGAATGAGATTTGCACTGTGTATGGCCAGAATAGCACAAGAGTGGTGTTCTTATACTGAGTGAACCCTTTCTGCTAGAACTTGAAACTGAACGTGATTCAACTCCGTTTAGGAAGTTTAATTGAACCCTAGTGTGCCATGTAATAAAAACACTCTGCTTTTGAGAAACGGGCATTCTTGCAGTCTACTATGTTTCCTTTAATGCCAGGACATTGAGCTAGCTCAGAACAAAAGAACTGTGCTTCCTACACAAACGGGGCATACCCATCTCAACTCATTATTGGAAACTAAGTAAAACAGGAGCTTATCTTCAGTCCATTACAGTGTACTTGCTGGGAACAGACGCGAATGCTATTTGCACTGGGTATGGCCAGAATGGCAAGAGTGGTGTTCTTAGCCTGAATGAACCCTTGCTGCTAGTTCTTGAAAGTGAACGTGATTCAAATCGGTTTTAGGAAGTTTAATTGAACCCTGTGTGCAATGCAAGAAAAACACTCTTCTTTTGAGAAACGGGCATTCTTGCACTCTACCGTGTTTCCTATAGGGCAAGTTCAGTGAGCTATATGAGAACAAAAGAACTGTGCTTCCTACACAACTGAGCATATAGGGTTCAACTCAGTATTCGAAACTAAGTAAAAAAGGAGCTTCTCTTCAGTCCAATACACTGTACTTGCTGGGAACAGACACGAATGCGATTTGTACTGTGTATGGCCAGAATAGCAAAAGAGTCTTGTTCTTAGCCTGAATGAACTCTTGCTTCTAGAACTTGAACCTGAACGTGATTCAACTCCGTTTAGGAAGTGTAATGGGACCCTAGAGTGCCGCAATTAAAACACTCTGTTTTTGAGAAACGGGCAATCTTGCACTCTACTGTGTTTCCTATAGGGCCAGTACAGTGAGCTGACTCAGAACAACGAACTGTGCTTCCTACACAAACGGGGCATATCTAGTTGAAGTCAGTATTGGAAACTAAGTAAAAGAGGAGCTTCTCTTCAGTCCAATACACTGTACTTGCGGGGAACAGAAACGAACGCTATTTGCACTGTGTATGGTCAGAATAGCACATGAGTGGTGTTCTTATCCTGAATGAAAACTTGCTGCAGGAACTTGAAACTGAACGTGATTCAAATCCGTATAGGAAATTTAATTGAACCCTAGTGTGCCATGCAAGAAAAACACTCTGCTTTTGAGAAATGTCATTCTTGTACTCTACTTTGTTTCCTATGGGGCCAGTACAGTGAGCCAAAACAGAACAAAAGAACTGTGCTTCCTACACAAACGGGGCATACAGGGTTCAAATCAGTATTGGAAACTAAGTAAAACAGAAGCTTCTCTTCAGTCCAATACACTGTACTTGCTGGGAACAGACGTGAATGCGATTTGCACTGTGTATTGTCAGAATAGCACAAGAGTGGTGTTCTTAGCCTCAATAAACACTTGCTGCTAGAACTTGAAACTGAACGTGATTCAACTCCGTTTAGGAAGTTTAATTGAACCCTAGTGTGCCATGCAAGAAAGCCCTCTGCTTTTGAGAAACGGGCATTCTTGCACTCTTCTGTGTTTCCAATAGGACCAGTACAGTGAGCTAGCTCAGAACAAAAGAACTGTGCTTCCTACACAAACGGGAATATCTAGTTCAACTCAGTATTGGAAAATAAGTAAACCAGGAGCTTCTCTTCAGTCCATTACACTGTTCATGCAGGGAACAGCCACGAATGCTATTTGCACTGTGTATGGCCAGAATAGAACAAGAGTGGTGTTCTTAGCCTGAATGGAGACTTGCTGCTAGAACTTGAAACTGAACGTGATTCAACTCCATTTAGGAAGTTGAATTGAACCCTAGTGTGCCATGTAAGAGAAAACTCTGCTTTTGAGAAACGGGCATTCTTGCACTCTACAGTGTTTCCTATGGGACCAGTACAGTGAGCTAGCTCAGAAGAAAAGAACTGTGCTTCCTACACAAATGAGGCATATCCATCTCAACTCAGTATGAAAACTAAGTAAAACAGTGGTTTCTCTTCAGTCCAATACCCTGTATTAGATGGGAACAGACGCGAATGCTATTTGCACTGGTTATGGCCAGAATAGCACAAGAGTGGTGTTCTTAGCCTGAATGAACCCTTGCTGCTAGAACTTGAAACTGAACGTGATTCAACTCCATTTAGGAAGTTTAATGGTACCCTAGTGTGCCATGCAAGAGAAACACTCTGCTTGTGAGAAACGGGCATTCTTGCACTCTACTGTGTTTCCTAAGGGGCCAGTATAGTGAGCTAGCTCGGAACCAAAGATCTGTGATTCCTACACAAACAGACCATATAGGGTTCAACTCATTATTGGAAACTAAGTAAAACAGAAGCTTCTCTTCAGTTCAATACACTGTAATTGCTGGGAACAGAAGCGAATGAGATTTGCACTGTGTATGTCCTGAATAGCACAAGAGTGGTGTTCTTAACCTGAATAAACCCTTGCTGCCAGAACTTGAAACTGAACGTGATTCAACTCTGTTTAGGAAGTTTAATGGGACCCTAGTGTGCCATGCAAGAAAAACACTCTGCTTTTGACAAATGGGCATTCTTGCACTCTACTGTATTTCCTATAGGTCCAGTACGGTGAGCTAGCTCACAATAAAAGAACTGTGCTTCTTACGCAAACAGGGCACATCTAGTTCAACTCAGTAATGGAAACTAAGTAAAACAGGAGCTTCTCTTCAGTCCAAACACTGTACTTGCTGGGAAGAGACGCTAAAGCTATTTGCACTGTATATGGTCAGAATAGCACAAGAGTAGTGTTCTTAGCCTGAATAAGACTTGCTGTCCGAACTTGAAACTGAACATGATTCAACTCCTTTTAGGAAGTTTAATTGAACCCTAGTGTGCCATGCAAGAAAACACTCTGCTTTTGAGAAACGGGCATTCTTGCACTCTTCTGTGATTCCTATAGGGCCAGTACAGTGAGCTAGCTCAGAACAAAAGTACTGTGCTTCCTACACAAACGGGAATATCTAGTTCAACTCAGCATTGGAAACTAAGTAAACCAGCAGCTTCTCTTCAGTTCAATACACTATGCTTGCTGGGAACAGACGCGAATGCTATTTGCACTGTGTATGGCCAGAATAGCACAAGAGTGGTGTTCTTATCGTGATTGAACACTTTCTGCTATAACGTGAAACTGAACGTGATTCAACTCCATTTAGGTAGTTTAATTGAACCCTAGTGTGTCATGTAAGAAAAACACTCTGCTTTTCAGAAACGGGCATTCTTAAAGTCTACTGTGTTTCCTTTAATGTCAGTACAGGGAGCTAGCTCAGAACAAAAGAACTGTGCAACCTAAACAAATGAGGCATATCCATCTCAACTCAGTATGGAAACTAAGTAAAACAGGAGTTTCTCTTCAGTCCAATACCCTGTATTAGATGGGAACAGACGCGAATGCTATTTGCACTGGTTATGGCCAGAATAGCACAAGAGTGCTGTTCTTAGCCTGAATGAACCCTTGCTGCTAGAACTTGAAACTGAACGTGATTCAACTCCATTTAGGAAGTTTAATGGTACCCTAGTGTGCCATGCAAGAGAAACACTCTGCTTGTGAGAAACGGGCATTCTTGCACTCTACTGTGTTTCCTATGGGGCCAGTATCATGAGCTAGCTCGGAACCAAAGATCTGTGATTCCTACACAAACAGACCATATAGGGTTCAACTCAGTATTGGAAACTAAGTAAAACAGAAGCTTCTCTTCAGTTCAATACACTGTAATTGCTGGGAACAGAAGCGAATGTGATTTGCACTGTGTATGGCAAGAATAGCACAAGAGTGGTGTTCTTACCTGAGCGAACACTTTATGCTAGAACTTGAAACTGAACGTGCTTCAACTCCGTTTAGGAAGTTTAATTTAACCCTAGTGTGCCATGCAATTAAAACACTATGCTTTTGAGAAATGGGCATTCTTATACTCTACTGTGTTTCCTACAGGGCCAGTACAGTGAGCTAGCTCAGAACCAAAGAACTGTGCTTCCTACACAATCAGGGCATATAGGGTTCAACTCAGTATTGGAAACTAAGTAAAACAGAAGCTTGTCTTCAGTCCAATACACTGTACTTGCTGGGAACAGACGCGAATGCGATTTGCACTGTGTATGGCCAGAATAGCACAAGAGTGGTGTTCTTAACCTGAATAAACCCTTGCTGCCAGAACTTGAAACTGAACGTGATTCAACTCTGTTTAGGAAGTTTAATGGGACCCTAGTGTGCCATGAAAGAAAAACACTCTGCTTTTGACAAACGGGCATTCTTGCACTCTACTGTGTTTCCTATAGGTCCAGTACGGTGAGCTAGCTCAGAATAAAAGAACTGTGCTTCCTACACAAACATGGCAAATCTAGTTCAACTCAGTATTGGAAACTAAGTAAAACAGGAGCTTCTCTTCAGTCCAATACACTGTACTTGCTGGGAACAGACGCGAATGCTATTTGCACTGTGTATATTCAGAATAGCACAAGAGTGGTGTTCTTAACATGAATGAAGACTTGTTGCTAGAACATGAAACTGAAAGTGAATCAACTCCGTTTAGGAAGTTTAATGGAACCCTAGTGTTCCATGCAACACTCTGCTTTTGAGAAACGGGCATTCTTGCACTCTACTGTGTTTCCTATGGGGCCAGTACAGTGAGCTAGATCAGACAAAAAGAAATGTGCTTCCTACACAAACGGGGCATATAGGGTTCAACTCAGTATTGTAAACTAAGTAAAACAGAAGCTTCTCTTCAGTTCAATACACTGTACTTGCTGGGAACAGACGCGAATGAGATTTGCACTGTGTATGGCCAGAATAGCACAAGAGTGGTGTTCTTATCCTGAGTGACCACTTTCTGCTAGAACTTGAAACTGAACGTTATTCAACTCCGTTTAGGAAGTTTAATGGGATCATAGTGTGCCATGCAATTAAAACACTCTGCTTTGAGAAACGGGCATTCTTGCACTCTACTGTGTTTCCTAGAAGGCCAGTACAGTGAGCTAGCTCACAATAAAAGAACTGTGCTTCTTACGCAAACAGGGCACATCTAGTTCAACTCAGTATTGGAAACTAAGTAAAACAGGAGCTTCTCTTCAGTCCAAACACTGTACTTGCTGGGAAGAGATGCTAAAGCTATTTGCATGTATATGGTCAGAATAGCACAAGAGTAGTGTTCTTAGCCTGAGTAAGACTTGCTGCCCGAACATGAAACTGAACATGATTCAACTCCGTATAAGAAGTTTAACTGAACCCTAGTGTGCCATGTAAGAGAAGCACTCTCCTTTTGAGAAACGGGCATTCTTGCACTCTACTGTGTTTCCTATGGGGCCAGTACAGTGAGCTATCTCAGAACAAATAAACTGTGCTTCCTACACAAACTGGGCATATCTAGTTCAACTCGGTATTTTAAACTAAGTCAAAAAGAAGCTTTTCTTCAGTCCATTACACTGTACTTGCTGGGAATAGACGCGAATGCAATTTGCACTATGTATGGCCAGAATAGCACAATAGTGGTATTTGTAGCCTGAATGAACACTTGCTGCTAGTACTTGAAACTGAACGTGATTCAACTCCGTTTCGAAGTTTAATTGAACCGTAGTGTGCCATGCAAGGAAAACACTCTGCTTTTGAGAAACGGGCATTCTTGCACTCTACTGTGTTTCGTATAGGGCCAGAACAGTGATCTAGCTCAAAAAAAAGAACTGGGCTTCCTACACAAACAGAGCATATCTATTTCAAGTCAGTATTGGAAACTAAGTAAAACAGGAGCTTCTCTTCATTCTAATACACTGCACTTGCTGGGAACAGACGCGAATGCAATTTGCACTGTGTAATGACAGAATAGCACAAGAGTGGTGTTATTAGCCTGAATGAACCCTTGCTGCTAGAACTTGAAACTGAACGTGATTCAACCCCGTATAGGAAGTTTAATTGAACCCTAGTGTGCCATACAAGAAAAACACTCTGCTTTTGAGAAACGTCATTCTTGCACTCGACTGTGTTTCCTATGGGGCCAGTACAGTGAGCTAGCTCAGAACAAAAAAACTGTGCTTCCTACACTAATGGGGCATATAGGGTTCAACTCAGTATTGGAAACTAAGTAAAACAGAAGGATCTCTTCAGTCCAATACAGTGTACTTGCTTGGAACAGACGCGAATGCGATTTGCACTGTGTATGGCCAGAATAGCACAAGGGTGGTGTTCTTAGCCTGAATGAATCATTGCTGCTAGAACTTCAAACTGAATGTGATACAACTCCGTTTACGATGTTTAATTGAACTCTAGTGTGCCATGAAAGAAAAATCTCGGCTTTTGTAAAGAGACATTCTTGTACTCTACTGTGTTTCCTTTAAGGCCAGTACAGTGAGCTACCTCAAAACAAAAGAAATGTGCTCCCTACACAAATGGGGCATATCTAGTTCAAATCAGTACAGGAAACTAAGTAAAACAGGAGCTTCTTTCAGTCCAAAACACTTTACTTGCTGGGAATAGATGCGAGTGATATTTACACTGGGTATGGCCAGAATAGCACAAGAGTGGTCTTCTTACCTTGAATTAACACCTGCTGCTAGAACTTGAAACTGGATGTGATAATACCTCCATTAGGAAGTTTACTTGAACCCTAGTTTGCCATACAAGTAAAACCCTCTGCTTTTGAGAAACAGGCATTCTTGCACTCTACTGTGTTTCTTATAGGGCCAGTACAATGAGCTAGCTCAGAACAAAAGGACTGTGCTTCCTACACAAACGGGGTATATCTAGTTCAACTCAGTATAGGAAACTAAGTAAAACAGGAGCTTCTCTTCAGTCCTGTACACTGTACATCCTGGAAACAGACACGAATGCTATTTTGCACTGTGTATGGCAAGAAGAGGACAAGAGTGGTGTTCTTAGCCTGAATGAACCCTTGCTGCTAGAACTTGAAACTGAATGTGATTCAACTCTGTATAGGTATTTTAATTGAACCCTAGTGTGCCATGTAAAAAACACTCTGCTGTTGAGAAATGGGCATTCTTGCACTCTTCTGTGCTTCCTATAAGACCAGTACAGTGAGCAAGCTCAGAACGAAAGAACTGTGCTTCCTACACAAACGAGGCATATCTGGTTCAACTCAGTATTTGAAACTAAGTAAAACAGAAGATAGTCTTCAATCCAATACACTGTACTTTCTGGGAACAGACGCGAATGGTATTTGTACAGTGTATGGCCAGAATAGAACAAGAGTTATGTTTTTAGCCTGAATGAACCTTTGCTGCTAGAACTTGAAACTAAATGTTATTCAACTCCGTTTAGGAAGTTTAATTGAACCCTAGTGTGCCATGGAAGAAAAACACTCCGTTTTTGAGAAACGGGCATTCTTGCACTCTACGGTGTTTCCTAAAGGGCCAGTACAGTGAGCTATTAGAGCAAAAGAACTGTTCTTCCTACAAAACGGGGCATATCTAGTTCTAATCAGTATTGGAAACTAAGTCAAACAGGAGTATCTCTTTAGTCCAATACACTCTACTTGCTGGGAACAGACGCGAGTGATATTTGCACTGGGTATCGCCAGAATACAACAAGAGTGGTGTTCTTACCCTGAATTAACACTTGTTGCTAGAACTTGAAACTAAATGTGATTAAACTCCGATTAGGAAGTTTAATTGTACCCTAGATTGCCATACAAGTAAAACACTCTGCTTTTGCAAAAAGGGCATTCTTGCACCCTCCTGTGTTTCCTATTTTGCCAGTAGAGTGAGCTATCTCAAAACAATAGAACTGTGCCTCCTTCACAAACGGGGCATATCTAGTTTTACTCACTATTGGATACTAAGTAAAACAGTGGATTCTCTTTAGTCCAATACACTGTACATGCTGGGAACAGACGCGAATGCTATTTGCACTGTGTATGTCCAGAATAGCACAAGAGTGTTGTTCTTAGCCTGAATGAACCCTTGCTGCTAGAACTTGAAACTGAAAGTAATTCAACTCCGTTTAGGAAGGTGAATTGAACACTAGTGTGCCATGCAAGAAAAACACTCTGCTTCTGAAAAAAGGGCATTCTTGCAATCTACTGTGATTCCTATAGGGCCAGTATTGAGCTAGCTCAGGAAAAAAGTACTGTGCTTTCCACACAAAACCAACATATCTAGTTCAACTCAGTATTGGAAACTAAGTAAAACAGGAGCTTCTCGACATTCCAATACACTGTACTTGCTGGGAATAGACGTGAATGCTATTTGCACTGTCTATGTCCAGCATAGCACATGAGTGTTTTCATAGACTGAGTGAACCCTTGCTGCTAGATCTTGAAACGGAACGTGATTCAACTCCGTTTAGGAAGTTTAATTGAACACTACTGTGCCTTGCAAGAAAAACACTCTGCTTTTGATAAACAGGCATTCTTGTAGTTTGCTGTGTTTCTTTTAGGGCCAGTACAGATAGCTAGCTCAGAACAAAAGAACTGTGCTTCCTACACAAATGGGGCATATCTAGTTCAACTCAGTATTGGAAACTAAGAAAAACAGGAGCTTCTCTTCAGTCCAATACACTGTACTTGCTGGGAACAGACGCCAATGCAATTTGCACTGTGTATGGCCAGAATAGCACAAGAGTGGTGTTCTTACCCTGAATGAACCCTTGCTGCTAGAACATGAAACTGAACGTGATTCAACTCCGTTTAGGAAGTTTAATGGAACACTAGTGTGCCATGCAAGAAAAACAATCTGCTTTTGAGAAACGGGCATTCTTGCACTCTACTGTGTTTTCTATAGGGCCAGTACAGTGAGCTAGCTCAGAACAAAAGAACTGTGCTTCCTACACAGACGGGGCATATCCATCTCAACTCAGTATTGGAAACTAAGTAAAACAGGAGCTTCTCTTCAGTCCAATACACTGTTTATGCTGTGAACAGACGCGAATGCTATTTGCACTGGGTATGGCCAGAATAGCAAGAGTGGTGTTCTTAGCCTGAATGAACCCTTGCTGCTAGAACTTGAAAGTGAACGTGATTCAAATCTTTTTTAGGAAGTTTAATTGAACCCTGTGTGCCATGCAAGAAAAACACTCTTCTTTTGAGAAACGGGCATTCTTGCACTATACTGTGTTTCCTATATGGCCAGTAGAGTGAGCTAGCTCAGAACAAAAGATCTGTGCTTCCTACACAATCGGAGCATATAGGGTTGAACTCAGTATTGGAAACTATGCAAAACAGAAGCTTCTCCTAAGTCCAATACACTGCACTTGCTGGGAACAGACGCGAATGCTATTTGCACTGTGTATGGCCAGAATAGCACAATAGTGGTTTTCTTAGCATGAATGAACCCTTGCTGCTAGATCATGAAACTGAACGTGATTCAACTCTGTTTAGGAAGTTTAATTGAACCCTAGCGTTCTATGTAAGAAAAACACTCTGCTTTTGAGAAACGGGCATTCTTGAACACTACTGTGTTTCCGATAGGGCCAGTACAGTGAGCTACCTCATCAAAAAAGAACTGGCTTTCTACATAAAAGAGGCACATCTAGTTCAACTCAGTATTGGAAACTAAGTAGAATAGGAGCTTCTCTTCAGTCCAATACACTGTATTTGCAAGGATCAGACGCGAATGCTATTTGCACTGGGTATGGCCAGAATAGCACAGGAGTGGTGTTCTTAGCCTGAATGAACCCTTGCTGCTAGAACATGAAACTGAACGTGATTCGTCTCCATTTAGGAAGTTTAATTGAACCCTAGTGTGCCATGTAAGAAAAACACTCTGCTTTTGAGAAACAGGCATTCTTGCAGTTTACTGTGTTTCTTTTAGGGCCAGTACAGTGAGCTATCTCAGAACAAAAGAACTATGCTTCCTACACAAACGGGGAACATCTAGTTCAACTCAGTATTGAAAACTAAGTAAAACAGGAGCTTCTCTTCAGTCCAATACACTGTATTTGCTAGGAACAGACGCGAATGCTATTTGCACTGGGTATGGCCAGAATAGCACAAGAGTGGTGTTCTTAGCCTGAATGAACCCTTGCTGCTAGAACATGAAACTAAACGTGATTAATCTCCATTTAGGAAGTTTAATTGAACCCTAGTGTGCCATGTAAGAAAAAAACTCTGCTGTTGAGAAACAGGCATCTTGCAGTTTACTGTGTTTCTTTTAGGGCCAGTACAGTGAGCTAGCTCAGAACAAAAGAACTGTGCTTCCTACACAAACGGGGCACATCTTGTTCAACTCAGTATTGGAAACTAAGTAAAACAGGAGCTTCTCTTCAGTCCAATACACTGGAATTGCTGGGAACAGACGCCAATGCTATTTGCACTGGGTATGGCCAGAATAGCACAACAGTGGTGTTCTTAGCCTGAATGAACCCTTGGTGCTAGAACTTGAAACTGAACGTGATTCAACTCCGTTTAGGAAGTTTATTTGAACCCTAGTGTGCCATGCAAGAAAAACACTCTGCTTTTGAGAAACGGGCATTCTTGCACTATACTGTGTTTCCTATGTGGCCAGTAGAGTGAGCTAGCTCAGAACAAAAGAACTGTGCTTCCTACACAATCGGGGCATATAGGGTTGAACTCAGTATTGGAAACTATGCAAAACAGAAGCTTCTCCTAAGTCCAATACACTGCACTTGCTGGGAACAGACGTGAACGCTATTTGCACTGTGTATGGCCAGAATAGCACAAGAGTGGTTTTCTTAGCATGAATGAACCCTTGCTGCTAGATCATGAAACTGAACGTGATTCAACTCTGTTTAGGAAGTTTAATTGAACCCTAGTGTTCTATGTAAGAAAAACACTCTGCTTTTGAGAAACGGGCATTCTTGAACACTACTGTGTTTCCGATAGGGCCAGTACAGTAAGGTACCTCATCATAAAAGAACTGGCTACCTACACAAAGAGGCATATCTAATTCAACTCAGTATTGGAAACTAAGTAAAACAGGAGCTTCTCTTCAGTCCAATACACTGTATTTGCTAGGAACAGACGCGAATGCTATTTGCACTGTGTATGGCCAGCATAGCACAAGAGTGGTATCTAAGACTGAGTGAACACTTGCTGGTAGTACTTGAAACTGAACGTGATTCAACTCCGTTTAGGAAGTGTAATCGAACCGTAGTGTGCCATGCAAGAAAAACACTCTGCTTTTAAGAAACGGGCATTCTTGCACTCTACTGTGTTTCCTATACAGTCAGTACAGTGAGCTAGCGCAGAACAAAAGAACTGTGCTTCCTACACAAACAGTGCATATCTAGTTCAATTCAGTATTTTAAACTAAGTGAAACAGGAGCTTCTCTTCAGTCCAATACATTGTACTTGCTGGGAAAAGTCTTGAATGAGATTTGTACTGTGTATGGCCAAAATAGCACAAGAGTGGTGTTCTTAGCCTGAATGAACCCTTGCTGCTAGAACTTAAAACTGAACGCGATTCAACACCGTTTAGGAAGTTTAATGGGACCCTAGTGTGCCATGCAATTAAAACACTCTGCTTCTGAGAAACGGGCATTCTTGCTCTCTACTGTGTTTCCTATAGGGCCAGTACAGTGAGCAAGCTCAATACAAAAGAACTGAGCTTCCTACACAAACGGGGCATATAGGGTTCAACTCAGTATTGGAAAATAAGTAAAACAGGAGCTTCTCCTCAGTCCAATACACTGTACTTGCTGGGAACAGACGCGAATGCGATTTGCACTGTGTATGGCCAGAATAGCACAAGAGAGGTGTTCTTAGAATGAATAAACCCTAGCTGCTAGAACTTGAAACTGAACGTGATTCAACTCTGTTTAGGAAGTTTAATTGAACCCTAGTGTGCCATGTAAGAAAAACACTCTGCTTTTGAGAAACAGGCATTCTTGCAGTCTACTGTGTTTCTTTAAGGGCCAGTACGGTGACCAAGCTCAGAATAAAAGAACTTTGCTACCTACACAAACGGGGCATATCTAGTTCACCTCAGGATTGGAAACTAAGTAAAACAGGAGCTTCTCTTCAGTCCAATACACTATACTTGCTGGGAACAGACGCGAATGCTATTTGTACTGTGTATGGTCAGAATAGCACAAGAGTGGTGTTCTCAGCCTGGAAGAAGACTTGCTGCTAGAACTTGAAACTGGACGTGATTCACCTCCGTTTAGGAAGTTTAAAGGAACCCTAGTGTGCCATGCAAGAAAAACACTCTGCTTTTGAGAAACGGGCATTTGTGCACTCTTTTGTGTTTCCAATGGGGCCAGTAGAGTGAGCTAGCTCAGAACAAAAGAAATGTGCTTCCTACACAAACGGGGCGTATAGGGTTCAACTCAGTATTCGAAACTAAGTAAAACAGGAGCTTCTCTTCTGTCCAAAACACTGTACTTGCTGGGAACAGACGCGAATGCGATTTGCACTGTTTATGGCCAGAATAGCACAAGAGTTGTGTTCTTAGCCTGAGTGAAGACTTGCTGATAGAACTTGAAATTGAATGTGATTCAACTCCGTTTAGGAAGTTTAATTGAACCCTAGTGTGCCATGCAAGAAAAACACTCTGCTTTTGAGAAACGGGCATTCTTGAACTCTACTGAGTTTCCTATAGGGCCAGTACAGTGAGCTAGCTCCGAACAAAAGAACTGAGCGTCCTACACAAACGGGGCATATCTAGTTCAACTCAGTATTGGAAACTAAGTAAAACAGGAGCTTCTCTTCACTCCAATACACTGTACTAGCTGGGAACAGACGCGAATGCTATTTTCACTGTGTATGGCCAGAATAGCACAAGAGTGGTGTTTTTAGCCTGAATGAAGACTTGCTGCTACAACTTGAAACTGAACGTGATTCAACTCCGTTTAGGAAGTTTAATTGAACCCTAGTGTGCCAAAACACTCTGATTTTGAGAAACGGGCATTGTTGCAGTCTACTGTGTTTCCTTTAATGCCAGTACAGTGAGCTAGCGCAGAACAAAAGAACTGTGCTTCCTACACAAACGGGGCATATCCAACTTATCTCAGTATTGGAAACTAAGTAAAACAGGAGCTTCTCTTCAGTCCATTACACTGTACTTGCTGGGAAATGAAGCGAATGCAATTTGCACTGTTTATGGCCAGAATAGCACAAAAGTGGTGTTTTTAGCCTGAATATCCCCTTGTTGCAAGAACTTGAAAATGAACGTGATTCAACCTCGTTTAGGAAATTTAATTGAACAATAGAGTGCAATGCAATAAAAACACTCTGCTTTTGAGAAACCGGCATTCTTGCACTCTACTGTGTTTCCTATCAGGTCAGTACAGTGAGCTAGCTCAGAACAAAAGAACTGTGCCTCCTAAACAAACGGGGCATATAAGGTTCAACTCAGTATTGGAAACTAAGTAAAACAGAAGTTTCTCTTCAGTCCAATACACTGTATTTTCTAGGAACAGACGCGAATGCGATTTGAACTGTGTAATGCCAGAATAGCACAAGAGTGGTGTTCTTAGCCTGAGTGAACCCTTGCTGCTAGTACTGACACTGAACGTGATTCAACACCGTTTATGAAATTTAATTGAACCCTAGTGTGCCATGCAAGAAAAACAGTCTTCTTTTGAGAAACGGGCATTCTTGCACTCTACTGTGTTTCCTATAGGGTCAGTACAGTGAGCTAGCTCAGAAAAAAAAACTGTGCTTCCTACACAAACAGTGCATATCTAGTTCAAATCATTATTTGAAACTAAGTAAAACAGGAGCTTCTCTTCAGTCCAATACACTGTACTTGCTGGGAACAGACGAGAATGTGATTAGCACTGTGTATGGCCAGAATAGCACAAGAGTCGTGTTCTTAGCGTGAATGAACCCTTGCCGCTCGAACTTGAAACTGAACGTGATTCAACTCCATTTAGGAAGTTTAATGGGACCCTAGTGTGCCATGCAAGAGAAACAATTTGCTTTTGAGAAACGGGCATTCTTGCACTCTACTGTGTTTCCTATGGGGCCAGTAGAATGAGTTAGCTCAGAACAATAGAACTGTGCTTCCTACACAAACGGGCCATATAGGTTCAACTCAGTATTGGAAACTAAGTAAAACAGAAGCTTCTCTTCAGTCCAATACACTGTATTTGCTGGGAACCGACGCGAATGCTATTTGCACTGGGTATGGCCAGAATAGCACAAGAGTCGTGTTCTTAGCCTGAATGAACCCTTGCTGCTAGAACTTGAAACTGAACGTGATTCAACTCCGTTTAGGACGTTTAATTGAACCCTAGTGTGCCATGCAAGAAAAACACTCTGCTTTTCAGAAACGGGCATTCTTACACACTTCTGTGCTTCCTATAGGGCCAGTACAGTGAGGTAGCTCAGAACAAAAGAACTGTGCTTCCTACACAAACGGGCCATATAGGTTCAACTCAGTATTGGAAACTAAGTAAAACAGGAGCTTCTCTTCAGTACAATACACTGTACTTGCTGGGAACAGACGCGAATGCGATTTGCACTGTGTAATGCCAGAATTGCACAAAAGTGGTTTTTTTAGCCTGAATGCACCCTTGCTGCTGGAACTTGAAACTGAACGTGATTCAATCTCGTTTAGGAAGTTTAATTGAAACATAGAGTGCCATGCAATAAAAACACACTTCTTTTGAGAAACGGGCATTCTTGCACTCCACTGTGTTTCCTATAGGGCCATTTCAGTGAGCTAGCTCAGAACAAAAGAACTGTGCTTTCTACACAAACGGGGCATATAGGGTTCAACTCAGTATTCGAAACTAAGTAAAACATAAGCTTCTCTTCAGTCCAATACACTGTACTTGCTGGGAACAGATGCGAATGCGATATGCACTGTGTATGGCCAGCATAGCACAAGAGTGGTATCTTAGACTGAGTGAACACTTGCTGGTAGTTCTTTAAAACTGAACGTGATTCAACTCCGTTTAAGAAGTGTAATCGAACCGTAGTGTGCCATGCAAGAAAAACACTCTGCTTTTGAGAAACGGGCATTCTTGCACTCTACTGTGTTTCCTATACGGTCAGTACAGTGAGGTAGCGCAGAACAAAAGAACTGTGCTTCCTACAGAAACAGTGCATATCTAGTGCAATTTTGTATTTTAAACTAAGTAAAACAGGAGCTTCTCTTCAGTCCAATACACTGTACTTGCTGGGAAGAGACGCGAATGCTATTTGCACTGGGTATGGCCAGAATAGCACGAGTGGTGTTCTTAGCCTGAATGAACCCTTGCTGCTAGAACTTGAAAGTGAATGTGATTCAAATCCTTTTTAATAAGTTTAATTGAACCCTAGTGTGCTATGCAAAAAAACACTCTTATTTTGAGAAACGGGCATTCTGGCTCTCTTTTGTGCTTCCTATAGTACCAGTAAAGTGAGCCATCTCAGAATAAAACAACTGTGCTTCCTACACAAACGGGGCATATCTAATTCAATTCAGTATTTTAAACTAAGTAAAACAGGAGCTTCTCTTCAGTCCAATACACTGTACTTGCTGGGAACAGACGTGAATGCTATTTGCACTGGTTATGGCCAGAATAGCACAAGAGGGTGTTCTTAGAATGAATAAACCCTTGCTGCTAGAACTTGAAACTGAACGTGATTCAACTCTGTTTAGGAAGTTTAATTGAACCCTAGCGTTCTATGTAAGAAAAACACTCTGCTTTTGAGAAACGGGCATTCTTGAACACTACTGTGTTTCCGATAGGGCCAGTACAGTGAGCTACCTCATCATAAAATAACTGGCTTTCTACACAAACGAGGCATATCTAGTTCAACTCAGTATTGGAAACTAAGTAGAACAGGAGCTTCTCTTCAGTCCAATACACTGTATTTGCTAGGATCAGACGCGAATGCTATTTGCACTGGGTATGGCCAGAATAGCAAGGAGTGGTGTTCTTAGCCTGAATGAACCCTTGCTGCTAGAACATGAAACTGAACGTGATTAATCTCCATTTAGGAAGTTTAATTGAACCCTAGTGTGCCATGTAAGAAAAAAACTCTGCTGTTGAGAAACAGGCATCTTGCAGATTACTGTGTTTCTTTTAGGGCCAGTACAGTGAGCTAGCTCAGAACAAAAGAACTGTGCTTCCTACACAAACGAGGCACATCTAGTTCAACTCAGTATTGGAAACTAAGTAAAACAGGAGCTCTCTTCAGTCCAATACACTGGAATTGCTGGGAACAGACGCCAATGCTATTTGCACTGTGTATGGCCAGAATAGCACAAGAGTGGTTTTCTTAGCATCAATGAACCCTTGTTGCTAGAACTTGAAACTGAACGTGATTCAACTCCGTTTAGGAAGTTTAATGGAACACTAGTGTGCCATGCAAGAAAAACACTCTGCTTTTGTGAAACGGGCATTCTTGCACTCTACTGTGTTTTCTATAGGGCCAGTACAGTGAGCTAGTTCAGAACAAAAGAACTGTTCTTCCTACACAGACGGGGCATATCCATCTCAACTCAGTATTGGAAACTCAGTAAAACAGGAGCTTCTCTTCAGTCCACTACACTGCACTTGCTGGGAACAGACGTGAATGCTATTTGCACTGGGTATGGCCAGAATAGCACGAGTGGTGTTCTTAGCCTGAATGAACCCTTGCTGCTAGAACTTGAAAGTGAACGTGATTCAAATCCGTTTTAGGAAGTTTATTTGAACCCTAGTATGCCATGCAAGAAAAACATACTTTTGAGAAACAGGCATTCTTGTGCTCCACTGTGTTTCCTATACGGTCAGTACAGTGAGATAGCTCAGAACAAAAGAACTGTGCTTCCTACACAAACAGTGCATATCTAGTTCAATTCAGTATTTTAAACTAAGTGAAACAGGAGCTTCTCTTCAGTCCAATACATTGTACTTGCTGGGAAAAGTCTTGAATGAGATTTGTACTGTGTATGGCCAGAATAGCACAAGAGTGGTGTTCTTAGCCTGAATGAACCCTTGCTGCTAGAACTTAAAACTGAACGTGATTCAACACCGTTTAGGAAGTTTAATGGGACCCTAGTGTGCCATGCAATTAAAACACTCTGCTTCTGAGAAACGGGCATTCTTGCTCTCTACTGTGTTTCCAATAGAGCCAGTACAGTGAGCAAGCTCAATACAAAAGAACTGTGCTTCCTACACAAACGGGGCATATAGGGTTCAACTCAGTATTGGAAAATAAGTAAAACAGGAGCTTCTCCTCAGTCCAATACACTGTACTTGCTGGGAACAGACGCGAATGCGATTTGCACTGTGTATGGCCAGAATAGCACAAGAAAGGTGTTCTTAGAATGAATAAACCCTAGCTGCTAGAACTTGAAACTGAACGTGATTCAACTCTGTTTAGGAAGTTTAATTGAACCCTAGTGTGCCATGTAAGAAAAACACTCTGCTTTTGAGAAACAGGCATTCTTGCAGTCTACTGTGTTTCTTTAAGGGCCAGTACGGTGAACAAGCTCAGAATAAAAGAACTTTGCTTCCTACACAAACGGGGCATATCTAGTTCACCTCAGGATTGGAAACTAAGTAAAACAGGAGCTTCTCTTCAGTCCAATACACTATACTTGCTGGGAACAGACGCGAATGCTATTTGTACTGTGTATGGTCAGAATAGCACAAGAGTGGTGTTCTCAGCCTGGAAGAAGACTTGCTGCTAGAACTTGAAACTGGACGTTATTCACCTCCGTTTAGGAAGTTTAAGGGAACCCTAGTGTGCCATGCAAGAAAAACACTCTGCTTTTGAGAAACGGGCATTTGTGCACTCTTTTGTGTTTCCAATGGGGCCAGTAGAGTGAGCTAGCTCAGAACAAAAGAACTGTGCTTCCTACACAAACGGGGCGTATAGGGTTCAACTCAGTATTCGAAACTAAGTAAAACAGGAGCTTCTCTTCTGTCCAAAACACTGTACTTGCTGGGAACAGACGCGAATGCGATTTGCACTGTTTATGGCCAGAATAGCACAAGAGTTGTGTTCTTAGCCTGAGTGAAGACTTGCTGATAGAACTTGAAATTGAATGTGATTCAACTCCGTTTAGGAAGTTTAATTGAACCCTAGTGTGCCATGCAAGAAAAACACTCTGCTTTTGGGAAACCGGCATTCTTGAACTCTACTGTGTTTCCTATAGTGCCAGTACAGTGAGCTAGCTCCGAACAAAAGAACTGAGCGTCCTACACAAACGGGGCATATCTAGTTCAACTCAGTATTGGAAACTAAGTAAAACAGGAGCTTCTCTTCACTCCAATACACTGTACTAGCTGGGAACAGACGCGAATGCTATTTGCACTGTGTATGGCCAGAATAGCACAAGAGTGGTGTTTTTAGCCTGAATGAAGACTTGCTGCTACAACTTGAAACTGAACGTGATTCAACTCCGTTTAGGAAGTTTAATTGAACCCTAGTGTGCCAAAACACTCTGATTTTGAGAAACGGGCATTCTTGCAGTCTACTGTGTTTCCTTTAATGCCAGTACAGTGAGCTAGCTCAGAACAAAAGAACTGTGCTTCCTACACAAATGGGGCACATCTATCTTATCTCAGTATTGGAAACTAAGTAAAACAGGAGCTTCTCTTCAGTCCATTACACTGTACTTGCTGGGAAATGAAGCGAATGTATGGCCAGAATAGCACAAAAGTGGTGTTTTTAGCCTGAATATCCCCTTGTTGCTAGAACTTGAAAATGAAAGTGATTCAACCTCGTTTAGGAAATTTAATTGAACAATAGAGTGCAATGCAATAAAAACACTCTGCTTTTGAGAAACAGGCATTCTTGCACTCTACTGTGTTTCCTATCAGGTCAGTACAGTGAGCTAGCTCAGAACAAAAGAACTGTGCCTCCTAAACAAACGGGGCATATAAGGTTCAACTCAGTATTGGAAACTAAGTAAAACAGAAGTTTCTCTTCAGTCCAATACACTGTATTTTCTAGGAACAGACGCGAATGCGATTTGAACTGTGTAATGCCAGAATAGCACAAGAGTGGTGTTCTTAGCCTGAGTGAACACTTGCTGCTAGTACTGACACTGAACGTGATTCAACTCCATTTATGAAATTTAATTGAACCCTAGTGTGCCATGCAAGAAAAACAGTCTTCTTTTGAGAAACGGGCATTCTTGCACTCTACTGTGTTTCCTATAGGGTCAGTACAGTGAGCTAGCTCAGAAAAAAAAACTGTGCTTCCTACACAAACAGTGCATATCTAGTTCAAATCATTATTTGAAACTAAGTAAAACAGGAGCTTCTCTTCACTCCAATACACTGTACTAGCTGGGAACAGACGCGAATGCTATTTGCACTGTGTATGGCCAGAATAGCACAAGAGTGGTGTTTTTAGCCTGAATGAAGACTTGCTGCTACAACTTGAAACTGAACGTGATTCAACTCCGTTTAGGAAGTTTAATTGAACCCTAGTGTGCCAAAACACTCTGATTTTGAGAAACGGGCATTCTTGCAGTCTACTGTGTTTCCTTTAATGCCAGTACAGTGAGCTAGCTCAGAACAAAAGAACTGTGCTTCCTACACAAATGGGGCACATCTATCTTATCTCAGTATTGGAAACTAAGTAAAACAGGAGCTTCTCTTCAGTCCATTACACTGTACTTGCTGGGAAATGAAGCGAATGTATGGCCAGAATAGCACAAAAGTGGTGTTTTTAGCCTGAATATCCCCTTGTTGCTAGAACTTGAAAATGAAAGTGATTCAACCTCGTTTAGGAAATTTAATTGAACAATAGAGTGCAATGCAATAAAAACACTCTGCTTTTGAGAAACAGGCATTCTTGCACTCTACTGTGTTTCCTATCAGGTCAGTACAGTGAGCTAGCTCAGAACAAAAGAACTGTGCCTCCTAAACAAACGGGGCATATAAGGTTCAACTCAGTATTGGAAACTAAGTAAAACAGAAGTTTCTCTTCAGTCCAATACACTGTATTTTCTAGGAACAGACGCGAATGCGATTTGAACTGTGTAATGCCAGAATAGCACAAGAGTGGTGTTCTTAGCCTGAGTGAACACTTGCTGCTAGTACTGACACTGAACGTGATTCAACTCCATTTATGAAATTTAATTGAACCCTAGTGTGCCATGCAAGAAAAACAGTCTTCTTTTGAGAAACGGGCATTCTTGCACTCTACTGTGTTTCCTATAGGGTCAGTACAGTGAGCTAGCTCAGAAAAAAAAACTGTGCTTCCTACACAAACAGTGCATATCTAGTTCAAATCATTATTTGAAACTAAGTAAAACAGGAGCTTCTCTTAGGTCCAATACACTGTACTTGCTGGGAACAGACGAGAATGTGATTAGCACTGTGTATGGCCAGAATAGCACAAGAGTGGTGTTCTTAGCGTAAATGAACCTTTGCCGATCGAACTTGAAACTGAACGTGATTCAACTCCATTTAGGAAGTTTAATGGGACCCTAGTGTGCCATGCAAGAGAAACAATTTGCTTTTGAGAAACGGGCATTCTTGCACTCTACTGTGTTTCCTATGGGGCCAGTAGAATGAGTTAGCTCAGAACAATAGAACTGTGCTTCCTACACAAACGGGCCATATAGGTTCAACTCAGTATTGGAAACTAAGTAAAACAGAAGCTTCTCTTCAGTCCAATACACTGTATTTGCTGGGAACCGACGCGAATGCTATTTGCACTGGGTATGGCCAGAATAGCACAAGAGTCGTGTTCTTAGCCTGAATGAACCCTTGCTGCTAGAACTTGAAACTGAACGTGATTCAACTCCGTTTAGGACGTTTAATTGAACCCTAGTGTGCCATGCAAGAAAAACACTATGCTTTTCAGAAACGGGCATTCTTACACACTTCTGTGCTTCCTATAGGGTCAGTACAGTGAGGTAGCTCAGAACAAAAGAACTGTGCTTCCTACACAAACGGGCCATATAGGTTCAACTCAGTATTGGAAACTAAGTAAAACAGGAGCTTCTCATCAGTACAATACACTGTAATTGCTGGGAACAGATGCGAATGCGATTTGCACTGTGTAATGCCAGAATTGCACAAAAGTGGTTTTTTTAGCCTGAATGCACCCTTGCTGCTGGAACTTGAAACTGAACGTGATTCAATCTCGTTTAGGAAGTTTAATTGAAACATAGAGTGCCATGCAATAAAAACACACTTCTTTTGAGAAACGGGCATTCTTGCACTCCAGTGTGTTTCCTATAGGGCCATTTCAGTGAGCTAGCTCAGAACAAAAGAACTGTGCTTCCTACACAAACGGGGCATATAGGGTTCAACTCAGTATTCGAAACTAAGTAAAACATAAGCTTCTCTTCAGTCCAATACACTGTACTTGCTGGGAACAGACGCGAATGCGATATGCACTGTGTATGGCCAGCATAGCACAAGAGTGGTATCTTAGACTGAGTGAACACTTGCTGGTAGTACTTGAAACTGAAAGTGATTCAACTCCGTTTAGGAAGTGTAATCGAACAGTAGTGTGCCATGCAAGAAAAACACTCTTCTTTTAAGAAACGGCATTCTTGCACTCTACTGTGTTTCCTATACGGTCAGTACAGTGAGGTAGCGCAGAACAAAAGAACTGTGCTTCCTACAGAAACAGTGCATATCTAGTGCAATTTTGTATTTTAAACTAAGTAAAACAGGAGCTTCTCTTCAGTCCAATACACTGTACTTGATAGGAACAGACGCGAATACTATTTGCACTGTGTATGATCAGAAAAGCACATGAGTGGTGTTCTTATCCTGAATGAAGGCTTGCTGCAGGAACTTGAAACTGCCAGAGATTCAACTCCGTATAGGTAATTTAATTGATCCCTAGTATGCCATGCAAGAAAAACACTCTGCTTTTGAGAAATGTCATTCTTGTACTCTACTGTGTTTCCTATGGGGCCAGTACAGTGAGCCAACTCAGAAAAAAAGAACTGTGCTTCCTACACAAACGGGGCATATAGGGTTCAACTCAGTATTGGAAACTAAGTAAAACAGAAGCTACTCTTCAGTTCAATACACTGTACTTGCTGGGAACAGACGCGAATGAGATTTGCACTGTGTATGGCCAGAATAGCACAAGAGTGGTGTTCTTATACTGAGTGAACACTTTCTGCTAGAACTTGAAACTGAACGTGATTCAACTCCGTTTAGGAAGTTTAATTGAACCCTAGTGTGCCATGTAAGAAAAACACTCTGCTTTTGAGAAACGGGCATTCTTGCAGTCTACTATGTTTCCTTTAATGCCAGGACAGTGAGCTAGCTCAGAACAAAAGAACTGTGCTTCCTACACAAACGGGGCATACCCATCTCAACTCACTATTGGAAACTAAGTAAAACAGGAGCTTATCTTCAGTCCATTACAGTGTACTTGCTGGGAACAGACGCGAATGCTATTTGCACTGGGTATGGCCAGAATGGCAAGAGTGGTGTTCTTAGCCTGAATGAACCCTTGCTGCTAGAACTTGAAAGTGAACGTGATTCAAATCCGTTTTAGGAAGTTTAATTGAACCCTGTGTGCAATGCAAGAAAAACACTCTTCTTTTGAGAAACGGGCATTCTTGCACTCTACTGTGTTTCCTATAGGACAAGTTCAGTGAGCTTTATGAGAACAAAAGAACTGTGCTTCCTACACAAACTGAGCATATAGGGTTCAACTCAGTATTCGAAACTAAGTAAAAAAGGAGCTTCTCTTCAGTCCAATACACTGTACTTGCTGGGAACAGACACGAATGCGATTTGTACTGTGTATGGCCAGAATAGCAAAAGAGTCTTGTTCTTAGCCTGAATGAACTCTTGCTTCTAGAACTTGAAACTGAACGTGATTCAACTCCGTTTAGGAAGTGTAATGGGACCCTAGAGTGCCGCCATTAAAACACTCTGTTTTTGAGAAACGGACAATCTTGCACTCTACTGTGTTTCCTATAGGGCCAGTACAGTGAGCTGACTCAGAACAAAGAACTGTGCTTCCTACACAAACGGGGCATATCTAGCTGAAGTCAGTATTGGAAAATAAGTAAAACAGGAGCTTCTCTTCAGTCCAATACACTGTACTTGCGGCGAACAGAAACGAACGCTATTTGCACTGTGTATGGTCAGAATAGCACATGAGTGGTGTTCTTATCCTGAATGAAAACTTACTGCAGGAACTTGAAACTGAACGTGATTCAAATCCGTATAGGAAATTTAATTGAACCCTAGTGTGCCATGCAAGAAAAACACTCTGCTTTTGAGAAATGTCATTCTTGTACTCTACTTTGTTTCCTATGGGGCCAGTACAGTGAGCCAAAACAGAACAAAAGAACTGTGCTTCCTACACAAACGGGGCATACAGGGTTCAACTCAGTATTGGAAACTAAGTAAAACAGAAGCTTCTCTTCAGTCCAATACACTGTACTTGCTGGGAACAGACGTGAATGGGATTTGCACTGTGTATGGTCAGAATAGTACAAGAGTGGTGTTCTTAGCCTGAATAAACACTTGCTGCTAGAACTTGAAACTGAACGTAATTCAACTCCGTTTAGGAAGTTTAATTGAACCCTAGTGTGTCATGCAAGAAAGCACTCTGCTTTTGAGAAACGGGCATTCTTGCACTCTTCTCTGTTTCCTATAGGACCAGTACAGTGAGCTAGCTCAGAACAAAAGAACTGTGCTTCCTACACAAACGGGAATATCTAGTTCAACTCAGTATTGGAAAATAAGTAAACCAGGAGCTTCTCTTCAGTGCAATACACTGTTCATGCAGGGAACAGACACGAATGCTATTTGCACTGTGTATGGCCAGAATAGAACAAGAGTGGTGTTCTTAGCCTGAATGAAGACTTGCTGCTAGAACTTGAAACTGAACGTGAGTCAACTCCGTTTAGGAAGTTGAATTGAACCCTAGTGTGCCATGTAAGAGAAAACTCTGCTTTTGAGAAACGGGCATTCTTGCACTCTACAGTGTTTCCTATGGGACCAGTACAGTGAGCTAGCTCAGAAGAAAAGAACTGTGCTTCCTACACAAATGAGGCATATCCATCTCAACTCAGTATGAAAACTAAGTAAAACAGTGTTTTCTCTTCAGTCCAATACCCTGTATTAGATGGGAACAGACGCGAATGCTATTTGCACTGGTTATGGCCAGAATAGCACAAGAGTGGTGTTCTTAGCCTGAATGAACCCTTGCTGCTAGAACTTGAAACTGAACGTGATTCAACTCCATTTAGGAAGATTAATGGTACCCTAGTGTGCCATGCAAGAGAAACACTCTGCTTGTGAGAAACGGGCATTCTTGCACTCTACTGTGTTTCCTAAGGGGCCAGTATCGTGAGCTAGCTCGGAACCAAAGATCTGTGATTCCTACACAAACAGACCGTATAGGGTTCAACTCTTTATTGGAAACTAAGTAAAACAGAAGCTTCTCTTCAGTTCAATACACTGTAATTGCTGGGAACAGAAGCGAATGAGATTTGCACTGTGTATGTCCAGAATAGCACAAGAGTGGTGTTCATAACCTGAATAAACCCTTTCCGCCAGAACTTGAAACTGAACGTGATTCAACTTTGTTTAGGAAGTTTAATGGGACCCTAGTGTGCCATGCAAGAAAAACATTCTGCTTTTGACAAACGGGCATTCTTGCACTCTACTGTGTTTCCTATAAGTCCAGTACGGTGAGCTAGCTCACAATAAAAGAACTGTGCTTCTTACGCAAACAGGGCACATCTAGTTCAACTCAGTAATGGAAACTAAGTAAAACAGGAGCTTCTCTTCAGTCCATACACTGTACTTGCTGGGAAGAGACGCTAAAGCTATTTGCACTGTATATGGTCAGAATAGCACAAGAGTAGTGTTCTTAGCCTGAATAAGACTTGCTGTCCGAACTTGAAACTGAACATGATTCAACTCCGTATAGGAAGTTTAATTGAACCCTAGTGTGCCATGCAAGAAAACACTCTGCTTTTGAGAAACGGGCATTCTTGCACTCTTCTGTGTTTCCTATAGTGCCAGTACAGTGACCTAGCTCAGAACAAAAGTACTGTGCTTCCTACAAAAACGGGAATATCTAGTTCAACTCAGTATTGGAAACTAAGTAAACCAGCAGCTTCTCTTCAGTTCAATACACTATGCTTGCTGGGAACAGACGCGAATGCTATTTGCACTGTGTATGGCCAGAATAGCACAAGAGTGGTGTTCTTATCGTGATTGAACACTTTCTGCTAGAACGTGAAACTGAACGTGATTCAACTCCATTTAGGTAGTTTAATTGAACCCTAGTGTGTCATGTAAGAAAAACACTCTGCTTTTGAGAAACGGGCATTCTTACAGTCTACTGTGTTTCCTTTAATGTCAGTACAGGGAGCTATCTCAGAACAAAAGAACTGTGCTTCCTAAACAAATGAGGCATATCCATCTCAACTCAGTATGGAAACTAAGTAAAACAGGAGTTTCTCTTCAGTCCAATACCCTGTATTAGATGGGAACAGACGCGAATGCTATTTGCACTGGTTATGGCCAGAATAGCACAAGAGTGGTGTTCTTAGACTGAATGAACCCTTGCTGCTAGAACTTGAAACTGAACGTGATTCAACTCCATTTAGGAAGTTTAATGGTACCCTAGTGTGCCATGCAAGAGAAACACTCTGCTTGTGAGAAACGGGCATTCTTGCACTCTACTGTGTTTCCTATGGGGCCAGTATCGTGAGCTAGCTCGGAACCAAAGATCTGTGATTCCTACACAAACAGACCATATAGGGTTCAACTCAGTATTGGAAACTAAGTAAAACAGAAGCTTCTCTTCAGTTCAATACACTGTAATTGTTGGGAACAGAAGCGAATGAGATTTGCACTGTGTATGGCAAGAATAGCACAAGAGTGGTGTTCTTACCTGAGCGAACACTTTATGCTAGAACTTGAAACTGAACGTTCTTCAACTCCGTTTAGGAAGTTTAATTTAACCCTAGTGTGCCATGCAATTAAAACACTATGCTTTTGAGAAACGGGCATTCTTACACTCTACTGTGTTTCCTACAGGGCCAGTACAGTGAGCTAGCTCAGAACCAAAGAACTGTGCTTCCTACACAATCAGGGCATATAGGGTTCAACTCAGTATTGGAAACTAAGTAAAACAGAAGCTTGTCTTCAGTCCAATACACTGTACTTGCTGGGAACAGACGCGAATGCGATTTGCACTGTGTATGGCCAGAATAGCACAAGAGTGGTGTTCTTAACCTGAATAAACCCTTGCTGCCAGAACTTGAAACTGAACGTGATTCAACTCTGTTTAGGAAGTTTAATGGGACCATAGTGTTCCATGCAAGAAAAACACTCTGCTTTTGACAAACCGGCATTCTTGCACTCTACTGTGTTTCCTATAGGTCCAGTACGGTGAGCTAGCTCAGAATAAAAGAACTGTGCTTCCTACACAAACATGGCAAATCTAGTTCAACTCAGTATTGGAAACTAAGTAAAACAGGAGCTTCTCTTCAGTCCAATACACTGTACTTGCTGGGAACAGACGCGAATGCTATTTGCACTGTGTATATTCAGAATAGGACAAGAGTGGTGTTCTTAACATGAATGAAGACTTGTTGCTAGAACATGAAACTGAACGTGAATCAACTCCGTTTAGGAAGTTTAATGGAACCCTAGTGTTCCATGCAACACTCTGCTTTTGAGAAACGGGCATTCTTGCACTCTACTGTGTTTCCTATGGGGCCAGTACAGTGAGCTAGATCAGACCAAAAGAAATGTGCTTCCTACACAAACGGGGCATATAGGGTTCAACTCAGTATTGTAAACTAAGTAAAACAGAAGCTTCTCTTCAGTTCAATACACTGTACTTGCTGGGAACAGACGCGAATGAGATTTGCACTGTGTATGGCCAGAATAGCACAAGAGTGGTGTTCTTATCCTGAGTGACCACTTTCTGCTAGAACTTGAAACTGAACGTTATTCAACTCCGTTTAAGAAGTTTAATGGGATCATAGTGTGCCATGCAATTAAAACACTCTGCTTTGAGAAACGGGCATTCTTGCACTCTACTGTGTTTCCTAGAAGGCCAGTACAGTGAGCTAGCTCACAATAAAAGAACTGTGCTTCTTACGCAAACAGGGCACATCTAGTTCAACTCAGTATTGGAAACTAAGTAAAACAGGAGCTTCTCTTCAGTCCAAACACTGTACTTGCTGGGAAGAGATGCTAAAGCTATTTGCACTGTATATGGTCAGAATAGTAGGAGAGTAGTGTTTTTAGCCTGAATAAGACTTGCTGCCCGAACTTGAAACTGAACATGATTCAACTCCGTATAGGAAGTTTAACTGAACCCTAGTGTGCCATGTAAGAGTAGCACTCTCCTTTTGAGAAACGGGCATTCTTGCACTCTACTGTGTTTCCTATGGGGCCAGTACAGTGTGCTAGCTCAGAACAAATAAACTGTGCTTCCTACACAAACTGGGCATATCTAGTTGAACTCGGTATTTTAAACTAAGTCAAAAAGGAGCTTTTCTTCAGTCCATTACACTGTACTTGCTGGGAATAGACGCGAATGCAATTTGCACTGTGTATGGCAAGAATAGCACAATAGTGGTATTTGTAGCCTGAATGAACCCTTGCTGCTAGAACTTGAAACTGAAAGTAATTCAACTCCGTTTAGGAAGGTGAATTGAACACTAGTGTGCCATGCAAGAAAAACACTCTGCTTTTGAAAAAAGGGCATTCTTGCAATCTACTGTGATTCCTCTAGGGCCAGTATTGAGCTAGCTCAGGAAAAAAGTACTGTGCTTTCCACACAAAACCAACATATCTAGTTCAACTCAGTATTGGAAACTAAGTAAAACAGGAGCTTCTCGACACTCCAATACACTGTACTTGCTGGAAATAGACGCGAATGCTATTTGCACTGTCTATGTCCAGCATAGCACATGAGTGTTTTCATAGACTGAGTGAACCCTTGCTGCTAGATCTTGAAACAGAACGTGATTCAACTCTGACAGACTCATTTGTGAAGTAGGATATACACAAGGTTAACAGTTCAATCTCACATTGGGTGAGAGCAGTCCACGTACCAGAAACACCTGAATTCTACTAGTGTCCTGTCATGATTCAGGATTTTAAATTCTGGAAATTGTTGACAGTTTTTTAATTCAGCTGTCCATTCTTCTTGGCTGTGTATATATGGCTTCATATCAGCATCCCGTTCTTCTCCACATCCCTCTATTAAATGCCAGTCTACTTTCGAGAGGCATGACCTTTCAGCTGCTGTTCCATTGCACAACAGAAGCCATCGGCCCTCTGCCTGTTAAGCTGCCTTCAAAGAAAAGGGCACCGTACCTTGTCCGGATGCGAAGGCCACTTCAGGGATGGGGCCATATTGTCCTGGCCTCAGAAGATGCCTTTTGATAAAGCCATAACCACACTTGTTTTGGCAAGAATCAGTAGTCCTTTGTTTCGTGTTCTGTCTGTCCATTTTGTTGTGTTGATTCGAGGATACTTTGTTGTCCAGTGGCTAACTTTTGTCACAGTGAAAGTTCACTCCATGTGCAGTTTCTTCAATGCCCATATTTTCTCTGAAGTAGATTGGTACTGCCAGGAGCCGACATGTCTCAAAAAAGAAAAATTTTCTAAGTTATTAAAACATTTTAAATGCCATATTCTGTAGATCTCTGAAGGGTTTGAAGATGACCTGTCTAAAACATATCTGCTCAATTTTTAAAATATATCTAATATGACTACAAGTTCTATTGTAATGTCTAACTACTAACTTTCATTTCTTTATATCCTAGTAGTTGGTAATAATAACATTCAAGGATCAGAAATTTGCATTACATTGTTAAATGAATGGTATAAATACAATTAGAAATGTACATATAGCATTTTCTAACAATATCAGTTTCAAATTTGTATACAATATAAAACAATTCAATCCAATGTAAAGTATTTAAAATTAGTAATTGTCTTTTTCTTTTCTTTCTTTCTTTCTTTTTTTTTTTTTTTTTTTTTTTTTTTTCAATTTTTAATTTTTTTTATTATTATTATTATTATTATTATTATTATTATTATTATTTTATAACACCATTCAGTTCAACATAATAGCCACAGAATCCCCTGTTCTCCCCCTCTCGCCCACCCCTCCCCCCAGCCCACCCCCCATTCCCACCTCCTCCAGATCAAGGTCTCCCCCGAGGACCGGGGTTGACCTGGTAGACTCAGTCCAGGCAGGTCCATTCCCCCCTCCCAGACCGAGCCAAGTGTCCCTGCATAAGTCCCAGGATTCAAACAGCCAACTCATACAACGCGCCCAGGACCTGGCACCAATGCACAGCTGCCTCCCAAACAGATCAAGCCAAATGACTGTCTCACCCGTTCAGGTGGCCTGATCCAGTTGGGGGCCCCTCAGCCTTTGGTTCATAGATCCTGTGCTTCCATTCATTTGGTTATTTGTCCCGGTGCTTTATCCAACCTTGGCTTCAACAATTCTCGCTCATATAAATCCTCTTCTTACTCACTAATTAGACTCCCAGTGCTCCACCAGGGGCCCAGCCGTGGATGTCTGCCTTCAGATTCCTCAGTCCTTGGATGGGGTTTATGGCACCACTATTTGGGTGTCTGGCCATCCCATCACCAGAGTAGGTCAGTTCCTGCCGTCTCGCGAGCATTGCCAGCAGTCTTGAGGGGGTATCTTTGTGAATCTCCGTGGGCCTCCCTAGCTCTCTGCTTCCTCCCCTTCTCACCTTCTCATGTGGTCTTCATTTACCATGGTCTCCTATTCCTTGTTCTCCCTCTCTTTTCTTGATCCAGCTAGGATCTCCCACTCTTTCCCTCGACTGTCGCCATTCATTGTTCCCACTCATGACCAGGCTATTCATGTAGATCTTGTCCATTTCTCCGTGTCTTTTTTTGGGGTCCCGTTTTCCAGGTAGCCTCACTGGTGATGTGAGTAGCAGTCTAGTCATCCTTGTTCCACATCTAGCATCTTCCTATGAGTGAGTACATACCATATTTGTCTTTCTGAGTCTGGGTTACCTCACTCAGGATGATTTTTTCTAGATCCATCCATTTGCCTGCAAACCGTGTGATGTCGTTGTTTTTCTCTGCTGAGTAGTATTCCATTGTGTATATGTGCCACAATTTATTTATCCATTCTTCAGTTGAAGGGCATCTAGGTTGTTTCCAGGTTTTGGCTATTACAAACAATGCTGATATGAACATAGCTGAGCAAGTGCTCTTGTGGTATGATTGAGCATTTCTTGGGTATATGCCCAGGAGTGGTATAGCTGGATCTTGGGGGAGATTGATTCCCAATTTTCTAAGAAAGCGCCATATTGATTTCCAAAGTGGTTGTACAAGCTTGCATTCCCACCAGCAGTGGAGGAGAGTTCCCCTAGTTCCACATCCTCTCCAGCATAAAGTGTCTTCAGTGTTTTTGATCTTAGCCACTCTGACAGGCGTAAGGTGGTATCTCAGAGTTGTCTTGATTTGCATTTCCCTAATGATTAGGGAAGTTGAGCAATTCCTTAAATGTCTTTCAGCCATTTGGGATTCCTCTGTTGAGAATTCTCTGTTTAGTTCTAAAGCCCACTTCTCAATTGGACTGTTGGTCCTTTTGATGTCTAATTTCTTGAGTTCCTTATATATTCTGGATATCAGTCCTCTGTCAGATGTGGGGTTGGTGAAGATCTTTTCCCATTCTGTAAGCTGTCGCTTTGCCTTGTTGACCGTATCCTTTGCTCTACAAAAGCTTCTCAGTTTCAAGAGGTCCCATTGATTGATTGTTTGTCTCAGTGTCTGCGCTACTGGTGTTATATTTAGGAAGTGATCTCCTATGCCAAGGCGTTCAAGACTATTTCCTACTTTTTCTTCTAGCAGGTTCAGAGTAGCTGGATTTATGTTGAGGTCTTTGATCCACTTGGACTTAAGTTTTGTGCACGGTGACAGATATGGATCTATTTGCAGCCTTCTACACGCTGATATCCAGTTATGCCAGCACCATTTGTTGAAGATGCTTTCTTTTTTCCATTGTACACTTTTGGCTTCTTTGTCAAAAATTATATGTCCATAGGTGTGTGGGTTAATGTCAGGGTCTTCAATTCGATTCCATTGGTCCACATGTCGGTTTTTATGCCAATACCAGGCTGTTTTTATTACTGTAGCTCTATAGTAGAGCTTGAAGTCGGGGATTGTGATGCCTCCAGAAGTTGTTTTATTGTACAGGTTTCTTTTAGCTATCCTGGGTTTTTTGTTTTTCCATATGAAGTTGAGTATTGTTCTTTCCAGATCTGTGAAGAATTGTGTTGGTATTTTGATGGGGATTGCATTGAATCTGTAAATTGCTTTTGGTAAGATTGCCATTTTTACTATGTTAACCCTGCCTATCCATGAGCATGGAAGATCTTTCCATTTTCTGAGATCTTCTTCAATTTCTTTTTTCAGGGACTTAAAGTTCTTGTCATATAGGTCCTTCACTTGCTTGGTTAGTGTTACCCCAAGGTATTTTATGTCATTTTTGGCTATTGTAAAGGGTGAAGTATCTCTAATTGCCTTCTCAGCTTCCTTGTCCATTGTATATAGGAGGGCTACTGATTTTTTTGAGTTGATTTTGTATCCTGCTATGTTGCTGAAGGTGTTTATAAGCTTTATCAATTCCTGGGTGGAATCTTTGGGGTCACTCAAGTATACTATCATGTCGTCTGCAAATAGGGAAAGCTTGACTTCTTCCTTTCCAATTTGAATCCCCTTAATCTCCTTATGTTGTCTTATTGCTCTGGCTAGAACTTCAAGTACTATATTGAATAAGTATGGGGAGAGTGGACAGCCTTGTCTCGTTCCTGATTTTAGTGGAATTGCTTTGAGTTTCTCTCCATTTAATTTGATGTTGGCTGTTGGTTTGCTATATATTGCCTTTATTATGTTTAGGTATGTTCCCTGTATTCCTGATCGCTCCAACACTTTTATCATGAAGGGGTGTTGGATTTTGTCAAATGCCTTTTCTGCATCTAGTGAGATGATCATGTGGTTTTTTTCTTTGAGTTTGTTTATATGGTGTATTACATTAATGGACTTTCGTATGTTGAACCACCCTTGCATCCCTGGGATGAAGCCTACTTGATCATGGTGGATAATTGTTCTGATGTGTTCTTGGAGTCTGTTTGCCAGTATTTTATTGAGTATTTTTGCATCAATGTTCATGAGGGAGATCGGTCTGTAGTTCTCTTTCTTTGTTGCATCCTTGTTTGGTTTAGGAATCAGGGTAATTGTAGCCTCATAGAAGGAGTTTGGTAATGTTCCTTCTGTTTCTATTATGTGGAACAATTTAGAGAGTATTGGTATTAACTCTTCTTTGAAGATCTGGTAGAATTCTGCGCTGAAACCATCTGGTCCTGGGCTTTTTTTGGTTGGGAGACCTTTAATGACTGTTTCTATTTCCTTAGGGGTTATTGGACTATTTAAATAGTTTATCTGGTCTTGATTAAACTTAGGTATGTGGTATCTATCCAGAAAAATGTCCATTTCTTTTAGGTTTTCCAGTTTTGTGGAGTAGAGGTTTTTGAAATATGACCTTATAATTCTCTGGATTTCCTCAATGTCTGTTGTTATGTCCCCCTTTTCATTTCTGATTTTGTTGATTTGGATTCTCTCTCTCTGTCTTTTGGTTAGTTTGGATAAGGGCTTGTCTATCTTGTTGATTTTCTCAAAGAACCAACTCTTTGTTTCATTAATTTTTTGTATTATTCTCTTAGTTTCTAATTTATTAATTTCACCTCTCACTTTGATAATTTCCTGGCGTCTATTCTTCCTGGGAGACTTTGCTTCTTCTTGTTCTAGAGCTTTCAGATGTGCTGTTAATTCACTAGTGTGCGATTTCTCCAACTTCTTTATGTGGGCATTTAGTGCTATGAATTTCCCTCTTAGCACTGCTTTCATAGTGTCCCATAAGTTTGGGTATGTGGTGTCTTCATTTTCATTGATCTCTAGGAAGTCTTTAATTTCTTTCTTTATTTCTTCCTTAACCCATTGGTGATTCAGTTGAGCATTATTCAGTTTCCATGAGGTTGTAGGTTTTCTGTAGTTTTTGTTGTTGTTGAAATCTAGCTTTAAACCATGGTGATCTGATAGAACACAGGAGGTTATTCTGATTGTTTTGTATCTGTTGAGATTTGCTTTGTGGCCAAGTATGTGGTCGATTTTAGAGAAAGTTCCATGGGGTGCTGAGAAGAAAGTATATTCTTTCTTGTTAGGATGGAATGTTCTGTAGATATCTATTAGGTCCAATTGGGTCATGACATCGGTTAAGTCCTTTATTTCTCTGTTAAGTTTCGATTTGGGAGATCTGTCCAGTGGTGAAAGTGGGGTGTTGAGATCTCCCACTATTAATGTGTGGGGTTTTATATGTGGTTTAAGCTTTAGTAATGTTTCTTTTACATATGTGGGTGCCCTTATGTTTGGGGCATATATGTTCAGAATTGAAACTTCATCTTGGTCGATCTTTCCTGTGACGAGGATGTAATGTCCTTCTTGATCTCTTTTGATTGATTTTAGTTTGAAGTCTATTTTGTTGGATATCAGGATGGCTACCCCTGCTTGTTTCTTAAGACCATTTGATTGAAAAGTCTTTTCCCAGCCTTTTATTCTTAGGTAGTGTCTATCTTTGAATTTGAGATGTGTTTCTTGTATGCAGCAGAAGGATGGGTCCTGCTTTCGTATCCATTCTGTAAGTCTATGTCTTTTTATAGGTGAATTAAGTCCGTTGATATTAAGGGATATTAATGACCAGTGATTCTTCATCTCTGTTATTTTTGGTGGTAGTGTGTGTGTACTTCTCTTCTTTGGGGTTTACTGTTGTGGCTTTATCTATTGCCTGTGTTTTCAAGTGTGTATCTGACTTCCCTCGGTTGGAATTTTCCTTCTAGTGCTTTCTGTAGGGCTGGGTTTGTGGATAGGTATTGTTTAAATCTGGCTTTGTCTTCGAATGTCTTGTTCCTTCCGTCTATGATGATTGAAAGTTTTGCTGGGTATATTAGTCTGGGCTGACATCCATGGTCTCTTAGTGTCTGCATTACATCTGTCCAGGTCCTTCTGGCTTTCAAAGTCTCCATTGAGAAATCGGGTGTTATTCTGATGGGTTTACCTTTATAGGTCACTTGGCCTTTTTCCTTGGCTGCTCTTAATATTCTTTCTTTATTCTGTACATTTAGTTGTTTAATTATTATGTGTCGAGGGGACTTTTTTTGGGGGTCTAGTCTGTTTGGTGTTCTATAGGCTTCTTGTATCTTCATAGGCATTTCCTTCTTTAGGTTGGGAAAGTTTTCTTCTATAATTTTGTTGAATATATTTTCTGTGCCTTTGAGTTGGTATTCTTCACCTTCTTCTATCCCTATAATTCGTAAGTTTGGTCTTTTTATGGTGTCCCAGATTTCTTGGACATTTTGGTTCATGACTTTGTTGGCTTTAGTGTTTCCTTCGACTGATGGAACTATTTCTTCTACTGTATCTTCAATGCCAGAAATCCTCTCTTCCATCTCTTGCATTCTATTGGTTATACTTGCATCCGAAGTTCCTGATCTTTTACTCAGGTTTTCTATTTCCAGCATTCCCTCTGTTTGCGTCTTTTTCATTTTTTCAATTTCCCTTTTCAGATCTTGGACTGTTTCCTTTGTTTGTTTCATTGCTTTTTCATGATTTTCTTTCAGTGCTTTATTGTTTTCTTCTAGGATTTTAATGTTTTCTTCCAGGACTTTATTGTTTTCTTCTAATTTGTTTGCCCTTTCCTCTAGTTGTTTACAGCGTTCTTCCAATTTTCTTGTCTTTTCCTCTACACAAGCCTCTACCTTCTTCATGAAGTTACTAATAAGGCTACTTTCTTCTGCTTCTTCCAATTTTTGGTGTTCAGGTCTAGATGTTGGAGGCGAGCTAGGTTCTGGTGATGCTGTATTGCTCTTCATTTTGCTGTATGTACTTCTGCTTTGACGTCTGCCCATCTCCTTGTGATTCCTTCTTGGTCTTATCAGTGGACTTGTTTCACAAAGAGCTGACAGACTCAGGAAGACTCTCTCTCTTGTCCAAAAGGCAGTTCTCTTGTCCAACTCTTTGGTCCAGAAGGGAAGTCAGGGGCAGGCTCTGGTCCAGAATGGCAGTCGGGGACAGGCTGGGAGCTGGGGGCCGGTCTCTAAGTCTCAGGAAGTGGGTGGGGTCTTGGGCAGATGGGCGTGGGGGCAGGGCGCGGAGACTGCAGGGGCTGCCTGGGGCTTGGAAATGGGGATCCCTCCCGGTGGGGCTAGAAGGGGAGCTGCCCGGTGGCCCGAACCTGGTGCCAAGTTGGACAGGCCTCTCAGGAGTGGCTGGTGGCCAGGGATGGGGTCCTGGCTGGACCCAGGCACTCACCTCTGGTCCAGAAGGGAAGTCGTCAGGGGCAGGCTGGGAGCTGGGGGCCGGTCTCTAAGTCTCAGGAAGTGGGTGGGGTCTTGGGCAGATGGGCGTGGGGGCAGGGCGCAGAGACTGCAGGGGCTGCCAGGGGCTTGGAAATGGGGATCCCTCCCGGTGGGGCTAGAAGGGGAGCTGCCCGGTGGTCAGAACCCGACGCCAAGCTGGGCAGGCCCTCCCAGGGTGGCTGGTGGCCAGGGATGGGGTCCGGGCTAGA
The DNA here is from genome assembly GCF_049852395.1 of Peromyscus maniculatus bairdii. NCBI lineage: Eukaryota > Metazoa > Chordata > Mammalia > Rodentia > Cricetidae > Peromyscus > Peromyscus maniculatus. The sequence continues at coordinate 250,361 of NC_134858.1, forward strand.
CCCAGGCACTCACCTCTGGTCCAGAAGGGAAGTTGTCGGGGGTAGGCTGGGAGCTGGGGGCCGGTCTCTAAGTCTCAGGAAGTGGGTGGGGTCTTGGGCAGATGGACGTGGGGGCAGGGCGCGGAGACTGCAGGGGCTGCCGGGGGCTTGGAAATGGGGATCGCTCCCGGTGGGGCTAGAAGGGGAGCTGCCCGGTGGCCAGAACCCGGCGCCAAGCTGGGCAGGCCTCTCAGGAGTGGCTGGTGGCCAGGAATGGGATCCGGGTTGGACCCGGGTACTCACCTCTGGTCAAGAAGGGAAGTCGTCGGGGGCAGGCTGGGAGCTGGGGGCCGGTCTCTAAGTCTCAGGAAGTGGGTGGGGTCTTGGCAGATGGGCGTGGGGGCAGGGCGCGGAGACTGCAGGGGCTGCCGGGGGCTTGGAAATGGGGATCCCTCCCGGTGGGGCTAGAAGGGGAGCTGCCCAGAGGCCAGAACCCGGCGCCAAGCTGGGCAGGTCCTCCCGGGGTGGCTGGTGGCCAGGGATGGGGTCCTGGCTGGACCCAGGCACTCACCTCTGGTCCAGAAGGGAAGTCGTCAGGGGCAGGCTGGGAGCTGGGGGCCGGTCTCTAAGTCTCAGGAAGTGGGTGGGGTCTTGGGCAGATGGGCGTGGGGGCAGGGCGCGGAGACTGCAGGGGCTGCCTGGGGCTTGGAAATGGGGATCCCTCCCGGTGGGGCTAGAAGGGGAGCTGCCCGGTGGCCCGAACCTGGTGCCAAGTTGGGCAGGCCTCTCAGGAGTGGCTGGTGGCCAGGGATGGGGTCCTGGCTGGACCCAGGCACTCACCTCTGGTCCAGAAGGGAAGTCGTCAGGGGCAGGCTGGGAGCTGGGGGCCGGTCTCTAAGTCTCAGGAAGTGGGTGGGGTCTTGGGCAGATGGGCGTGGGGGCAGGGCGCGGAGACTGCAGGGGCTGCCCGGGGCTTGGAAATGGGGATCCCTCCCGGTGGGGCTAGAAGGGGAGCTGCCCGGTGGCCAGAACCCGGCGCCAAGCTGGGCAGGTCCTCCCAGGGTGGCTGGTGGCCAGGGATGGGGTCCGGGCTGGACCCAGGCACTCACCTCTGGTCCAGAAGGGAAGTTGTCGGGGGTAGGCTGGGAGCTGGGGGCCGGTCTCTAAGTCTCAGGAAGTGGGTGGGGTCTTGGGCAGATGGGCGTGGGGGCAGGGCGCAGAGACTGCAGGGGCTGCCAGGGGCTTGGAAATGGGGATCCCTCCCGGTGGGGCTAGAAGGGGAGCTGCCCGGTGGCCAGAACCCGGCGCCAAGCTGGGCAGGTCCTCCCAGGGTGGCTGGTGGCCAGGGATGGGGTCCGGGCTAGACCCAGGCACTCACCTCTGGTCCAGAAGGGAAGTTGTCGGGGGTAGGCTGGGAGCTGGGGGCCGGTCTCTAAGTCTCAGGAAGTGGGTGGGGTCTTGGGCAGATGGACGTGGGGGCAGGGCGCGGAGACTGCAGGGGCTGCCGGGGGCTTGGAAATGGGGATCGCTCCCGGTGGGGCTAGAAGGGGAGCTGCCCGGTGGCCCGAACCTGGTGCCAAGTTGGGCAGGCCTCTCAGGAGTGGCTGGTGGCCAGGGATGGGGTCCTGGCTGGACCCAGGCACTCACCTCTGGTCCAGAAGGGAAGTTGTCGGGGCTCTTTCTTTTTTTTTAACAAGAACCTTAAATCTAATCTCATTTGCTTAGCCTTTTTCTTAACTCTTGACAATAACTTGTAACCAACCCCCCTAAATACTGAAAATTATCCCAGACCCAAAACCCATTAAAAAGACCAAAAATCCACCCGCCACACACCACCTCTTTGGGAATGTGGGCGTCGTATTCTTACAATTGCTTCCTGCTGGGTATGGGCAAAGTTTTCTTTATCCTGAAAGAATGCTCTGAGCACCTTGTAGTTCAAAGCTGATCTGTGGATGATGTTTGTCAGCTTAATGATATCATGATTGTCCACGTGGAATTGTTGTTGTTGTGGGGCCCCATCTTCTTTCTGGAGACTTCAGTTGATGTTAGGCCTGGCCATGATTTCCTGCAGAAAACTGATAAGAGACTCGAACACAAAAACATATATATGCAGCTAGCCTTTTTTCTAGAATTAGTTAGTACTCTATATGACCATTCATATCTTAACAAAGTTTAAAATGTATATATATATTAATCTTGAAAATTTTGATATAAAATTTATACTTTAAGAAAAGTTTAAAGAATCACAATAGAATCAAAAGAGTTGAGATTAGTAATAGAATAGTCCTGTAATTAATTTTGCCTTTGTCCTGTACCATAGCAGAAGATGGCTCTTTTATTCTGGCATGATATAGGGAGTTTGCATTTTTCTTTTAACAACATGCTTGAGTTTAAAGAAGGAGAGAGCCATTCTCCAACTCCAAAGTCAGCTTTAAATTTTAATTGAACTGGGACTACTAGAAGACCAATAGTGTTAAATCTTTAGAGAAAAGCAGAAACAAACATTTAGGAAGACATAAAATTTTTTAGATAATATATACCCATACACCGTTTCACTCTGTTTCTTGGGATAGATGATTTGTCCCTTTTCTTCAGTTGTCTCAGTTGTCCAGTGTTCTTCAAATACCTTAACCTTCATTCTCCTAAAAGACAAAAACAAAAACCTTTCCCCAAGACTAATTTTGGGGATGTTCCTTTTTGGCAAGTTATTATCTGATTAAATGAAAAGGCATGTGTTACTGGTACAAGTTAGTTTAAATTGGATGTTCATGCTGGTTAATGAACTATCACCTCCTCTAATTAAGAGGTCTCTCTTGTTCAAATCGAACCTTTATCAATTTTGATGGTACCCACAGCTTATCTTCTCCTGTAGAAACAAAAGCAAAACCTCATCCCCAATGTAATACATACCCTGGTTTCCATTCTGAGGTCAGCACATCCTTAAAGTATATAGGCTGATTTAATTCTGTAGTTTTTTTCTATTATCCAATGTCTCTCTGCAGCTGTTGTTCCTTTCTCATTGGTATTCAGAAAATTCAAAGTTAGAAGAGCATTATGCAGTCTATTTCTGGGGGTTTTTGTTACCCATTTCTGTTTGTTTAGCATATCCGTTAGAGTTCTGTTTGATCTTTCGATAACTGCTTGACCTCTAGGATTATGTGGTATGCCTGTAATATGCTTTATATTGTAATAAGCAAAAAACTGTTTCATTTTAACAGAGACATATGATGGAGCATTGTCAGTTTTGATTTGTGCAGGTATACCCATGATGGCCATAACTTCTAGCAAATGAGTGATTACAGAATCAGATTTTTCAGAACTCAAAGCAGTTGCCCATTGAAATCCTGAATAAGTATCGATAGTGTGGTGTACATATTTAAATTTTTCAAATTCGGCAAAGTGAAACATGTCCATCTGCCAGATTTCATTTCTCTGAGTACCCTTTGGGTTACATCCTGCTGGTAATGGCGTCTGATTGTAGAAGGAACAAGTAGGACATTTCTTTACTATTTCTTTGGCTTGTTGCCAGGTTATGGAAAAAATCCTTTTTTAAACCTTTACTATTGACGTGATGTTTTTTATGAAATTCTGAGGCCTCCAGCACATTTCCTATCAATAATTTATCAATCTCATCATTGCCTTCTGCTAGAGGGCCTAGCAGACAAGTATGGGATCGAATGTGAGTTATATATAAAGGATGATTCCTTTTCTTGATTATATCTTGTAATTGAATAAATAGTGAAGTTAATTATGAAGCATCAGGGATAAATTCTGCAGTCTCAATATGTAATACCACTCTTTCAGCATACTGAGAGTCAGTTATTATGTTGAAAGGTTCTGAAAAATCCATTAATACCAACAGAATAGCATAAAATTCTGATTTTTGAACTGAATTATAAGGACTTTGAACCACTTTACTTAAATTTTCTGATTTGTAACCTCCCTTTCCTTCTTTGTTGGCATCTGTATAAAATGTACGAACTCCAGATATGGGTTTTTGCCGTATAATTCGAGGCAAGATCCAATCAGCTCTCTTTATGAGATCAATTCTATTGCTTTTGGGATATTTGCTGTTAATTCCTCCCAAAAAATTACTGCAAGCTCTTTGCCAAGGTTCACTTTCTGTCCATAATTTTTCAATGTCCTCCTTAGTTAATGGTACGACAATTTCTGCTGGGTCTATGCCTGCTAATTGACGAAGTCTCAATTTTCCTTTGTAAATCAAGTCAGAGATTTTATCCACATAAGTTTTTAATTTTTTATTTGGTTTATTTGGTAAAAATATCCATTCCAATATAATATCTTCCCTCTGCATTAATATTCCAGTAGGAGAACGCCTAGAAGGTAAAATAACCAAAATGCAATCCAGCTTTGGATCAATACGATCCACGTGTCCTTCATGCACTTTCTTTTCTACCAAGGCCAATTCTTTCTCAGCTTCAGGTGATAATTCTCTTGGACTGTTTAAGTCCTTGTCACCTTCTAAGGTTCTGAACAAATTAGTCCGTTCATCATTTTTTACCCCAACAATAGTTCGTAGATGAGAAATATCTCCAAATAATCTTTGAAAGTCATTAAGAGTCTGTAGTCTATCTCTCCGAAATTGCACCTTTTGGGGTCTAATTTTTTGTAGCTCTATTTTATATCCTAAATAATTAATAGAATCTCCTCTTTGTATCTTTTCAGGAGCAATTTGTAATCCTCAGCAAGGCAAAATTTTCTTTACTTCTTCAAATATTATTTCTCAAGTATCTGCATTTGACTCAGCTAGTAAAATATCATCCACATAATGATAAATTATAGATTTAGGAATTTTTTTACGTATCACTTCCAATGGCTGTTGTACAAATTATTGGCACAGAGTTGGGCTATTCAAAATTCCCTGAGGGAGGACCCTCCATTGAAATCTTTTAACTGGTTGAGAATTATTATAAGTAGGCACTGTAAAAGCAAATCTTTCTTTGTCTTTTTCTTGTAAGGGTATTGAAAAGAAACAGTCTTTTAAATCAATAACTATGAGAGGCCATCCTTTAGGTAACAGAGTAGGCAAAGGCATCCCAGAGTGTAGAGAGCCCATCGGCTGAATTACTTTGTTAATTGCTCTAAGGTCTGTTACCATTCTCCATTTACCAGATTTCTTTTTAATAAATACAGGAGAATTCCAAGGGCTGGTTGATTCTTCAATATGCTGAGAATTTAACTGTTCTTCTACCAGCTCTTCTAAAGCCTGGAGTTTCTCTGTTGTTAAAGGCCATTGCTGGACCCATACAGGCTTGTCTGTTAACCATTTTAAAGGTAGAGCTGTTGGTGTCTTTGGAAGATCATCAGTTATTGTGCCCTGTTCTTGTATAATATGGATGGCTGGTGACCACTCATTAGAACAATATCTTCTAATATTTCTCTCAGTAACATGTGCTAGTTTATGATTTGTTTCTGAGATTGGAGGGATGTTAATCTGAGTATTCCATTGTTGCAACAAGTCTCGACCCCACAGGTTCATAGTTATGTTAGCCACATATGGTTTTAATTTTCCTCTCTGTCCTTCTGGACCTATACATTCGAGCCATCTTGCACTCTGTTTCACCTGAGATAATGTCCCAATTCCTAACAGTTGAACGTTTACCTCCTGAAGAGGCCAAGTTGGATGCCAAAATTCTGGTGCAATTATGGTAACGTCTGCACCTGTGTCTACCAGACCAGACAACAAAACACCATTTATTTTTATCGTTAATTTTGGTCTTTGTTCATTAATAGAAGTTTGCCAAAAATTTTTCTTTATGTTTTCTCCTGAATTTTCTATTCTCTCTGTTTCATCAACCTGATCAGCATGATTTATTCCAATAGGCATTTGGTTATTTAATCACTCTGCAGAGCAGGGATTTCCTCTATGGCTGCAGGAAAGGTTTGAACTGGATTTGCATTGGGGGCCTGTGCTAGGCCCCTCTGGGAGTTTCCCGAAGACTGAGGCAAAGGATTACCCTGTCTGTCCTTTGTTGATCTACATTCGTTGGTCCAGTGTTTTCCCTTACCACACCTTCTGCATACTCCAGAAGGAAGGGGCATTCTGTTGCCATTGTTCCTTGAAGAAACATTGTTTCTGGGAATGACCTGTCTACAGTCCCTTTTCAAGTGTCCTTGCTTTCCACATCCAAAACATCTAACACTCCTCAAACCTTTTGAAATTACTTCTCCTACCCATGTATCATCATGCTCATCAGCTTCAACATTAATTGTTTCTCTAATCCAATCTTCCATAGGTGCAGATCTTGCCCATAATGAGCTGATTATTCTTTTGCATGCTGCATTCGCATTCTCAAAGGCCAAAGATTCAGTTATTGCCTTACCAGCTTCTGAATCCGAGACCATTCTCTTTACTGCTGAAGCCAGTCTTTGTAAAAAATCTGTAAAAGACTCTTTTGGGCCTTGCATCACCTTTGTAAATGACTCAGATTTTTTTCCTGGTTCCTCAACTCTGTCCCATGCATTCAAGGCTGCTGTTCGACATAAAATTAGGGTTTGGACATCATATAAACATTGTGTTTGTACTGAAGCATATTGGACTTCTCCAATAAGCTGATCCTGACAAACTTGAATTCCTTTATCCCTCCATTGTTTTTCTATATTTTTAGCCTCCTCCTTAAACCAGGTCAGAAATTGAAGTCTCTGGCTGGGTTCCAGAACACCTTGTGCAAGGTCCCGCCAGTCCTGTGGTACTATCCTATTATATGTTGACCAAGAGTTTAACATTTGCTTTACATATGGGGAATGCATGCCATAAGTTACTATTGCCTCCTTAAACCTTTTTAAATGCAACATTTCAATTGGAGCCCAAATATTTTGTGTAGCCATTTGATCAGGCATCTGCTGTACGGTTACAGGATAAATTAAGGGTGACTGTGTGAAAACAGGCTTTCTTTCTGCAAACTTATGATCCTGACTTGAAACAACTTCACTGTTAATTTCTTCTGTCTGAATTTTTACAGGTTTAACATGTTCTTCTAAAGCTGTTATCCTGGCACTTAAATTGATTATCTTTTTAAATATTAAAATGTGGATTAGTATAGTGATAAGCTGCATAATTCCACCAATACTAATATTATATAGTAGTTCCATTATCAGACTGCCTAAAATTTCAAACAAAAACCAATTTTCTTCCAATGTACACATAAAACCCATTTGTTTTTTAATGTGGAAAAAATTCTCTTTTAGATAGTTTCCTTTAAAATATCTGATATGTTATGACTTACCAAATCTGCGTAGAACAGTAGAAATCCGAGGGGATTTTTAAAGCAGCCACCTAGTGTCCCAGGTGTAAATCCAGAGAGAGAGAGAGAGAGAGAGAGAGAGAGAGAGAGGAAAGAGAAAATGCACAAGAAAGCGTAGCCGGCTAAAGCTTAAATCCAGCCACGTGTTCCCTCTTGTGCCGAGTCAAGGCTTGGGTCTGGCTTCCTTAAGCTCCGACCACGTGCGTTGGTTATACAGGCAGGGCCCTGTTCGACAGGGCAGGTCTAGTTGTTTGTAGCACCGGCTTTAAGCTAGCAGGCTTTAAGCAAGCAGCACAGTTAGTCCAGCCTGAGGCCAAGGACTAGGGGGCCGCCACTCGGACTAGTAAGCCTGCGCTCGGACTAGGACACCGGCCGACAAGTCTACCACACTTGCGGGAAAGGGAACCTGCCGCCAAGCAGTTGTTTTTAATGGATTCTTGTCACATTGGGCGCCAGATGTTGATGTATCCAACAGTCTTATTAAATAAGAAACACAGAAACAATGTAAAGGAGAAAGCCGAGAGGTCAGAGCACAGAGCTAAAATCTCACCCTTCCACCTGTGGTGTCCCAGCTTCCCAAAAGAGAGCTACTTCCTGTCTGTATTCCATTTTCCAGTCATTCTGCCTCTTCATTGGTTGTAAACCCAAACACGTGACTGCCTCATCACTGTCTGAATGTACAGCCCCCTAGGTCTTAAAAGCATATGTCTCCAATGATGGCTGTATCCATGAACACATAGAGATCTATGGGATTAAAGGCGTGTGCCACCACCGCCACACTCTGTCTATGGCTCTAATAGCTCTGACCCCCGGGGAACTATATTTATTAACATACAATAAATATCACATTTCAGTACAATTAGAACACCATGACAACAGTGAGCTAGCTCAGAACAAAAGAACTGTGCTTCCTACACAAACAGGGTATATCTAGTTAAACTCAGTATTGGAAACTAAGTAAAACAGGAGCTTCACTTCAGTCCAATACACTGAACTTACTGGGAAAAGACACGAATGCTATTTGCACTGGGTATAGCCAGAATAGCAAAAGAATGGTGTTCTTACCCTGTATTAACACTTGCTGCTAGAACTTGAAACTGAATACGATTCAACTCCGTTTAGGAAATTTAATTGCACCCTAGTTTGCCATACAAGAAAAAAACTCTGTTTTGAGAAACCGGCATTCTTGCACAATTATGTGTTTCCTATAGGGCCAGTACAGTGAGCTAGCGAAGAAAAAAAGAACTGTGCTTCCTACCAAACGTGGCATATCTAGTTCAACTCAGTAATGGAAACTAAGTCAAACAGGAGCATCTTTTTAGTCCAATACACTGTACTGATGGGAACAGACGCGAATGTTACTTGCACTGGGTATGGCCAGAATAGCACAACAGTGGTGTTCTTACTCTGAATTAACACTTGCTGCTAGAACTTGAAACTGAATATGATTCAACTCAGTTTAGGAAGTTTAATTGACACCTAGTTTGCCATTGAAGAAAACACTCTGCTTTTGAGAAAAGGGAAATCTTGCATCTCCTGTGTTTCCTATAGGTCCAGTACAGTGAGCTAGCTCAGAACAAAAGAACTGTTCTCCCTACACAAACGGGGCATATCTAGTTCAACTCAGTATTGGAAACTAAGTAAAACAAGAGCTTCTCTTCAGTCCAAAACACTGTACATGATAGGAACAGACGTGAATGCTGTTTGCACTTTGTAGGGCAGGAATAGAATAATAGTGGTGTAGTTACCCTGAATTAACAATTGCTGCTAGAACTTGAAACTGAATGTGATTCAACTCTCTTTAGGAAGTTTATTTGAACCCTAGTTTGCCATACAAGTAAAACACTCTGCTTTTGAGAAACCGGTATTCTTTCACAAAATCTGTTTCCTGTAGGGCCAGTACAGGGAGCTAGCCTAGAACAAAAGAACTGTGCTTCCTACACAAACGGGGCATATCTAGTTCAACCGAGTATTGGAAACTAAGTAAACAGGAGCTTCTCTTCAGTCCCATACACTGAACTTACTGGTAAGAGACGCAAATGCTATTTGTACTGGGTATGGCCAGAATAGCACACGAGTGGTATTCTTACCCTGAATTAACACTTGCTGCTAGAACTTGAAACTGAATGTGATTCAACTCCGTTGAGGAAATTTAATTGAACCCTACTTTGCCATACAGGAATTCACTCTGCTTTTGAGAAACAGGCATTCTTGCACTCTCCTGTGTTTCCTATGGGGCCAGTATGGTGAGATCGCTCAGAACAAAAGCACTGTGCTTCCTACACAAACGGGGCATATCTAGTTCAACTCAGAATTGGAATCTAAATAAAACAGGAGCTTCTCTTCAGTCTATTACACTGTACTTGCTGGGAACAGACACGAGTGATATTTGCACTGGATATGGCCAGAATAGCACAGAGTGGTGTTCTTACCCTGAAGTAACACTTGCTGCTAGAATTTGAAACTAAATGGGATTCAACTCCGTTCAGGAAATTTAATTGTACCCTAGTTTGCCATAGAACAAAAATATTCTGCTTTTGAGAAGCAGGCATTCTTGCAATTAATGTGTTTCCAATGGGACCAGTATAGTGAGCTAGCTCAGAACAAAAGAACTGTGCTTCCTACACAAACGGGGCATATCTAGTTCAACTCATAATTGGAATCTAAATAAAACAGGAGCTTCTCTTCAGTCTATTACACTGTACTTGCTGGAAACAGACACGAATGATAATTTCACTGGATATGGCCAGAATAGCACAAGAGTGGTGTTCTTACCCTGAATTAACACTTGCTGCTAGAACTTGAAAGTGAATGTGATTCAACTCGGTTTAGGAAATTTAATTGAACCCTACTTTGCCATACAAGAAATTCACTCTGCTTTTGAGAAACAGGCATTGTTGCACTCTCCTGTGTTTCCTATGGGGCCAGTATGGTGAGATCGCTCAGAACAAAAGAACTGTGCTTCCTACACAAACGGGGCATATCTAGTTCAACTCAGAATTGGAATCTAAATAAAACAGGAGCTTCTCTTCAGTCTATTACACTGTACTTGCTGGGAACAGACGCGAGTGATAATTGCACTGGATAGGGCCAGAATAGCACAAGAGTGGTGTTCTAACCCTGAATTAAGACTTGCTGCTAGGTTTGAAACTGAATGGGATTCAACTCAGTTTAGGAAGTTTAATTGTACCCTAGTTTACCATAGAATAAAAACACTCTGCTTTTGAGAAACGGGCATTCTTGTGATCAATGTGTTTCCTATAGGACCAGTACAGTGAGCTAGCTCAAATCAAAGAACAGTGCTTCCACAACAAACGGGGATGTCTAGATAAACTCAGTATTGGAACCTAAGTAAAACAGGAGCTTCTCTTCAGTCCAATACACTGTTCTTGCTGGGAACAGACGCGAATGCTATTTGTACTGGGTATGGCCAGAATAGCACAAGAGTGGTGTTCTTCCCCTGAATTAATGCTTGCTGCTAGAACTTGATACTGAATGTGATTCAAGTCCTTTTAGGAAGTTTAATTGAACCCTCGTTTGCCATACAATGAAACACTCTGCTTTTGAGAAACGGGCATTCTTGCACTCTACTATATTTCCTATAGGGCCAGTACACTGAGCTAGCTCAGAACAAAAGAACTGTGCTTCCTACACAAATGGGGAATATCTAGTTCAACTCAGTATTGGTAACTAAGTAAAACAGGAGCTTCTCTTTAGTCCAATAATCTGTACTTGCTAGGAACAGACGCGAATGCTATTTGCACTTATATTGCAGGGATAGAAGAAGAGTAGTGTTCTTACACTGAATTAACACTTGCTGCTAAAACTTTAAACAGAATGTGATTCAACTCGGTTTAGGAAGTTTAATTGAACCCTAGTTTGCCATACAGGAAAACCACTCTGCTGTTTGAGAAACAGGCATTCTTGCACTCTCCTCTGTTTCCTATAGAGCAAGTACATTGAGCTATCTTAAATCAAAAGAACTGTGTTTCCTACACATACCGGGCATATCTAGTTCACAGGAGCTTTATTTCAGTCCAATACAATGTACATCCTGGTAACAGATGCGAATGCTATTTGTGCTGGGTATGGCCAGAATAGCACAAGAGTGGTGTTCTTACCCTGATTTAATACTTGATGCTAGATCTTGAAAGTAGATGTGTTACAACACCTTTCAGGAAGTTTAATTGAACCGTACTTTGCCATACATGATTAACACTCTGCTTTTGAGAAACTGTCAATCTTGGGCTCTCCTATGTTTCCAATAGGACCAGTACAGTGAGCAAGCTCAGAACAAAAGAACTGCGCTTCCTACACAAACGGGGCATGTCTAGTTCAACAATGTATTGGAAACTAAGTAAACAGCAGATTATGTTCAGTCCAATACACTGAACTTGCCTGGAACAGACAGGAATGCTTTTTGCACTGGGCATGGCCAGAATAGCACAAGAGTGGTGTTCTTACCCTGAAGTAACACTTGCTGCTAGAATGTGAAACTGAATGGGATTCAACTCCGTTTAGGAAGTTTAATTGTACCCTAGTTTGCCCTAAAATAAAAACACTCTGCTTTTGAGAAACGGGCATTCTTGCAGTCAATGTGTTTCCTATGGGACCAGTACAGTGTGCTAGCTCAGAACAAAAGAACTGTGCTTCCTACACAAACGGGGCATATCTAGTTCAACTCAGAATTGGAATCTAAATAAAACAGGAGCTTCTCTTCAGTCCAATACACTGTATTTGCTGGGAAGAGACACGAATGCTATTTACACTGGGTGTGTCCAGAATAGCAAGAGAATGGTGTTCTTACCCTGAATTAACAATTGCTGCTTGAGCTTGAAACTGAATGTGATTCAACTCCATTAGTAAGTTTCAGTGAACACTAGATTGCCTTACAAGAAAAACACTCTGCTCTTGAGAAAAGGGCATTTTTGCAATCTACTGTGTTTCCTATAGGGACTTTACAGTGAGCGAGCTAAGAACAAAAGAACTGTGCTCTATACAAAAACGAGGCATATGTAGGTCAACTCAGTATTGGAAATAAGTAAAACAGGAGCTTCTCTTCACTCCAATACACTGCACTTGCAGGGAACAGACGCCAGTGATATTTGCATTGGGTTTGGCCAAAATAGCACAAGAGTGGTGTTCTTTCCTGAATTAAAACTTGCTGCTAGAACTTGAAACTGAATGTGATTCAATTCCGTTTAGGAATTTATTAGAACCCTAGTTTGCCATGCAAAAAAAAAACACTCTGCTTTTGAGAAACGGGCATTCTTGCACTCTACTGTGTTTCCTATAGGGACAGTACAGTGAGCCAGCTCAGAACAAAAGAACTGTGCTTCCTTCACAAACGGAGCATATCTAGTTCATCTCATTATTGGAAACTAAGTAAAAGAGGAGCGTCTCTTCAGTCAATACACTAACGTTCCTGGGAAGAGACGCGAATGCTATTTGCTCTGGGTATGCCCAGAATAGCACAAGAGTGGTAATCTTACCCTGAATTAACACTTGTTGCTAGAACTTGAAACTGAATGTGATTCAACTCCGTTTAGGAAATTTAATTGTACCCTACTTTGCCATACAAGAAAAACATTCTGTTTTGAGAAACCGGATTTCGTGCCCTCTAATGTGTTTCCTATAGGGCCAGTACAGTGAGCTAGCTCAGAAAAAAAAATGTGCTTCCTACCAAACGGAGCATATCTAGTTCAACTCATTATTGGAAACTAAGTAAAACGGGAGCTTCTCTTCAGTCCAATACACTGCACTTGCTGGGAACAGACCCCAGTGATATTCGCACTGTGTATGGCCAGAATAGCACAAGAGTGGTGTACATACCCTGAATTAACACTTGCTGCTAGAGCTTGAAACTCAATGTGATTCAACTCTGTTTAGGAAGTTTAAGTGAACCCTCGTTTGCCATACAAGAAAAACACTCTGCTCTTGAGAAAAGGGCATTCTTGCACTCTACTGTGTTTCCTATAGGGCCAGTCGAGTGAGCTAGCTGAGAACAAAAGAACTGTGCTCCCTACAAAAACGGGGCATATGTGGGTCAACTCAGTATTGGAAATAAGTAAAACAGGAGATTCTCTTCAGTCCAAAACACTGTACTTGCTGGGAACAGACACGAATGTTACGTGCATTTTGTATGGCAGGAATAGAACAAGAGTGGTATTCTTACTCCGAATTAACACTTGCTGCTAGAACTTGAAACTTAATATGATTCAACTCTCTTTAGGAAGTTTAATTGGACCCTAGTTTGCCGTACAAGAAAACACTCTGCTTTTGAGAAACGCATATTCTTGCATTTGACTGTATTTTCTATAGGGCCAGTAGAGTGAACTAGCTCAGAACATAAGAACTCTTCTCCCTACACAAACAGGGCATATCTAGTTGAACTCAGTATTGGAAACTAAGTTAAACAGTAGCTTCTCTTCAGTCCAATACACTGTACATGCTGGGAACATACATGAATGTTATTTGCACTGGGTTTGGCCAGAATAGCACAAGAGTGGTATCTTACCCTGAATTAACACTTGCTGCAAGAACTTGAAACTGAATGCGATTCAACTCCATTTAGGAAATTTAATTGTACCCTAGTTTGCCATACAAGAAAAACACTCTGTTTTGAGAAACCGGCATTCTTGCACTCTACTGTGTTTCCTATAGGGCAAGTACAGCGAACTAGCTCAGAAAAAAAGAACTGTGCTTCCTACCAAACACGGCATAGCTAGTTCAATTCAGTATTGGAAACTAAGTCAAACAGGAGCATCTCTTTAGTCCAATACACTGTACTTGCTGGGAACAGACGCGAATGTTATTTGCACTGGGAATGGCCAGAATAGCACAAGAGTTTTGTTCTTCCCCTGAATTAACACTTGCTGCTAGAACGTAAAACTGAATGTGATTCAACTCAGTTTAGGAAGTTTAATTGACCCCTAATATTCCATACAAGGAAAACACTCTGCTTTTGAGAAACGGGCATTCTTGCATTCTCCTGTGTTTTCTATAGGGCTAGTATACTTAGCTAGCTCAAATCAAAGAACAGTGCTTTCACAACAAATGGGGATGTCTAGATAAACTCAGTATCGGAACCTAAGTAAAACTGGAGCTTCTCTTCAGTCCAATACACTGTATTGGCTGGGAACAGACGTGAATGCTATTTGCACTGGGTATGGCCAGAATAGAACAAGAGTGGTGTTCTTCCCCTGAATTAACACTTGCTGCTAGAATTTGAAACTGAATGGGATTCAACTCATTTTAGGAAATTTAATTGTACCCTAGATTGCCATAGAATAAAAACACTCTGCTTTTGAGAAACGGGCATTCTTGCAATCAATGTGTTTCCTATAGGACTTGTACAGTGAGCTAGCTCAGAACAAAAGAACTGTACTTCCTACACAAACGGGGCGTATCTAGTTCAACTCAGAATTAGAAACCAAGTCAAACAGGAGCTTCTGTTCAGGCCAATACACTGTATTTGCTGGGAAGAGAAACGAATGCAATTTGCACTGGGTATGTCCAGAATAGCACAAGAGTGGTGTTCTTACCCTGAATTAACACTTGCTGCTAGAGCTTGAAACTCAATGTGATTCAACTCCGTTTAGGAAGTTTAAGTGAACCCTAGTTTGCCATACAAGAAAACACTGTGCTTTTGAGAAACGGGCACTCTTGCATTCTACTGTATTTCCAAAACGGCCAGTACAGTGAGCTAGCTCAGAACAAAAGAACTGTGTTTCCTACACAAACGGGGCATATCTAGTTCAACTAAGTATTGGAAACTAAGTAAAACAGGAGCTTCTCTTCAGGCCAATACAATGTACATCCTGGTAAAGGATGCGAATGCTATTTGCGCTGGGTATGGCCGGAATAACACAAGAGTGGTGTTCTTACCCTGATTTAATACTTATTTGTAGCTAGAGTTTTCCTGCCTGGCCCACAGTCAGGACAAATCCTTGTCACCCGCCAGTCCCACAGCCGCTCAGACCCAACCAAGTAAACACAGAGATTTATATTGCTTACAAACTGTATGGCCGTGGCAGGCTTCTTGCTAACTGTTCTTATAGCTTAAATTAATCCATTTCCATAAATCTATACCTTGCCACGTGGCTGGTGGCTTACCGGCGTCTTCACATGCTGCTGGTCATGGCGGCAGCAGCTGGCAGTGTCTCTCTGCCTCTGCCTTCCACTTCCCAGAATTCTCCTCTCTTTTTGTCCCACCTACTTCCTGCCTGGCCACTGGCCAATCAGTATTTTATTTGACATACAGACCATCCCACAGCACTTCCCCTTTTCTTTTTTTAAAAAGGAATGTTTTAACTTTTACACATCTCCAAAGCTAGCTTGGTATATTTGGGAATTTGGGCGCAGCTTCTCTTACTACTTCCTGCTGGAGGTGGGCGCTGTATCTTATGGGGACACAAAGACAATTTTAGGATCATGGAGTAGTCCATGAAGCTGTATGGTCTGAGCCAGTTGCCTTGAAAC
The DNA here is from genome assembly GCF_049852395.1 of Peromyscus maniculatus bairdii. Taxonomy (NCBI): domain Eukaryota; kingdom Metazoa; phylum Chordata; class Mammalia; order Rodentia; family Cricetidae; genus Peromyscus; species Peromyscus maniculatus. The sequence goes on from NC_134858.1 coordinate 266,086, forward strand.
GATTCTGGATGTTGGATCATCTGGGCCATGTACCAGAAGTTTCTAAATAAAGCCAAAGCTAAAAAGTTCTCAGCCATCAGAATATCCAAGGACTTAAGTGAAAAGGTTTTTGCAAAATATGAAGAGGAAAAGAAAAAGTCTGCAGAAGTCAGTGATGCAGCACCCACCAAAAAGGGAAGGAAGAGGAATGCACAGATGGAAGAAGAACCTTCAAATAAAACTCAGAGGATGCTGACATGTAAGGAACGGAGGAGAGCAGCCCGGCTAGCTCAGTCGGTAGAGCATGAGACTCTTAATCTCAGGGTCGTGGGTTCGGGCCCCACGTTGGGCGCCATTTGTAGCTAGGGTTTTCCTGCCTGGCCCACAGTCAGGACAAATCCTTGTCACCCGCCAGTCCCACAGCCGCTCAGACCCAACCAAGTAAACACAGAGACTTATATTGCTTACAAATTGTATGGCCGTGGCAGGCTTCTTGCTAACTGTTCTTATAGCTTAAATTAATCCATTTCCATAAATCTATACCTTGCCACGTGGTTGGTGGCTTACCGGCGTCTTCACATGCTGCTGGTCATGGCGGCAGCAGCTGGCAGTGTCTCTCTGCCTCTGCCTTCCACTTCCCAGAATTCTCCTCTCTCCTTGTCCCACCTACTTCCTGCCTGGCCACTGGCCAATCAGTATTTTATTTGACATACAGACCATCCCACAGCACTTATTGCTAGAACTTGAAACTGGATGTGTTACAACACCTTTCAGGAAGTTTAAATGAACCGTATTTTGCCATACATGTTTAACACTCTGCTTTTGAGAAACTGTCATTGTTGAGATCTCCTGTGTTTCCAATAGGACCAGTACAGTGAGCAAGCTCAGAACAAAAGAAATGTGCTTCGTACACAAACGGGGCATATCTAGTTCAACTAAGTATTGGAAACTAAGTAAACAGCAGATTCTCTTCATTCCAATACACTGAACTTGCTGGGAACAGATAGGAATGCTATTTGCACTGGGCATGGCCAGAATACCACAAGATTGGTGATCTTACCCTGAATTAACACTTGCTGCTGGAACTTGAAACTGAATGTGATTCAACTCCGTTTAGGAAGTTTAATTGAACCCTAGTTTGACATACAAGGAAAACACTCTGCTTTTGAGAAGTGGGCATTCTTGCACTCTACAGTGTTTCCTATTCGGCCAGTACAGTGAGGTAGCTCAGAACAAAAGAACTGTGCTTCTAACACAAACCGGGCATATCTAGTACAACTCAGTATTTGAAACTATGTAAAACCGGAGTTTCTCTTCAGTCTGATACAATGTACAACCTGGTAACAGATGCGAATGCTATTTGCACTGGGTATGTCCAAAATAGCACAAGAGTGGTGATCTCACCCTGAATGAATACTTGCAGCTAGAACTTGAACTGGATGTGGTACAACTCTGTTTAGGAAGTTTAATAGAACCCTAGTTTGCCATACAAAAAAATATTGCTTTTGAGAAACAGGCATTCTTGCACTCTACTTTGATTCCAATAGGACCAAAACAGTGAGCTAGCTCAGAAGAAAAGAACTGTGCTTCCTACACAAACGGGGCATATCTAGTTCAACTCAGTATTGGAAACTAAGTAAAACAGGAGCTTCTGTTTAGGCCAATACACTGTATTTCCTGGGAACAGACGTGGATACTATTTGCACTAGTATGGCCAGAATAGCAAAAGAGTGGAAGTTCGTACCCTGAATTAACACTTGCTGCTAGAACTTGAAACTTAATGTGATTCAACTCACTTTAGGAAGTTTAATTGAACCCTAGTTTGCCATACCAGAAAAACAGTCTGCTTTTGAGAGACAGGCATTCTTGCACTCTCCTGTATTTCCTATAGGGTCAGTACAGTGAGATAGCTCAGAACAAAGAACAGTGCTTCCACAAAAAAACGGTGCATATCTTGTCCAACTCAGTATCAGAAACTAAGTAAAATTGGAGCTTCTCTTCAGTCCAATACACTGTACTAGATGGGAACAGATGCGAATGCTATTTGCACGGGGTATGGCCAGAATAGCACAAGACTGGTGTTCTTACCCTGAATTAACTCTTGCTGCAAGAACTTGAAACTGAATGAGATTCAACGTCTGATTAGGAATTTTAATTGAACCCTCGTTTGCCATACAAGTAAAACACTCTGCTTTTGAGAAACGGACATTCTTCCACTTTCCTGTGTTTCCTGTTGGGACAGAACAGTGAGCTAGGTCAAAATAAAAGTACTGTGCTATCTTGAGAAAGAGGGCATATCTAGTTCAATTCAGTATTTGAAACTAAGTAAAACAGGAGTTTCTCTTCAGTCCAATACAATGTACATCCTGGTAACAGATACTTATTCAATTTGAACTGGGTATGTCCAGAATAGCATAAGAGTGGTCTTCTTAACCTGAATGAATACTTGCAGCTAAAACTTGAAACTGGATGTGATACAACTTGGTTTAGGAAGTTGAATTGAACCCTACTTTGCCATACAAGAAAAAAACTCTTGTTTTGAGAATCGGGCATTCTTGCACTCTACTGTGTTTCCAAAAGGACCAGTACTTGAGCTAGCTCAGAACAAAAGAACTGTGCTTCCTACACAAACGGGGCATATCGAGTTCAACTCAGTATTGGAAACTAAGTAAAACAAAAGCTTCTGTTCACGCCAATACACTGTATTTGCTGGGAACAGACACGAATGATATTTGCACTGGTATGGCCAGAATAGCACAAGAGTAGTAGTTCTTACCCTTAATTAACAGTTGCTGCTAGAACTTGAAACTGAATGTTACTCAACTCTGTTTAGGAAGTTTAATTGAACCCTAGTTTTCCATTAAAGAAAATCACTCTACTTTTGAAAAACAGGCATTCTTGCACTCTCCTGTGTTTCCTATAGGGCCAGTACAGTAAACTAGCTCAGAACAAAGAACTGTGCTTCCTGCACAAACGGGGCATATCGAGTTCAACTCAGTATTGGAAACTAAGTAAAACAGGAGCTTCTCTTCAGTCCAATACACTGAACTTGCTGGGAACAGACGTGAAAGCTATTTGCACTGCATATGGCCAGAATAGCACAAGAGTGGTGTTCTTACCCTGAATTAACGCTTGCTGCTAGAACTTAAAACTGAATGTGATATACTCCGGTTTTGAAATTTAATTGAACCCTCGTTTGCCATAGGAGAAAAACACTCTGTTTTTTGAGAAACGGGCATTGTTGCACTCTCCTTTGTTTCCTATAGGGCTAGTACAGTGAGTTAGTTCAGAACAAAAGAACTGTCTTTCCTACACAAATTTGGCTTATAGAGTTCAACTCAGTATTGGAAACTAAGTAAAACAGGAGCTTCTCTTCAGTCCAATACACTGTAATTCCTTGGAATAAACGAGAGTGATATTTGAGCTGTGTATGGCCAGAATAGCACAAGAGTGGTGTTCTTACCCTGAATAAAACACATGCTGCTAGAACTTGAAACTGAATGTGAATCAACATCTCTTTAGGAAGTATAATTGAACCCTAGTTTTCCATACAAGTAAAACACTCTGCTTTTGAGAAACGGACATTCATGCACTATCCTGTGTTTCCTATTGGGCCAGTAGAGTGAGCTAGCTCAGAACAAAACAACTGTGGTTCCTATACAAACATGGCATATCTAGTTCAACTCAGCATTTGAAAGTAAGTAAAACAGGAGTTTCTCTTCAGTCCAATACAATGTACATCCTGGTAACCGATGCAAATGCTATTTGCACTGGGTATGTCCAGAATAGCACAAGAGTGGAGTTCTTACCCTGAATGAATACTTGCAGCTAGAACTTGAAACTGGATGTGATACAAATCCGTTTAGGAGGTTGAATTGAACCCTAGTTTTCCATAGAAGAAAAACACTCTGGTTATTGAGAAACTGGCATTCTTGCATTCTACTGTGTTTCCAATAGGACCAGTACTTGAGCTAGCTCAGAACAAAAGAACTGTGCTTCCTACACAAGCGAGGCATATCTAGTTCATCTCAGTATTGGAAACTAAGTAAAACAAGAGCTTCTGTTCAGGCCAATACACTGTATTTGCTGGGAACAGACGCGAATGCTATTTGCACCGTATGGCCAGTATAGCACCAGAGTCGTAGTTCTTACCCTGAATTAACACTTGCTGCTAGAACTTGAAACTGAATGTGATTGAACTCCGTTTAGGAAGTTTAATTGAACCCTAGTTTGCCATACATGAAAAACACTCTGCTTTGGAGAAACGGACAGTTTGAATTCCATTGTGTTTCCTATAGGGTCAGTACAGTGAGGTAGCTCAGAACAAAAAAAAAACTGCACTTCCTACACAAATGGGGCATATAGAGTTCAACTCAGTATTGGCAACTAAGTAAAACAGTTGCTTCTCTTTAGTCCAATACTGAAATTACTGGGAAGAGACGCGAATTGTATTTGCACTGGGTATCGCCAGAATAGCACAACAGTGGTATTCTTACCCTGAATTACCACTTGTTGCTAGAACTTGAAACTGAATGTGATTCAACTCTCTTTAGGAACTTTAATTGAACCCTAGTTTGCCATACAAAAAACATTCTGCTTTTGAGATACGGGCATTCTTGAATTCCACTGTGTTTCCTATAAGGCCAGCACTGTGAGCTACCTCAGAACAAAAGAACTGTGCTTCCTACACAAACGGGGCATATCTAGTTCAACTCAGTATTGGAAACTAAGTAAAACAGGATCTTCTCTTCAGTCCAATACACTGTAATTGCTGGGAAGAGACACGAATGCTATTTGCACTGTGTATGACCAGAAGAGCACATGAGTGGTGTTCTTATCCTGAATTAACACTTGCTGCTAGAATTTGAACCTGAATGTGATTCAACACCGTTTAGGAAGTTTAATTGACCCCGATTTTGCCATAGAATAAAAACACTCTGCTGTTGAGAAACGGGCATTCTTGCCCACTACTGTGTTTCCTATCAGGCCAGTACAATGAGTTAGCTCAGAAAATATATTTGTGCTTCGTAAACAAACGGGGAATGTCTTGTTCAACTCAGTATTGGAAACGAAGTAAAACAGGAGTTTCTCTTCAGTCCAATACACTGTACTTGCTGAGAACAGACAGTAATGCTATTTGTTCTGGGTATGGCCAGAGTAGCACAAGAGTGCTGTTCTTACCCTGAATTAATACTTGCTGCTAGAACTTGAAACTGAATGTGATTCAACTTCGCTTAGGAAGCTTAATTAAACTCTAGTTTGCCATACAAGAGAAACACTCTGCTTTTTTAGAAACGGGCATCCTTGTACTCTCCTGTGTTACCTATAGGTACAGTGAGCGAGCTCAGAACAAAAGAACAGTTCTTCCTGCACTAACGGGGCATATCTAGTTCAACTCAGTATTGGAAACTAAGTAAAACAGGAGCTTCTCTTCAGTCTAATACACTGAACTTGCTGGGAATAGACGTGAAAGCTATTTGCACAGCGTATGGCCAGAATAGCACAAGAGTGGTGTTCTTACCCTGAATTAACACTTGCTGCTAGAACTTGAAACTGAATGTGATTTTACTCCGGTTTTGAAATTTAATTGAACCCTAGTTTGCCATAGGAGATAAACACTCTGTTTTTTGAGAAACGGGCATTGTTGCATTCTCCTTTGTTTCCTATAGGGCTAGTACAGTGAGTTAGTTCAGAACAAAAGAACTGTCTTTCCTACACAAATTTGGCTTATAGAGTTCAACTCAGTATTGGAAACTAAGTAAAACAGGAGCTTCTCTTCAGTCCAATACACTGTAATTCCTGGGAATAGACGCGAGTGATATTTGAGCTGTGTATGGCCAGAATAGCACAAGAGTGGTGTTCTTAACCTGAATAAAACACGTGCAGTTAGAACTTGAAACTGAATGTGATTCAACCTCTCTTTAGGAAGTATAATTGAACCCTAGTTTTCCATACAAGTAAAACACTCTGCTTTTGAGAAACGGACATTCTTGCCCTATCCTGTGTTTCCTATTGGGCCAGTAGAGTGAGCTAGCTCAGAACAAAAGAACTGTAGTTCCTACACAAACCTGGCATATCTAGTTCAACTCAGCATTTGAAAGTAAGTAAAACAGGAGTTTCTCTTCAGTCCAATACAATGTACATCCTGGTAAACGATGCAAATGCTATTTGCACTTGGTATGTCCAGAATAGCACAAGAGTGGAGTTCTTACCCTGAATGAATACTTGCAGCTAGAACTTGAAACTGAATGTGATACAAATCCGTTTAGGAGTTGAATTGAACCCTAGTTTGCCATACAAGAAAAACACTCTGGTTATTGAGAAACTGGCATTCTTGCATTCTACTGTGTTTCCAATAGGACCAGTATATGAGCTAGCTCAGAACAAAAGAACTGTGCTTCCTACACAAGCGAGGCATATCTAGTTCATCTCAGTATTGGAAACTAAGTAAAACAAGAGCTTCTGTTCAGGCCAATACACTGTATTTGCTGGGAACAGACGCGAATGCTATTTGCACCGTATGGCCAGTATAGCACCAGAGTCGTAGTTCTTACCCTGAATTAACACTTGCTGCTAGAACTTGAAACTGAATGTGATTGAACTCCGTTTAGGAAGTTTAATTGAACCCTAGTTTGCCATACATGAAAAACACTCTGCTTTGGAGAAACGGACAGTTTGAATTCCATTGTGTTTCCTATAGGGTCAGTACAGTGAGGTAGCTCAGAACAAAAAAAAAACTGCACTTCCTACACAAATGGGGCATATAGAGTTCAACTCAGTATTGGCAACTAAGTAAAACAGTTGCTTCTCTTTAGTCGAATATACTGAAATTACTGGGAAGAGACGCGAATTGTATTTGCACTGGGTATCGCCAGAATAGCACAACAGTGGTATTCTTACCCTGAATTACCACTTGTTGCTAGAACTTGAAACTGAATGTGATTCAACTCTCTTTAGGAACTTTAATTGAACCCTAGTTTGCCATACGAAAGACATTCTGCTTTTGAGATACGGGCATTCTTGAATTCCACTGTGTTTCCTATAAGGCCAGCACTGTGAGCTACCTCAAAACAAAAGAACTGTGCTTCCTACACAAACGGGGCATATCTAGTTCAACTCAGTATTGGAAACTAAGTAAAACAGGATCTTCTCTTCAGTCGAATACACTGTAATTGCTGGGAAGAGACAAGAATGCTATTTGCACTGTGTATGGCCAGAAGAGCACATGAGTGGTGTTCTTATCCTGAATTAACACTTGCTGCTAGAATTTGAACCTGAATGTGATTCAACACCGTTTAGGAAATTTAATTGACCCCTATTTTGCCATAGAATAAAAACACTCTGCTGTTGAGAAACGGGCATTCTTGCCCACTACTGTGTTTCCTATCAGGCCAGTACAATGAGTTAGCTCAGAAAATATATTTGTGCTTCGTAAACAAACGGGGAATGTCTTGTTCAACTCAGTATTGGAAACGAAGTAAAACAGGAGTTTCTCTTCAGTCCAATACACTGTACTTGCTGGGAACAGACGGTAATGCTATTTGTTCTGGGTATGGCCAGAGTAGCACAAGAGTGGTGTTCTTACCCTGAATTAATACTTGCTGCTAGAACTTGAAACTGAATGTGATTCAACTCCGCTTAGGAAGCTTAATTAAACTCTAGTTTGCCATACAAGAGAAACACTCTGCTTTTTCAGAAACGGGCATCCTTGTACTCTCCTGTGTTTCCTATAGGTACACTGAGCGAGCTCAGAACAAAAGAACAGTTCTTCCTGCACTAACGGGGCATATCTAGTTCAACTCAGTATTGGAAACTAAGTAAAACAGGAGCTTCTCTTCAGTCTAATACACTGAACTTGCTGGGAATAGACGTGAAAGCTATTTGCACAGCGTATGGCCAGAATAGCACAAGAGTGGTGTTCTTACCCTGAATTAACACTTGCTGCTAGAACTTGAAACTTAATGTGATTTTACTCCGGTTTTGAAATTTAATTGAACCCTAGTTTGCCATAGGAGAAAAACACTCTGTTTTTTGAGAAACGGGCACTGTTGCACTCTCCTTTGTTTCCTATAGGGCTAGTACAGTGAGTTAGTTCAGAACAAAAGAACTGTCTTTCCTACACAAATTTGGCTTATAGAGTTCAACTCAGTATTGGAAACTAAGTAAAACAGGAGCTTCTCTTCAGTCCAATACACTGTAATTCCTGGGAATAGACGCGAGTGATATTTGAGCTGTGTATGGCCAGAATAGCACAAGAGTGGTGTTCTTAACCTGAATAAAACACGTGCTGCTAGAACTTGAAACTGAATGTGATTCAACCTATCTTTAGGAAGTATAATTGAACCCTAGTGTTCCATACAAGTAAAACACTCTGCTTTTGAGAAACGGACATTTTTGCACTATCCTGTGTTTCCTATTGGGCCAGGGGAATGAGCTAGCTAAGAACAAAAGAACTGTGGTTCCTACACAAACCTGGAATATCTAGTTCAACTCAGCATTTGAAAGTAAGTAAAACAGGAGTTTCTCTTCAGTCCAATACAATGTACATCCTGGTAACCAATGCAAATGCTATTTGCACTGGGTATGTCCAGAATAGCACAAGAGTGGAGTTCTTACCCTGAATGAATACTTGCAGCTAGAACTTAAAACTGGATGTTATACAAATCCGTTTAGGAGGTTGAATTGAACCCTAGTTTTCCATAGAAGAAAAACACTCTGGTTATTGAGAAACGGGCATTCTTGCATTCTACTGTGTTTCCAATAGGAACTGTACATGAGCTAGCTCAGAATAAAAGAACTGTGCTTCCTACACAAGCGGGGCATAACTAGTTCATCTCAGTATTGAAAACTAAGTAAAACAAGAGCTTCTGTTCAGGCCAATACACTGTTTTTGCTGGGAAAAGACGCGAATGCTATTTCCACTGGTATGGACAAAATAGCACCAGAATGGTAGTTCTTACCCTGAATTAACACTTGCTTCTAGAACTTGAAACTGAATGTGATTGAACTCCGTTTAGGAAGTTTAATTGAACCGTAGTTTGCCATACATGAAAAACACTCTGCTTTGGAGAAACGGACAGTTTGAATTCCATTGTGTTTCCTATTAGGGTCAGTACAGTGAGGTAGCTCAGAACAAAAAAAAACTGCACTTCCTACACAAATGGGGCATATAGAGTTCAACTCAGTATTGGCAACTAAGTAAAACAGTTGCTTCTCTTTAGTCCAATACACTGAAATTACTGGGAAGAGACGCGAATTGTATTTGCACTGGGTATCGCCAGAATAGCACAACAGTGGTATTCTTACCCTGAATTACCACTTGTTGCTAGAACTTGAAACTGAATGTGATTCAACTCCGTTTAGGAAGTTTAATTGAACCCTAGTTTGACATACAAGGAAAACACTCTGCTTTTGAGAAGTGGGTATTCCTACACTCTACAGTGTTTCCTATTCGGCCAGTACAGTGAGGTAGCTCAGAACAAAAGAATTGTGCTTCTAACACAAACAGGGCATATCTAGTACAACTCAGTATTTGAAACTATGTAAAACCGGAGTTTCTCTTCAGTCTGATACAATGTACAACCTGGTAACAGATGCGAATGCTATTTGCACTGGGTATGTCCAAAATAGCACAAGAGTGGTGATCTCACCCTGAATGAATACTTGCAGCTAGAACTTGAACTGAATGTGATACAACTCTGTTTAGGAAGTTTAATAGAACCCTAGTTTGCCATACAAAAAAAAAAACTGCTTTTGAGAAACAGGCATTCTTGCACTCTACTGTGATTCCAATAGGACCAATACAGTGAGCTAGCTCAGAAGAAAAGAACTGTGCTTTCTACACAAACGTGGCATATCTAGTTCAACTCAGTATTGGAAACTAAGTAAAACAGGAGCTTCTGTTTAGGCCAATACACTGTATTTCCTGGGAACAGACGTGGATACTGTTTGCACTAGTATGGCCAGAATAGCAAAAGAGTGGAAGTTCGTACCCTGAATTAACACTTGCTGCTAGAACTTGAAACTTAATGTGATTCAACTCACTTTAGGAAGTTTAATTGAACCCTAGTTTGCCATACCAGAAAAACAGTCTGCTTTTGAGAGACAGGCATTCTTGCACTCTCCTGTATTTCCTATAGGGTCAGTACAGTGAGATAGCTCAGAACAAAGAACAGTGCTTCCACAAAAAACGGTGCATATCTTGTCCAACTCAGTATCAGAAACTAAGTAAAATTGGAGCTTCTCTTCAGTCCAATACACTGTACTAGATGGGAACAGATGCGAATGCTATTTGCACGGGGTATGGCCAGAATAGCACAAGACTGGTGTTCTTACCCTGAATTAACTCTTGCTGCAAGAACTTGAAACTGAATGTGATTCAACGTCTGATTAGGAATTTTAATTGAACCCTCGTTTGCCATACAAGTAAAACACTCTGCTTTTGAGAAACGGACATTCTTCCACTTTCCTGTGTTTCCTGTTGGGACAGAACAGTGAGCTAGGTCAAAATAAAAGTACTGTGCTATCTTGAGAAAGAGGGCATATCTAGTTCAATTCAGTATTTGAAACTAAGTAAAACAGGAGTTTCTCTTCAGTCCAATACAATGTACATCCTGGTAAGAGATACTTATTCAATTTGAACTGGGTATGTCCAGAATAGCATAAGAGTGGTCTTCTTAACCTGAATGAATACTTGCAGCTAAAACTTGAAACTGGATGTGATACAACTTGGTTTAGGAAGTTGAATTGAACCCTACTTTGCCATACAAGAAAAAAACTCTTGTTTTGAGAATCGGGCATTCTTGCACTCTACTGTGTTTCCAAAAGGACCAGTACTTGAGCTAGCTCAGAACAAAAGAACTGTGCTTCCTACAGAAACGGGGCATATCGAGTTCAACTCAGTATTGGAAACTAAGTAAAACAAGAGCTTCTGTTCACGCCAATACACTGTAATTGCTGGGAACAGACACGAATGATATTTGTACTGGTATGGCCAGAATAGCACAAGAGTAGTAGTTCTTACCCTTAGTTAACAGTTGCTGCTAGAACTTGAAACTGAATGTTACTCAACTCTGTTTAGGAAGTTTAATTGAACCCTAGTTTTCCATAAAAGAAAATCACTCTGCTTTTGAAAAACAGGCATTCTTGCACTCTCCTGTGTTTCCTATAGGGCCAGTACAGTAAGCTAGCTCAGAACAAAGAACTGTGCTTCCTGCACAAAGGGGGCATATCGAGTTCAACTCAGTATTGGAAACTAAGTAAAACAGAAGCTTCTCTTCAGTCCAATACACTGAACTTGCTGGGAACAGACGTGAAAGCTATTTGCACTGCATATGGCCAGAATAGCACAAGAGTGGTGTTCTTACCCTGAATTAAAGCTTGCTGCTAGAACTTAAAACTGAATGTGATATACTCCGGTTTTGAAATTTAATTGAACCCTCGTTTGCCATAGGAGAAAAACACTCTGTTTTTTGAGAAACGGGCATTGTTGCACTCTCCTTTGTTTCCTATAGGGCTAGTACAGTGAGTTAGTTCAGAACAAAAGAACTGTCTTTCCTACACAAATTTGGCTTATAGAGTTCAACTCAGTATTGGAAACTAAGTAAAACAGGAGCTTCTCTTCAGTCCAATACACTGTAATTCCTTGGAATAAACGAGAGTGATATTTGAGCTGTGTATGGCCAGAATAGCACAAGAGTGGTGTTCTTACCCTGAATAAAACACGTGCTGCTAGAACTTGAAGCTGAATGTGAATCAACCTCTCTTTAGGAAGTATAATTGAACGCTAGTTTTCCATACAGGTAAAACACTCTGCTTTTGAGAAACGGACATTCGTGCACTATCCTGTGTTTCCTATTGGGCCAGTAGAGTGAGCTAGCTCAGAACAAAACAACTGTGGTTCCTATACAAACATGGCATATCTAGTTCAACTCAGCATTTGAAAGTAAGTAAAACAGGAGTTTCTCTTCAGTCCAATACAATGTACATCCTGGTAACCGATGCAAATGCTATTTGCACTGGGTATGTCTAGAATAGCACAAGAGTGGAGTTCTTACCCTGAATGAATACTTGCAGCTAGAACTTGAAACTGGATGTGATACAAATCCGTTTAGGAGGTTGAATTGAACCCTAGTTTTCCATAGAAGAAAAACACTCTGGTTATTGAGAAACGGGCATTCTTGCATTCTACTGTGTTTCCAATAGGACCAGTACTTGAGCTAGCTCAGAACAAAAGAACTGTGCTTCCTACACAAACGGGACATATCTAGTTCATCTCAGTATTGGAAATTAAGTAAAACAAGAGCTTCTGTTCAGGCCAATACACTGTATTTGCTGGGAACAGACAAGAATGCTATTTGCACTGGTATTGCCTGAATAGCACAAGAGTGGTAGTTCTTACCCTGAATTAACACTTGCTGCTAGAACTTGAAACTGAATGTGATTGAACTCCGTTTAGGAAGTTTAATTGAACCCTAGTTTGCCATACATGAAAAACACTCTGCTCCGGAGAAACGAACAGTTTCAAATCTACTGTGTTTTCTATAGGGTCAGTACAGTGAGGTAGCTCAGAACAAAAAAAACTGCACTTCCTACACAAATGGGGCATATAGAGTTCAACTCAGTATTGGCAACTAAGTAAAACAGTTGCTTCTCTTTAGTCCAATACACTGAAATTACTGGGAAGACACGCGAATTGTATTTGCACTGGATATTGCCAGAATAGCACAAGAGTGGTGTTCTTAATCTGAATTAACACTTGTTGCTATAACTTGAAACTGAATGTGATTCAACTCTCTTTAGGAAGTTTAATTGAACCCTAGTTTTCCATACAAAAAACACTCTGCTTTTGAGAAACGGGCATTCTTGAATTCCACTGTGTTTCCTATAGGGCCAGTACTGTGAGCTACCTCAGAACAAAAGAACTGTGCTTCCTATGCTATTTGGCTTGGTATGGCCAGAATAGAACAAGAGTGGTGTTCTTACCCTGAATTAACACTTGCTGCTAGAACTTGAAACTGAATGTGATTCAACCCCGTTTAGAAAGTTTAATTGAATCCTATTTTGCCATAGAATAAAAACACTCTGCTTTGAGAAACGGGCATTCTTGAATTCTACTGTGTTTCCTATAGGGCCAGTACTGTGAGCTACCTCAGAACAAAAGACTGTGCTTCCTACACAAACGGGTCATATCTAGATCAACTCAGTATTGGAAACTAAGAAAAATAGCAGATATTCTTCAGTCCAATACACTGTACTTGCTGGGAACAGACGCGAATGCTATTTGGCTTGGTATGGCCAGAATCGCACAAGAGTGGTGTTCTTACCCTGAATTAACACTTGCTGCTAGAACTTCAAACTGAATGTGATGCCACCCCGTTTAGGAAGTTTAATTGAATCCTAGTTTGCCATACAAGGAAAACACTCTTCTTTTGAGAAACGGGAATTCTTGTACTCTACTGTGTTTCCTATAGGGCCAGGACAGTGAGCTAGCTCAGAAAAAAAGAACTGTGCTTCCTACACAAACGGGGCCTATCTAGTTCAACTCAGTATTGGAATCTAAATAAAAGAGGAACTTCTCTTTAGTCCCATACACTGTACTTGCTGGGAACAGCCGCCAGTGATATTTGCACTGGATATGACCAGAATCGCACATGAGTGGTGTTCTTACCCTGAATTAACACTTGCTGCTAGAATTTGAAACAGAATGTGATTCAACTCCATTCAGGAGGTTTAACTGTACCCTAGTTAGCCATAGAATAAAAACACTGTGCTTTTGAGAAACTGGCTTTCTTGCACTCCCCTGTGTTTCCTATAAAGCCAGTACAGTGAGCTAGCTCAGAAAAAAAGAATTGTGCTTCCTACCAAAAAGGGCATATCTACTTCAACTCAGTATTGGAAACAAAGTCAAAAAGGAGCATCTCTTTTCCAATACACTGTATTGCTGGGAACAGACGCGAATGTTATTTGCACTGGGTATGGCCAGAATAGCACAAGAGTGTTGTTCTTACCCTGAATTAACACTTGCTGCTAGAACTTAAACTGAATGTGATTCAACTCAGTTCAAGAAGTTTAATTGACCCCTAGTTTGCCATACAAGGAAAACATTCTGCCTTTGAGAAAAGAATATTGTGCACTCTACTGTGTTTAGTATAAATCCCGTACAGTGAGCTAGCTCAGAAGAAAAGAACTGTGCTTTCTACACAAACGTGGCATATCTAGTTCAACTCAGTATTGGAAACTAAGTAAAACAAGAGCTTCTGTTCAGGCCAATACACTGTATTTCCTGGGAACAGACGTGGATACTATTTGCACTGGTATGGCCAGAATAGCAAAAGAGTGAAAGTTCGTACCCTGAATTAACACTTGCTGCTAGAATTTGAAACTTAATGTGATTCAACTCACTTTAGGAAGTTTAATTGAACCCTAGTTTGCCATACCAGAAAAACACTCTGCTTTTGAGAGACGGGCATTCTTGCACTCTCTTATGTTTCCTATAGGGCCAATAGAGTGAGCTAGCTCAGAACAATAGAACTGTGCTTCCTACACAAACGGAGCATATCTAGTTGAACACAGTATTGGAAATTAAGTCAAACAGGAGCTTCTCTACAGTCCAATACACTGAACTGCTGGGAACAGACAGGAATGCTTTTTGCACTGGGCATGGCCAGAATAGCACAAGAGTGTTGTTCTTACCCTGAATTAACACTTGCTGCTAGAAATTGAAACTGAATGTGATTCAACTCCGTTTAGGAAGTTTAAATGAACCTTATTTTGCCATAAAAGTAAAACACTCTGCTTTTGAGAAAAGGGCATTCTAGCACTCTCTTGTGTTTCCTATAGGGTCAGTACAGTGAGATAGCTCAGAACAAAGAACAGTGCTTCCACAAAAAACGGTGCATATCTTGTTCAACTCAGTATCAGAAACTAAGTAAAATTGGAGCTTCTCTTCAGTCCAATACACTGTACTAGATGGGAACAGATGCGAATGCCATTTGCAGTGGGTATGGCCAGAATAGCACAAGAGTGGTGTTCTTACCCGGAATTAACTCTTGCTGCAAGAACTTGAAACTGAATGTGATTCAACGTCCGTTTAGGAATTTAATTGAACCCTAGTTTCCCATACAAGTAAAACACTCTGCTTTTGAGAAACGGACATTCTTGTACTTTCCTGTGTTTCCTATTGGGCCAGAACAGTGAGCTAGCTCAAAATAAAAGTACTGTGCTTCCTTGACAAAGAGGGCATATCTAGTTCAACTCAGTATTTGAAACTAAGTAAAACAGGAGTTTCTCTTCAGTCCAATACAATGTACATCTTGGTAACAGATTCTTATGCGATTTGCACTGGGTATGTCCAGAATAGCATAAGAGTGGTGTTCTTAACCTGAATGAATACTTGCAGCTAAAACTTGAAACTGGATGTGATACAACTTGGTTTAGGAAGTTGAATTGAACCCTACTTTGCCATACAAGAAAAACACACTTGTTTTGAGAATCGGGCATTCTTGCACTCTACTGTATTTCCAATAGGAACAGTACTTGAGCTAGCTCAGAAAAAGAACTGTGCTTCCTACACAAATGGGGCATATCTAGTTCAACTTAGTATTGGAAACTAAGTAAAACAGGAGCTTCTGTTCAGGCCAATACAATGAACTTGCTGGGAACAGAAGTGAAAGCTATTTGCACTGCGTATTGCCAGAATAGCGCAAGAGTGGTGGTCTTTCCCTGAATTAACACTTGCTGCTAGAACTTGAAACTGAATGTGATTTTACTCCGGTTTTGAAATTTAATTGAACCCTAGTTTGCCATAGGAGAAAAACACTCTGTTTTTTGAGAAACGGGCATTGTTGCACTCTCCTTTGTTTCCTATAGGGCTAGTACAGTGAGTTAGTTCAGAACAAAAGAACTGTGTTTCCTACACAAATTTGGCTTAGAGTTCAACTCAGTATTGAAAACTAAGTAAAACAGGAGCTTCTCTTCAGTCCAATACACTGTAATTCCTGGGAATAGACGTGAGTGATATTTGAGCTGTGTATGGCCAGAATAGCACAAGAGTGGTGTTCTTAACCTGAATAAAACACGTGCAGTTAGAACTTGAAACTGAATGTGATTCAACCTCTCTTTAGGAAGTATAATTGAACCCTAGTTTTCCATACAAGTAAAACACTCTGCTTTTGAGAAACGGACATTCTTGCCCTATCCTGTGTTTCCTCTTGGGCCAGTAGAGTGAGCTAGCTCAGAACAAAAGAACTGTAGTTCCTTCACAAACCTGGCATATCTAGTTCAACTCAGCATTTGAAAGTAAGTAAAACAGGAGTTTCTCTTCAGTCCAATACAATGTACATCCTGGAAACCGATGCAAATGCTATTTGCACTGGGTATGTCCAGAATAGCACAAGAGTGGAGTTCTTACTCTGAATGAATACTTGCAGCTAGAACTTGAAACTGGATGTGATACAAATCCGTTTAGGAGGTTGAATTGAACCCTAGTTTTCCATAGAAGAAAAACACTCTGGTTATTGAGAAACGGGCATTCTTGCATTCTACTGTGTTTCCAATAGGACCAGTACTTGAGCTAGCTCAGAACAAAAGAACTGTGCTTCCTACACAAACGGGACATATCTAGTTCATCTCAGTATTGGAAATTAAGTAAAACAAGAGCTTCTGTTCAGGCCAATACACTGTATTTGCTGGGAACAGACAAGAATGCTATTTGCACTGGTATTGCCTGAATAGCACAAGAGTGGTAGTTCTTACCCTGAATTAACACTTGCTGCTAGAACTTGAAACTGAATGTGATTGAACTCCGTTTAGGAAGTTTAATTGAACCCTAGTTTGCCATACATGAAAAACACTCTGCTCCGGAGAAACGAACAGTTTCAAATCTACTGTGTTTTCTATAGGGTCAGTACAGTGAGGTAGCTCAGAACAAAAAAAACTGCACTTCCTACACAAATGGGGCATATAGAGTTCAACTCAGTATTGGCAACTAAGTAAAACAGTTGCTTCTCTTTAGTCCAATACACTGAAATTACTGGGAAGACACGCGAATTGTATTTGCACTGGATATTGCCAGAATAGCACAAGAGTGGTGTTCTTAATCTGAATTAACACTTGTTGCTATAACTTGAAACTGAATGTGATTCAACTCTCTTTAGGAAGTTTAATTGAACCCTAGTTTTCCATACAAAAAACACTCTGCTTTTGAGAAACGGGCATTCTTGAATTCCACTGTGTTTCCTATAGGGCCAGTACTGTGAGCTACCTCAGAACAAAAGAACTGTGCTTCCTATGCTATTTGGCTTGGTATGGCCAGAATAGAACAAGAGTGGTGTTCTTACCCTGAATTAACACTTGCTGCTAGAACTTGAAACTGAATGTGATTCAACCCCGTTTAGAAAGTTTAATTGAATCCTATTTTGCCATAGAATAAAAACACTCTGCTTTGAGAAACGGGCATTCTTGAATTCTACTGTGTTTCCTATAGGGCCAGTACTGTGAGCTACCTCAGAACAAAAGACTGTGCTTCCTACACAAACGGGTCATATCTAGATCAACTCAGTATTGGAAACTAAGAAAAATAGCAGATATTCTTCAGTCCAATACACTGTACTTGCTGGGAACAGACGCGAATGCTATTTGGCTTGGTATGGCCAGAATCGCACAAGAGTGGTGTTCTTACCCTGAATTAACACTTGCTGCTAGAACTTCAAACTGAATGTGATGCCACCCCGTTTAGGAAGTTTAATTGAATCCTAGTTTGCCATACAAGGAAAACACTCTTCTTTTGAGAAACGGGAATTCTTGTACTCTACTGTGTTTCCTATAGGGCCAGGACAGTGAGCTAGCTCAGAAAAAAAGAACTGTGCTTCCTACACAAACGGGGCCTATCTAGTTCAACTCAGTATTGGAATCTAAATAAAAGAGGAACTTCTCTTTAGTCCCATACACTGTACTTGCTGGGAACAGCCGCCAGTGATATTTGCACTGGATATGGCCAGAATCGCACATGAGTGGTGTTCTTACCCTGAATTAACACTTGCTGCTAGAATTTGAAACAGAATGTGATTCAACTCCATTCAGGAGGTTTAACTGTACCCTAGTTAGCCATAGAATAAAAACACTGTGCTTTTGAGAAACTGGCTTTCTTGCACTCCCCTGTGTTTCCTATAAAGCCAGTACAGTGAGCTAGCTCAGAAAAAAAGAATTGTGCTTCCTACCAAAAAGGGCATATCTACTTCAACTCAGTATTGGAAACAAAGTCAAAAAGGAGCATCTCTTTTCCAATACACTGTATTGCTGGGAACAGACGCGAATGTTATTTGCACTGGGTATGGCCAGAATAGCACAAGAGTGTTGTTCTTACCCTGAATTAACACTTGCTGCTAGAACTTAAACTGAATGTGATTCAACTCAGTTCAAGAAGTTTAATTGACCCCTAGTTTGCCATACAAGGAAAACATTCTGCCTTTGAGAAAAGAATATTGTGCACTCTACTGTGTTTAGTATAAATCCCGTACAGTGAGCTAGCTCAGAAGAAAAGAACTGTGCTTTCTACACAAACGTGGCATATCTAGTTCAACTCAGTATTGGAAACTAAGTAAAACAAGAGCTTCTGTTCAGGCCAATACACTGTATTTCCTGGGAACAGACGTGGATACTATTTGCACTGGTATGGCCAGAATAGCAAAAGAGTGAAAGTTCGTACCCTGAATTAACACTTGCTGCTAGAATTTGAAACTTAATGTGATTCAACTCACTTTAGGAAGTGTAATTGAACCCTAGTTTGCCATACCAGAAAAACACTCTGCTTTTGAGAGACGGGCATTCTTGCACTCTCTTATGTTTCCTATAGGGCCAATAGAGTGAGCTAGCTCAGAACAATAGAACTGTGCTTCCTACACAAACGGAGCATATCTAGTTGAACACAGTATTGGAAATTAAGTCAAACAGGAGCTTCTCTACAGTCCAATACACTGAACTGCTGGGAACAGACAGGAATGCTTTTTGCACTGGGCATGGCCAGAATAGCACAAGAGTGTTGTTCTTACCCTGAATTAACACTTGCTGCTAGAAATTGAAACTGAATGTGATTCAACTCCGTTTAGGAAGTTTAAATGAACCTTATTTTGCCATAAAAGTAAAACACTCTGCTTTTGAGAAACGGGCATTCTAGCACTCTCTTGTGTTTCCTATAGGGTCAGTACAGTGAGATAGCTCAGAACAAAGAACAGTGCTTCCACAAAAAACGGTGCATATCTTGTTTAACTCAGTATCAGAAACTAAGTAAAATTGGAGCTTCTCTTCAGTCCAATACACTGTACTAGATGGGAACAGATGCGAATGCCATTTGCAGTGGGTATGGCCAGAATAGCACAAGAGTGGTGTTCTTACCCGGAATTAACTCTTGCTGCAAGAACTTGAAACTGAATGTGATTCAACGTCCGTTTAGGAATTTAATTGAACCCTAGTTTCCCATACAAGTAAAACACTCTGCTTTTGAGAAACGGACATTCTTGTACTTTCCTGTGTTTCCTATTGGGCCAGAACAGTGAGCTAGCTCAAAATAAAAGTACTGTGCTTCCTTGACAAAGAGGGCATATCTAGTTCAACTCAGTATTTGAAACTAAGTAAAACAGGAGTTTCTCTTCAGTCCAATACAATGTACATCTTGGTAACAGATTCTTATGCGATTTGCACTGGGTATGTCCAGAATAGCATAAGAGTGGTGTTCTTAACCTGAATGAATACTTGCAGCTAAAACTTGAAACTGGATGTGATACAACTTGGTTTAGGAAGTTGAATTGAACCCTACTTTGCCATACAAGAAAAACACACTTGTTTTGAGAATCGGGCATTCTTGCACTCTACTGTATTTCCAATAGGAACAGTACTTGAGCTAGCTCAGAAAAAGAACTGTGCTTCCTACACAAATGGGGCATATCTAGTTCAACTTAGTATTGGAAACTAAGTAAAACAGGAGCTTCTGTTCAGGCCAATACAATGAACTTGCTGGGAACAGAAGTGAAAGCTATTTGCACTGCGTATTGCCAGAATAGCGCAAGAGTGGTGGTCTTTCCCTGAATTAACACTTGCTGCTAGAACTTGAAACTGAATGTGATTTTACTCCGGTTTTGAAATTTAATTGAACCCTAGTTTGCCATAGGAGAAAAACACTCTGTTTTTTGAGAAACGGGCATTGTTGCACTCTCCTTTGTTTCCTATAGGGCTAGTACAGTGAGTTAGTTCAGAACAAAAGAACTGTGTTTCCTACACAAATTTGGCTTAGAGTTCAACTCAGTATTGAAAACTAAGTAAAACAGGAGCTTCTCTTCAGTCCAATACACTGTAATTCCTGGGAATAGACGTGAGTGATATTTGAGCTGTGTATGGCCAGAATAGCACAAGAGTGGTGTTCTTAACCTGAATAAAACACGTGCAGTTAGAACTTGAAACTGAATGTGATTCAACCTCTCTTTAGGAAGTATAATTGAACCCTAGTTTTCCATACAAGTAAAACACTCTGCTTTTGAGAAACGGACATTCTTGCCCTATCCTGTGTTTCCTATTGGGCCAGTAGAGTGAGCTAGCTCAGAACAAAAGAACTGTAGTTCCTTCACAAACCTGGCATATCTAGTTCAACTCAGCATTTGAAAGTAAGTAAAACAGGAGTTTCTCTTCAGTCCAATACAATGTACATCCTGGAAACCGATGCAAATGCTATTTGCACTGGGTATGTCCAGAATAGCACAAGAGTGGAGTTCTTACCCTGAATGAATACTTGCAGCTAGAACGTGAAACTGGATGTGATACAAATCCGTTTAGGAGGTTGAATTGAACCCTAGTTTTCCATAGATGAAAAACACTCTGGTTATTGAGAAACGGGCATTCTTGCATTCTACTGTGTTTCCAATAGGACCAGTACTTGAGCTAGCTCAGAACAAAAGAACTGTGCTTCCTACACAAACGGGACATATCTAGTTCATCTCAGTATTGGAAATTAAGTAAAACAAGAGCTTCTGTTCAGGCCAATACACTGTATTTGCTGGGAACAGACAAGAATGCTATTTGCACTGGTATTGCCTGAATAGCACAAGAGTGGTAGTTCTTACCCTGAATTAACACTTGCTGCTAGAACTTGAAACTGAATGTGATTGAACTCCGTTTAGGAAGTTTAATTGAACCCTAGTTTGCCATACAT
Source organism: Peromyscus maniculatus bairdii (assembly GCF_049852395.1). NCBI lineage: Eukaryota > Metazoa > Chordata > Mammalia > Rodentia > Cricetidae > Peromyscus > Peromyscus maniculatus. Next base: position 287,264 of record NC_134858.1, read on the forward strand.
GAAAAACACTCTGCTCCGGAGAAACGAACAGTTTCAAATCTACTGTGTTTTCTATAGGGTCAGTACAGTGAGGTAGCTCAGAACAAAAAAAACTGCACTTCCTACACAAATGGGGCATATAGAGTTCAACTCAGTATTGGCACCTAAGTAAAACAGTTGCTTCTCTTTAGTCCAATACACTGAAATTACTGGGAAGAGACGCGAATTGTATTTGCACTGGGTATCGCCAGAATAGCACAACAGTGGTGTTTTTACCCTGAATTACCACTTGTTGCTAGAACTTGAAACTGAATGTGATTCAACTCTCTTTAGGAACTTTAATTGAACCCTAGTTTGCCATACAAAAAACATTCTGCTTTTGAGATACGGGCATTCTTGAATTCCACTGTGTTTCCTATAAGGCCAGCACTGTGAGCTACCTCAGAACAAAAGAACTGTGCTTCCTACACAAACGGGGCATATCTAGTTCAACTCAGTATTGGAAACTAAGTAAAACAGGATCTTCTCTTCAGTCCAATACACTGTAATTGCTGGGAAGAGACACGAATGCTATTTGCACTGTGTATGGCCAGAAGAGCACATGAGTGGTGTTCTTATCCTGAATTAACACTTGCTGCTAGAATTTGAACCTGAATGTGATTCAACACCGTTTAGGAAGTTTAATTGACCCCTATTTTGCCATAGAATAAAAACACTCTGCTGTTGAGAAACGGGCATTCTTGCCCACTACTGTGTTTCCTATCAGGCCAGTACAATGAGTTAGCTCAGAAAAAATATTTGTGCTTCGTAAACAAACGGGGAATGTCTTGTTCAACTCAGTATTGGAAACGAAGTAAAACAGGAGTTTCTCTTCAGTCCAATACACTGTACTTGCTGGGAACAGACGGTAATGCTATTTGTTCTGGGTATGCCCAGAGTAGCACAAGAGTGGTGTTCTTACCCTGAATTAATACTTGCTGCTAGAACTTGAAACTGAATGTGATTCAACTCTGCTTAGGAAGCTTAATTAATCTCTAGTTTGCCATACAAGAGAAACACTCTGCTTTTTCAGAAACGGGCATCCTTGTACTCTCCTGTGTTTCCTATAGGTACAGTGAGCGAGCTCAGAACAAAAGAACAGTTCTTCCTGCACTAACGGGGCATATCTAGTTCAACTCAGTATTGGAAACTAAGTAAAACAGGAGCTTCTCTTCAGTCTAATACACTGAACTTGCTGGGAATAGACGTGAAAGCTATTTGCACAGCGTATGGCCAGAATAGCACAAGAGTGGTGTTCTTACCCTGAATTAACACTTGCTGCTAGAACTTGAAACTGAATGTGATTTTACTCCGGTTTTGAAATTTAATTGAACCCTAGTTTGCCATAGGAGAAAAACACTCTGTTTTTTGAGAAACGGGCATTGTTGCACTCTCCTTTGTTTCCTATAGGGCTAGTACAGTGAGTTAGTTCAGCACAAAAGAACTGTCTTTCCTACACAAATTTGGCTTATAGAGTTCAACTCAGTATTGGAAACTAAGTAAAACAGGAGCTTCTCTTCAGTCCAATACACTGTAATTCCTGGGAATAGACGCGAGTGATATTTGAGCTGTGTATGGCCAGAATAGCACAAGAGTGGTGTTCTTAACCTGAATAAAACACGTGCTGCTTGAACTTGAAACTGAATGTGATTCAACCTCTGTTTAGGAAGTATAATTGAACCCTAGTTTTCCATACAAGTAAAACACTCTGCTTTTGAGAAACGGACATTTTTGCACTATCCTGTGTTTCCTATTGGGCCAGGGGAGTGAGCTAGCTAAGAACAAAATAACTGTGGTTCCTACACAAACCTGGCATATCTAGTTCAACTCAGCATTTGAAAGTAAGTAAAACAGGAGTTTCTCTTCAGTCCAATACAATGTATATCCTGGTAACCGATGCAAATGCTATTTGCACTGGGTATGTCCAGAATAGCACAAGAGTGGAGTTCTTACCCTGAATGAATACTTGCAGCTAGAACTTGAAACTGGATGTGATACAAATCCGTTTAGGAGATTGAATTGAACCCTAGTTTGCCATACAAAAAACATTCTGCTTTTGAGATACGGGCATTCTTGAATTCTACTCTGTTTCCTATAGGGCCAGTACTGTGAGCTACCTCAGAACAAAAGAACTGTGCTTCCTACACAAACGGGTCATATCTAGATCAACTCAGCATTGGAAACTAAGAAAAATAGGAATTATTCTTCAGTCTAATACACTGTCCTTGCTGGGTACAGACGCGAATGCTATTTGGCTGCATATGGCCAGAATAGCACAAGAGTTGTGTTCTTACCCTGAATTAACACTTGCTGCTAGAACTTGAAACTGAATGTTCTTCAACCCCGTTTAGGAAGTTTAATTGAATCCTAGTTTGGGACACAAGGAAAACACTCTGCTTTTGAGAAATGGGAATTCTTGCACTCTAATCAGTTTCCTATAGGACCAGTACAGTGAGCTAGCTCAGAACAAAAGAACTGTGCTTCCTGCACAAGCGGGGCATATCTAGTTCAACTCAGTATTGGGACGAAGTAAAGCAGGAGCTTCTCTTTAGTCCAATACACTGTAATTGCTGGTAAGAGACGCGAATGCTATTTGCACTTGGTATGTCCTGAATAGCACAAGAGTGGTGTTCTTACCCTGAATTAACACTTGCTGCTAGAACTTGAAACTGAATGTGATTCAAACCCGTTTAGGAAGCTTAAGTGAACCCTAGTTTGCCATACAAGGAAAATACTCTGCATTTGAGAAACAGGCATTCCTGTACTCTACTGTGTTTCCTATAGTGCCAGTACAGTGAGCAAGCTCAGAACAATAGAACTGTGCTCCTACACAAACGGGGCATACTAGTTCATATCAGAATTGGAAACTAAGTAAAACTAGAGCTGCTCTTCAGTCCAATACACTGTACTTGCCGGGAACAGTCGTGAAAGCTACTTGTTGTGGGTATGGCCAGAATAGCACAAGATTTGTTATCTTACCCTGAATTAACCTTTACTGCTATACTTGAAACCTAATGTGATTCAACTCCGTTTAGGGTGTTTAATTGAACCCTAGTTTGCCATACAAGGAAAACCCTCTGCTTTTGTGAAACGGGAATTCTTGCACTCTACTGTGTTTCCTATAGGGCCAGTACAGTGAGCTAGCTCAGAAAAAAAGAACTGTGCTTCCTACACAAATGGGGCCTATCCCAATCAACTCAGTATTGGAATCTAAATAAAACAGGAGTTTCTCTTTAGTCCCATACACTGTACTTGCTGGGAACAGCCGCCAGTGATATTTGCACTGGATATGGCCAGAATCGCACATGAGTGGTGTTCGTACCCTGAATTAACACTTGCTGTTAGAATTTGAAACAGAATGTGATTCAACTCTATTCAGGAGGTTTAATTGAACCCTAGTTAGCCATAGAATAAAAACATTGTGCTTTTGAGAAACTGGCTTTCTTGCACTCCCCTGTGTTTCCTATAGGGCCAGTACAGTGAGCTAGCTCAGAAAAAAAGAATTGTGCTTTCTACCAAACAGGGCATATTTACTTCAACTCAGTATTGGAAACAAAGTCAAAAAGGAGCATCTCTTTTCCAATACACTGTATTGCTGGGAACAGACGCGAATGTTATTTGCACTGGTTATGGCCAGAATAGCACAAGAGTGTTGTTCTTACCCTGAATTAACACTTGCTGCTAGAACTTGAAACTGAATGTGATTCAACTCAGTTGAAGAAGTTTAATTGACCCCTAGTTTGCCATACAAGGAAAATACTCTGCCTTTGAGAAAAGAGTATTGTGCACTCTCGTTTGTTTAGTATAGAGCCCATACAGTGAGCTAGCTCAGAACAAAAGAACTGTGCTTGCTACACAAACGGGTCATATCTACTTCAACTCAGCATTGGAAACTAAGTAAAACAGGAGCTTCTCTTCAGTCCAATACACTGTACTTGCTAGTAACAGACGTGAATGCTATTTGCAGTTTGTATGGTAGGAATAGCACAAGAGTGTAGTTCTTACCCTGAAATAACACTTGCTACTAGAACTTGAAACTGAATGTAATTCAACTCCCTTTAGGAGTTACAAAAAACACTCTGCTTTTGAGAAATGGGCATTCTTGCATTCTACTTTGTTTCCCATAGTGCCAGTACTGTGACCTAGCTCAGAGCAAAAGAACTGTGCTTCCTACAGAAACGGGGTATATCTAGTTCAACTCAGTATTGGAAACTAAGTAAAACAGGAGCTTCTCTTCAGTCCAATGCACTGTACTTGCTGGGAACAGACGCGAGTGTTATGTGCAACGGATATGGCCGGAATAGCACAAGAGTGGTGTTCTTAGCCTGAATTAACACTTGCCTCTAGAACTTGAACCTGAATGTGATTCATCCCCTTTTAGGAAGTATAATTGAACCCTATATTGCCATACAAGGAAAACACTCTGCTTTTGAGAAACAGGCATTCTTGCACTGTACTGTGTTTCCTATAGGGCCAGTATAATGAGCAAGCTCAGAAAAATACAACTTTGCTTCCTACACAAACGGGGCATATCTAGTTCAAATCAGAACTGGAAATTAAGTAAAAGTATATCTACTCTTCAGTCCAATACTTGTTCCTTTTGGGAACAGACGGGAATGCTATTTGCTCTGCATATGGCCAGAATAGCAAAATAGTTGTTTTCTTACCCTGAATTAATACTTGCTGCTAGAACTTGAAACCTAATGTGATACAACTCCGTTTAGGATGATTAATTGAACCCTAGTTTGCCAACAAGGAAAACACTTTGCTTTTCAAAAACGGGCATTCTTGTACTCTACTGTGTTTCCTATAAGGCCAGTACAGTGAGCTAGCTCAGAAAAAATGAACTGTACTTCCTACACAAATGGGGCATATAGAGTTCAACTCGGTATTGGAAACTAAGTAAAACAGGAGCTTCTTGGCAGTCCAATACACTGTACTTGCTGGGAACATACGCGAGTGATATTTGCAGTAGGTATGGCCAGAAAAGTACAAGAGTGGTGTTCTTACCCTGAATTAACACTTGCTGCTAGAACTTGAAACTGAATGTGATTCAACCTCTGTTTAGGAAGTTAATTGAACCCTATTTTGCCATACAAGGAAAACACTCTGCTTTTGAAAAACGGGCATTTCCTGCACTCTCCTCTGTTTCCTACAGGGCCAGAACAGTGAGCTAGCTCTGAACAATAGAACAGTTCTTCCTCAACTAATGGTGCATATCTAATTCAACTCAATATCAGAAACTAAGTAAATTTGGAGATTCTCCACAGTCCAATACACTGTACCTGCTCTGAACAGACACGAATGCTATTTGCACTGGGTATGGCCAGAATAGCACAAGAATGGTGTTCTTACCCTGAATTAAAACTTGCTGCTAGAACTTGAAACTGAACGTGATTCAACTCCGTTTAGGAAGTTTAATTGAACCCTAGTTTGCCATTACGTAAAACATTCTGCTTTTGAGAAACGGGCATTCTTGCACTCTAAGTTGTTTCCTATAAGGCGAGTATAGAGAGCTAGCTCATAACATAAGAATTGTGCTTCCTACACAAACGGGGCATATCTAGTTCCACTCAATATTGGAAACTAAGTAAAACAGGAGCTTCTCTTCAGACCAATACACTGTACTTGCTGGAGAGAGAGACGAGTGCTATTTGCACTGTGTATGGCCAGAATAGCACGAGTGGTGTTATTACCTTGAATTTACACTAGCTGGTAGAACTAGAAACTGAATGTGATTCAACTCCCTTTAGGAAGTTTAATTGAACCCTAAATTGCCATTTAAGTAAAACACTCTGCTTTTGAGACCTGGGCATTCTTGCATTCTACTGTGTTGCCTAAAGGGCCAGTATTGTGAGCTAGCTCAGAACTAAAGAACTGTGCTTCCTACACAAACAGGGCATATATACTTCACCTCAGTATTGGAAAAAAAGAAAAACCTGAGCTTTTCTTCATTCCAATACACTGTAATTTCTGGGAAGAGACACGAATGCTATTTGCACTGGGTATGGCCACAAGAACACAACAGTGGTGTTCTTACCGTGAATTAACACTTGCTGCTAGAACTTGAAACTGAATGTGATTCAACTCCATTCAGAAAGATTAATTGAACCCTATTTTGCCATACATGGAAAACACTCTGCATTTGAGAAACGGGCATTCTTGCACTCTAAGATGTTTCCTATAAGGCAAGTACAGTGAGCTAGCTCAGAACAAAAGAACTGTGCTTCCTACAAAAAACGGTGCTTATCTAGTTCAACTCAGTATTTAAAAATAATAAAAACAGGATCTTCTCTTCATTCCAATACACTATACTTGCTAGGAAGAGACAGGAATGCTATTTTCACTTGGTCTGGCCAAAAGAGCACAACAGTGGTGTTCTTACCCTAAATTAACACTTGCTGCTAGAACTTGAAACTGAATGTGATTCAACTCCGTTTAGGAAGGTTAATTGAAGCCTAGTTTGCCATACAAGAAAAAACTCTGCTTTTGAGAAACGGGCATTCTTGCACTCTACTGCATTTCCGATAGCGCCAGTATAGTGAGCTAGCTCAGAACAACTGAACCTGCTGGGAACAGACGCGAATGGTAATTGCACTGTGTATGGACAGAATATCACAAGAGTGGTGTTCTTAGCCTGAATTAACACTTGCTGCTAGAACTTGAAACTGAATGTGATTCCACTATATTCAGAAAGTTTAATTGAACCCTAGTGTGCCATAGAATAAAAGCACTCTGCTTTTGAGAAATGGGCATTTTTGGAATCTACTGTGTTTCCTATAGGGTCAGTACAGTGAGCAGGCTCAGAACAAATGAACTGTGATTCCTACACAAATGGGGCATATAGAGTTCAACTCAGTATTGGAAACTAAGTAAAACAGGAGATTCTCTTCAGTCCAATACACTGTACTTGCTTTGAACAGACATGAAAGCTATTTGCACTGGGTATGGGCTGAATAGCACAAGAGTGGTGTTCTTACCCTGAATTAACATTTGCTGTAGGAACTTGAAACTGAATATGATTCATCTCCGTTTAGGAAGTTTAATTGAACCCTAGTTTGCCATACAATGAAAACATTCTTCTTTTTGAGAAACAGGCATTCTTGTACTCTCCTGTGTTTCCTACAGGGCCAGTACAGTGAGCTAGCTCAGAACAAACGAACTGTGCTTCCTACACAAACGGGGAATATCTAGTTCAACTCAGTATTGGAAACAAAGTCAAACAGGAGCTTCTCTTCATTCCAATACACTATACTTGCTGGAAAGAGACACGAGTGCTATTTTCAATTGGTATGGCCAGAAGAGCACAACAGTGTTGTTCTTACACCGAATTAACACTTGCCGCTAGAACTTGAAACTGTATGTGATTCAACTCCGTTTAGGAAGGTTAATTGAAGCCTAGTTTGCCATACAAGAAAAAACTCTGCTTTTGAGAAACGGGCATTCTTGCACTCTACTGTGTTTCCTATACGGGCAGTATAGTGAGACAGCTCAGAACAAAGAACTGTGCTTCCTACACAAATGGTGCATATCTAGTTCAACTCAGTACTGGAAACTAAGTAAAACAGGAGCTTCTCTTAAGTCCAATACAGTGAATTTGCTGGGAACAGACGCGTATGCTACTTGCAATGGGTATGGCCAGAATAGCACAAGAGGGTTATGCTTACACTGAATTAAAACATGCTGGTAGAACTTGTAACTGAATGTGATTCAACTCCATTTAGCAAGTTTAATTGAACCCTATTCTGCCATAGAAGAAAAACACTCTGCTTTTTGAGAAACGGATATTTTTGCACTCTCCTGTGTTTCCTATAGGGCCAGTACAGAGAGCTAGCTCAGAACAAAGCTTCCTACACAAATGCGGCATATAGAGTTCAAGTCAGTATTGGAAACTACGTAAAACAGGACTTCTCTTCAGTCCAATACACTGTGCTTGCTCGGTACAGGCTTGAATGTTATTTGCACTATGTATGGCCAGAATAGCACAAGAGTGGTGTTCTTAGCCTGAATTACCACTTGCTTTTAGCAATTGAAACTGAATGAGATTCAAACTGGTTTAGGAAGTTTAATTGAACCGTAGTTTGCCCTACAATGAAAACTCTCTGCTTTTGAGGAAGGGGCATTCTTGCACTCTACTTTGTTTCCTATAGAGCCGGTACAGTGAGCTAGCTCAGAACAAAAGAACTGTGTTTCCTACACAAACGGGGCATATCCAGTTCAACTCAGTATTGGAAACTAAGATAAACAGGACCTTCTCTTCATTCCAATACACTGTACTTTCTGGGAAGAGACATGAATGCTATTTGCACTGGGTATGGCCAGAAGAGCTCAACAGTGCTGTTCTTACCTTGATATAACTCTTGCTGTTAGAACTTGAAACTGAATGTAATTCAACTCCGTTTAGGAAGATTAATTGAAGCCTAGTTTGCCATACAAGAAAAAAACTCTGATTTTGAGAAACGGGCATTCTTGCACTCTACTGTGTTTCCTATAGGACCAGTACAGTGAGCTAGCTCAGAACAAAAGAACTGTGCATCCCTCACAAACGGGGCATATCTAGTTCAACTCCATATTGGAATCTAAGTCAAACAGAGGTTCTCTTCAGTCCAATACACTGAGCTTGCTGGGAACAGACGCGAAAGCTATTTGCACTGAGTATGGCCAGAATAGCACATGAGTGTTGTTCTTACCTTGAATTCACACTTGCTCGTAGAACTTTAACCTGAATGTGATTCAACTCCGTTTAGGAAGATTAATTGAACCCTAGTTTGACATTCACGATAAACATTCTGTTTTTGAAACACGGGCATTCTTGCATTCTACTGTGTTTCCTATAGGTCCAGTATTGTGAGCTAGATCAGAACAAAAGAACTGTGCTTCCTACACAAACGGGGCATATCTATTACAACTCAGTATTGGAAACAAGAAAAACAGGAGCTTCTCTTCATTCCAGTACACTGTACTTTCTGGGAAGAGACACGAATGCTATTTGCACTGGGTATGGCCAGAGGAGCACAACAGTGGTGTTCTTAACCTGAATTACCTCTTGATGTTAGAACTTGAAACTGAATGTGATTCAACTCAGTTTCGGAAGGTAAATTGAAGCCTAGTTTGCCAAACAAGGAAAACTCTTGCCTTTGCGGAAAGGGAATTCTTGCACTCTACTGTGTTTCCCATAGGGCCAGCACAGTGAGATAGCTCAGAACAAAAGAATTGGGCTTCCTAAACAAAAGGGGCATATCTAGTTCAACTCCGTATTGGAAACGAAGTTAAACAGGAGCTTCTCTTCACTCCAATACACTGTACTTGCTGGGAACAGACCCTAATGCTATTAGCAATGGGTATGTCCAGAATAGCACAAGAGTGGTGTTCTTACCCTATATTAACACTTTCTGGTAGAACTTGAACCTGAATGTCATTCAAAACCGATTCGGAAGTTTAATTGAACCCGTGTTTTCCATACAAGTAAAACTCTCTGCTTTTGAGAAAAGTGCATTCTTCCACTCTACTGTGTTTCCTATAGGGCCAGTACTGTGAGCTAGCTCAGAACCAAAGAACTCGCTTCCTACACAAACGGGGCATATCTAGTTTAACTCACTATTGGAAAATAAGTTAAACAGGAGATTCTCTTCAGTCCAATACACTGTACTTACTGGGAAAAACCCGAATACTATTTGCACTGGGTATGGCCAGAATTGCACAAGAGTGGTGTTCTTACACTGAGTTAACACTTGCTGCTAGAACTTGAAACTGAATGTGATACAACTCCGTTTAGGAAGTTTAATTGAACCCTAGTTTGGCATATAAGAAAAACACTCTGCTTTTGAGAAACGTGCATTCTTGCACTATACTGTGTTTCCTATAGGGCCAGTACACTGAGGTAGCTCAGAACAAAAGAACAGTGCTTCCACATCAAAGGAGGCCATTACAGTGAGCTAGCTCAGAACAAAAGAACAGTGCTTCCACAACAAACGGGGCATATCTAGTTCAACTCAGTATTGGAAACTAAGTAAAACAGGAACTTCTCTTCAGTCCAATACACTGTTTTTGCTAGGAGAAGACCCGAATGCTATTTGTTATGGGTATGGCCAGAATAGCACATGAGTGGTGTTCTTACCCTGAATTAACACTTGCTTCTAGAATTTGAGACGGAATGTGATTCAACTCCTTTTAGTAGGTTTAATTGAACCCTAGTTTGCCATACAAGTAAAACACTCTGCTCTTGAGAAAAGAGTATTCTTGCACACTACTGTGTTTCCTATAGTGCCAGTAGGTTGAGCTATCTCAGAACAAAGGAAGTGTGCTTCCTACACAAGCGGGGCATATGTAGTTCAACTCAGTATTGCACAAAGAAAAACAGGGGCTTCTCTTCAGTCCAGTACACTCTACTTGCTGGGAACAGACGTGAATGTTATTTGCACTGGGTATGGCCAGAATAGCACAAGAGTGGTGTTCTTACCCTAAATTAACACTTGCTGCTAAAACTTGAAACTGAACGTGATTCAACTTCGTTTAGGAGGTTTAATTGAACCCTAGTTTGCCATACAAGAAAACCACTCTGCTTTTGAGAAACGGGCATTCTTGCACTCTACTGTGTTTCTTAAAGGGCCAGTACTTTGAGCTATCTCAGAACAAAAGGACTGTGCTTCCTACACAAACGGGGCATGTCTAGTTCATCTCAGTATTGGAAACTAAGTAAAACAGTAGCTTCTCTTCAGTCCAATACACTGTACTAGCTGGTAAGAGACGCGAATGCTATTTGCATTGGGAATGGGCAGAATAGCTCAAGAATGGTGTTCTTACCCTGAATTAACACTTGCTGCTAGAACTTAAAACTGAACGTAATTCAACGCCGTTTAGTAAGTTTAACTGAACCCTAGTTTGCCATACAAGAAAAACACTCTGCTTTTGAGAAACGGACATTCTTGCACTCAACTCTGTTTCCTATTAGGCAAGTACAGTGAGCTAACTCAGAATAAAAGAACTGTGCTTCCTACACAAACGGGCCATATCTAGTTCAACTCAGTATTGGAAACTAATTAAAACAGGAGCTTCTCTTCAGTCCAATACACAGTCCTTGCCGTGAACAGACTCGAATGCTATTTCCACTGGCTATGGACAGAATAGCACAAGAGTGGTGTTCTTACCCTGAATTAAAACTTTCTGATAGAACTTGAACCTGAATGTGATTCAAAACCGATTAGGAAGTTTAATTGAACCCGTGTTTGCCATACAAGTAAAACACTCTGCTTTTGAAAAAGGGCATTCTTGCACTCTACTGTGTTTCTTATAGGGCCAGTACTGTGAGCTAGCTCAGAACCAAAGAACTTGCTTCCTACACATACGGGGTATATCTAGTTTAACTCACTATTGGAAACTAAGTTAAACAGGAGATTATCCCTAGTCCATACTCTCTGGAAAAACCCGAATGCTATTTGCACTGGGTATGGCCAGAATTGCACAAGAGTGGTGTTCTTACACTGAATTAACACTTGCTGCTAGAACTTGAACCTGAATGTGATACAACACCCTTTAGGAAGTTTAATTGAACCGTAGTTTGGCATATAAGAAAAACACTCTACTTTTGAGAAACGTGCATTCTTGCACTCTACACTGTTTCTATAGGGCCAGTACAGTGAGGTAGCTCAGAACAAAAGAACAGTGCTTCCACAACAAAGGGGGCCATTACAGTGAGCTAGCTCAGAACAAAAGAACAGTGCTTCCACAACAAACGGGGCATATCTAGTTCAACTCAGTATTGGAAACCAAGTAAAACAGGAGCTTCTCTTCAGTTCAATACACTGTTTTTGCTAGGAGAAGACCGGAATGCTATTTGTTATGGGTATGGCCAGAGTAGCACAAGAGTGGTATTCTTACCCTGAATTAGCACTTGCTTCTAGATTTTGAAACTGAATGTCATTCAACTCCGTTGAGGAAGTTTAATTGAACCATAGTTTGCCATACAAGTAAAACACTCTGCTCTTGAGAAACGGGCATTCTATCACTCTAGTGTGATTCCTATAGGGACACTACGTTGAGCTATCTCAGAACAAAAGAACTGTGCTTCCTACACAAGCGGGGCAAATGTAGTTCAACTCAATATTGCACAAAGAAAAATAGGGGCTTCTCTTTAGGCCAGTACACTGTTCTTGCTGGGAACAGACGCGAATGCTATTTCCACTGGATATGGCCAGAATAGCACAAGAGTGGTGTTCTTACCCTGAATTAAAACTTGCTGCTAAAATTTGAAACTGAACATGATTCAACTTCGTTTAGGAGGTTTAATTGAACCCTAGTTTGCCATACAAGAAAAACACTCTGCTTTTGAGAAACGGGCATGCTTGCACTCTACTGTGTTTGCTATAGGGCCTGTACGTTGAGCTATCTCAGAAATAAAGAACTGTGCTTCCTACACAAACGGGGCATGTCTAGTTGAATTCAGTATTGGAAACTAAGTAAAACAGTAGCTTCTGTTCAGTACAATACACTGTACTTACTGGGAAGAGACGTGAATGCAATATATCCTAAGTATGGCCAGAATAGCACATGAGTCGTGTTCATAATCTGAATTAACACTTGTTGCCAGAATTTGAAACTGAACATTATTCAACTCCGTTTACGAAGTTTAATTGAACCCTAGTTGACCATACAAGAAAAACACTCTGCTTTTGAGAAACGGTCTTTCATGTACTCTACTGTGTTTCCTATAGGGCCAGTACAGTGAGCTAGCTCAGAACAAAAGAACTGTGCCTGCTACACAAACGGGGCATATCTAGTTCAACTCAGTATTGGAAAATAAGTAAAATGATGGCATCTCTTCAGTCCAATTCCCTGTATTTGCTGGGAACCGACAGGAATGCTATTTGCAATGGGTTTGGCCAGAATAGCACAAGAGTTGTGTTCTTACACGGAATTAACACTTGCTGATAAAACTTGAAACTGAACGTGATTCAACTTCCTTTAGGAGGTTTAATTGAACCCTAGTTTGCCATACAAGAAGAAATCTGTGCTTTTGAGAAACGGCATTTCGTGCACTCTACTGTGACTCTTATAGAGCCAATACAGTGAGGTAGCTCAGAACCAAAGAACTGTGCTTCCTACACGAACGAGGCATATCTAGTTCAACTCAGAATTGGAGACTAAATAAAACAGGAGCTTCTCGTCAGTCCAATACACTGTACTTGCTGGGAACAGACCAGAATGCTATTTGCATAATGTATGGCCAGAATAGAACAAGAGTGGTGTTTTTACCCTGAATTAACACTTACTGGTAGAAATTGAAACTGAATGTGATTCAAGTCTGTTTAGGAAGTTTAATGGAACCCTAGTTTGCCATACAAGAAAAACGATCTACTTTTGAGAAAAGAGCATTCTTGCACTCTACTGGGTTTCCGATAGGGCCAGTACAGTGAGATAGCTCAAAACAAAAGAACTTTGATTCCTACACAAACGGGGCATATCTACTTCAACTCAGTATTGGAAACTAAGTCAAACAGGAGCTTCTCTTCCATCCAATACACTGTACTTTCTGGGAGAAGACGCGAGTTCTATTTGTACTGTGAAGGCCAGAATAGCACAAGAGTGGTGTTCTTACACTGAATTAACTCTTGCTGCTACAACTTGAAACTGAATGTGATTCAACTCCGTTTACGTAGTTTAATTGAACCCCAGTTTGCCATACAAGAAAAACACTCTGCTTTTGAGAAAAGGGCGTTCTTGCACTCTACTGTGTTTCCTATAGGGCCAGTACAGTGAGCTAGCTCAACACAAAAGAACTATGCTTCCTACACAAATGGGGCATATCTAGTTCCACACAGTACTGGAAACTAAATCAAACAGGAGCTTCTCTTCAGTCCAATACACTGTACTTGCTGGGAAAAGACTCAAACACCATTTGTACTGTCAATATCCAAAATAGCACAAGAGTGGTGTTTTCCCCTGAAATAACAGTTGCTGCTAGAACTTGAAACTGAATGTGATTCAACTATGTTTAGGAAGTTTATTGAACCCTAGTTTGCCATACAAGAAAAACACTCTGCTTCTGAGAAAAGGGCATTCTTGCACTCTACTGTGTTTCCTATAGGACAAGTACAGTGAGCTAGCTCACAACAAAAGAACTGTGCTTCTAACACAACGGGGCATATCTATTTCAAATTAGTATTGGAAACTAAGTAAAACAGGAGCTTCTCTTCAGTCCAATAAACTGTTCGTGCAGGGAACAGACACGAGTTTTCTTTGCACTGTGTACGGCCAGAGTAACACAAGAGTCATGTTCTTATCCTGAATTAACCCTTGCTGCTAGAACTTGAAACTGAATGTGATTCAACTCCGATTAGGAATTTTAATTGAAACCTATTTTGCCATACAAGAAAAACACTCTGCTTTAGAGAAAAGGGCATTCTTGCTCTCCCCTGTATTTCCTATAGGGAAAGTACAGCGAGCTAGCTCAAAACAAGAGAACTGTGCTTCCTACAAAAACGGGGCATATCTAGTTCAACTCAAGATTGGAATCTAAGTAAAACAGGAGCTTCTCTTCTGTCCAATACACTGTACTTGCTGGGAACAGACGTGAATGCTATTTGCACTGTGTATGGCAAGAATAGCACAAGAATGGTGTTCTTACCCTGAAAAAACACGTGCTGCCTGAACTTTAAACTGATTATGATTCAAGTCTGTTTATTAAGTTTAATTGATCCCTAGTTTGCCGTACAAGAAAAACACTCTCCTTTTCAGAAAAGGTCATTCTTGCACTCTACTGTGTTTCCTATAGGACCAGTACAGTGAGTTAGCTCAAAACAAAAGAACTGTGCTTCCTACACAAACGGGGCATATCTAGTTCAAGTTAGTGTTGGAAACTAATTTAAAGAGGAGCTTCTCTTCAGTCCAATATAATGTACTTGCTGGGAACAGACACGAATGCTATTTGCACTGTGTATGGCCAGAATAGTACAAGAGTGGGTTTCTTACCCTGAAATAAAACTTGCTGCTAGAACTTTAAACTGAATGTATTTCAACTCTGATTTGGGAGTTTAACTGAACCCTGTTTGCCATACAAGAAAAACACTCTGCTTTTGAGAAAAGGGTATTCTTGCACTCTACTGTGTTTCCTATAAGGCCAGTACAGTGAGCTAGGTCAAAACAAAAGAACTGTGCTTCCTACACAAACGGAGCATATCTAGTTCAACTCAAGATTGGAAACTAAGTAAAACAAGAGGTTCTCTGCAGTTCAATACACTGTACTTGCTTGGAACAGTTACGAATTCTATTTGCATAATGTATGGCCAGAATAGCACAAGAGTGGTGTTCTTACCCTGAATTAACTCTTGCTGCTATACCTTGACCCTGAAAGTGATTCAACTCTATTTAAGAAGTTCAATTGTACCCTAGTTTGCCATACAAGAAAAACACACTGCTTTTGAGAAAAGAGCATTCATGCACTCTCCTGTATTTCCTTTAGGGCCAGTACAGTGTGGTAGCTAAAAACAAAACAACTGTGCTTCCTACACAAACAGGGCATATCTAGTTCAACTCAGTATTGGAAACTTAGTCAAACAGGAGCTTCTCTTCACTCCAATACACTGTACTTGCTGGGAACACACGTGAATGCTATTTGCACTGTGTATGGCCAGAATAGCACAAGACTATTGTTTTCCCCCTGAATTAACACTTGCTGCTAGAACTTGAAGCTGAATGTGATTCATCTCCGTTTAGGAAATTTAATAGATCCCTATTTGCCATAAAATAAAAACACTCTGCTTTGAGAAAACGGTATTCTTACACACTACTGTGTTTCCCATAGATCCACTACAGTGAGCTAGCTCAAAACAAAAGAACTGTGCTTCCTACACAAACGGGGCATATCGAGTTCAACTCAGGACTGGACACTAAGTAAAACAGGAACTTCTCTTCAGTTCAATACACTGTACTTGCTGGGAAAAGACACGAATGCTATTTGCATAATGTATGGCCAGAATAGCACAAGAGTGTTATCCATACCCTGAATTAACACTTGCTGCTAGCACTTGAAACTGAGTGTGATTCAAGTCTGTTTAGGAAGTTTAATTGAACCCTAGTTTGCCATACAAGAAAAACACTCTGCTTTTGAGAAACCGGCATTCTTGCGCTCTCCTGTATTTCCTTTAGGGCCAGTACAGTGAGCTAGCTCAAAACAAAAATACTGAGCTTCCTACACAAACAGGGCATATCTAGTTCAACCCTGTATTGGAAATTAAGTCAAGCAGGAGCTTCTCTTCAGTCCAATACACAGTACTTGCTGGGAACAGAAGCAAATGCTATTTGCACTGTGTATGGCCAGAATATCACAAGAGTTGTGTTCTTACGCTGAATTAACACTTGCTGCCTGAACTTGAAACTGAATGTGATTCAATTCAGTTTGGGAAGTTTAATTGTTCCCTAGGATGCAATACAAGAAAAACACTCTGCTTTTGAGAAATGGTCATTATTGAACGCTACTGTGTTTCCTATAGAGCAAGTACAGTGAGCTACTTCAAAACAAAAGAACTGTGCTTCCTACACAAACGGGGTATATGTAGTTCAACTCAGTATTGGAAACTAAATCAAACAGGACTTCTCTTCAGTCCAATACACTGTACTTGCTGGGAACAGACGCGAATGCTCTTTACACTGTGTATCGCCAGAATAGCACAAGAGTGGTGTTCTTACCCTGAATTAACACTTGCTGCTAGAAATTGAAACTTAATGTGATTCAACTCCGTTTATTAAGTTTAATTGAACCCTAGTTTGCCATTTAAGAAAAACTCTCTGCTTTTAAGAAAAGGGCATTCTTGCACTCTACTTTGATTCCTATAGGGCCAATACAGTGACATAGCTAAAAACGAAAGAACTGTGCTTCCTACACAAACGGGGTATATGTAGTTCAACTCAGTATTGGAAACTAAATCAAACAGGACTTCTCTTCAGTCCAATACACTGTACTTGCTGGGAACAGACGCGAATGCTCTTTACACTGTGTATCGCCAGAATAGCACAAGAGTGGTGTTCTTACCCTGAATTAACACTTGCTGCTAGAAATTGAAACTTAATGTGATTCAACTCCGTTTATTAAGTTTAATTGAACCCTAGTTTGCCATTTAAGAAAAACTCTCTGCTTTTAAGAAAAGGGCATTCTTGCACTCTACTTTGTTTCCTATAGGGCCAATACAGTGACATAGCTAAAAACGAAAGAACTGTGCTTCCTACACAAACGGGGGATATGGAGTTCAACTCAGTATTGGATACTAAGTCAAAGAGGAGCTTCTCTTCAGTCCAATACACTGTAATTTCTGGGAACAGACTCCAATGCTATATGCAATGTGTATGGCCAGTAGGGCACAAGAGTGGTGTTCTTACCCTGAATTAACTCTTACTGCTAGAACTTGAAACTTAATGTGATTCAATTGAGTTTAGGATTGTTAATTGAACCCTAGTTTGCCATACAAGAAAAACACAATGCTTTTGAGAAACCGGCATTCTTCACTCTCTTGCATGTCCTATAGGGATAGTACAAGGAGCTAGCTCAAATCAAAAGAACTGTGCTTCCTACACATTCGGGGCATATATAGTTCAACTCAGTATTGGAAACTAAGTAAAACAGGAGCTTCTCTTCAGTCTAATACACTGTACTTGCTGGGAACAGACACGAATGCTATTTGCACAGTGTATGGCCAGAATAGGACAAGAGTAGTGTACTTACCCTGAAATAACACTTTCTGCTAGATCTTGAAACTGAAAATGACTCAACTCCATTCAGGAAGTTTAATTGAACCCTAGTTTGCCATACAAGAAAAACACACTGCTTTTGAGAAAACGGCATTCTTGTACTCTCTTGTATTTATTATACGGCCAGTACAGTGAGCTAGCTCAAAACAAAAGAATGGTGCTTCCTACACAAACAGGGCATATCTAGTTCTACTCAGTATTGGAAACTAAGTTAATTCGGAGCTTCTCTTCAGTCCAGTACACTGTACTTGCTGGGAAAAGACGCGAACGCAGTTTGAACTGGGTATGGCCAGAATAGCACAAGAGTGGTGTTCCTACCTTGAATTAACACTTGCTAGTAGAACTTGAAACTGAATATGATTCAGTGTCGTATAGGAAGTTTAATTAAACCCTAGTTTGCCATACAAGAAATACACTGTGCTTTTGAGAAAAGGACATTCTTGCACTCTACTGTGTTTCCTATAGCGCCAGTACAGTGAGCTAGCTCAAAGCAAAAAAACTGTGCTTCCTACACAAATTGGGCATATCTAGTTCAACTCAGTATTGGATAGTAAGTCAAACAGGAGCTTATCTTCAGTCCAATACTCTGTACTTACTGGGAACAGACGCGAAAGCTATTAGTACAGTGTATGATCACAATAACACAAGAGTGGTGTTCTTACCCTGAATTAACACTTGCTGCTAGAACTTGAAACTGAAAGTTATTCAACTCCATTTAGGAATTGTAATTGAACCCTAGTTGGCCATACAAGAAAAACACACTGCTTTTGAGAAACCGGCATTCTTGCACTCTCCTGTATTTGCTTTAGGCCAATACAGTGAGCTAGCTCAAAACAAAAGAACTGTGCTTCCTAAACAAACGGGGAATATCTAGTTCAACTCAGTATGAGAAACGTAGTCAAACAGGAGCTTCTCTTCAGTCCAATACACTTTACTTGCTGGGAACAGACCAGAATGCTTTTTGCACTGTGTATGGCTATAATAGAACAAGAGTTGTGATCGTACCCTGAAAAAACACGTGTTGCTAGGTCTTGAATTTGAATGTGATTCAACTCCATTTAGAAAGTTTAATTGAACCCTAGTTTGCTATACAAGAAAAACACATTGCTTTTGAGAAACCGGCATTCTTGCACTCTACTGTGTTTCCTATAGTGCCAGTACAGTGTGCTAGCTAAAAAAAAAAGAACTGTGTTTCCTACACAAACGGGGCATGTCTAGTTCAAATCAGGATTGGAAACTAAGTCAAACAGTAGCTTCTCTTCAGTCCAATACACTGTACTTGCTGGGAACAGACGCGAATGCTATTTGCATAATGTATGGCCAGAATAGCACAAGAGTGGTATCCTTACCCTGAATTAACACTTGCTGCTAGAACTTCAAACTGAATGTGATTCAAGTCTGTTTGATAAGTTTATTTGAACCCTAGTTTGCCATACAAGAAAAACACTCTGGTTTTGAGAAAAGGGCATTTTTGCCCTCTACTGTGTTTCCTATAGGGCCAATTCAGTGACACAGCTAAAAACAAAAGAACTGTGCTTCCTACACAAACGGGGGATATCGAGTTCAACTCAGTATTGGAAACTAAATCAAACAGGAGCTTCTCTTCAGTCCAATACACTGTACTTGCTGGGACCAGACGCCAATGCTATATACACTGTGTATGGCCAGAAGGCCACAAGAGTGCTGTTCTTACCCTGAATTAACTCTTGCTGCTAGAACTTGAAACTGAATGTGATTCAACTGAGTTTAGGATGCTTAATTGAACCCTAGTTTGCCATACAAGAAAAACACATTGCTTTTGAGAAACCGGCATTCTTCCTTCTCTTGCATATCCTATAGGGCTAGTACAAGGAGCTAGCTCAAATCAAAAGAATTGTGCTTCCTACACAAATGGGGCATATCTAATTCAACTCAGTATTGGAAACTAAGTTAAATCGGAGCTTCTCTTCAGTCCAGTACACTGTACTTTCTGGGAACAGACCTGAATGCTATTTGCACTGTGTATGGTCAGAATACCACAAGAGTGGTGTTCTTAACCTGAATGAACACTTGCAGCTAGAACTTGAAACTGAATGTGATTCAACTCCATTTAGGAAGTTTAATGAACCCTAGTTTGCCATACAAGAAAAACATTCTGCATTTGAGAAAAGGGCATTCTTGCACTCTACTGTGTTTCCTATAGGGCCAGTAGAGTGAGCTAGCTCAAAATAAATGAACTGTGCTTCCCACACAAACAGGGCATATCTAGTTCAACTCGGTATTGGAATCTACGTAAAACAGGAGCTTCTCTTCAGTCCAATACAGTGTACGTCCTGGGAACAGACACGAATGCTACTCGCAATGTATGGCCAGAATAGCACGAGTTGTGTTCTTACCCTGAATTAACACTTGCAGGTAGACTTGAAACTGAAAGTGATTCAACTCCGTTTAAAAAGTTAATTGAACCCTAGTTTGCCATACTAGAAAAACACGCTGATTTTGAGAAAAGGGCATTCTTGCACTCTACTGTGTTTCCTGTAGGTACAGTACAGTGAGCTAGCTCAAAACAAAAGAACTGTGCTTCTCCTCAGTCCAATACACCGTACTTGCTGGGCACAGACAAGAAAACTATTTGCGCTGTGTATGGCCAGAATAGCACTAGTGTGCTGTTCTTGGCCTAAATTAACACTTGTTGCTAGAACTAGAAACTGAATGTGTTTCAACACCGTTTAGTTAGTTTAATTGAACCCTAGTTTGCCATACAATAAAAACACCCTGCTTTTGAGAAAAGGGCATTCTTGCACTCTACTGTGTTTCCTATAGGCCCAGTAGAGTGAGCTACCTCAAAATAAAAGAACTGTGCTTCCCACACAAATGGGGCATATCAGCTTCTCTTCAGTCCAAAAAACTGTACTTGCTGAGAACAGAGGCGTATGCTTTTTGCACAGTGTATGGCCAGAATAGCACAAGAGTGCGGTTCTTACCCTGAATTAACACTTGCTGCTTGACTTGAGGCTGAATGTGATTCAACTCCGTTTAGGAAGTTTAATTAAACGCTAGTTTGCCATACACAAAAACACTCTGCTTTTGAGATACGGGCATTCTTGCACTCTACTGTGTTTCCTATAGGGCCAGTACCCTGAGCAAGCTCAAAACAAAAATACTGTGCTTCAAACAAAATGGGGCATATCTAGTTTAATTCAGTATTGGAGACTAAGTCAAACAGGCGCTTCTCTTCAGTCCTATACACTGTACTTGCTGGGAACAGACAAGAATGCTATTTGCACTGTGTATGTCCAGAAAAGCACAAGAGTGGTTGTCTAGGTCTAAATTAACACTTGCTGCTAGAACTTGAAACTGAATGTGATTACACTACATTTAGGAAGTTTAATTGGACACTAGTTTGCAATACAAGAAAAAACTCTGCTTTTGAGAAAAGGGCATTCTTGCACTCTTCTGTATTTATTATAGGGCAAGTACAGTGAGCTAGCTCAAAACAAGAACTGTGCCTCATACAAAAACGGGGCCTATCTAGTTCAACTCAGTATTGGCAACTATGTAAAAAAGGAGCTTCTCTTCAGTGCAATAAACTGTACTTGCTGGGAACAGACGCAAATGCTATTTGCACTGTGTATGGTCAGAATAGCACAAAGAGTGGTGTTCTTTCCCTGAATGAACACTTGCAGCTAGAAATTGAAACTGAAGGTGATTCAACTCCGTTTAGGATGTATAAATGAACCCCAGTGTGCCATGCAAGAAAAAAACTCTGCTTTTGAGAAACGGGCATTCTTGCACTCTACTGCATTTCTTATAGGCCCAGTACAGTGAGCTAGCTCAGAAAAAAAAAGAACTGTGCTTCCCACACAAACGGGGCATATCTAGTTCAACTCAGCATTGGAAACTAGGTTAAACAGGAGCTTCTCTTAATTCCAATACACTGTACTTGCTGGGAACAGACACAAATGCTATTTGCACTGTGTATGGCCAGAATAGCACAAGAGTGATGCTTTTACCCTGAATTACACTTGTTGCTAGAACTTGAACCTGAATATGATTCAACTCCGTTGAGGAAGCTTAATTGAAGCCTAGTTTGCCATACATGAAAAACACTCCTCTTTTCAGAAAAGGGCATTCATGCCCTTTCTTCTATTTCTATAGGGCCAGTACAGTGAGCTAGCTCAATACAAAAGAACTTTGCTTCCTACCCAAAGGGGGCATACCTAGTTCAACTCAGAATTGGAATCTAAGTAAAACAGGAGCTCTTCTTCAGTCAAATACACTGTACTTCCTGGGAACAAACGAGAATGCTATTTGTACTGTGCATGGCCAGAATAGCACAAGAGTGGTGATCTTACCCTGAATTAACACTTGCAGCTAGAACTTGAAAATGAATGTGATTCAACTCCGTTTAGGAAGTTTAATTGAACCCTAGTTTGCCATACAGAAAAACACTCTGCTTTTAAGAAAAGGGCATTCTTGCACTCTACTGTGTATAATATAGGGCAAGTACAGTGAGCTAGCTCAAAACAAAAGAACTGTGCTTCCTACACAAACGGGGCATATCAAGTTCAACTCAGCATTGGATACTAAGTAAAACCGGAGCTTCTCTTCAGTCCAATATACTGTACTTTCTGGGAACAGACGCTAATGGTATTTGCACTGTGTAGGGCCAGAATAGCAAAAGAGTGATGCTTTTACCCTGAATTACACTTGTTCCTTAAACTTGAAGCTGAATATGATTCAACTCCGTTGAGGAAGCTTAATTGAACCCTAGTATGCCATACATGAAAAACACTCCTCTTTTGTGAAATGGGCATTCTTGCCCTCTCCTCTATTTCCTATAGGGCCAGTACCGTGAGCTAGCTCAATACAAAAGAACTTTGCTTCCTACACAAACGGGGCCTTTCTAGTCCAACTCAGTATTGGATTCCAAGTAAAACAGGAGCTTCTCTTCAGTCCAATACACTGTACTTGCTGGGAACAGACGCGAATGCTATTTGCACTGTGTATGGCCAGAATACTACAAGAGTGGTGTTTTTAGCGTGAATTTACACTTGCTGCTAGAACTTGAGACTGAATGTGGTTCAACTCTCTTTAGGAAGGTTAATTGAACCCTAGTTTGCCATACAAGAAAAACACTCTGCTTTGGAGAAAATGCATTCTTGTAATCTACTGTGATTCTTATAGGACCAATAGAGTGAGCTAACTCAAAACCAAAGAACTGTGCTTCCTACACAAACGGGGCCTATCTAGACCAACTCAGTATTGGAAACTATGCAAAACAGGAGCTTCTCTTCAGTCCAATACACTGTACATGCTGGGAACAGACACCAATGCTATTTGCACTGTTTATGGCCAGAATAGCACAAGAGTGGTGTTCTTATGCTGAATTAACACTTGCCTCTAGAAATTGAAACTGAATGTGATTCAAATCTGTTTAGGAAGTTTAATTTAATCCTAGTTTGCCATACAACAAAAACACTCAGCTTTGGAGAAAAGGGCATTCTTGCACTCTATTGTTTTCTTCTAGGGCCAGTACAGAGAGCTACCTCAAAACAAAAGTACTGTGCTTCACACAAAAGAGGCATATGTAGTTCAACTCAGTATTGGAAACTAAGTCAAACAGGAGCTTCTCTTCAGTCCGATACACTGTACTTTCTGGGAACAGATAAGAATGCTATTTGTACTGTGTATGGCCAGAATAGCACAAAAGTGGTGTTCTTATCCTGAATTAACACTTGCTGCTAGAACTTGAAACTGAACGTGATTCAACTCAGTTTAGGAAGTTTAATTGAACCCTTGTTTGTCATACAAAAAAATAACAATCTGCTTTTAAAAAAAAGGGCATTTTTACACTCTACTGTGTTTCCTATCGGCCCAGTAGAGTGAGCTAGCTCAAAACAAAAGAACTGTGCTTCCTACAATAACGGGGCTTATCTAATTCAACTCAGTATTGGAAACTAAGTCAAACAGGAGATTCTTTTCAGTCCAATACACTGTACTTGCTGGAAACAGATCCGAATGCTATTTGTACTGTTTATGGCCTGAATAGCACAAGAGTGGTGTTCTTACCCTGAATTAACACTTGCTACTAGATCTTGAACCTGAATGTGATTCAACTCCTTTTATGAACTTTAATTGAACCCTAGTTTGCCATACGAGAAAAACACTCTACTTTTGAGAAAAGGGCATTCTTGCAATCTACTTTGTTTCCTATTTGGCCAGCAAAGTGAGCTATCTCAAAACAAAAGTACTGTGCTTCCTACACAAACGAGGCATATCGAGTTCAACTCAGTATTAGAAACTCATAAAACAGGAGATTCTGTTCAGTCCAATACACTGTACTTGCTGAGAACAGACGCGAATGCTATTAGCACTGTGTATGGCCAGAATAACACGAGAGTGGTGTTCTTACCCTGAATTCACCTTTCTGCTAGAACTTTAAACTGAATGTGATTCAACTCCATTTAGGAAGTTTAATTGAATCCTAGTTTTCCATAAAAGAAAAACACTCTGCTTTGGAGAAAAGGGCATTCTTGCACTCTACTGTGTTTCCTACAGTGCCAGTACAGTGAGCCAGCTCAAAACAAAAGTACTGTGCTTTCTACACAAACAGGGCATATCTAGTTCAACTCAGAATTGGAAACTAAGTCAAACAGGAGCTTCTCTTCATTCCAATACACTGTACTTGCTGGGAATAGACGGGAAAGCTATTTGCACTCTGTATGGCCAGAATAGCCCAAGTGTTATGTTCTTACCCTGAATTAACACTTGCAGGTAGACCTGAAACTGATTGTGATTCAACTCCGTTTAGGAAGTTAATTGAGCCCTAGTTTGCCATAAAAGAAAAACACTCTGCTTTTGAGAAAAGGGCTTTCTTGCACTCTACTCTTTTTCCTATAGGGCCAGTACAGTGAGCTAGCTCAAAACAAAAGAACTGTGCTTCCTACACAAACGGGGCATATGGAGTTCAACTCACTATTGGAAACTTAGTAAAACAGTAACTTCTCTTCAGTCCATTACACTGTACTTGCTGGGAACAGACGCGAATGCTATTTGCACTGTGTATGTCCAGTATACCACAAGTGTAGTGATCTTACCCTGAAATAACACTTGATGCTAGAACTTGAAACTGAACGTGATTCAACTCCCTTAGGAAGTTTAATTGAACCCTTGTTTGCCAAACGAAAAAAACACTCTGCTTTTGAGAAGAGGGCATTCTTGAACTCTATTGTGTTTCCTATAGAGCCAGTACATTGAGCTAGCTCAAAAAAAAAGTACTGTACACCAACACGGAATATCTAGTTCAACTCAGTTTTGGAAACTAAGTCAAACAGGAGCTTCTCTTCAGTCCAATACACTGTACTTGCTTGGAAAAGACGAGAACGCTATTTGCACTGTGTATGGCTAGAATAGGACAAGAGTGGTGTTCTTACCCTGAATTAACACTTGCTGCTAGAACTTGAAACTGAATGTGATTCAACTCTCTTTAGGGAGTTTAATGAACCCTAGTTCGCCATATAAGAAAAACACTCTGCTTTTGATAAAAGGCCTATCTTGCACTCTACTATTTTTCCTATATGGCCAGTACAGTGAGCTAGCTCAAAAAAAAGAACTGTGCTTCCTACACAAACGGAGCATATCGAGTTCAACTCAGTATTGGAAACTAATAAAACAGGAGCTTCTCTTCAGTCCAAAACACTGTACTGGCTGGGAACAGCCGCGAATGCTATTTGCACTGTGTATAGCCAGAATACCACAAGAATTGTGTTCTTAGCCTGATTGAACACTTGCTGCTAGAACTTGAAACTGAATATGATTCGACTTCAGTTAGGAAGTTTAATTGAACCCTAGTATGCCATACAAGAAAAACACTCGGCTTTTGAGAAAAGTGCATTCTTGTAATCTACTGTGTTTCCTATAGGGCGAATTGAGTGTGCTAGCACAAAACAAAAGAACTGTGCTTCCTACACAAACGGGGCATATCGAGTTCAACTCAGTATTGGAAACTAAGTCAAACAGGAGCTTCTCTTCAGTCCAATACACTGTACTTGCTGGGAACAGACGCGAATGCTATTTGCACTGTGTATGGCCAAAATAGCACAAGAGAGGTGTTCTTAACCTGAATTAACACTTGCTGCTAGAACTGAAACTGAATGTGATTCAACTCCTTTTAGGAAGTTTAATGAACCCTAGTTTGCAATACAAACAAACACTCTGCTTTTGAGAAAAGGGCATTCTAGCACTCTACTGTGTTTTGTATAGGGCCAGTAGAGTAACCTAGCTCAAAACAAAAGAACTCTGCTCCCTAAACAAACCGGGCATATCTAGTTCCACTCAGTATTGGAAACTAAGTCAAACAGGTGCTTCTCTTCAGATCAAACACTGTATTGCTAGGAACAGACGCGAATGCTTTTTGCACTGTGTATGGTCGGAATAGAACAAGAGTTGTTTTCTTACCATGAATTAACACTTGCTGCTAGAACTTGAAACTGAATGTGATTCAACACCGTTTAGGAAGCTTAATTGAACCCTGGTTTGCCATACAAGAAAAACACTCTGCTTTTGAGAAAAGTTCATTCTTGCACTCTACTGTGATTCCTATATGGCCAGTACAGTGAGCTAGCTCAGAACAAAAGAACAGTGCTTCCTTCACAAAGGGTAATATCTAGTTCGATTCAATATTGGACACTAAGTAAAAAAGGAGCTTCTCTTCATTCCAAAACACTGTACTTGCTCAAAACAGACACGAATGCTATTTGCGCTGGCTATGACAAGATAGCCCAGGAGCGGTGTTCTTACCCTGAATTAACCCTTACGGCCAGAAGTTAAAAAAGAATATTTAACTCCGTTTTTATAACCTTTAATTGAAGCCTAGATTGCCATACAAGAAAACACTCTACTTTTGAGAAACGGGCATCCTTGCTCTATACTGTGTTTCCTATAGGGCCAGTACAGTGAGCTAGCTCAGAACAAAAGAACTGTGCTTCCTACACAAACGGGCCATATCTAGTTCAATTCAGTATTGAAAACTAAGTAAAACAGGACGCTTTTCTTCAGTCCAAAACTCTGTACTTGCAGGGAACAGACATGATTGCTATTTGCACTGGGTATGGCCAGAATAGTACATGAGTGGTGTTCTTACCCTGAATTAACACGTGGTGCTAGAACTTGAAACTGAATGTGATTCAACTCCGTTTAGGAAGTTTAATTGAACCCTAGTTTGCCATACAAGAAAAACACTGTACTTTTGAGAAATGGGTATTCTTGCACTCTCCTTTGTTTCCTATAGGGCCAGTACAGTGAGCTAGCTCAGAACAAAAGGGCTGTGCTTCCTACACAAACGGGGCATATCTAGTTCAACTCAGTATTGGAAACTAAGAAAAACTGGAGCTTCTCTTCAGTCCAATACACTGTACTTGCTGGGAATGGACGCGACTGCTATTTGCTCTGCGTGTGGCCAGAAGAGGACAAGAGTGGTGTTTTTAGTCTGAATGAATACTTGCTACTAGAAATTGAAACTGAACATGATTCAACTCAGTTTAGGAAGTTTAATTAATCCCTAGTGTGCCATACAATAAAAACACTCTGCTTTTGCGAAACGGGCATTCTTGAACTCTACTGTATTTCCTAAAGGGCCAGTACAGTGAGCTAGCTCATAACAAAAGAACTGTTCTTCCTACACCTACGGGACATATCTAGGTTAAGTCAGTATAGGAAACAAAGTAAAACAGGAGCTTCTCTCCAGTCCAATACATTGTACTTGCAGGGAACAGACGCGAATGCTATTTGCACTGGGATTGGCCAGAATAGCACAAGAGTGGTCTTCTTACCCTAAATTAACACATGCTGCTAGAACTTGAAACTGAATATGATTCAACTCCGTTTAGTAAGTTTAATTAAGCCCTAGTTTGCCATACAATAAAATCACTATAATTCCTACACAAACGGGGCATATCTAGCTCAACTCAGTATTTGAAACTAAGTAAAACAGGAGCTTCTCTTGCGTCCAATAAACTGTCCTTGCTGGAAACAGACGCGAATGATTTTGGTACTGGCTATGTCCAGTATAGCACAAGATTGGTGTTCTTACCCTGAATTAACACTTGCTGCTAGAACTTGAAACTGAATGTGATTCAACTCCGTATAGGCAGTTTAATTGAACCCTAGTTTGCCATGCAAGAAAAATATTCTGCTTTTGAGAAATGTGCGTTCTTGCACTCTACTGTGTTTCCTATACGTCCAGTACAATGAGGTAGCTCAGAACAAAAGGCTGTGCTTCCTACACAAAAGATGCGTATCTACTTCAACTCAGGATTGGAAACTAAGTAAAACAGGAGCTTCTCTTCAGTCCAATACACTGTACTTGCTGGAAACAGACGCGAATACTTTTTGCACTGTTTATGGACAAAATTGCACAAGAGTGGTGTTCTTACCCTGAATTAACACTTGTTGCTAGAACCTGAAACTGAATGTAATTCAGTTCCATTTAAGAAGTTTAGTTGATCCCTAGTTTGCCATATAAGAAAACCATTAGGCCTTTGAGAAACGGACATTCTTGCACTCTACTGTGTTTCCTATAGGGCCAGTACAGTGAGCTAGCTAAGAACAAATGAACTGTGCATCCTACACAAACAGGGCATATCAAGTTCAACTCAGTATTGGAAACTATGTAAAACAGGAGCTTCTCTTCAGTCCAATACACTATACTTGCGGGGAACAGACGCGAATGCTATTTGCACTGTGTATGCCAAGAATAGCACAAGAGTGGTGTTCTTACCCTGAATTAACACTTGCTGCTAGAACTTGAAACTGAATGTGATTCAACTCCGTTTAGGAAGTTTAATTGGACCCTAGATTGGAATACAAGAAAAACACTCTGCTCTTGGGAAACGGGTATACTTGCATCTACAGTGTTTTCTACACGTCCAGTAGATTGAGCTCGATCAGAACAAAAGAACTGTGCTTCCTACACAAACGGGGCATATCTAGTTCAACTCACTATTGGAAACTAAGTGAAACAGGAGCTTCTGTTCAGTCCGATACACTGTACTTGCTGGGAACAGACGCGAATGCTATTTGTAATGGGTATGGCCAATATAGCACAAGAGTGGTGTTGTTACGATGAATTAACACTTGCTGGTAAAACTTGAAACTGATTGGGATTCAACTCCTTTTAGTAAGTTATGGACCCTAGTTTGCCATACAAGAAAAACACTCTGCTTTTGAGAAACGGGCATTCCGGCAGTCCTCTGTGTTTTCTATAGGTCCAGTACAGTGAGCTAGCTCAGAACAAAAGAACTGTTCATCCTACACAAACGGGGCATATCTAGTTCAACTCAGTATTGGAAATAAAGTGAAACCGGAGCTTCTCTTCAGTCCAATACACTGTATTTGCTGGGAACAGACGCGAAAGTTACTTGCACTGGTTATGGCCAGAATAGCACAAGAGTTGTGGTCTTACCGTGAATTAAAACCTGTGCTAGAACTGGAAACTAAATGTGATTCAACTCCATTTAGGAAGTTTACTTTAACCCTAGTTTGCCATACTGGAAAAACACTCTGCTTTTGAGAAACGAGCATTCTTGCACTCTCCTGTGTTTTTTAAGGGCCAGTACAGTGAGCTAGCTCAGAACAAAAGAACCGTGATTCCTACACAAAAGGGGCTTATCTAGTTCAACTCAGTATTGGAAACTAAGTAAAACAGGAGCTTCTGTTCAGTCCCATACACTGTACTTGCTGGTAACAAACGCGAATGCTTTTTGCACCAGGTATGTCCAGAATGGAACAAGAGTGGTGTCCTTACCCTGAATTAACACTTGCTGCTAGAACTTGAAAGTGAATATGACTCAGCTCCGTTTAGGAATTTTACTTGAACCCTAGTTTGCCATACAAGAAAAACACTCTGCTTTTGAGAAACGAGCATTCTTGTACTATACTCTGTTTGCTATACAGCCAGTACAGTGAGCTAGCTCACAACAACAGAACTGTGCTTACTACACAAAATGGGGATATCTCGTTCAAATCAGTATTGGAAACTAAGTAAAACAGGAGCTTCTGTTCAATCTCATACACTATACATGCTGGGAACAGACACGAATGCTATTTGTAATGAGTATGGCCTTAATAGCACAACAGTGGTGTTGTTACCCTGAATTAACAATAGATGCTAGAATTTGAAACTGAGTGTGATTAAACACTGTTTAGGAAGTTTAATTGAACCCTAGTTTGCCATGCAAGAAAAACACTCTGATTATGAGTAACAGACATTCTTGCACTTTCCTGTGTATCCTTTAAGGCCAGTACAGTGAGCTAGCTCAGAACAAAAGAACTGTGCTTCCTACAAAAACGGGGCATATCTAGTTCAACTCAGAATTGGAAACTAAGTAAAACAGGGGCATCTCTTTAGTCCAAAACACTGTACTTGCTGAGAATAGACGCAAATGCTATTTGCACCTGGTATGGCCAGAATAGCACAGAGTGGTGTTCTTACCCTGAATTAACACCTGTGCTAGAACTGGAAACTAAATGTGATTCAATTCCGTTTAGGAAGTTTACTTTAACCCTAGTTTGCCATACTAGAAAAACACTATGCTTTTGAGAAACGGGCATTCTTGCACTCTCCTGTGTTTTTTAAGGGCCAGTCCAGTGAGCTAGCTCAGAACAAAAGAACTGTGCTTCCTACACAAACGTTGGATATCTATTTCAAATCAGTATGGGAAACTAATAAAACAGGAGCTTCACTTCAGTCCAATACACTGTACTTTTGGAAAGAGACGTGAATGCTTCTTGCACTGGGTAGGTCCAGATAAGCACAAGGGTAGTGCTCTTACTCTGAATTAACACTTGCTGCTAGAACTTGAAACTGAATGTGATTCAGCTCCGTTTAGGAAGTTTACTTGAACCCCAGTTTGCCATACAAGAAATATACTCTGCTTTTGAGAAACGGGCATTCTTGCTTTCTACTGTGTTTCCTATAGGGCAAGTTCAGTGAGGTAGCTCAGAACAAAAAAACTGTGACTAATTCACAAACGGGGTATAAGTAGTTCAAGTCAGTATTGGAAACTAAGTAAAACATGAGCTTCTATTTAGTCCAATACACTTTAATTGCTGGGAAAAGACGCGAATGCTATTTGCACTAGGTATGTCCAGAATAGCACAAAAGTGGTGTTCTTAAACTGCATAAACACTTGCTGCTAGAACTTGAACCCGAATGTGATTCAACTCCGTGTAGGAAGTTTAATTGAACACTAGTTTGCCATGCAAGAAAAACATTCTGCTTTTGAGATACAGACATTCTTGAACTCTACTGTGTTTCCTATAGGGCCATTATAGTTAGCTAGCTCAGAACAAAAGAACTGTGCTTCCTACACATACGTGGCATATGTAGTTCAACTCAGTATTGGAAACTAAGTAAAACAGGAGATTCTCTTCAGACCAATACACTGTACTGGCTGGGAACAGACGCGAATGCTATTTGCACTGGGTATGGCCAGAATAGCACTAGAATGGTGTTCTTATCCTGAATTAACACTTGCTGCTAGAACTTGAAACTGAATGTGATTCAACTAAGTTTAGGAAGTTTAATTGATCCCTAGTTTGCCATACAAGAAAAACACTCTGCTTTTCAGAAACTTGCATTCTTGTACTCTACTGTGTTTCCTATAGGGCCAGTAGAGTGAGTTAGCTCAGAACAAAAGAACTGTGCTTCCTACACAAACGGGGCATATCTAGTTGAACTCAGTATTGGAAATTAAGTAAAACCGGAGCTTCTCTTCAGTCCAATACACTATACTTGCTGTTAACAGACACGAATGTAACTTGCACTAGGTATAGCCAAATAGCACAAGAGTGGTGTTCTTACCCTGAATTAACAAGTGCTAGAACTGGAAACTAAATGTGATTCAACTCCGATTATGAAGTTTACTTTAACCCTAGTTTGCCATTCTAGAAAAACACTGCTTTTGAAAATGGCGCATTCTTGCACTCTACTGTGTTTCCTATAGGGCCAGTACAGTGAGCTAGCTCAGAACAAAAGAACTGTGCTTCCTACACAAACGTTGCATATCTGTTTCAAATCAGTATGGGAAACTAATAAAACAGGAGCTTCACTTCAGTCCAATACACTGTACTTTTGGAAACAGACGCGAATGCTTTTTGTACTGGGTAGGTCTAGCAGAGCACAAGAGTGGTGTTCTCACTCTGAATTAACACTTTCTGCTAGAAATTGAAACTGAATGTGATTCAGCTCCGCTTAGGAAGTTTACATGAACCCTAGTTTGCCATACAAGAGAAACACTCTGCTTTTGAGAAACGGGCATTCTTGCACTCTACTGTGTTTCCTATAGGGCCAGTACAGTGAGTTTACTCAGAACAAATGAACTGTGATTCCTGCACAAACGGGGCATATCTAGTTCAACTCAGCATTGGAAACTGACTAGTATAGGATTGGAAACTAAATAAAACAGGAGATTCTATTCAGTCCAATACACTGTACTTGCTGGGAACAGACACGAATGCTATTTGCACTAGGTATGGCTAGAATAGCACAAGAGTCATGTTCTTACCCTGAATTAACACTTGCTGCTAGAACATGAAACTGAATGTGATTCCACTCCGTTTAGGAAGTTTCATTGAACCCTAGTTTGCCATACAAGAAAAACACTCTGCTTTTGACAAAAGGGCATTCTTGCACTCTGCTGTGTTTCCTATATGGCCAGTACAGTGAGCTAGCTCAGAACAAAAGAACTGTGGTGGCTACACAAACGGGGAATATCTAGATCAACTCAGTATTGGAAAGTGACTCGAAAAGGAGCTTCTCTTCAGTCCAATACCCTGTACACTCTGGGAATAGATATGAGTGCTATTTGTACTGTGTATGGCCTGAAGAACACAAGAGTGGCTGTTCTTACCCTGAATTAACACTTGCTGCTAGAAAGTGAAACTGAATATGATTCAACTACGTTTAAGAATGGCAATTGAGCCGGGCGGTGGTGGCGCACGCCTTTAATCCCAGCACTCGGGAGGCAGAGCCAGGCGGATCTCTGTGAGTTCGAGGCCAGCCTGGGCTACCAAGTGAGCTCCAGGAAAGGCGCAAAGCTACGCAGAGAAACCCTGTCTCGAAAAACCAAAAAAAAAAAAAAAAAGAATGGCAATTGAACCCTAGCTTGCCTTACAGGAACAACACTCTGCTTTTGAGAAATGGGCATTCTTGTATTCTACTTTCATTCCTATAGGGCCAGAACAGTGTTCTCTTTCAGAACAAAAGAACTGTGCTTTCTACACAAACGGGGCATATCTAGTTCACCTCAGAATTGGAAACTGTCTAGAAGAGAAAATTCACTTCAGTCCAATACACTGTACTTGATAGGAACAGGCACGAGTGCTATTTGCACTGTGTATGGCTAGAAGAGCACAAGAGTGCCTATTCTTACATTGAAATAACACTTGCTGCTAAAACGTGAAACTGAACGTGATTCAACTCCTTTTAAGAATCGGAATTGAACCTTAGCTTGCCTTTCAGGAAAAAACACTCTGCTTTTGAGAAATGGGCACTCTTATCGTCTACTCTGTTTCATAAAGTGTCAGGACAGTGAGCTGTCTCAGAACAAAAGAACTGTGCTTCCTACACAAACGGGGCATATCTAGTTCAACTCAGCATTGGAAACTGACTAGTATAGGAGCTTCTCTTCGGTCCAATACACTGTACTTGCTGGGAACTGATGCGAGTGCTATTTGCAGTGTGTATGGCCAGAAAAGCACAAGAGTTTCTGTTCTTAGACTGAATTAACACTTGCTGCTAGAGAGTGAAACTGAACGTGATTCAACTCCTTTTTAGAATGGTAATTGAACCCTTGCATGCCTTCTAAGAAAAACACCCTGATTTTGATTAACAGACACTCTAGTACTATACTGTGTTTCCTATATGACCAGAATAGTGAGCTAGGCCAAAACAAAATAACTGTGCTTCCTACACAAACGGAGCATATTTAGTTCAACTCAGCATTGGAAACTGACTAGAATAGGAGCTTCTCTTCAGTCTAATACACTGTACTCGAGGGGATCCATGCAAGTGATATTTGCATTGTGAATGGCCAGAAGAGCACAAGAGTGGCTGTTCTAACCCTGAATTAACACTTGAGCTAGAACATGAAACGGAACGTGATTCAATTATTTAAAGAATGGCAATTGTACCCTAGCTTGCCTTACAAAAAATCCACTCTGCTTTTGAGAAACAGGCACTCTTGTATTTACAGTATTTCCTAAAGGGCCAGAACAGTGAGGTGGCTCAGAACAAAAGAACTGTGATTGCTTCACAAACAGAGCATAACTCCTTCAACTTAGCATTGGAAACTGACTAGATTAGGAGCTCTGTTCAGTCCAATACACTGTACTTGCTGGGAACACACGCGAATGCTTATTGTACTGTGTATGGCCCGAAGAGCACAAGTGTGGCTGTTCTTACACTGAATTAACACTTGCTGCTAGAACGTGATACTGAATGTGATTCAAATCCTTTTAAGAATGGCATTTGAACCCTAGTTTGCCTTACAAGAACGACACTCTGCTTTTGAGAAGGGGCACTCATGTATTCTACTGTGATTTTTATAGGCCCGAACAGTGACCTGGCTCAGAACAAAAAAACTGTGCTTGCTACACAAACGGGGAATATCTAGATCAACTCAGCATTGGAAACTGACTCGAAAAGGAGCTTCTCTTCAGTCCAATACCCTGTACACTCTGGGAACAGACGTGAGTGCTATTTGCACTGTATAATCAGAAGATCACAGAAGTGGCTGTTCTTACCCAGAAATAACACTTGCTACTAGAACGAGAAACTGAACGTTAGGCAAATCCTTTTAAGAATGGCAATTGAACCCTAGCTTGCCTTTCAAGAAAAACACTCTGCTTTTGAGAAACGGGCACTCTAGTACTCTACTGGGTTTGTTATAGGGCCAGAACAGTGAGCTGGCAGAGAACAAAAGAATTGTGCTTCAGACAATAACGGAGCATATCTAGTTCAACTCAGCATTGGAAACGGACTTGAATAGGTGCTTCTCTTCACTCCAATACACTGTACTCGAGGCTACAGATGCGAGTGATATTTGCACTGTGTATGTCTAGAAGAGCCCAAAGGTGGCTGTTCTTAACTTGAATTTACACTTGCGGGTGAACATAAAACTGAATGTTATGCAAATCCATTTAAGAATGGCAATTGATCCCTAGCTTGCCTTTCAAGAAAAACACTCTGCTTTTGAGAAACGGGCACTCTTGTACTCTACTGTGTTTCGTGTAGGGCCAGAATAGTGAGATGGCTCAGACAAAAGAACTGTTATTCCAACAAAAACAGGGCATATCTAGATCAACTCAGCTTTGGAAAGAGACTAGAATAGGAGCTTCTCTTCAGTCTAATACCCTGTACACTCTGGGAACCGACGTGAGTGCTATTTGCACTGTATAAGTCCAGAAGAGCACAAGAGTGGTTGTTCTTACCCAGAATTAACACTTGCTGCAAGAACGAGAAACTGAACGTTATGCAAACCCTTTTAAGAATGCCAATTGAACCCTAGCTTACCTTTCAACAAAAACACTGTGCTTTTGATAAACGGGCACTCTTGTACTCTACTGTGTTTCCTTTAGGGCCAGAACAGTGAGCTGGCTCAGAACAAAAGAATTGTGCTTAACACATAAAAGGCGCATATCTAGTTCAACTCAGCATTGGAAACTGACTAGAATAGGAGCTTCTCTTCAGTCAAATACACTGTTCTTGCTGGGAACATACACGAGAGCTAATTGCATTGTGCATGGCCAGGAGAGCACAAGAGTGGCAGTTCTTACCCTGAATTAACACTTGCTGCTAGAACGTGAAACTGAACTTGATTCAACTCTGTTTAAGAATGGCAATTGAACCCTATCTTGCCTCACAAGAAAAACACTCTACTTTGAAAAACGGGCACTCCTGTACTCTACTGTTTTTCCTATAGGGCCAGAATAGTGAGCTGGCTCTGAACAAATGAAATGTTATTTCGACAAAAACGGGGCATATCTAGATCAACTCAGCATTGGAATCTGACAAGAACAGGTGCTTCTCTTCAGTACAATACACTGTACTTCCTGGGAAAAGACATGAGTGCTATTTGCACTGTGTACGGCCAGAAGAGCACAAGAGTGGCTGTTTTTACCCTGAATTAACACTAGCCTCTAGAACTTGAAACTGAACGTGATTCAACTCAGTTTAAGATTGGCAAATGAGGCCTAGCTTATCTCACCAGAAAAACACTCTGCTTTTGAGAAACATGCACTCTTGTAGTGTACTGTGTTTCCTATATGGCCATAACAGTGAGCAGGCTCAGAACAAAAGAACTAGGATTCCTACAAAAACGGGGCATATCTACATCAACTCAGCATTGGAAACTGACTAGAACAGGTGCTTCTCTTCAGTCCAATACACTGTACTTTAGGGGACAGACGTGAGTGATATTTGCACTGTGTATGGCCAGAAGAGCACAAGAGTGGCTCCTCTTACCCTGAATGAACACTTGAAGCTAGAACATGAACCTGAACTTGATTCTTCTCCATATAAGAATGGCAATTGAACCCGAATTGGCTTTATAAGAAAAGCACTCTGCTTTTGAGAAACGGGCATTCTTGTATTGTCAGGTGTTTCCTATAGGGCCAGAACAGTGAGCTGGCTCAGAAGAAATGAACAGTGCTGCTAGAACTTGAAACTGAACGTGACTCAACTCCTTTTTAGAATGGCAATTGAACCCTAGCTTTCCTTACTAGATAAACAGTCTTCTTTTGAGAAAAGGGCACTATTGTACTCTATTTTGTTTCCTATATGGCCAAAAGAGTGAGCTGGCTCAGAAAAAAAGAATTGTGCTTCCAACAAAAACTGGGTATATCTAGTTCAACTCAGCATTGGAAACTGACTAGAATAGGAGCTTCTCTTCAGTCCAATACACTGTACTTGCTGGGAACAGATGCTAGTGCTATTTGCACTGTGTATTGCCAGAAGAGCACAAGAGTGACTGTTGTTACCCTGAATTTACACTTGCTGCTCGACCATGCAACTGAACTTGATTCAACTCTTTTTAAGAATGGCAATTGAACCTTAGTTTGCCTTACAAAAAAAAAAAACCCTCTGCTTTTGAGAAACGGGCACTCTTGTACTCTACTGTGTTTCCTATAGGGTCAGAACAGAGAGCTTGCTCAGAACAAAAGAACTGTGCTTCCTATACAAACGGGACATATCTAGTTCAACTCAGCATTGGAAACTGACTAGAATAGGAGCTTCTCATCACTCCAATACACTATACTTGCTGGGAACAGACGCTAAAGCTATTTGCACAGTGTATGGCCAGAGGAGCACAATAATCGCTGTTCTCTAACCTGAATTAACACTTGCTGCTAGATCTTGAAACTGAATATGATTCAAATCTGTTTAAGAATGGCAATTGAACCCTAGTTTGCATTACAAGAAAAACACTCTGCTTTTCAGAAACGGGCACTCTGTACTCTAATGTGTTTCCTATAGGGCCAGAATAGTGAGCTGGCTCAGAACAAAAGAATTGTGCTTCAGACAAAAACAGCGCATATCTAGTACAACTGAGCATTGGAAACTGACTATAATAGGAGCGTCTCTTCATTCCAATACACTGTATGTCCTGGGCAGAGAAACGAGTGCTATTTGCACTTTGTATGGCCAGAAAAGCACAAGATTGGATGTTCTTATCCTGAATTAACACTTGCTGCTAGATAGTGAAACTGAGTGTTATTCAACTCCTTTTTATAATGGCAATTGAACC
This sequence comes from Peromyscus maniculatus bairdii, assembly GCF_049852395.1. Lineage (NCBI taxonomy): Eukaryota > Metazoa > Chordata > Mammalia > Rodentia > Cricetidae > Peromyscus > Peromyscus maniculatus. The sequence goes on from NC_134858.1 coordinate 324,808, forward strand.
CTAGCTTGACTTACAAGAAAAACACTGTGCTTTTGAGAAACGGGCACTCTTGTAATCTACTGTGTTTCCTAAAGGGCCAGAACAGTGAGCTGGCTCAGAACAAAAAAACTGTGCTTGCTACACAAACTGGGCATATCTAGTTGAGCTCAGCATTGGAAACCGACTAGAAAAGGAACTTCTCTTCAGTCCAATACACTGTAATTGCTGGGGAGAGATAGGAGTGCTATTTGCACTGTTTATGGCCAGAAGTGGACTAGAGTGACTGTTCTTACCCTAAATTAACACTTGCTTCTAGATCGTGAAACTGAATATGATTCAACTCCAATTAAGAATGGCAATTGAACCCTAGCTTGCCTTACAAGAAAAACACTCTGCTTTTAATAAACGGGCACTATTGTACTCAACTCTGTTTCCTATAGGGCCAGAATAGTTAGCTGGCTCAGAACAAAAGAATTGTGCTTCCAACACAAACGGGGCATATCTAGTTCAACTCAGCATTGGAAACTGACTAGAATAGGAGCTTCTCTTCAGTCCAATACACTGTACTTGCTGGAGAGAGAGACGAGTGCTATTTGCACTGTGTATGGCCAGAAGAGAACTAGAGTGACTGTTCTTACCCTGAATTAACACTTGCTGCTAGATCGTGAAACAGAATATGATTCAACTCCGTTTAAGAATGGCAATTGAACCCTATCTTGCCTCATTAGAAAAACACTCTGAATTGAAAAATGGGCACTCTTATACTCTATTGATTTTCCCATAGGACAAGAATAGTGAGCTGGCTCAGAACAAATGAAATGTTATTCCTACAAAATCGGGGCATATCTAGATCAACTCAGCATTGGAATCTGACTAGAAAAGGTGCTTCTATTTAGTGCAATACACTGTAATTCCTGGGCAGAGACACGAGTGCTATTTGCACTTTGTATGGCCAGAAACGCACAAGATTAGATGTTCTTAAACTGAATTAACACTTGCTGCTAGATCGTGAAAATGAATGTTATTCAACTCCTTTTAAGAATGGCAATTAAACCCAAGCTTGCCGTACAAGGAAAACACTGTGCTTTTGAGAAACAGGCACTCTTGTACTCTACTGTGTTTCCTATAGGGTGAGAACAGTGAGCTGGCTCAGAACAAAAGAATTTTGCTTCCGACTAAAACGGGGCATATCTAGTTCAACTCAGCATTGGAATCTAACTAGAATAGGAGCTTCTTTTCAGTCCAATACACTGTACTTGCTGGGAAGAGACGCGAGTGCTATTTGCACTGTGTATTGCCAGAAGAGCACAAGAGTGACTGTTCTTACCCTGAAATTACACTTGCTGCTCGACCGTACAACTGAACTTGATTCAACTCCTTTTAAGAATGGCAATTGAACCTTAGTTTGCCTTACAAGAAAAACACTCTGCTTTTGAGAAACGGGCACTCTTGTACTCTACTGTGTTTCCTAAAGGGTCAGGACAGAGAGCTTGCTCAGAACAAAAGAACTGTGCTTCCTATACAAACGGGACATATCTAGTTCAACTCAGCATTGGAAACTGACTAGAATAGGAGCTTCTCATCAGTCCAATACTTGCTGTACTTGCTGGGAACAGACCCTAGAGCTATTTGCACTGTGTATGACCAGAAGAGCAAAATAATTGCTGTTCTTACCCTGAATTAACAGATGCTGCTAGTACGTGAAACTGAATATGATTCAACTCTGTTTAAGAATGGCAATTGAGAGGCTGGAGAGATTGATCAGAGGTAAGAGCACCGACTGCTCTTCCAGAGGTCCTTAGTTCAATTCCCAGCACCCACATGGTGGCTCACAACCATCTGTAATGAGATCTGGCACGCTCTTCTGTATACATAATAAATAAATAATCTTTTAAAAAAAAGAATGGCAATTGAACCCTAGTTTGCATTACAAGAAAAACACTCTGCTTTGAGAAACGGGCACTCTTATACTCTAATGTGTTTCCTATAGGGCCAGAACAGTGAGCTGGCTCAGAACAAAGAATTGTTCTTCAGACAAAAACGGCTCATATCTAGTTCAACTGAGCATTGGAAACTGACTGGAATACGAGCTTCTCTTCAGTCCAATACACTGTACTTGCTGGAAATATATGCGAGTGCTATTTGCATTGTGTATGGCCAGAAGAGCACAAGAGTGGCTGTTCTTACCCTGAATTAACACTTGCTGCAAGAACGTGAAACTGAACTTGACTCAGCTCTGTTTAAGAATGGCAATTGAACCCTATCTTGCCTCACAAGAAAAACACTCTGCTTTTGAAAAACGGGCACTCTTCTACTCTACTGATATTCCTATAGGGCCAAAATATTGAGCTGGCTCAGAACAAATGAACTGTTATTCCGACAAAAACGGGGCATATCTAGATCAACTCAGCATTGTAATCTGACTAGAACAGGTGCTTCTCTTCAGTCCAATACAATGTACTTCCTGGGCAGAGACACAAGTGCTATTTGCACTTTGTATGGCCAGAAACGCACAAGATTGGATGTTCTTACCCTGAATTAACACTTGCTGCTAGATCGTGAAACTGAATGTTATTCAACTACTTTTAAGAATGGCAATTGAACTCTAGCTTGCCTTACAAGAAAAACACTGTGCTTTTGAGAAACGGGCACTCTTGTACTCTACTGTGTTTCCTATAGGGCCAGAACAGTGAGCTGGCTCAGAACAAAAAAACTGCTTGCTACACAAACTAGGCATATCTCGTTGAACTCAGCATTGGAAACTGACTAGAATAGGAGCTTCTCATCAGTCCAATACACTGTACTTGCTGAGAACAGACGCTAGAGCTATTTGCAGTGTGTATGGCTAGAAGAGCACAATAATCGCTGTTCTTACCCTGAATTAACAGATGCTGCTAGTACGTGAAACTGAATATGATTCAACTCTGTTTAAGAATGGCAATTGAAACCTTGTTTGCATTAAAAGAAAAACACTCTGCTTTTGAGAAAGGGGCACTCTTGTACTCTAATGTGTTTCCTATAGGGCCAGAATAGTGAGCTGGCTCAGAACAAAAGAATTGTGCTTCAGACAAAAATGGCGCATATCTAGTTCATCTGAGCATTGGAAACCAACTGGAATAGGAGCTTCTCTTCAGTCCAATACACTGTACATCCTGGGAATAGACATGAGTGCTATTTGCACTTTGTATGGGCAGAAAAGCACAAGATTGGATGTTCTTACCGTGAATTAACACTTGCTGCTAGATCGTGAAACTCAATGTTTATCAACTCCATTTAATAATGGCAATTGAACCTTAGCTTGCCTTATAAGAAAAACATTGTGCTTTTGAGAAACGGGCACTCTTGTAGTTTACTGTGTTTCCTATAGGTCCAGAACAGTGAGCTGGCTCAGAACAAAAAAACTGTGCTTGCTACACAAACTGGGCATATCTAGTTGAACTCAGCATTGGAAACTGACTAGAATAGGAACTTCTCTTCAGTCCAATACACTGTACCTGCTGGGGAGAAATACGAGTGCTATTTGCACTGTGTATGGCCAGAGGAAAACTAGAGTGACTGTTCTTACCCTGAATTAACACTTGCTGCTAGATCGTGAAACTGAATATGATTCAACTCCGTTTAAGAATGGCAATTGAACCCTAGCTTGCCTTACAAGAAAAACACTCTGCTTTTAATAAACGGGCACTATTGTACTCTAATCTTCTTCCTATAGGGCCAGAACAGTGAGCAGGCTCAGAACAAAAGAATTGTGCTTCCAAAACAAACGGGGCATATCTAGTTCAACTCAGCATTGGAGTCTGACTAGAATAGGAGCTTCTCTTCAGTCCAATACACTGTAGTTGCTGGGAACAGACGCGAGTGCTATTTGCACTGTGTATTGCCAAAAGAGCACAAGAGTGACTGTTCTTACCCTGAATTTACACTTGCTGCTCGACCGTACAACTGAACTTGATTCAACTCCTTTTAAGAATGGCAATTGAACCTTAGTTTGCCTTACAAGAAAAACACTCTGCTTTTGAGAAACGGGCACTCTTGTACTCTACTGTGTTTCCTATAGGGTCAGAACACAGAGCTTGCTCAGAAGAAAAGAACTGTGCTTCCTATACAAACGGGACATATCTAGTTCAACTCAGCATTGGAAACTGACTAGAATAGAAGCTTCTCATCAGTCCAATACACTGTACTTGCTGGGAACAGACGCTAGAGCTATTTGCACTGTGTATGGCCAGAAGAGCACAATAATCGCTGTGCTTACCCTGAATTAACAGATGCTGCTAGTACGTGAAACTGAATATGATTCAACTCTGTTTAAGAATGGCAATTGAGAGGCTGGAGAGATGGATCAGAGGTTAAGAGCACCGATTGCTCTTCCTGAGGTCCTGAGTTCAATTGCCAGCACCCACTTGGTGGCTCACAAACATCTGTAATGAGATCTGGCACGCTCATCTATATACATAATAAATAAATAATCTTAAAAAAAAGAATGGCAATTGAACCCTAGTTTGTATTACAAGAAAAACACTCTGCTTTTGAGAAACGGGCACTCTTCTACTCTAATGTGTTTCCAATAGGGCCAGAATAGTGAGGTGGCTCAGAACAAAAAAATTGTGCTTCACACAAAAACGGCGCATATCTAGTTCAACTGAGCATTGGAAAGTGATTGGAATAGGAACTTCTCTTCAGTCCAATACACTGTACTTGCTGGGAACATACGGGAGTGCTATTTGCACTGTGTATGGCCAGAAGAGCACAAGAGTGGCTGTTCATACCCTGAATTAACACTTGCTGCAAGACGTGAAACTAACTTGATTCAGCTCTGTTTAAGAATGGCAATTGAACCCTATCTTGCCTCACAAGAAAAACACTCTGCTTTTGACAAACGAGCACTCTTGTACTCTACTGATTTTCCTATAGGGCCAGAATATTGAGCTGGCTCAGAACAAATGAGCTGTTATTCCGAAAAAACGGGGCATATCTAGATCAACTCAGCATTGTAATCTGACTAGAACAGGTGCTTCTCTTCAGTCCAATACACTGTACTTCTTGGGCAGAGACACGAGTGCTATATGCACTTTGTATGGCCAGAAAAGCACAAGTTTGGATGTTCTTACCCTGAATTAACACTTGCTGCTAGATCGTGAAACTCAATGTTATTCAACTCCTTTTAATAATGGCAATTGAACCCTAGATTGACTTACAAGAAAAACACTGTGCTTTTGATAAACGGGCACTCTTGTACTCTACTGTGTTTCTATAGGGCCAGAACAGTGAGCTTGCTCAGAACAAAAAAACTGTGCTTGCTACACAAACTAGGCATATCTAGTTGAACTCAGCATTGGAAACTGACTAGAATAGGAACTTCTCTTCAGTCCAATACACTGTACATACTGGAGAGAGAGACGAGTGCTATTTGCACTGTGTATGGCCAGAAGAGAACTAGAGTGACTGTCCTTACCCTGAATTAACACTTGCTGCTAGATCGTGAGACTGAATGTTATTCAACTCCTTTTAAGAATAGCAATTGAACCCAAGCTTGCCTTACAAGAAAAACACTGTGCTTTTGAGAAACGGGCACTCTTGTACTTTACTGTGTTTCCTATAGGGCCAGAACAGTGAGCTGGCTCAGAACAAAAGAATTGTGCTTCCGACAAAAACGGTGCATATCTAGTTCAACTCAGCATTGGAAACTGAGTAAAACAGGAGCTTCTCTTCAGTCCAATACACTGTACTTGCTGGGGCGAAATACGAGTGCTATTTGCACTGAGTATGGTCAGAGGAAAACTAAAGTGACTGTTCTTACCCTGAATTAACACTTGCTGCTAGATCGTGAAACTGAGTGTTTTTCAACTCCGTTTAAGAATGGCAATTGAACCCTAGCTTGCCTTACAAGAAAAACACTGTGCTTTTGAGAAACGGGCACTCTTATATTTTACTGTGTTTCCTATAGTTCCAGAACAGTGAGTGGGCTCAGAACAAAAGAACTGTGATTGCTACATAAACTGGGCATATCTAGTTGAACTCAGCTTTGCAAACTGACTAGAATAGGAACTTCTCTTCAGTCCAATACACAGTACTTGCTGGGGAGAGATACGAGTGCTATTTGCACTGCATATGGCCAGAGGAGAACTAGAGTGACTGTTCTTACCCTGAATTAACAGATGCTGCTAGTACCTGAAACTGAATATGATTCCACTCTGTTTAAGAATGTCAATTGAAACCTTGTTTGCATTACAAGAAAAACACTCTGCTTTTCAGAAACGGGCACTCTTGTAATCTAATGTGTTTCCCATAGGGTCAGAACAGTGACCTGGCTCAGTACAAAAGAACTGTGCTTGCTACACAAACGGGGCATATCTAGTTCATCTCAGCATTGGAAAGTGACAATAATAGGAGCTTCTCTTCAGTCCAATACACTGTACACCAGGGGACAGACACGAGTGATATTTGCACTCTATATTGCCAGAAGAACACAATAGTGTCTATTCTTACCCAGAATTAACACTTGCTGCTAGAACGTGAACCTGGACGGTACTCAACTTTTTAGGAATGGCAATTGAACCCTAGCTTGCCTTACAAGAAAAACACTCTGCATTTGAGAAACGGGAAATTTTGAACTCTACTCTGTTTCCTATAGGGCCAGAAGAGTGACCTGACTCTGAACAAAAGAACTGTGCTTGCTACACAAACGGGAATATCTAGTTCAACTCAGCATTGGATTGTGATTAGAATAGGATCTTCTCTTCAGTTCAATACACTGGAATTGCTGGGAACAGACGTGAGTGCTACTTGCACTGTGTATGGTCAGAAGAGCACAATAATTGCTGTTCTTAACCTGAATTAACACTTGCTGCTAAAGCCTGAACCTAAACGGGATTCAACTTCTTTTAAGGCTGGTAATTGACCCTAGCGTGCCTTACAAGAAAAACCTGTGCTTTTGAGAAACGAGCTTTCTGGACTCTACTGTGTTTCCGATCCTGCCAGAACAGTGAGCTGGCTCAGAACAAAAGAACTGTGCTTGCTAGACAAACGGGGCCTATCTAGTTCAACTCAGCATTGGAAACTGACTAGAATAGGAGCTTCTCTTCACTCCAATACATTGTACTCGAGGGGACAGATGCGAGTGATATTTGCCTTGTGTATGGCTAGAAGAGCACAAGAGTGGCTGTTCTTACCCTGAATTTACAGTTGCTGCTAGAACGTGAAACTGAACGTGATTCAACTCCGTTTAGTAATAGCAATTGAACCCTAGCTTGCTTTACAAGAAAAACACTCAGCTTTTGAGAAACGGGCACTCATCGACTCTACTGTGTTTTTTATAGTCCCAGAACATTGAGCTGGCTCAGAACAAAAGAACTGTGCTTGCTACACAAATGAGGCATATCTAGATCAACTCAGCATTGGAAACTGTCTAGATTAGGAGCTTCTCTTCATTCCAAAACAGTGTACTCTCTGGTAACAGATGTGAGTGCTATTTGCACTGTATATGTCCAGAAGAGCACAAGAGTGGCTGTTCTTACCCAGAATTAACACTTGCTGCTACAACGTGAAACTGAATGTTATGCAAATCCTTTTAAGAATGGCAATTGAACCTTAGCTTGCCTTTCAAGAAAAACACTCTGCTTTTGAGAAACGGGCACTCTTGTACTCTACTGTGTTTCCTGTAGGGCCAGAATAGTGAGCTGGCTCAGAACAAAAGAACTGATATTCCAACAAAAACAGGGCATATCTAGTTCAACTCAGCTTTGGAAACTGACTAGAATAGGAGCTTCTCTTCAGTCCAATACACTGTACTTGCCCTGGAAAAGACATGAGTCTTATTTACACTGTGTATGCCCAGAAGAGCACAAGAGTGGCTGTTCTTACCCTGAATTAACACGTGCTGCTAGAACGTGAAACTGAACGTGATTAAATTCTGTTTTAGAATGGCAATTGAACCCTACCTTTCCTTACAAGATATACAGTCTTCTTTTGAGAAATGGGCACTCTTGTACTCTAATGTGTTTCTTATAGTGCCAGAACATTGAGCGGTATCAGAACAAAAGATCTGTGCTTGCTACACCAACAGGGCATATCTAGTTGAACTCAATATTGTGAACTGACTAGAATACGAACTTCCCTTCAGTCCCATACACTGTAATTGCTGGAGAGAGACACGAGTGCTATTTGCATTGTGTATGGACAGAAGAGCACAAGATTGGCTGTTCTTACCCTGAATTAACACTTGCTGCTAGATCGTGAAACTGAATATGATTCAACTCCGTTTAAGAATGGCAATTGAACCCTAGATTGCCTTACAAGAAAAACACTCTGCTTTTGAGAGACGGGCACTCTTGTACTCTACTGTGTTTCCTATAGTGCCAGAACAGTGAGCTGACTCAAAACAAAAGTTTTGTGCTTCTGACAAAAACAGGGCATATGTAGTTCAACTCAGCATTGGAAACTGACTAGAATAGGAGCTTCTCTTCAGTCCAATACAATGTATTTGCTGGAAACAGATGCGAGTGCTATTTGTACTGTGTATTGCCAGAAGAGCAAAGAATGGCTGTTCTTCACTGAAACAATACTTGCTGCTGGAACATGAAACTGAACTTGATTCAACTCCTTTTAAGAATGGCAATGGAACCTTAGTTTGCCTTACAAGAAAAACACTCTGCTTTTGAGAAACGGGCACTCTTGTACTCTACAAGAGTTGAATTACTTACCCTGAATTAACACTTGCTACTAGAAAGTGAACTGAATGTGATTAAACTTCATTTAAGAATGGCGATTAAACCCTATCTTGTCTTACAAGAACACACTCTGCATTTGAGAAACGGGCACTCTTGTTCTCTAGTGTGTTTCCTATAGGGCCAGAACAGTGAGCTGGCTGATAACAAAAGAACTGTGATTGCTACACAAACGGCACATATCCAGTACAACTCAGCATTGGAAACTGACTACAATAGAAGCTTCTCCTCAGTCCAATACACTGTACTTGCTGGGAACACACGTGAGTGCTATTTGCACTTGCATAGCCAGAAGAGCACAAGGGTAGCTTTTGGTACCATAGTTAAAACTTACTGCTAGAACGTGAAACTGAACGTGATTCAACTCCGTATAAGAATGGCAATTTAACCCTAGCTCGCCTTACAAGGAAAACACTCTGATTATGAGAAACAGGCACTCTTGTCCTCTATTGTGTTTCCTATACGGCCAGAATAGTGAGATGGCTCCAAACGAAATAACTGTGCTTCCTCTACAAACGAGGCATATCTAGTTCAACTCAGCATTGGAAACTGAGTAGAATAGGAGCTTCTCTTCCGTCCAATACACTGTCCTTGCTGGGAACAGACGAGAGTGCAATTTGCACTGTGTATGGCCAGAAGAGCACAAGAGTTGCAGTTCTTACCCTGAGTTAACACTTGCTGCTAGAACGTGAACTGAACATGATTCAACTCCATTTAAGAATAGCATTGAACCCTAGCTTGCCTTACAAGAAAACACTCTGCTTTAGAGAAACGGGCACTCTTTTTCTCTACTGTGTTTCCTATAGTGCCAGAACAGTGAGCTGGCTCAGAACAAAAGAACTGTGATTGCTAGACAAACAAGACATATCTAGTTCAACTCAGCATTGGAAACTGACTAGAATAGGAGCTTCTCTTCAGTCCAATACACTGTACTTGCTGAGAACAGAAGAGAGTGCTATTTGCACTGTGTATGGCCAGAAGACCACAAGAGTGGCTGTTCTTACCCTCAATTAACACTTGCTGCTAGAACGTGAAACTGAACATGATTCAACTCTGTTTGAGAATGGCATTTGAACCCTCTCTCGTCTTATGAGAAAAATACTCTGCTTTAGAGAAACGGGCACTCTTGTACTCTACTTTTTTTTTATAGGGCCAGAACTGTGAGCTGGCTCAGAACAAAAGAACTGTGATTGCAACACAAACGGGTCATATCTAGTTCAACTCAGCATTGGAAACTGACTAGAAAAGGAGCTTCTCTTCAGTACAATACACTGTACTTGCTGGGAACATATGCGAGTGCTATATGCACTTGTATGGCCAGAAGAGCACAAGAGTGACTGTTCTACCCTGAATTAACACTTGCTGCAAGAACTTGAAACTGAACGTGATTCAACTCCATTTAAGAATGGCAATTGAACCCTAGAATGCCTTACAAGAAAACACTCTTCTTTTCAGAAACGGGCACTCTTGTTCTCTACTGTGTTTCCTATAGGGCCAGAAGAGTGAACTGGCTCAGAACAAAAGAACTGTGATTGCTAGACAAACGGGACACATATAGTTCAATTCAGCATTTGAAATTGTCTAGAATAGGAGCTTCTCTTCAGTTCAATACAATGTACATGCTGGAAACAGACACGAGTGCTATGTGTACTGTGTATGGCCAAAAGAGCACAAGAGTGACTGTTTTTACACTGAATTAACACTTGTTGCTAGAACATGAAACGGAACCTGACTGAACTCCGTTTAAGAATGGCAATTGAACCCTAACTTGCCTTACTAGAAAAACACTCTGCCTTTGAGAAATGGGCCCTCTTGTACTCCACTCTGTTACATATAGGGCCAGAACAGTGAGCTGGGTCAGAACAAAAGAACTGTAATTGCTACACAAACGGGACATATCTAGTTCAACTGAGCATTGGAAACTGACTACAATAGGAACTTCTATTCAGTCCAATACACTGTGCTTTCTGTGAACATATGCGAGTGCTATTTGCACTTGTATAGCCAGAAGATCAAAGAGTAGCTATTCTTACCAGAGTTAACACTTTCTGCTAGAACGTGAAAGTGAACGTGATGCAACTCCGTTTAGGAATGGCAGTTGTACCCATGCTTGCCTTACAAGAAAATCTCTCTTCTTTTGAGACACGGGCACTCTTGTACTCTACTGTGTTTCCTATAGGGCCAGAAGAGTGAGCTGGCTGAGAACAAAAGAACTTTGCTTCCAACACAAATGGGGCATATCTATTGCAACTCAGCATTGGCAACTGACTAGAATAGGAGTTTCTCTTCAATCCTATACACTGTACTTGCTGGGAGTGAAACGAGTGCTATTTCCACTGTGTATGGCCAGAAGAGGACAAGTGTGGCTGTTTTTACCCTGAAATAACAATTGCTGCTAGAATGTGAAAATGAAGGTTATTAAATTCCATTCAAGAATGGCAATTGAACCCTAGTTTGCCTTATAAGACAAACCCTCTGCTTTTGAAAAAAGGGCAGTCTTGTACTCTACTGTGTTTCCTATAGGGCCAGAACCGTGAGCTGGCTCAGAACAAAAGAACTCGATTGCTACACAAACGGGGCATATCTAGTTCAACTCAGCATTGGAAACTGACTAGAATAGGAGCTTCTCTTCATTCCAATACACTGTCCTTGCTGGGAACAGACGACAGTGCTATTTGCACTGTGTATGTCCAGAAGAGCACAAGAGTAGACTTTCTTACCCTGAATTAACACTTGCTGCTAGAACGTGAACTGAACGTGATTCAACTTCATTTAAGAATGGCAATTGAACCCTATCTTGCCTTACGAGAAAACACTCTGCTTTTGAGAAAGGGGCACTCTTGTTTTCTAGTGTGTTTCCTATAGAGCCAGAAGATTGAGCTGGTTCAGAACAAAAGAACTGCGATTGCTACACAAACGGGGCATATCTAGTTCAACTGAGCATTGGAAACTGACTACAATAGGAGCTTCTCCTCAGTCCAATACACTGTGGTTGCTGTGAACAGACGCGAGTGCTATTTGCACTTGTATAGCCAGAAGAGCACAAGAGTAGATTTTCGTACCATAGTTAAAACTTACTGCTATAAGGTGAAACTGAACGTGATTCAACTCCGTATAAGAATGCCAATTTAACCCTAGCTCGCCGTACAAGGAAAAAACTCTGCTTTGAGAAACGGGTACTCTTGTACTCTATTGTGTTTCTTATACGGCCAGAAGAGTGAGATGGCTCCAAACGAAAGAACTGTGCTTCCTCTACAAAAGAGGCATATCTAGTTCAACTCAGCATTGGAAAGTGAGTAGAATAGGAGCTTCTCTACAGTCCAATACACTGTCCTTGCTGAAAACAGACGAGAGTGCTATTTGCACTGTCTATGGCCAGAAGAGCACAAGAGTTGAATTTCTTACCCTGAATTAACACTTGCTGCTAGAACATGAACTGAACGTGATTCAACTTCAATTAAGAATGGCGTTTGAACCCTATCTTGACTTACAAGAACACACTCTGCTTTTGAGAAACGGGCACTCTTGTTCGCTAGTGTGTTTCCTATAGGGCCAGAACAGTGAGGTGGCTCAGAACAAAAGAACTGTGATTGCTACACAAACGGGACATATCTAGTACAACCCAGCATTGGAAACTGACTACAATAGGAGCTTCTCCTCAGTGCAATACACTGTGCTTGCTGTGAACAGACGCCAGTGCTCTTTGCACTTGCATAGCCAGAAGAGCACAAGAGTAGCTTTTGGGACCATAGTTAAAACTTACTGCTAGAATGTGAAACTGAACGTGATTCAACTCCGCAAAAGAATGGCAATTTAACCCTAGCTCGCCTTACAAGGAAAATACTCTGCTTTTGAAAAACGGGCACTCTTGTACTCTATTGTGTTTCTTATACGGCCAGAACAGTGAGATGGCTCCGAACAAAAGAACTGTGCTTCCTCTACAAACGAGGCATATCTAGTTCAACTCAGCATTGCGAATTGAGTAGAATAGGAGCTTCTCTTCAGTCCAATACACTGTCCTTGCTGGGAACAGACGAGAGTGCAATTTGCACTGTGTGTGGCCAAAGAGCACAAGAGTGGCAGTTCTTACCCTGAGATAACACTTGCTGCTAGAACGTGAACTGAACGTGATTCAACTCCATTTAAGAATGGCAATTGAACCCTAGCTTGCCTTACAAGAAAACACTCTTCTTTTCAGAAACGGGCACTCTTGTTCTCTACTGTGTTTCCGATAGTGCCAGAACAGTGAGCTGGCTCAGAACAAAAGAACTGTGATTGCTAGACAAACGGGACATATCTAGTTCAACTCAGCATTTGAAACTGTCTAGAATAGGAGCTTCTCTTCAGTCCAATACACTGTACTTGCTCGGAACATACGACAGTGCTATTTGCACTGTGTATGGCCAGAAGAACAAAAGAGTTGTATTTCTTATCCTGAATTAACACTTGCTGCTAGACGTCAACTGAACTTGATTCAACTCCATTTAGGAATGGCAATTGAACCCTAGCTTGCCTTACAAGAAAACACTCTGCTTTTGAGAAAGGGGCACTCTTGTTTTCTAGTGTGTTTCCTATAGGGCCAGAAGATTGAGCTGGTTCAGAACAAAAGAACTGCGATTGCTACACAAACGGGGCATATCTAGTTCAACTGAGCATTGGAAACTGACTACAATAGGAGCTTCTCCTCAGTCCAATACACTGTGGTTGCTGCGAACAGACGCGAGTGCTATTTGCACTTGTATAGCCAGAAGAGCACAAGAATAGATTTTCGTACCATAGTTAAAACTTACTGCTATAAGGTGAAACTGAACGTGATTCAACTCCGTATAAGAATGCCAATTTAACCCTAGCTCGCCGTACAAGGAAAAAACTCTGCTTTGAGAAACGGGTACTCTTGTACTCTATTGTGTTTCTTATACGGCCAGAAGAGTGAGATGGCTCCAAACGAAAGAACTGTGCTTCCTCTACAAAAGAGGCATATCTAGTTCAACTCAGCATTGGAAAGTGAGTAGAATAGGAGCTTCTCTACAGTCCAATACACTGTCCTTGCTGAAAACAGACGAGAGTGCTATTTGCACTGTCTATGGCCAGAAGAGCACAAGAGTTGAATTTCTTACCCTGAATTAACACTTGCTGCTAGAACATGAACTGAACGTGATTCAACTTCAATTAAGAATGGCGTTTGAACCCTATCTTGACTTACAAGAACACACTCTGCTTTTGAGAAACGGGCACTCTTGTTCGCTAGTGTGTTTCCTATAGGGCCAGAACAGTGAGGTGGCTCAGAACAAAAGAACTGTGATTGCTACACAAACGGGACATATCTAGTACAACCCAGCATTGGAAACTGACTACAATAGGAGCTTCTCCTCAGTGCAATACACTGTGCTTGCTGTGAACAGACGCCAGTGCTCTTTGCACTTGCATAGCCAGAAGAGCACAAGAGTAGCTTTTGGGACCATAGTTAAAACTTACTGCTAGAATGTGAAACTGAACGTGATTCAACTCCGCAAAAGAATGGCAATTTAACCCTAGCTCGCCTTACAAGGAAAATACTCTGCTTTTGAAAAACGGGCACTCTTGTACTCTATTGTGTTTCTTATACGGCCAGAACAGTGAGATGGCTCCGAACAAAAGAACTGTGCTTCCTCTACAAACGAGGCATATCTAGTTCAACTCAGCATTGCGAATTGAGTAGAATAGGAGCTTCTCTTCAGTCCAATACACTGTCCTTGCTGGGAACAGACGAGAGTGCAATTTGCACTGTGTGTGGCCAAAAGAGCACAAGAGTGGCAGTTCTTACCCTGAGATAACACTTGCTGCTAGAACGTGAACTGAACGTGATTCAACTCCATTTAAGAATGGCAATTGAACCCTAGCTTGCCTTACAAGAAAACACTCTTCTTTTCAGAAACGGGCACTCTTGTTCTCTACTGTGTTTCCGATAGTGTCAGAACAGTGAGCTGGCTCAGAACAAAAGACCTGTGATTGCTAGACAAATGGGACATATCTAGTTCAACTCAGCATTTGAAACTGTCTAGAATAGGAGCTTCTCTTCAGTCCAATACACTGTACTTGCTCGGAACATACGACAGTGCTATTTGCACTGTGTATGGCCAGAAGAACAAAAGAGTTGTATTTCTTATCCTGAATTAACACTTGCTGCTAGAACGTCAACTGAACTTGATTCAACTCCATTTAGGAATGGCAATTGAACCCTAGCTTGCCTTACAAGAAAACACTCCGCTTTTGAGGAAGGGGCACTCTTCTTCTCTTCCGAGTTTCCTATAGTGCCAGAACAGTGAGCTGGCTCAGAACAAAAGAACTGTGGTTGTTAGACAAACGGGACATATCTAGTTCAACTCAGCAATTGAAACTGACTAGAATAGGAGCTTCTCTTCAGTCCAATACACTGAACTTGCTGGGAACAGAAGAGAGTGCTATTTGCACTGTGTATGGCCAGAAGAGCACAAGAGTGGCTGTTCTTACCCTCAATTAACACTTGCTGCTAGAACGTGAAACTGAACATGATTCAACTCTGTTTGAGAATGGCATTTGAACCCTCTCTCGTCTTATGAGAAAAATACTCTGGGTTGGAGAAACGGGCACTCTTGTACTCTACTGTGTTTCCTATAGGGCCAGAACTGTGAGCTGGCTCAGAACAAAAGAACTGTGATTGCAACACAAACGGGGAATATCTAGTTCAACTCAGCATTGGAAACTGACCAGAAAAGGAGCTTCTCTTCAGTACAATACACTGTACTTGGTTGGAACAGAAGCGAGTGCAATATGCAGTTGTATGGCCAGAAGAGCACAAGAGTGACTGTTCTACCCTGAATTAACACTTGCTGCTAGAACGTGAAACTGAACGTGATTCAACTCCGTATAAGAATGGCAATTGAACCCTAGATTGCCTTACAAGAAAACACTCTTCTTTTCAGAAACGGGCACTCTTATTCTCTACTGTGTTTCCTATAGGGCCAGAAGAGTGAACTGGCTCAGAACAAAAGAACTGTGATTGCTAGACAAACGGGACACATATAGTTCAATTCAGCATTGGAAACTATCTAGAATAGGAGCTTCTCCTCAGTTCAATACACTGTACATGCTGGGAACAGACACGAGTGCTATGTGTACTGTGTATGGCCAGAGGAGCACAAGAATGGTTGTATTTACACTGAATTAACACTTGTTGCTAGAACATGAAACGGAACCTGACTCAACTCCATTAGAGGATGGCAATTGAATCCTAGATTGCCTTATAAGAAAAACACTCTGCTTTTGAGAAACGGGCATTCTTGTACTCTACTATGTTTCCTATAGGGCCAGAACCCTGAGCTGGCTCAGAACAAAAGAACTGTGGGGGCTACACAAACAGGAAATATCTAGTTGAGCTCAGCATTGGAAACTGACTACAATAGAGGCTTCTCTTCAATCCAAAACACTGTGCTTCCTGCAAACAGACGCGTGTGCTATTTGTACTGTGTATGGTCTGAAGAGCACAAGAGTGGCTGTTCTTACCCTGAATTAACAGTTGCTGCTAGAACGTGAAACTGAATGTGATTCAACTCCATTTAAGAATGGCAATTGAACCCTAGCTTGCCTTACAAGAAAACACTCTGCTTTTGAGAAAAGGGCACTCTTGTTTTCTACTGTGTTTCCTATAAGGGAAAACAGTGAAATGGCTAAAAACAAAAGAACTGTGCTTCCTCCAAAAATGAGGCATATCTAGTTCAACTCAGCATTGGAAAGTGAGTAGAATAGGAGCCTCTCTTAAGTCCAATACACTGCCCTTGCTGGGAACCGACAAGAGTGCAATTTGCATTGTGTATGGCCAGAAGAGAACAAGATTTGCATTTCTTACCCTTAATTAACACTTGCTGCTAGAACGTGAACTGAGCGAGATTCAACTTCATTTAAGAATGGCAATTGAACCCTAGCTTGCCTTACAAGAAAACACTCTGCTTTTGAGAAACGGGCACTCTTGTTTTCTAGTGTTTTTCCTATAGGACCAGAACAGTGAGCTGGTTCAGAAAAAAAGAACTGTGATTGCTACACAAACGGGGCATATCTAGTTCAACTCAGCAATGGATAATGACTACAATAGGAGCTTCTCCTCAGTCCAATACACTGTGCTTGCTGCGAACAGACGCGAGTGCTATTTGCACTTGTATAGCCAGAAGAGCACAAGAGTACCTTTTGGTACTATAGTTAAAACTTACTGCTAGAATGTGAAATGAACGTGATTCAACTCTATATAAAAATGGGAATTTAACCCTAGCTCACCTTACAAGGAAAACACTCTGCCTTTGAGAAACGGGCACTCTTGTACTCTATTTTGTTTCTTATACAGCCAGAAGAGTGAGATGGCTCCGAACGAAAGAACTGTGCTTCCTCTACAAACGAGGCATATCTAGTTCAACTCAGCATTGGAAACTGAGTAGAATAGGAGCTTCTCTTCAGTCCAATACACTGTCCTTGCTGGGAACAGACCAGAGTGCAATTTGCACTGTGTATTGCCAGAAGAGCACAAGAGTTGCATTTCTTACCCTGAGTTAACACTTGCTGCTAGAACGTGAACTGAACGTGATTCAACTCCATTTAAGAATGGCAATTGAACCCTAGCTTGCCTTACAAGAAAACACTCCGCTTTTGAGAAACGAGCACTCTTGTTCTCTACTGTGTTTCCTATAGTGCCAGAATAGTGAGCTGGCTCAGAACAAAAGAACTGTGATTGCTACACAAACGGGACATATCTAGTACAACCCAGCATTGGAAACTGACTACAATAGGAGCTTCTCATCAGTGCAATACACTGTGCTTGCTGTGAACAGACGCCAGTGCTCTTTGCACTTGCATAGCCAGAAGAGCACAAGAGTAGCTTTTGGGACCATAGTTAAAACTTACTGCTAGAATGTGAAACTGAACGTGATTCAACTCCGCAAAAGAATGGCAATTTAACCCTAGCTCGCCTTACAAGGAAAATACTCTGCTTTTGAAAAACGGGCACTCTTGTACTCTATTGTGTTTCTTATACGGCCAGAACAGTGAGATGGCTCCGAACAAAAGAACTGTGCTTCCTCTACAAACGAGGCATATCTAGTTCAACTCAGCATTGCGAATTGAGTAGAATAGGAGCTTCTCTTCAGTCCAATACACTGTCCTTGCTGGGAACAGACGAGAGTGCAATTTGCACTGTGTGTGGCCAAAAGAGCACAAGAGTGGCAGTTCTTACCCTGAGATAACACTTGCTGCTAGAACGTGAACTGAACGTGATTCAACTCCATTTAAGAATGGCAATTGAACCCTAGCTTGCCTTACAAGAAAACACTCCGCTTTTGAGGAAGGGGCACTCTTCTTCTCTTCCGAGTTTCCTATAGTGCCAGAACAGTGAGCTAGCTCAGAACAAAAGAACTGTGGTTGTTAGACCAACGGGACATATCTAGTTCAACTCAGCAATTGAAACTGACTAGAATAGGAGCTTCTCTTCAGTCCAATACACTGATCTTGCTGGGAACAGAAGAGAGTGCTATTTGCACTGTGTATGGCCAGAAGAGCACAAGAGTGGCTGTTCTTACCCTCAATTAACACTTGCTGCTAGAACGTGAAACTGAACATGATTCAACTCTGTTTGAGAATGGCATTTGAACCCTCTCTCGTCTTATGAGAAAAATACTCTGGGTTGGAGAAACGGGCACTCTTGTACTCTACTGTGTTTCCTATAGGGCCAGAACTGTGAGCTGGCTCAGAACAAAAGAACTGTGATTGCAACACAAATGGGGAATATCTAGTTCAACTCAGCATTGGAAACTGACCAGAAAAGGAGCTTCTCTTCAGTACAATACACTGTACTTGGTTGGAACAGAAGCGAGTGCAATATGCACTTGTATGGCCAGAAGAGCACAAGAGTGACTGTTCTACCCTGAATTAACACTTGCTGCTAGAACGTGAAACTGAACGTGATTCAACTCCGTATAAGAATGGCAATTGAACCCTAGATTGCCTTACAAGAAAACACTCTTCTTTTCAGAAACGGGCACTCTTATTCTCTACTGTGTTTCCTATAGGGCCAGAAGAGTGAACTGGCTCAGAACAAAAGAACTGTGATTGCTAGACAAACGGGACACATATAGTTCAATTCAGCATTGGAAACTGTCTAGAATAGGAGCTTCTCCTCAGTTCAATACACTGTACATGCTGGGAACAGACACGAGTGCTATGTGTACTGTGTATGGCCAAAGGAGCACAAGAATGGCTGTATTTACACTGAATTAACACTTGTTGCTAGAACATGAAACGGAACCTGACTCAACTCCATTAGAGGATGGCAATTGAATCCTAGATTGCCTTATAAGAAAAACACTCAGCTTTTGAGAAACGGGCATTCTTGTACTCTACTATGTTTCCTATAGGGCCAGAACCCTGAGCTGGCTCAGAACAAAAGAACTGTGGGGGCTACACAAACAGGAAATATCTAGTTGAGCTCAGCATTGGAAACTGACTACAATAGAGGCTTCTCTTCAATCCAAAACACTGTGCTTCCTGCAAACAGACGCGTGTGCTATTTGTACTGTGTATGGTCTGAAGAGCACAAGAGTGGCTGTTCTTACCCTGAATTAACAGTTGCTGCTAGAACGTGAAACTGAATGTGATTCAACTCCATTTAAGAATGGCAATTGAACCCTAGCTTGCCTTACAAGAAAACACTCTGCTTTTGAGAAAAGGGCACTCTTGTTTTCTACTGTGTTTCCTATAAGGGAAAACAGTGAAATGGCTAAAAACAAAAGAACTGTGCTTCCTCCAAAAATGAGGCATATCTAGTTCAACTCAGCATTGGAAAGTGAGTAGAATAGGAGCCTCTCTTAAGTCCAATACACTGCCCTTGCTGGGAACCGACAAGAGTGCAATTTGCATTGTGTATGGCCAGAAGAGAACAAGATTTGCATTTCTTACCCTTAATTAACACTTGCTGCTAGAACGTGAACTGAGCGAGATTCAACTTCATTTAAGAATGGCAATTGAACCCTAGCTTGCCTTACAAGAAAACACTCTGCTTTTGAGAAACGGGCACTCTTGTTTTCTAGTGTTTTTCCTATAGGACCAGAACAGTGAGCTGGTTCAGAAAAAAAGAACTGTGATTGCTACACAAACAGGGCATATCTAGTTCAACTCAGCAATGGATAATGATTACAATAGGAGCTTCTCCTCAGTCCAATACACTGTGCTTGCTGCGAACAGACGCGAGTGCTATTTGCACTTGTATAGCCAGAAGAGCACAAGAGTACCTTTTGGTACTATAGTTAAAACTTACTGCTAGAATGTGAAATGAACGTGATTCAACTCTATATAAAAATGGGAATTTAACCCTAGCTCACCTTACAAGGAAAACACTCTGCCTTTGAGAAACGGGCACTCTTATACTCTATTTTGTTTCTTATAGAGCCAGAAGAGTGAGATGGCTCCGAACAAAAGAACTGTGCTTCCTCTACAAACGAGGCATATCTAGTTCAACTCAGCATTGGAAACTGAGTAGAATAGGAGCTTCTCTTCAGTCCAATACACTGTCCTTGCTGGGAACAGACCAGAGTGCAATTTGCACTGTGTACTGCCAGAAGAGCACAAGAGTTGCATTTCTTACCCTGAGTTAACACTTGCTGCTAGAACGTGAACTGAACGTGATTCAACTCCATTTAAGAATGGCAATTGAACCCTAGCTTGCCTTACAAGAAAACACTCCGCTTTTGAGAAACGAGCACTCTTGTTCTCTACTGTGTTTCCTATAGTGCCAGAATAGTGAGCTGGCTCAGAACAAAAGAACTGTAATTGCTCGACAAACGGGACATATCTAGTTCAAATCAGCATTGGAAACTAACTAGAATAGGAGCTTCTGTTCAGTCCAATACACTGTACTTGCTGGGAACAAAAGAGATTGCTATTTGTACTGTGTATGGCCAGAAGAGCACAAGAGTGGCTTTTCTTACCCTTAATTAGCACTTGCTGCTAGAACGTGAAACTGAACATGATTCAACACTGTTTGAGAATGGCATTGAACCCTCTCTTGTCTTATGAGAAAAATACTCTGCTTTTGAGAAACGGGCACACTTGTACTATACTGTGTTTCCTATAGGGACAGAACTGTGAGCTGGCTCAGAACAAAAGAACTGTGATTGCTACACAAACGGGCCTCATCTAGTCAACTCAGCATTGGAAATTGACTAGAAAAGTAACTTCTCTTCAGTACAATACACTGTACTTGCTTGGAACAGAAGCGAGTGCTATATGCTCTTGTATGGCCAGAAGTGCATAAGAGTGGCTGTTCTTACCCTGAATTAACACTTGCTGCTAGAACGTGAAACTTAAAGTGACTCAACTCCGTTTAAGAAAGGCAATGGAACCCTAGCTTGATTTACAAGAAAAACAGTCTGCATTTGAGAAAGGGCACTATGTACTCTATTGTTTTTCCAATAGGGCCAGAACCATGAGCTGGCTCAGAACAAAAGTACTGTGATTGCTACACAAACGGGTCATATCTAGTTCAACTCAGCATTGGAAACTGACTACAATAGCAGCTTCTCTTCAGTCTAATACACTGTACTTGCTGGGAACAGACGCGAGTGATATTTGCACTGTGTGTAGCCAGAAGAGCACAAGAGTGGCTGTCCTTACCATGAATTAATACTTACTGCTAGAACTTGAAACTAAACGTGATTCAACTCCGTTTAAAAATGGCAAATGAACCCTAGCTTGCCTTCCAAGAAAAACACTCTGCCTTGAGTTACAAGCACTCTTGTACTCTACTGTGTTCCCTTAGGGCTAGAACAGTGAGGTGGCTCAGAAAAAAAAATGTGATTGCTTAACAAACGGGGCATATCGAGTTCAACTCAGCATTGGAAACAGACTAGAATAGGACATTCTTCAGTCCAATACACTGTCCTTGCTGGGAACAGACTAGAGTGCTATTTGCACTGTGTATGGCCAGAAGATCACAAGAGTTGTATTTCTTATCCTGAATTAACACTTGCTGCTAGAACAGGAACTGAATGTGTTTCAACTCCATTTAAGAATGGCAATTGAACCATAGCTTGCCTTACAAGAAAAACACTTTCCCTTGGAATCGGGCACTCTTATTATCGACTCTTTCCTATATGGCCAGAACAGTGAGCTGGATCAG
Organism: Peromyscus maniculatus bairdii; assembly: GCF_049852395.1. Classification (NCBI taxonomy): domain Eukaryota; kingdom Metazoa; phylum Chordata; class Mammalia; order Rodentia; family Cricetidae; genus Peromyscus; species Peromyscus maniculatus. The sequence continues at coordinate 346,684 of NC_134858.1, forward strand.
AAACAACGAACTGTGTTTCCTCCACAACGAGGCATATCTAGTTCAACTCAGCATTAGAATGTGACTAGAAGAGGAGCTTCACTTCAATCTAATACACTGTACTTGCTGGGAACAGACAAGAGTGCTATTTGCACTGTGTATGGCCACAAGAGGACAAGACTTGCTGTCCTTACACTGAATTAACACTTGCTGCGAGAACTTGAAACTGAAGGTGATTCAACTACTTTTAAGAATGGCAATTGAACATTAGATTGCCTTATAAGAAAAACACTATGATATTGAGAAACGGGCACTCTTGTACTCTACTGTGTTTGCAATAGTGCCAGAACAGTGAGCTAGCTCAGAACAGAAGAACTGTGAATGCTACACAAACGGGGCATATCTAGTACAACTCAGCATTGGAAACTGACTAGATTAGGAGCTTCTCTTCAGTCCAATACACTGTCCTTGCTGGGAACAGACAAGAGTGCTATCTGCACTATGTATGGCCAGAAGAGCACAAGAGTAGACTTTCTTACCCTGAAATAACACTTGCTGCTAGAACGTGAACTGAACGTGATTCAACTTCATTTAAGAATGGTAATTGAACCCTATCTTGCCTTACAAGAAAATACTCTGCATTTGAGAATCGGGCACTCTTGTTCTCTAGTGTGTTTCCTATAGGTCCAGAACAGTGAGCTGGCTCACAACAAAAGAACTGTGATTTCTACACAAACGGGGCATATCTAGTTCAACTGAGCATTGGAAAATGACTACAATAGGAGCTTCTCCTCAGTCCAATACACTGTGCTTGCTGCGAACAGACGAGAGTGCTATTTGCACTTGGATAGCCAGAAGAGCACAAGAGTAGCTTTTGATACCACAGTTAAAACTTACTGCTAGAACGTGAAACTGAAAGTGATTCAACTCCGTATAAGAATGGCAATTTAACCCTAGGTCGCCTTGCAAGGAAAACACTCTGCTTTTGAGGAACGGGCACTCTTGTAGTCTATTGTGTTTCTTATAGGGCCAGAACAGAGAGCTGGCTCAGAACAAAAGATCTGTGATTGCTAGACAAACGGGACATATCTAGTTCAACTCAGCATTGGAAACTGACTTGAATAGGAGCTTCTCTTCAGTCCAATACACTGTACTTGCTGGGAAAAGACAGGAGAGCTATTTGTACTGTGTATGGCCAGAAGAGCACAATAGTGGCTCTTCTTACCCTGTATTAACACTTGCTGCGAGAACGTGAAACTGAACGTGATTCAACTCCGTTTAAGAATTGCAATTGAACCCTAGCTTGCTTACAAGAAAAACACTCTGCTTTTGAGAAACGAGCACTCTTGTTCTCTACTCTGTTTCCAATAGGCCGGAACCGTGAGCTGGCTCAGAACAAAAGAACTGTGATTGTCTCACAAACGGGGCATATCTAGTTAAACTCATCATTGGAAACTGACTAGAATAGGAGCTTCTCTTCAGTCCAATACACTGTGCTTGCTGGGAACAGAAAAGAGTGCTATTTGCTCTGTGTATGGTCAGAACCGCACAAGAGTGCCTGTTCTTACCCTGAATTAACACTTGCAGCTGAACGTGAAACTGAACATGATTCAACTCCGTTTGAGAATGGCATTTGAACCCTGTCTTATCTTACAAGAAAAATACTCTGCTTTTCAGAAACGGGCACTCTTGTACTCTACTCTGTTTCCTATAGGGACAGAGCTGTGAGCTGGCTCAGAACAAAAGAACTGTGATTGCAACACAAACGGGGCATATCTAGTTCAAATCAACATTGGAAACTGACTAGAAAAGGAGCTTTTCTTCAGTCCAGTACACTGTACTTGCTCGGAACAGAGTCGTGTGCTATGTGTTATGTGTATGGACAGTAGAGCACAAGATTGGCTGTTTTTACACTGAATTAACACTTGCTGTTAAAACGTGAAAATGAACCTGATTCAACTCCGTTTAAGAATGGCAATTGACCCTAGCTTGCCTTACAAGAAAAACACTCTGCTTTTGAGAAACGGGCAATTTTGTACTCTACTGTGTTTCCTAAAGGCCAGAACAGTGAGCTGGCTAAGAACAAAAGAACTGTGATTGCTACACAAACAGGGCTCATCTAGTCAACTCAGCATTGGAAATTGACTAGAAAAGTAACTTCTCTTAATTACAATACACTGTACTGGCTTGGAACAGAAGCGAGTGATATATGCACTTGTATGGCCAGAAGAGCACAAGAGTGGCTGTTCTTACCCTGAATTAACACTTGCTGCTAGAACGTGAAACTTATCGTGATTCAACTCCGTTTAAGAAAAGCAATGGAACCCTAGCTTGATTTACAAGAAAAACAGTCTGCATTTGAGAAAGGGCACTATGTACTCTATTGTTTTTCCTATTGGGCCTGAACCGTGAGCTGGCTCAGAACAAGAGAACTGTGATTGCTACACAAATGTGGCATATCTAGTTCAACTCAGCATTGGAAACTGACTACAATAGCAGCTTCTCATCAGTTTAATACACTGTGCTTGCCGCGAACAGACGCAAGTGCTATTTGCACTTATATCCAGAAGAGCACCAGAGTAGCCGTTCTTATCCTGAGTTAACACTTTCTGCTAGAATGAGAAACTGAACTTGATGCAACTCTGTTTAAGAATGGCAATTGAACCCTAGCTTGCCTTGCAAGAAAAACACTCGACTTTTGAGAAACGGGCACTCGTGTACTCTACTGTGTTTCCTAAAGGGCCAAAAGAGTGAGCTGGCAAAGAAGAAATAAACTTTGCTTCCAAAACAAACGGGGCATATCTAGTTCAACTCAGCATTGGCAACTGACTATAATAGGAGCTTCTCTTCAGTCTTATACACTGTACTTCGTAGGAGTGAAACAAGGGCTATTTCCACTGTGTATGGCCAGAAGAGGACAAGAGTGGCTGTTCTTACCCTGAATTAACAATTGCTGCTAGATACTGAAACTGAAGGTTACTAAACTCTATTCAAGAATGGCAATTGAACCCTTGATTGCCTTATAAGAAATACACTCAGCTTTTGAGAAAAGGGCACTCTTGTACTCTACTGTGTTTCCTATAGGGCTACAACAGTGAGCTGGCTCAGAAGAAAAGAACTGTGATTGCTACACAAACGGGGCATATCTAGTTCAACTCAGCATTGGAAACTGACTTGAATAGGAGATTCTCTTCAGTCCAATCCACTGTACTTGCTGGGAAAAGAGAGGAGTGCTATTTGTACTGTGTATGGCCAGAAGAGCCCAAGAGTGGCTCTTCTTACCCTGAATTAACACTTGCTGCTAGAACGTGAAACTGAATGTGATTCAACTCCATTTAAGAATTGCAATTGAACCCTAGCTTGCTTTACAAGAAAAACACTCTGCTTTTGAGAAACGAGCACTCTTGTTCTCTACTTTGTTTCCAATAGGGCCAGAACCGTGAGCTGGCTCAGAACAAAAGAACTGTGATTGCTACACAAACGGGGCATATCTAGTTCAACTCAGCATTGGAAACTGACTACATGAGGAGCTTCTCTTCAGTCCAATACACTGTGCTTGCTGGGAACAGACACGAGTGCTATTTGCACTAGTAAAGCCAGAAGAGCACAAGAGTGGCTCTTCTTACGATGAGTTAACAGTTGTTGTTAGAACGTGAAACTGAACGTGATTCAACTCCGTTTATTAATGGCAATTGAACCCTAGCTTGTCTTACAAGAAAACGTTCTGCTTTTGAGAAACGGACACTCTTGTTCTCTACTGTGTTTCCCAAAGGGCCAGAAGAGTGGGCTGAGTCAGAACAAAAGGACTGTGATTGCTAGACAAACAGGACATATCTAGTTCAACTCAGCATTGGAACCTGACAAGAACAGGAGTTTCTCTTCAGTCCAATACACTGTACTTGCTGGGAACACACGGGAGTGTTATTTGCACTGTGTATGGCCAGAAGAGTTCAAGAGTGGCTGTTATTACCCTGAATTAACACTTGCAGCTAGAACATGTAACTGAACAGGATTCGACTCCTTTTGAGAATTGCATTTGAACCCTCTCTTATCTTATGAGAAAAATACTCTGCTTTTGAGAAACGGGCACTCTTGTACTCTACTGTGTTTCCAATAGGGCCAGAACTGTTAGCTGGCTCAGAACAAAAGAACTGTGATTGCAACACAAACGGGGCATATATAGTTCAACTTAGCATTGGAAACTGACTTGAAAAGGAGCTTCTCTTCAATCCAATACACTGTGCTTGATGCGAACAGACAGGAATGCAATTTGCACTTGTAAAGCCAGAAGAGCACAAGAGTAGCTGTTCTTAACCTGAGTTAACACTTGCTGCTGGAATCTGAAACTGAACGTGATTCAACTCCGTTAAAGAATGGCAGTTGAACCCTAGCTAGCCTTACAAGGAAAACACTCTGCTTTTGAGAAACGGGCTCTCTTGTAATCTACTGTGTTTCCTATAGGGCCAGAACAGTGAGTTGGCTCAGAACAAAAGAACTGTGATTGCTAAACAAACGGGGCATATCTAGTTCAATTTAGCATTGGAACCTGAATAGAATAGGAGCTTCTCTTCAGTCCAATACACTGTACTTGCTGTGAACAGACGAGAGTTCTATTTGCACTGTGTATGGCTAGAAAAGCACAAGAGTTGCATTTCTTACCTTGAATTTACACTTGATGCTAGAACGTGAAACTGAATGTGATTCAACTCCATTTTAGAATGGCAATTGAACCCTAGCTTGTCTAACAAGAAAAAACTCTGCTTTTGAGAAATGGGCACTTTTGTTCTCTACTGTATTTCCTATAGGGCCAGAAGAGTGAGCTGGCTCAGAACAAAAGAACTGTGATTGCTAGACAAACGGGACACATATAGTTCAATTCATCATTGGAAACAGACTAGATTAGGCACTTTTCTTCAGTCCAATTCACTGTTCCGGGTGGGAACAGACACGAGTGCTATGGGCACTGTGTATGGCCAAAAGCGCACAAAAGTTGCTATTATTACACTGAATTAACACTTGCTGCTAGAATATGAAACGGAACCTGACTCAACTCCGTTTAAGAATGGCATTTGAACCCTAGATTGTCTTATGAGAAAAACACTCTGCTTTTCAGAAACGGGCACTCTTGTAATCTTCTGTGTTTCCTACAGGGCCAGAACCCTGAGCTGGCTCAGAGCAAAAGAAGTGTGATTGCAACACAAACGAGGCATATCTAGGTCAACTCAGCATTGGAAACTGACTACAATAGGAGCTTCTCTTCAGTCTAATACACTGTGCTTGCTGTGAACAGACGCAAGTGCTATTTGCACTTGTATAACCAGAAGAGCACAAGAGTAGCTGTTCGTACCCTGAGTTAACAATTACTGCTAGAACGTGAAACTGAACATGATTCATCTCCTTTTGAGAATGGCATTTGAACCCTTTCTTATCTTACGAGAAAAATACTCTGCTTTTGAGAAACGTGCACTCTTGTAATCTACTCTGTTTCCTATAAGGCCAGAACTGTTAGCTGGCTCAGAACAAAAGAACTGTGATTGCAACACAAACGGGTCATATCTAGTTCAAATCAGCATTGGAAACTGACTATAAAAGCGGCTTCTCTTCAGTCCAATACACTGTACTTGCTCGGAACAGACTCGAGTGCTATGTGCACTGTATTGCCAGTAGAGCACAAGAGTGGCTGTTTTTACACTGAATTAACACTTGCTGCTAGAACGTGAAACTGAACCTGATTCAACTCCTTTTAAGAATTTCAATTGAAACCTAGCTTGCTTTACAACAAAAACACTCTGCTTTTGAAAAACGAGCATTCTTGTACTCTACTGTGTTTCCTATAGGCCAGAACAATGAGCTGGCTAACAATAAAAGAACTGTGATTGCTACACAAACGGTGCTCATCTAGTCAACTCAGCATTGGAAATTGACTAGAAAAGTAACTTCTCTTCAGTACAATACATTTTACTTCGTTCGAGTAAAACGAGTGCTATTTCAACTCTGTATGGCCAGAAGAGAACAAGAGTGGCTGTTCTTACCCTGATTTAGCAAATGCTGCTAGAAACTGAACCTGAAGGTTATTAAACTCCATTCAAGAATGGCAATTGAACCCTAGATTATCTTACAAGAAAAACACTCTGCATTTGAGAAAAGGGCACTCTTTTACTCCTATAGGTCTATAACAGTGAGCTGGCTCAAAAGAAAAGAACTTGGATTGCTACACAAACGGGGCATATCTAGTTCAACTCAGCATTGGAAAGTGACTACAATAGGGCTTCTCTTCAGTCCAATACACTGTACTTGCTGGGAAAAGACAGGAGTGCTATTTGTACTGTGTATGGCCAGAAGAGCACTAGAGTGGCTATTCTTACCCTGAATTAACACTTGCAGCTAGAACATGAAACTAAACGTAATTCAACTCCGTTTAAGAATTTCAATTGAACCCTAGCTTGCTTTACAAGAAAAACACTCTGCTTTTGAGAAATGAGCACTCTTGTACTCTACTCTGTTTCCTATAGGATTGGAACCGTGAGCTGGCTCAGAACAAAAGAACTGTGATTGCTACACAAACGGGGCATATCTAGTTCAACTCAGCATTGGAAACTGACTACATTAGGAGCTTCTCTTCAGTCCAATAAACTGTGCTTGCTGCGAACAGACAGGAATGCAATTTGCACGGTGTATGGCCAGAAGAGCACAAGAGTGGCTCTTCTTACCCTGAATTAACACTTGCTGCTAGAACATGAACTGAACGTGATTCAACACCATTTAAGAATAGCAATTGAACCCTAGCTTGCCTTACAATTAAAACACTCTGCCTTTGGTAAACGGGCACACTTGTACTCTACTGTGTTTCCTATAGGGCCAGAACAGTGAGCTGGCTCAGAACGAAAGAACTGTGCTTCCTCCACAAACGAGGCATATCTAGTTCAACTCAGCATTGGAAAGTGAGTAGAATAGGAGCTTCTCTTCAGTCCAATACACTGTGCTTGCTGGGAGCAGATGAGAGTGCAATTTGTACAGTGTATGGCTGAAGAGAATAAGAGTTGCATTTCATACCCTGAATTAACACTTGCTGCTAGAACGTGAACTGAACGTGATTCAACTCCAGTTAAGAAAGGCAATTGAACCCTAGCTTGCCTTACAAGAAAAACACTCTGCTTTTAGAAACGGGCACTGTTGTACTTTACTGTGTTTCCTATAGGGCCAGAACAGAGAGCTGGTTCAGAACAAAAGAACTGTGATTGCTACACAAACGCCGCATATCTAGTTCAACTCAGTATTGGAAACTAAGTAAAACAGGAGCTTCTCTTCAGTCCAATACACTGTACTTGCTGAGAACAGAGTCGAGTGCTATTTGCACTGTGTATGGCCAGAATAGCACAAGACTGGCTGTTCTTAACCTGAATTAACACTTGCTACTATAACGTGAAACTGAACATGATTCTTCTCCGTTTAAGAATGGCAATTGAACCCTAGCTTGCCTTATGATAAAAACACTCTGCTTTTGAGAAACGGGCATTCTTGTACTCTACTGTATTTCCTATAGGACCAGAACAGTGAGCTGGCTCAGAACAAAAGAATTGTGATGGCAACACAAACGGGGCATATCTAGGTCAACTTAGCATTAAAACCAACTAGAATAGGATCTTCTCTTCAGTCCAATACACTGTACTTGCTGGGAGTGAAACGAGTACTATTTCCACTGTGTATGGCCAAAAGAGGACAAGAGTGGCTGTTCTTACCCTGAATTAACAAAGCTGCTAGAACGTGAAACTGAAGGTATTAAACTCCATTCAAGAATGGCAATTGAACCCTAGATTGCCTTATAAGAAAAACACTCTGCTTTTGAGAAATGGGCACTCTTGTACTCTACTGTGTTTCTTATAGGCCCAAAACAGTGAGCTGGCTCAGATCAAAAGAACTGTGATTGCTACAAAAATGGGGCATATATAATTGTACTAAGCATTGGAAAATGACTAGAATAGGAGCTTCTCTTCAATCCAATACACTGTACTTGCTGGGAAAATTCGCGAGTGCAATTTGTACTGTGTATGGCCAGAATATCACAAGAGTGGTTGTTCTTAAACTGAATTAACACTTGCTACTAGAACGTGAAACTGAACGTGATTCAACTACGTTTAAGAATGGCAACTAACCCTAGCTTGCCTTACAAGAAAAACACTCTGCTTTTGAGAAACGGGCACTCTTGTACTTAACTGAGTTTCCAATAGGGCCAGAACCGTGAGCTGGCTCAGAACAAAAGAACTGTGATTGCCTCACAAACGGGGCATATCTAGTTCAACTCAGCATTGTTAACTGACTCGAATCGGAGCTTCTCTTCAGTCCAATACACTGTACTTGCTGGGAACAGACTAGAGTGTTATTTGCACCGTGGATGGCCAGAAGAGCACAAGAGTGGCTGTACTTACACTGAATTAACACTTGCTGCTCGAACGTGAAACTGCACGTGATTCAACTACGTTTAAGAATGGCAATTGATCCCTAGTTTGCCTTACAAGAAAAACACTCTGCCTTGAGAAACAGGCACTGTTTTACTCTACTGATTTTCTTATAGATCCAGAAGAGTGAGCAGGCTCAGAAGAAAAGAGCTGTGATTGCTACCCACGGGGCAATGTAGTCCAACTCAGGATTGGAAAATGACTCGAATAGGAGCTTCTCTTCAGTCCAACACTGTACTTGCTCGAACTAGACGAGAGTGCTATTTCACTCTATATGGCCAGAAGAGCAAAAGAGTAGCTCTTCTTACCCGGAATTAACACTTGCTTCTAGAACGAGAAACTGAACGTGATTCAACTCCGTTTAAGCATGGCAATTGAACCCTAGCTTGCATTAAAAGAAAAACAGTCTTCTTTTGATAAACAGGTACTCTTGTACTCTACTGTGTTTCCTTTAGTGCCAGAACCGTGACCTGGATCAAAACAAAAGAACTGTGCTTCCTGCACAAACGTGGCATATCTAGTTGAAATCTTCATTAGAAACTGACTAGAATAGGAGATTCTCTACATTCTAATACACTGTACTTACTGGGAAAAAACGTGAGTGCTATATGTACTGTGTATGGCAGGAAGAGCACAAGAGTGGCTTTTCTTACCCTGAATTAACACTTGCTGAAAACACGTGAAACTGAACGCGATTCAACACTGCTTAAGAATTGCAATTGCACCCAAGCTTGCCTTAAAAGAAATAAAAAACTGCTTTCGTGATACGAGCACTCTAGTACTCTACTTTGTTTCCTATACAGCCAGAACAGTGAGCTACCGCAGAACATAGAAATGTCCGTCCTACACAAACGCGGCATATCTATTTCAACTCAGCATTGGAAACTGACTAGAATAGGAGCTTCTCTTCAGTCCAATACAATGTACTTCCTGGGAGCTGACACGAGTGCTATGTGTACTGTATATGGCCAGAAGAGCACAAGAGTGGCTATTCTTACCCAGAATTAACACCTGCTGCTAGAATATGAATCTGAACATGATTCAACCCCGTTTAAGTATGGCAATTGAACCCTAGCTTGCCTTAAAAGAAAAAAAAAACTGCTTTGAAAAACGGGCACATTTGAACTCTACTGTTTCCTAAATGGCCAGAACAGTGAGATTGCTAAGTACAAAGAACTGTGCTTCCTACACCAACGGGGCATATCTATTTCAACTCAGCATTGGAAGCTGACTAGAATAGGAGCTTCTCTTCAGTCCAATACACTGTATGTCCTGGGAACAGACACGAGTTCTATTTGCACTGTATATCCCCAGAAGAGCACAAGAGTGGCTGTTCTTACACTGAAATGACACTTGCTGCTAGAAGGTGAAACTGAACGTGATTGAAATCCCCTTAAGAATGGCAATTTAACCCTAGCTTGCCTTACAAGAAAACACTATATTTTTGAGAAAAGGGCACTTTTATACTCTACTGTGTTTCCTATAAGGCCAGAACAGTGAACGGGCTCAGAACAAAGAACTGTGATTGCTACACAAACGGGGCAAATCGATTTCAACTCATCATTCATCACTGACTAGAATAGGAACTTCTCTTCAGTCCAGTACACTGTACTTGGTGGGAACAGACGCAAGTGCTATTTGCACTTGTAAGGCCATAAGAGCACAAGAGTGGCTGTTCTTACACTGAATTAACACTTGCAGCTAGAACGTGAAACTGAACGTGATTCAATTCCGTTTAAGAATGGCAATTGAACCCTAGCTTGCCTTACGAGGAAAACACTCTGCTATTGAGAAAGGGGCATTCGAGTTCTCTACTCTGTTTCCTATAGGGCCAGAACAATGAGCGGGCTCAGAACAAAAGAACGGTGATTGCTACACAAACGGGGCTTATCTAGTTCAACTCATCATTGGAAAATGAATAGAATAAGAGCTTCTCTGCAGTCCAATACTCTGTACTTGTAGGGAACAGTCACGAGTGCTATTTGTACTGTGTTTGGTCAGGAAAGCACAAGAGTGGCTGTTCTTACACTGAATTAAGACTAGCTGCTAGAACATGAAACAGAACGTGATTCAACTCTGTTTAAGAATGGCAATTGAACCCAAGCTTGCCTTACAAGAAAAAAACTCTGCCTAGAGAAAAGGGGACTCTTGTACTCTATTGTGTTTCCTATAGTGCCAGAACAGTGAGCTGGCTGTGAACGAAATAACTGTGATTGCTACACAAACACGGCATACGTAGTTCAACTCAGCACTGGAAATTGACTAGAATAGGAGCTTCTCTTCAGTCCAATACACTGTACTTGCTGGGAACAGAAGCTAGTGCTATTTGCACTGTGTATGGCCAGAAGAGCACAAGAGTGGCTGTTCTTACCCAGAATAACACCTGCTGCTAGAATATGAAACAGAACATGATTCAACTCCGTTTAACTATGGCAATTGTACCCTAGCTTGCCTTAAAAGAAAAAAAACTGCCTTAGAGAAACAGGCATATTTGTACTCTACTGTATTTCCTAAAAGGCCAGAACAGTGAGCAGGCTAAGTACAAAGAAATGAGCTTCCTACACAATCGGGTCTTATCTATTTCAACTCAGCATTGGAAGCTTACTAGAATAGGAGCTTCTCTTCAGTCCAATACACTGTATGTGCTGGGAAAGGACACCAGTGCTATTTGCACTGTATATGACCAGATGAGCACAAGAGTGGCTGTTCTTACACTGAATTAACACTTGCTGATGGAACGTGAAACTCAACGTGATTGAACTGCCCTTAAGAATGGCAATTTAATCCTAGCTTGCCTTACAAGAAAACACTCTACTTTTGAGAAAAGGTCACTCTTGTACTCTACTGTGTTTCCTATGGGGCCAGAACAGTGAGCGGGCTCAGAACAAAAGAACTGTGATTGCTACACATACGGGGCATATCTAGTTCAACTCATCATTCAACAATGACTAGAATAGGAACTTCTATTCAGTCCAGTACACTGCACTTACTGGGAACAGACGCAAGTGCTATTTGCACTTGTAGGGCCAGAAGAGCACAAGAGTGGCTCTTCTTTCCCTGAATTAACACTTGCTGCTAGAACGTGAAACTTAACGTGATTCAACTCCTTTTAAGTATGGCAATTGAGCCCTATTTTGCCTTAAAAGATAAAAAACTGCTTTAGAGAAACGGGCACATTTGTACTCTACTGTGTTTCCCAAACGGCCAGAACAGTGAGCTGGCTAAGTAAAAAGAAATGTGCTTCCTAATCAAATGAGGCATATCTAGTACAACTCAGCATTGGATACTGACTAGAATAGGAGCTTCTCTTCAATCCAATACACTGTACTTCCTGCGAACAGACCAGTGCTATTTGCACTGTGTATGGTCAAAAAAGAACAAGAGTGGCTGTTCATACACTGAATTAACACTTGCTACTAGAACGTGAACTGAACGTGATTCAACTCCATTTAAGAATAGCAATTTAACCTTAGCTTGCCTTACAAGTAAAACACTCTGCCTTTGATAAACGGGCACTCTTGTACTCTACTGTGTTTCCTATAGGCCCAGAACAGTGAGCTGGCTCAGAACAAAAGAACTGTGATTGCTACACAAACGGGACATATCTAGTTCAACTCAGCATTGGAAACTGACTACAATAGCAGCTTCTCATCAGTCCAATACATTGTGCTTGCTGGGAACAGAAGCTAGTGCTATTTGCACTGTGTATTGCCAGAAGAGCACAAGAGTGACTTTTCTTACACTGAATTAACACTTGCTGCTAGAACGTGAAACTGACGTCATTGAACTCCCCTTAAGAATGGCAATTTAACCCTAGCTTGCCTTAAAGAAAACACTGCTTTTGAGTAACGGCACTCTTGTACTCTACTGTGTTTCCTATAGGGCCAGAACAGTGAGCTGGCTCAGAACAAAAGAACTTTGATTGCTACACAAACGGGGCATAACTAATTCAACTCAGCATTGGAAACTGACAAGAATAGGAACTTCTCTTCAGTCAAATACACTGTACTTACTGGGAACAGACACGAGTGCTATTTGAACTGTGTATGGCCAAAAGAGCACAAGAGTGGCTCTTCTTACCCTGAATTAACACTTGCTGCTAGAACGTGAAACTGAACGTGATTCCACTCCGTCTAGGAATGGCAATTGAACCCTAGCTTGCCTTACAAGGAAAACAATCTGCTTTTGAAATACGGGCACTCTTGTACTCTACTGTATTTCCTATAGGGCCAGAACAGTGAGCTGGGTCAGAACAGAGGAACTGTGATTGCTTCACAAACATGGCATATCTCGTTCAACTCAGCATTGGAAACTGACTAGAATAGGAGCTTCTCTTCAGTCCAATACACTGTACTTCCTGCGAACAGACCAGTGCTATTCGCACTGTGTATGGCCAGAAAAGCACAAGAGTGGCTGTTCATACACTGAATTAACACTTGCTGCTAGAACGTGAACTGAACGTTATTCAACTCCATTTAAGAATAGCAATTGAACCCTAGCTTGCCTTACAAGTAAAACACTCTGCCTTTGATAAACGGGCACTCTTGTACTCTACTGTGTTTCCTATAGGGCCAGAACAGTGAGCTGGCTCAGAACAAAAGAACTTTGATTGCTACACAAACGGGGCATAACTAATTCAACTCAGCATTGGAAACTGACAAGAATAGGAGCTTCTCTTCAGTCAAATACACTGTACTTACTGGGAACAGACACGAGTGCTATTTGAACTGTGTATGGCCAGAAGAGCACAAGAGTGCCTTTTCTTACACTGAATTAACACTTGCTACTAGAACGTGAAACTGAACGTGATTGAACTCCCCTTAAGAATGGCAATTGAACCCTAGCTTGCCTTAAAGAAAACACTCTGCTTTTGAGAAAAGGGCACTCTTGTACTCTACCGTGTTTCCTATAGGGCCAGAACAGTGAGCTGGCTCAGAACAAAGAACTTTGATTGCTACACAAACGGGGCATAACTAATTCAACTCAGCATTGGAAACTGACTAGAATAGGAGCTTCTCTTCAGTCAAATACACTGTACTTGCTGGGAACAGACATGAGTGCTATTTGCATTGTGTATGACCAGAAGAGCACAAGAGTGGCTCTTCTTACCCTGAATTAACACTTGCTGCTAGAACGTGAAACTGAATGTGATTCAACTCCGTCTAGGAATAGCAATTGAACCCTAGCTTGCTTTACAAGGAAAACACTCTGCTTTTGAGATACGGGCACTCTTGTACTCTACTGTATTTCCTATAGGGCCAGAACAGTGAGCTGGGTCAGAACAGAGGAACTGTGATTGCTACACAAACGGGGCATATCTAGTTCATCTCAGCATTGGAAAGTGACAATAATAGGAGCTTCTCTTCAGTCCAATACACTGTACTTCCTGTGATCAGACCAGTGCTATTTGCACTGTGTATGGCCAGAAAAGCACAAGAGTGGCTGTTCATACACTGAATTAACACTTGCTGCTAGAACGTGAACTGAACGTGATTCAACTCCATTTAAGAATAACAATTGAACCCGAACTTGCCTTACAAGTAAAACACTCTGCCTTTGATAAACGGGTACTCTTGTACTCTACTGTGTTTCCGTTTAAGAATGGCAATTGCATATAAAGGATTCTAAGATGTTGGAGACAAGCAGATGCAAGTAGGCCTGTGGCAGCGGCCCATGGAGGTGGATGGGCCTGGCGGTGGCGGCCAACAGAGACTTTCAGGCCTGGCGGCGGCCCACAGAAGTAGACAGGCCACGCGGCAGAGACAGGGGGACGCAGGTCAGCGACCTGCGGAGGTGGATGGGCCATGTGGCAGCAGCCGACAGGGACATACAGGCCCAGCGGCAACCAGCAGAGACTTACAGGCCCGGTGGCGGCCCGCAGAGGTGGATGGGCCCGGCAGCAGTGACAAGCAGAGGTGGGTAGGCCCACGGCGGCAGCCGGCGGAGACATACAGGCGGCCCGCAGAGGCAGACAGACCCAGCGGCAGCTGACAGGGACATACAGGCCAGGCGGCGGAGACAAGTGGACACGGGTGGGCCTGTGGCGGCGGGCCACAGGGTTGGACAGGCCCGGGGACAGAGAGGGGCGGATGCAGCTTGGAAAGGGGACACCCCTAGCCCCAACACCTGGGGAAGAGGCTATCTCCATGGGTCGAAACCAGGGCGATTCTGGGCCCTCAGTCTGGGGACAGCCCGGGGCCCGGCTGCTGGTCCTGTGAGGCCCAGCGGCTTGGAGGTTTTGGTGGGACTGCCCTGCTCAGCTGAAACCCATCTGGGAGAGGATTCAGATGCCTACAGTTTGAAGTCTGAAGAAACAAGATCAGCTGAGGAGTTGACAAATGAATAAAACGTGACCTGGGAACACAGAAGAATGCGCGACCCAGCCACTAAACCAGATCACCAGAATATAATATAATATATAATTCACCGACTGAAATCAGCTGTCCCTGAAGAAACAGCCCAATAGTACCAATTTAAACAAGAACCCCTACTAAACCAAGACTAAAAATTAGAACAAGAGAGGCACTCTCAGACACAGACACCACCTGCACCGCACAGAGGAAAAGATGAGTAGACACCAGTGCAAAAATACAGGCAACAACATAAAGACCTACATGGCAACATCAGAACCTAGTGATTCTACACCTGCAAGACCTAAACATACCATGACAGAAGAAATAGAAGAAATCAACCCTAAAAATGACTTTAAGAAAATGATAGAGGCCCTTCAAGAAGAAATAAACATTCCTTCAATGAGGAAATAAAAACTTTCCTTAAAGAGGAAATGAAAAACTACCTTAAAGAGGAAATAAAAACTTTCCTTAAAGAGGAAATGAAAAACTCTCTTAAAGAGGAAATAAAAACTTCCCTTAAAGAGGAAATGAAAAACTCCATTAAAGAGGAAATAAAAAACTCCCTTAAAGAAATGGAAGAAAAAACCAACAAAAAATGGGAAGAAATCAAATCAAGCCAAGAAAAAGCAATTAAACAGATGAAAGAAACATTCCAAGATCTGAAAAATGAATTTGAGACAATAAAGAAAACACATGCTGAGGGAATGCTGCAAATAGAAATCCTGACTAAACAAACAGGAACTACAGAAACAAGCATAACAAACCGATTGCAAGAGATGGAACAGAGAATCTCTGACACTGAAGACACGATAGAGAAAATAGATTCGTCAGTCAAAGAAAACAATAAAGACAAAAATGTCGTAACACAAAATGTCCAGGAAATATGGGACACCATGAAAAGACCAAACCTAAGAATAATAGGAATAGAAGAAGGAGAAGAATACCAACTCAAAGGCACAGAAAATATATTCAACAAATCATAGAAGAAAACTTTCCTAACCTAAAGAAAGAAATACCTATAAAGATACAAGAAGCTTACAGAACACCAAATAGGCTGGATCCAAAAAAAAAGTCCCCTCACCACATAATAATCAAAACACTAAACACACAGAACAAAGAAAAAATATTAAGAGTCGCAAAGGAAAAAGACCAAGTAACATATAAAGGTAAACCCATCAGAATAACACCAGACTACTCAATAGAGACTATGAAAGCTAGAAGATCATGGACAAATCTCATGCAGACACTAAGAGACCACGGATGCCAACCCAGACTATTATACCCAGCAAAACTCTTAATCACCATAGGCGGAGTAAACAAAATATTCCAGGATAAAACCAGATTTAATCAATACCTGTCTACAAACCCAGTCCTACAGAAAGCACTAGAAGGGAAAATTCAACCCAAAGAAGCTAAACACATCCATGAAAAATCAAGCAATAGATAATCCCACACCAACATACACCACAGAAGGACAACACAACACAACCACAAAAAATAACAGGAATTAACGATCACTGGCCATTAATATCCATCAATATCAATAGTCTCAACTCACCTATAAAAAGACATAGGTTAACAGAATGGATAAGAAAACAGAACCCATCTATCTGCTGCATACAAGAAACACACCTTAACTTCAGATAGACACTACCTCCGAGTAAAGGGCTGGGAAAAGGCTTTCCAAGCAAATGGACCTAAGAAACAAGCTGGTGTAGCTATCCTAATATCTAGAGAAAAAGGATGTTTCAAAAGAGAAGAAGTCTTGTAGCAAAGCCTCAGTGGTCCAGGTAACTACCAGAACTCGGAAATCCGCGATGGAGACTAAGGCAGCAGAGATCTAGAGTGGAGTGCTGAGTTCTGGCAAACAAATGCATCTTTCTTCTGGTGGGTGCCTGGGCAGGGCTGATGTGAATTGTGTACAGTCCAGATTTTGAGAATCGTGCTCTCTCAGGGATCTCCACGGACTAGTGAGTGTCCTCCCTCACTGCCCCTGTGGAACAGTCTCTGTGTGGGAGAGGCCTCGCGTGACTTTGTCTCTGGTGTTCCTCTGTGGACACTTGTGTGAGAGACTGTACGCTCCAGAACAAGCTCTCTTGTCCTTTGGCCAATGCCGGAGTGTGAAATAGTCCAATGTGGGAAACAAAAGATGATCCCAATTGGGAATTGTGCCTTTTTTTTTTTCATGATGGTCATGTTCTGTTTTGAAATAGCCTCTGTGTATTTCATTTGTTTTCTTTTACCTGGTGATCTCTGAGCAGGCTTCAGATTTTGACAGTTGATGAAGGATGCGACAGGCATTAATATGTGGGTGAAAAGCTTTGTGAAATCCTGAGTGAAGTTTTGGTTAAAGTTGGTTGAACTTGGGATTGACTGGGAGGCCAAAGATTTAAGGAGTGGAAGATTCTCTCAAGACACAGGTTGTGTGATAATGGTGTGTTTTGTGTGTGTGAATGAGAATTTGTGAATGTTGAATTCTGGGCTTCGACAATCATTGTCAGTGCAGATAAAGCTGCAAGTATTTGTGTTTTGGAACTTAAATTATAACAGCTAGTTTTGGTGTTTGTGAGCATATTTTACCTACATTGCCTTTTCAGGATGTTGAGAAAGATGCATCACGGGCACAGACTGGAGGCTGGGGGCTGGATGGTTTTGAGGAAGAGGTCTTGGTGGACTCTTTCGTGGAGCAAAGGGAAGCAATGCCTTCTGGGAAATGAGCTGAGTTTTAATCTAGTCTTTAAGATTAGAAGTCAAAAACAAAAATTATTAAGGAAAGGAAAACCTAACTGATCTTTGAAGTATTGCTAGGTGGAATTGAGTGGGACTTTTGAGGCCTTTCTTCCAGAAAGCAAGGACTTGGTTGTCAGGCCTATGTTAGGCCTAGGCCTTGGTGCCATGTAGTTGTACTTGAATCATTTCAATGGAAAGTGTCTTGGTGATTGGAAATTCTAGTGCAGTTTGGAGTTCTTCCATTTGAAAAAGGTGATATTTGCATGGGATTGTTTGAATCTTGTTTTCTGGTCCCTCCCCATCACCACCCTCATAGTCTGAAGGTAGATTTTTCTCTTGATAAAGGAACAAAAAAAGTGAACATCTTGTTTGTAAATAGGTATCTAGTAACTAGTGGTAAACTTGAAATGGTAGAATTCTTTAAAGCCTAATTCTAGGTAGCCTTAAGAAAATGTATCTTAATTATTTTTAAACCAGTATTCACCTTGTTTTTTTCAAATATCTTAAGTTATATTTTCTTTTTCAGAGCTGCTTCTTATTTGGGGCTACTTTTTTTTTTTAATTGAGGCGTAATTCATAAAAGGGTATATTGTTTTGATGAGATTTTTTACAACTGTGGCTGGATGTCTTTCTTTAGTCTTCCAAGAAGGGCCATTTTACTTTTTTAGAGTTACTTTTTAAAGTCATGAGGTCAACAACTTGGACTACTATGCATGTAAGTGCTAATGCAAAGTAAAACCCAAGTTGACCTCTAGCAGCAGTTCATTCTATGTTGACAGTGAGAGAACACTTTGTCTGTTAGGATACTGTTACTCGTGGACTGAAATACTGAAGAAACCCCTCCCCCTATTTTGTTTTTTGCAAACATCAAGGTATATTCTAGGGTTTCCTGGTTGACCTCAACAGATAAACTGAGATGATAGTCTTAGGTCAGAAATGATCTGAATGTAGATTTACAGTCTACGTGTACAGTTGGCTAAGTGAGCTCGCTTTCACAATTCTGCATGTATCCCATCGGCTCCCCATTAGTCACTGAACTCTTAAAACTGGTATTGTAACATTATGACAATGTTTTGCGCCAATTTCATAAACTTTACAGTGCAGTATGTGTTCCATTTCTGAGGC
Organism: Peromyscus maniculatus bairdii; assembly: GCF_049852395.1. Lineage (NCBI taxonomy): Eukaryota > Metazoa > Chordata > Mammalia > Rodentia > Cricetidae > Peromyscus > Peromyscus maniculatus. The sequence continues at coordinate 365,327 of NC_134858.1, forward strand.
AAACCAAAGGTATATTTCTCAAGGTTCTGCTGCTAACAGCAGTGTTGATGGAGGATTTTTTATACATTTGTAATAGATAGAAATAAACCAGAAAAAAAGAAGAAAAAAAAGTAGTGGAGGAAAAGGTGAACACTGCAAGAATACTCAAAAGGGCTGAGAGTTGCAAACACCAAGAATGGCTTTGCATAATAAATGGAATAGAACAGCTCTGAACTATAGCTTACATTTCCTGGTTTGGTCTGACAGAATGATTGAATGCTTCTGTACAAAAATCAGAGCCTTAAAAACAAGGATTTGGTGAGATTGCAAAATGGTGTGCCACTTTGGCAAAACAGTTTGGTGGTTGGTCAAAATGCAAAACATTGTTACTCTGTTACTCAACAATTCTACCCTTAGGAATATATCCTCAAACTACTGAAAATGTGCACATATGAAACATGTTTACAGCAGTGTGTTGCTAACAGTAAAAAAGTTAAAACAACTCAAATAGCTATCAAATACTGGAGAGAAATAAAATGTGGCTTATTCATACAATAGAATATTATTAAGACATAAAAATGAATGAGAAACTGACAGATTAAATGACTTTGGTGAACCTTCATAATTTCATTTGTAGATCTTTCCATTTCTAATTCACAAATACTTTTGGGGTTATAAATTATGAATGTACTGCCTCCTGTCAACATTGTATACTTCTATTTGATTATTTCTGTGTCAAACATTATATGGAAATGTTTCCAAGGAATTTCTGTATTAACTGTGAATGAATAAAAAAAAAATAAATTGTCTGTGATGGGAAGTAAAAAAAAAAAAATGGCAATTGAACCCTAGCTTGCCTTAAAAGAAAAACAGTCTTCTTTTGAGAAACGGCTACTCTTGTACTCTACTGTGTTTCCTATAGGACCAGAAAAAAAAACTGTGCTTCCAACAAAAACGTCCCATATTTAGTTGAACTCATCATTGGAAACTGACTAGAATAGGAGCTCCTCTACAGTCTAATACACTGTACTTGCTGGGAACAGACGTGAGTGCTATATGCACTGTGTATTGCAGGAAGAGCACAAGAGAGGCTTTTCTAAACCTGAATTAACACTTGCTGCTAGAACATGAAACTGAACGTGATTCAACACTGTTTAAGAATGTCAATTGAACCCTAGCTTGTCTTACAAGAAAAACACTCTGATTTGAGAAACGTGCTTTCTTGTACTCTACTGTGTTTCCTAAAGGGCCAGAACAGTGAGCTGGCTCAGAACAAAAGAATTGTGATTGCTACACAAACGGGGCATATCTAGTTCAACTCGGCATTGGAAACTGACTAGAGTAGGAGGTTCTTTTCAGTCCAATACACTGTACTTGCTGGGAACACACGCGAGTGCTATTTGCACTGTGTATGGCCAGAGGAGCACAAGAGTGGCTGTTTTTACACTGAATTAACACTTGCTGCCAGAACGGAAAACTGAACGTGATTCAACTACGTTTAAGAATGGCAATTGTTCCATAGATTGCCTTACAAGATAAAAAGTCTGCCTTGAGAAACGGGCACTCTTGTACTCTACTGTTTTTCCTATAGGGCCAGAACAGTGAGCTGGCTCAGAAGAAAAGAACTGTGATTGCTACACAAATGGGGAAAACTAGTTCAACTCAGGATTGGAAACTGACTCGAATAGGAGCTTCTCTTCAGTACAATACACTGTACTTGCTCAGAAAAAACGAGAGTGCTATTTGCACTGTATATGGCCAGAAGAGCACAAGAGTGGATGTTCTTATTCTGAATTAACAATTGCTGCTAGAACGTGAAACTGAACGTGATTCAACTCGGTTTAAGAATGGCAATTGAACCCTAGCTTGCCTTAAATGAAAAAAGAGTCTTCTTTGGAAAAACGGGCACTCTTGTACTCTACTGTGTTTCCTATAAGGCCAGAAGAGTGAGCTGGCTCAGAACAAAAGAACTGTGATTCCTACACAAACGTGGCATATGTAGTTGAACTCATTATTGGAAATTGATTAGAATAGGAACTTCTCTTCAGTCTAATACACTGTACTTGCTGGGAACATCGTGAGTGCTATTTGTACTGTGTATGGCAAGAAGAGCAGAAGAGTGGCTCTTCTTACCCTGAATTAACATGTGCTACTAGCACGTGAAACTTAACGTGATTCAACACTGTTCAAGAATGGCAATTGAACCCTAGCTTGACTTACAAGAAGAACACTCTGCTTTTGACAAACGAGCTTTCTTGTACTCTACTGTGTTTCCTATAGGGCCAGAGCAGTGAGCTGGCTCAGAACAAAAGAACTGTGATTGCTACACAAACGGGGCATATCTATCTCAACTCAAGCATTAGAAAATGATTCGAAGAGGAGCATCTCTTCAGTCCAATACACTGTACTTGCTGGGAACAGACGAGAGAGCTATTTGACCTTGGATGGCCAGAAGAGCACAAGAGTTGCATTTCTTACCCTGAATTAACACTTGATGCTAGAACGTTGAACTGAACGTGATTCAACGCCATTTAAGAATGGCAATTGAACCCTACCTTGCCTCACAAGAAAACACTCTGCTTTTGAGAAATGGGCACTCTTGTACTCTATTGTTTTTCTTATCGGGCCTGAACAGTGAGCTGGCTCAGAACAAAAGAACTGTGATTGCTACACAAACGAGGTATATCTAGTTCAACATAGCATTGGAAACTGACTAGAATAGGAGCTTCTCTTCAGTCCAAACACTGTACTTGCTGGGAACAGACACGAGTGCTATTTGCACTGTGTATGGCCAGAAGAGCACAAGAGTGGCTTTTCTTACCCTGAATTAACACTTGCTGCTAGAAAGTGAAATTGAACGTGATTCAACTCCACCTAGGAATGGCAATTGAACCCTAGCTTGCCTTACAAGAAAAACACTCTGCTTTTGAGAAACGGGCACTCTTGTACTCTACTGTATTTCCTATACGGCCACAACACTGAGCTGGCTCAGAACAAAAGAACTGTGATTGCTACACAAACGGGGCATATCTAGTTCAACTCAGCATTGGAAACTGACTAGAATAAGTGCCTTTCTTTTGTCCAAAACACTGTACTTGCAAGGAACAGACACGAGTGCTATTTGCACTGTGTATGGCCAAAGGAACCCAAGAGTGGCTGTTCTTACACTGAATTAACACTAGCTGCTCAAATGTGAAACTGAACGTGATTCAACTACGTTTAAGAATGGCACTTGATCCCAAGTTTGCCTAACAATGAAAACACTCTGCCTTGAGAAACGGGTACTGTTGTACTCTACTGAGCTTCCTATAGGGCCAGAACAGTGAGCAGGCTCAGAAGAAAAGAGCTGTGATTGCTACACAAACGGGGCAATCTAGTTCAACTCAGGATTGGAAACTGACTCGAATACGAGCTTCTCTTCAATCCAATACACTGTACTTGCTCGGAACAAACGAGAGTGCTATTTGCACTGTATATGGCCAGAAGAGCACAAGAGTGGCTCTTCTTACCATAATTAACACTTGCTGCTAGAATGTGAAACTGAACGTGATTCAACTCCGTTTAAGAATGGCAACTGAACCCTAGCTTGCCTTAAAAAAAAAAACAGTATCCTTTTGAGAAACGGCTACTCTTGTACTCTACTGTGTTTCCTATAGGGCCAGAACAGTGACCTGGCTCAGAACAAAAGTACTGTATTCTGACACAAACGTGGCATATCTAGTTGAACTCACCATTGGAAATTGACTAGAATAGGAGCTTCTCTACAATCTAATACACTGTACTTACTGGGAACAGACGTGAGTTCTATATGAACTGTGTATTGCAGGAAGAGCAAAAGAGTGGCTTTTCTTACCCTGAATTAACACTTGCTACTAGAACGTGAAACTGAACGTGATTCAACACTGTTTAAGAATGGCAATTGAACCCTAGATTGCCTTACAAGAAAAACACTCTGCTTTTGAAAAACGGGCTTTCTTGTACTCTACTGTGTTTCCTAAAGGGCCAGAACAGTGAGCTGGCTCAGAACAAAAGAACCGTGATTGCTACACAAACAGGGCATATCTCTTTCAATTCAGTATTGGAAACTGACTAGAATAGGAGCTTCTCTTCAGTCCAATATACTGTACTTGCTGGGTACAGACAAGCGTGTTATTTGCACCATGGATGGCAAGAAGAGCACAAGAGTGGCTGTTCTTACACTGAATTAACCCTTGCTGCTAGAAAGTGAAACAGAACGTGATTCAACTCCGTTTAAGAATGGCAATTGAACCCCAGCTTGCCTTTCAAGAAAAACAGTCTTCTTTTGAGAAACGGGCACTCTTGTATTCTACTGTTTTTCCTATAGTGCCAGAACAGTGAGCTGGCTCAGAATAAAATAACGTGATTGCTACACAAACAGAGCATAACTAGTTCAACTCAGTATTTGAAACTGACGAGCATAGGAGCTTCTCTTCCGTCCAATACACTGTACTTGCTGGGTACAGACAAGAGTGTTATTTGCACCATGGATGGCCAGAAGAGCACAAGAGTGGCTGTTCTTACACTGAATTAACACTTGCTGTTAGAACGTGAACCCTACCTTGCCTCACAAGAAAACACTCTACTTTTGAGTAACGGCACTCTTGTAGTCTATTGTGTTTCAACTCAGCATTGGAAACTGACTAGAATAGGAGCATCTCTTCAGTCCAATTCACTGTACTTGCTGGGAAAAGATGAGAGAGCTATTTGACACGAGTGCTATTTGCACTGTGTATGGCCAGAAGAGCACAAGAGTGCCTTTTTTTACCCTGAATTAACACTTGCTGCTAGAACATGAAACTGAACGTGATTCAACTCCATCTAGGAATGGCAATTGAACCCTGGCTTCCTTTACAAGAAAAACACTCTGCTTTTGAGAACTGGGCACCCTTGTACTCTACTGTATTTCCTATAGGGCCACAACACTGAGCTGGCTCAGGACAAAAGAACTGTGATTGCTATGCAAATGGGGCAATCTAGTTCAACTCAGGATTGGAAACTGACTCGAATAGGAGCCTCTCTTCAGTCCAATACACTGTACTTGCTCAGAACAAACGAGAGTGCTATTTGCACTGTATATGGCCAGAAGGGCACAAGAGTGGATCTTCTTACTCTGAATTAACAATTGCTGCTAGAACGTGAAACTGAACGTGATTCAACTCGGTTTAAGAATGGCAATTGAACCCTAGCTTGCCTTAAATGAAAAAAAGTCTTCTTTGGAAAAACGGGCACTCTTGTACTCTACTGTGTTTCCTATAAGGCCAGAAGAGTTAGCTGGCTCAGAACAAAAGAACTGTGATTCCTACACAAGCGTGGCATATGTAGTTGAACTCATTATTGAAAACTGATTAGAATAGGAGCTTCTCTTCAGTCTAATACACTGTACTTGCTGGGAACAAATGTGAGTGCTATTTGTACTGTGTTGGCAAGAAGAGCAGAAGAGTGGCTCTTCTTACCCTGAATTAACATTTACTGCTAAAATGTGAAATTGAATGTGATTCAACACTGTTTAAGAATGGCAATTGAACCCTAGCTTGCCTTACAAGGTAAACACTCTGCTTTTGACAAACGAGCTTTCTTGTACTCTACTGTGTTTCCTATAGGGCCAGAACAGTGAGCTGGCTCAGAACAAAAGAACTGTGATTGCTACACAAACGGGGCATATCTAGTTCAACTCAGCATTAGAAACTGATTCGAAGAGGAGCATCTCTTCAGTCCAATACACTGTACTTGCTGGGAACAGACGAGAGAGCTATTTGACCGTGGATGTCCAGAAGAGCACATAGTTTCATTTCTTACTCTGAATTAACACTTGATGCTAGAACGTTAAACTGAACGTGATTCCACTCCATTTAAGAATGGCAACTGAACCCTACCTTGCCTCACAAGAAAACACTCTGCTTTTGAGAAATGGGCACTCTTGTACTCTATTGTGTTTCTTATAGGGCCAGAACAGTGAGCTGGTTCAGAACAAAAGAACTGTGATTGCTACACCAACGGGGCATATCTACTTCAACTCAGCATTGGAAACTGACTAGAATAGGAGCTTCTCTTTTGTCCAATACACTTTTCTTGCAGGGAACAGACACGAGTGCTATTTGCACTGTGTAGGGCCAAAGGAACACAAGAGTGGCTGTTCTTCCACTGAATAAACACTTGCAGCTCGAAATCGAAACTGAACCTGATTCAACTACGTTTAAGAATGGCACTTAATCCCTTGTTTGCCTAACAATGAAAACACTCTGCCTTGAGAAAAGGGCGGGCGCTGTTGCACTCTACTGAGTTTCCTATAGGGCCAGAACAGTGAGCCAGCTCAGAACAGAGGAACTGTGATTGCTACACAAACAGGGCATATCTCCTTCAACTCAGCATTGGAAACTGACTAGAAGAGGAGCTTCTCTTCAGTCCAATACACTGTATTTGCTGGGTACAGACAAGAGTGTTATTTGCACCGTGGATGGCCAGAAGAGCACAAGAGTGGCTGTTCTTACACTAAATTAACCCTTGCTGCTAGAACGTGAAACAGAATGTGATTCAACTCCGTTTAAGAATGGCAATTGAACCCCAGCTTGCCTTACAAGAAAAACAGTCTTCTTTTGCGAAACGGGCACCTTTGGACTCTACTGTGTTTCCTAAAGGGCCAGAACAGTGAGTTGGCTCAGAACAAAAGAACTGTGCTTCCTACACAAACGCGAAATATCTAGTTGAACTCAGCATTGGAAACTAACTAGAATAGGAGATTTTATTCAGTATAATACACTGTATTTGCTAGGAACAGACGCGAGTGCTATTTTCACTGTGTATGGCCAGAAGAGCAGAAGAGTGGCTGTTCTTACACTGAATTAACACATGCTGCTAGAACGTGAAACTGAACCTGATTCAACTCCGTTTAAGAATGACAATTGAACCCTAGGTTGCTTTACAAGAAAAACACTCTGCTTTTGAGAAACAGGCACACTTGTACTCTACTGTGTTTCCTATACTGCCAGAACAGTGAGCTGGCTCAGAACAAAAGAACTGTGAATGCTAACCAAACGGGGCATATAGTTCAACTCAGCATTGGAAAATGACTAGAATAAGAGCTTTTCGGAAGTCCAATACACTTTACTTGTAGGGAACAGACGTGAGTGCTATTTACATTGTGTATGGCCAGAAAAGCAAAAGAGTGGCTGTGCTTACACAGAATTAACACAAGCTGCTAGAACGTGAAACTGAACATGATTCAACTCCACTTAAGAATGGAAATTGAACCCAAGCTTGCCTTACAAGAAAAATACTCTGACTAGAGAAAGAGCACTCTTGTACTCTATTGTGTTTCCTATAGTGCCAGAACAGTGAGCTGGCTCAGAACAAAAGAACTGTGATTTCTACAAAAACAAGGCATGTCTAGTTCAACTCAGCATTGAAAACTGACTCGAATAGGAGCTTCTCTTCAGTCCAATACACTGTACTTGCTCAGAACAAACGAGAGTGATATTTGCACTGTATATGGCCAGAAGAGCACAATAGTGTATCTTCTTACTCTGAATTAACAATTGCTGCTAGAACGTGAAACTGAACGTGATTCAACTCGGTTTAAGAATGGCAGTTGAACCCTAGCTTGCCTTACAGGTAAACACTCTGCTTTTGAGAAAGGAGCTTTCTTGTACTCTACTGTGTTTCCTATAGGGCCAGAACAGTGAGCTGGCTCAGAACAAAAGAACTGTGAATGCTATACAAACGGGGCATATCTAGTTCAACTCAGCATTCGAAACTGACTCGAACTGGAGCTTCTCTTCATTCCAATACACTGTACTTGCTGGGAACAGACGAGAAAGCTATTTGCACCATGGATGGCCAGAAGAGCACAAGAGTGGCTGTTCTTACACTGAATTAACCCTTGCTGCTAGAAAGTGAAACAGAACGTGATTCAACTCCGTTTAAGAATGGCAATTGAACCGCAGCTTGCCTTTCAAGAAAAACAGTCTTCTTTTGAGAAACGGGCACTCTTGTAGTCTACTGTTTTTCCTATAGTGCCAGAACAGTGAGCTGGCTCAGAATAAAAAAACGTGATTGCTACACAAACAGAGCATAACTAGTTCAACTCAGTATTTGAAACTGACGAGAATAGGAGCTTCTCTTCAGTCCAATACACTGTACTTGCTGGGTACAGACAAGAGTGTTATTTGCACCGTGGATGGCCAGAAGAGCACAAGAGTGGCTGTTCTTACACTGAATTAACACTTGCTGCTAGAAAATGAAACTGAACATGAATCAACTTCGTTTAAGAATGGCAATTGAACCCCAGCTTGCCTTACAAGAAAAACACTCTGCTTTTGAGAAACGGTCATTCTTGTACTCTACTGTGTTTTCTAAAAGGCCAGAACAGTGAGTTGGCTCAGAACAAAAGAATTGTGCTTCCTACACAAACGTGAAATATCTAGTTGAACTCAGCATTGGAAACTAACTAGAATAGGAGACTTTATTCAGTATAATACACTGTATTTGCTGGGAACAGACGCGAGTGCTATTTTCACTGTGTATGGCCAGAAGAGCACAAGAGTGGCTGTTCTTACCATGAATTAAAACTTGCTGCTAGAACGTGAAACTTAACGTGATTCAACTCCGTTTAAGAATGGCAATTGAACCCTAGGTTGCTTTACAAGAAAAACACTCTGCTTTTGAGAAACGGGCACACTTGTACTCTACTGTGTTTCCCAAAGTTCCAGAACAGTGAGCTGGCTAAGTACAAAGAAATGTGCTTCCTACACAAACGGGGCATATCTATTTCAACTCAGCATTGGAAAATGACTAGAAAAGAAGTTTCTCTTCAGTCCAATACAGTAATTCCTGGGAACAGACACGAGTGCTATTTGCACTGCATATGGCCAGAAGAGCACAAGAGTGGCTGTTCTTACACTGAATTAACACTTGCTGCTAGAACGTGAAACTGAACATTATTGAACTTCCCTTAAGAATGACAATTTGCCGGGCAGTGGTGTTGCACTCCTTTAAACCCAGCACTCGGGAGGCAGAGCCAGGTGGATCTCTGTGAGTTTGAGGACAGCCTGGCCTACCAAGTGAGTCCCAGGAAAGGCACAAAGCTACACAGAAAAACCCTGTCTCCAAAAACCACAAAAAAAAAATGGCAATTTAACCCTAGCTTGCCTTACAAGAAAAACACTCTGCTTTTGAGAAAAGGGCACTCTTGTACTCTACTGTGTTTCCTATAGGGCCAGAACAGTGAGATGCCTAAGAACAAAAGAAGTGTTATTCCTACCCACATGGGCTACATACAGTTAAACTCAACATAGGAAACTGTCTAAAGCAGGGGCTCCTCTTAGGTCCAATACACTGGACTTGATTAAAACAGACTCGAGTGCTATTTGAAATGTATATGTCAAGCGGAGCATAAGAGTGGTTGAACTTATTAAACTAACTATTTTTGCTAGAAGTTCAAACTGAATGGGATTCAACTCCGTTTAGGAAGGGGAATTAAACACTAGCTTGGCTTGAAAGAAAAAGACTTTGCTTTTGAGAAAGGGGCACTCTGGTACTCTACTGTGTTTCCCATAGGGCCAGAACAGTGAGCTGGCTCAGAACAAAAGTATTGTTTTTCCTACAAACACGGGCCACATCCAGTTCAACTCAGCATAGGAAACTGACTCAAACAGGAGCTCCTCTTCAGTCCAAAACACTGTACTTGCGGGGAACAGGTGCAAGTGCTGTTTGGACTGTATATGGCAAGTGGAGCATAAGAGTTGTTGAACTTATCCTAAACTAACTCTTTGGGCTAGAAGTTCAAACTGAATGGAATTCAACTCGGTTTAGGAAGGGGATTTATACCCTAGCTTGGGTTACAAGAAAACACTCTGATTTTGAGACAGGTGCACTCACTCTACTGTGTTTCCTAGAGGGACAGAAGAGTGAGCTGTCTCAGAACAAAAGAACAGTTATTCCTACACACACGGGCCACATCACTTCAACTCAGCATTGGAAACTGTGTAAAGCAGGAGCTCCTATTGCATCAAATACATTGTATTTGGTTGGAACAAACGCGAGTGCTATTAACATGCTATATGGCAAGTGGAGCATAAGAGTGGTTGAACTTTCTAAACTAATTCTTTTTGCTAGAAATTCAAACTGAATGGAATCAACTCTGTTTAAGAGGGGAACTAGACCCTAGCTTGGCTTCCAAGAAAAACACTCTGATTTTGAGAAAGGGGCACTCTGGTACTCTACTGTGTTTCCTATAGGGTGAGAACAGTGACCTGGCTCAGAAAAAAGAACTGTTTTTCCTACAACAGGGCCACATCCAGTTCAACTCATCATAGGAAACTGACTAATACAGGAGCTCCTCTTCAGTCCAATACACTGTACATTCTGGGAACAGATGCGAGTGCTATTTGCACTCTATATGGCAGGTGGAGCATAAAACTGCTTGAAATTACTCTAAACTAATTCTTTTTGCTATGAGTTCAAAAAGAGTGGGATTCCACTTAGTTTAAGAAAGTGAATTACACCCTAGCTAGGCTTTCAAAAAAACACTCTGATTTTGAGAAAGGGGCACTCTGGTACTCTACTGTGTTTCCTATTTGGCCAGAACAGTGAGCTGGCTCAGAACAAAAGAAGTGTTTTCCTAGACTCAGGCCATATCCAGTTCAACTCTATAGGAAACTGACTAAAACAGAACCTCCTCTTCAGTCCAATACACTGTTCTTGCTGGGGAGACTCGTGAGTGCTATTTGAACTCCATACGGAAAGTGGAGCATAAAAGTGGTTGAACTTAGCCTAACTAACTCTTGCTGCTAGAAGCTCAAACTGAATGAGATTAAACTCCGTTTAGGAAGGGGAATTATACCCTATCTTGGCTTACAAGAAAAACACTCGATTTTGAAAAAGGGCTCTCTGGATATGTACTGTGTTTCCTATACGGCCAGAACAGTGAGCTGGCTAAGAACAAATGAACTGTGATTCCTACCGATACGGGCCTCATCTAGTTCAACTCAGCATACCAAACTGACTTAAACATGAGCTCCTCTTCAGTCCTATACACTGTACTTGCTTGGAACAGACACGAGTGCTATTTGCACTCTATATGGCAAGTGGATCATGAGTGTGGTTGAACTTACTAAACTAACTCTTTTTACTAGAAGTTCAAACTAAATGGAATCAACTCAGTTAGGAAGGGGAAGTATACGCTAGCTTGGCTTACAAGAAATACAACCTGCCTTTGAGAAATGGGCACTCTGGTACTCTACTGTGTTTCCTATAGGGCCAGAACAGTGAGCTGGCTCAGAACAAAAGAACTGTTATTCCTACACACAAGTGCCACATCTAGTTCAACTCAGTATAGGAAACTCTCTAAAGCAGGTGCTCCTCTTAGGTCCAATACACTGTACTTGCTTGGAACAGACTCGAGTGCTATTTGAACTGTATACGGCAAGAGGAGCATAAGATTGGTTGAAATTACTAAACTAACTATGCCAGAAGTTCAAAGTGAATGTGATTCAACTCCATTTAGGAAGGGGAATTAAACCCTAGCTTGGCTTTAAAAAAAAAAAAAGAATCTGCTTTTGAGAAAGGGGCACTCAGGTACTCTACTGTGTTTCCTATAGGGCCAGAACAGTGACCTGGCTCAGAACAAATGAACTGTGATTCGTACAGTTACAGGCCACATCCAGTTAAACTCAATATAACAAACTGACTAAAACAGGAGCTCATTTTCAGTCCAATAGACTGTACTTGCCGGGAACAGACAAGAGTGATATTTGCACTGTATACGGCAGGTGGAGCATCAGAGTAGTTGAACTTTCCCTAACTATCTCTTGTTGCTAGAAATTCAAACTGAATGGGATTCAACTTAGTTTAGGAAGGGGAATGATAATCTAGCTTGGCTTACAAGAAAAATACTCTGCTTTTGAGAAAGGGGCACTCTAGTATTCTACTGTGTTTCCTATAGGGCCATAAAAGTAGGCTGGCTCAGAATAAAAGAACTGTTATTCCTACACACACGGGTCACATCCCGTTCAACTCTGCAACTGAAACTGTCTAAAACATGAGCTTCTCTTCAGTCCAATACATTGTACTTGTTAGGAACAGACGTGAGAGCTATTTGCACTCTATAAGGCAAGTGGAGCATAAGAGTGGTTGAACTTACCCTGAACTAACTCTTTTTGCAAGAAGTTCAAACTTAATGGAATTCAACTCTGTATAGTAAGGGGAATTATAACCTAGCTTGGCTTAAAAGAAAAACAGCCTGCAATTGAGAACGGAGCACTCTGGTACTCTTCTGTGTTTCCTATAGGGACAGAACAGTGAGCTGGCTCAGAACAAAAGAACTGTTATTCCTACACACACGGGCCACATCCAGTTTAACTCAGCATAGGAAACTGTCTAAAACAGGAGCTCCTTCAATGCAGTACATGGTACTTGCTGGGAACAGACGTGAGTGCCATTTGCACTGTATATGGCAAGTGGAGCATAAGAGTGGTTGAACTTACCCTAAACTAACTCTTTTTGCTTGAAGTTCAAACTGAATAAGATTCAACTTCGTTTAGTAAGGGGAACTTAACCCTAGCTTGGCTTACTTGAAAAACAGCTGGTCTTTGAGAAAGGGGCTCTTTGGTACTCTACTGTGTTTCCTAAACCGTCAGAACAGTCAGCAGGCTCAGAACAAAGAACTGTTATTCCTACACACACGGGCCACATACACTTCAACTCAGCATAGGAAACTGACTGAAACTGGAGCTCCTCTTCAGTCCAATACACTGTACATGCTGGGAACAGACCGAGTGCTCTTTACACTGTATAAGGCAAGTGGAGCATAAGACTGGTTGAACTTACCCAAACTAACTCTTACTGTTGGAGTTCATACTGAATGGGATTCAACTCCGTTTAGGAAGGGGAATTATACCCTTCTTGGCTTACAAGAAAAACACTCTGCTTTTGAGAAAAGGGCACGCTTGTACTCTACTGTGTTTCCTATAGGGCCAGAACAGTGAGATGCCTAAGAACAAAAGAACTGTTATTCCTACCCACACGGGCCACATCCAGTTCAACTCAACATAGGAAACTGTCTAAAGCAGGAGCTCCTCTTAGGTCCAATACACTGGACTTGCTTAGAACAGACTCGAGTGCTATTTGAAATGTATACGTCAAGGGGAGCATAAGAGTGGTTGAATTTATTAAACTAACTATTTTTGCTAGAAGTTCAAACTGAATGGGATTCAACTCTGTTTAGGAAGGGGAATTAAACACTAGCTTGGCTTGAAAGAAAAAGACTTTGCTTTTGAGAAAGGGGCACTCTGGTACTCTACTGTGTTTCCCATAGGGCCAGAACAGTGATCTGGCTCAGAACAAAAGTACTGTTCTTCCTACAAACACGGGCCACATCCAGTTCAACTCAGCATAGGAAACTGACTCAAACAGGAGCTCCTCTTCAGTCCAAAACACTGTACTTGCGGGGAAACAGGTGCGAGTGCTGCTTGGACTGTATACGGCAAGTGGAGCATAAGAGTGGTTGAACTTATCCTAAACTAACTCTTTGGGCAAGAAGTTCAAACTGAATGGAATTCAACTCGGTTTAGGAAGGGGAATTATACCCTAGCTTGGCTTACAAGAAAAACACTCTGATTTTGAGACAGGTGCACTCACTCTACTGTGTTTCCTATAGGGACAGAAGAGTGAGCTGTCTCAGAACAAAAGAACTGTTGTTCCTACACACACGGGCCACATCACTTCAACTCAGCATTGGAAACTGTGTAAAGCAGGAGCCCCTATGCCATCGAATACACTGTACTTGGTGGGAACAAACGCGAGTGATATTAGCATGCTATACGGCAAGTGGAGCATAAGAGTGGTTGAACTTTCTAAACTAATTCTTTTTGCTAGAAATTCAAACTGAATGGAATCAACTCCGTTTAAGATGGGAACTAGACCCTAGCTTGGCTTCCAAGAAAAACACTCTGATTTTGAGAAAGGGGCACTCTGGTACTCTACTGTGTTTCCTATAGGGTGAGAACAGTGAGCTGACTCAGAACAAAAGAACTGTTATTTTTACACACATGGGCCACATCCAGTTCAACTCAGCATGGAAACTGTCTAAAACAGGAGCTCCTCTTAAGTCCTATACACTGTTCTTGCTGGGAACACACATGAGTGCTATTGGCACTGTATACAGCAAGTGGAGCATAAGAGTGGTTGAACTTACCCTAACTTACTCTTGCTGCCCAAAGTTCAAATTGAATTCGATTCAACTCAGTTTAAAAAGGGGAATTAAACCCTAGCTTGACTTACATAAAAAACACTCTGCTTTTGAGAAAGGGGCACTCTGGTACTCTACTGTGTTTCCTCTAGGGCCATAACAGTGACCTGGCTCAGAAAAAAAGAACAGTTATTCCTACACAAGGGCCACATCCAGTTCAACTCATCATAGGAAACTGACTAAAACAGGAGCTGCTCTGCAGTCCAATATACTCTACTCGCTGGAACAGATGCGAGTGCTATTTGCACAGTATATGGAAAGTGGAACATAAGAGTAGTTGAACTTACCGTAAATAACTCTTGCTGCTGAAGTTCAAACTGAATGGGATTCAACTCCGTTTAGGAAGGGGAATTATACCCTAGCTTGGCTTACAAGCAAAACACTCTGATTTTGATAAAGGGACACTGTGGACTTCTACTTTGTTTCCTATATGGCCAGAACAGTGAGCTGGCTCAGAAAAAAAGAACTGTTATTCCTAAACACACGGGCCACATCCAGTTCAAGTCAGCATAGAAAACTGTATAAAACTGGAGCTCCCCTTCAGTCCAATACACTGTACATGCTGGGAACAGACGCGAGTGCTATTTGCACTCTATATGGCAGGTGGAGCATAAAACTGCTTGAACTTACTCTAAACTAATTCTTTTTGCTATGAGTTCAAACTGAATGGGAATCAACTTAGTTTAAGAAGGTGAATTATACCCTAGCTTGGCTTTCAAAAAAACACTCTGATTTTGAGAAAGGGGCACTCTGGTACTCTACTGTGTTTCCTATTTGGCCAGAACAGTGACCTGGCTCAGAACAAATGAACTGTGATTCGTACAGTTACAGGCCACATCCAGTTAAACTCAATATAACAAACTGACTAAAACAGGAGCTCATTTTCAGTCCAATAGAGTGTACTTGCTGGGAACAGAAAAGAGTGATATTTGCACTGTATACGGCAGGTGGAGCATCAGAGTAGTTGAACTTTCCCTAACTAACTCTTGTTGCTAGAAATTCAAACTGGATGGGATTCAACTTAGTTTAGGAAGGGGAATGATACCCTAGCTTGGCTTACAAGAAAAATACTCTGCTTTTGAGAAAGGGGCACTCTGGTACTCTACTGTGTTTCCTATAGGGCCATAAAAGTGAGCTGGCTCAGAACAAAAGAACTGTTATTCCTACACACACAGGCCACATCCAGTTCAACTCTGCAACCAAAACTGTCTAAAACATGAACTTCTCTTCAGTCCAATACAATGTACCTGTAAGGAACAGACGTGAGAGCTATCTGCACTGTATAAGGCAAGTGGAGCATAAGAGTGGTTGAACTTACCCTGAACTAACTCTTTTTGCTAGAAGTACAAACTGAATGGAATTCAACTCCGTATAGTAAGGGGAATAATAACCTAGCTTGGCTTACAAGAAAAACAGCCTGCAATTGAGAACGGAGCACTCTGGTACTCTTCTGTGTTTCCTATAGGGACAGAACAGTGAGCTGGCTCAGAACAAAAGAACTGTTATTCCTACACACACGGGCCACATCCAGTTTAACTCAGCATAGGAAACTGTCTAAAACAGGAGCTCCTTCATTGCAATACATGGTACTTGCTGGGAACAGACGTGAGTGCCATTTGCACTGTATATGGCAAGTGGAGCATAAGAGTGGTTGAACTTACCCTAAACTAACTCTTTTTGCTTGAAGTTCAAACTGAATAAGATTCAACTTCGTTTAGTAAGGGGAACTAAACCCTAGCTTGGCTTACTTGAAAAACAGCCGGTCTTTGAGAAAGGGGCTCTTTGGTACTCTACTGTGTTTCCTAAACAGTCAGAACTGTTCTGAGCAGGCTCAGAACAAAAGAACTGTTATTCCTACACACACGGGCCAATTTCAGATCAAGTCAGCATAGGAAACTGTCTGAATCAGGAGCTCCTCTTAAGTACAATACACTGTACTTGCTGGGAACAGACACGAGTGCTATTTGCACGGTATATGGCAAGTGGAGCATAAGAGTGGTTGGACTTACCCTAAACTAATTTTTTTTGCTAGAAGTTCAAACGGAATGGGATTCAACTCAGATTAGGAAGGGGAATTATACCCTGACTTGGCTTAAAAGAGAAACATTCTGCTTTTGAGAAAGGGGAACTCTGTACTCTACTGTGTTTCCTATAGGGCCAGAAAAGTGAGCTGGATCAGAACAAAAGAACTGTGATTTCTACACACACGGGCCACATCCAGTTCAACTCAGCATAGGAAACTGTCTCAAACAGGAGCTCCTCTTCAGTCCATTACACTGTACTTGCTGGGAACAGACGCGAGTGCTCTTTGCGCTATATACGTCAAGTGGAGCATAAGAGTTGTTGAACATATCCTAAAATAACTCTTTTTGCTAGAAGTTCATAATGAATGGGATTCAACTCTGTTTAGGAAGGGGAATTATACCCTAGCTTGGCTTACAAGAAAAACACTCTGCTTTTGAGAAAAGGGCACTCTGGTACTTTACTGTGTTTCCTATAAGGCCAGAACAGTGAGCTGACTCAGACAAAAGAACTCTTATTCCTACACACATGGGGCACATCCAGTTCAACTCAGCATAGGAAACTGTATAAAAGAGGAGCTCCTCTTCAGTCCAATACAGTGTACTTGCAGGTAACAGACGGGAGTTCTATTTGCACTGTATATGGCAAGTGGAACATAAGATTGGTTGAACTTACCCTAACTAACTCTTGCTGCTAGAAGTTCAAACTGAATGGGATTCAACTTTGTTTAGGAAGGGAAATTATACCCTAGCTTGGCTTAAAAGAAAAAAAACTCTGCTTTTGAGAAAGGGGCACTCTAGTGTTCTAGTGTGTTTCCAATAGGGCCAGAACAGTGAGCTGGCTCAGAACTATAGAACTGTTATTCCTACACACACAGGGCACATCCAGTTCAACTCAGCATACAAAACTGTCTAAAAGAGGAGTTCTACTTCAGTCCAATAGAGTGTACTTGCTGGGAACAGACGCGAGTGCTATTTGCCTGTATACCACAAGTGGAGCATAAGAGTGGTTTAACTTACCTTAACTAACTCATTTGCTAGAATTTCAAACTGAATGGGATTCAACTCCATTTAGGAAGGGTAATTAAACCCTAGCTTGGCATAGAAGAAAAACACTCTGCTTTTGAAATAGGGAAGATCTCGTACTCTAAGGTGTTTCCTATAGGGCGAGAACAGTGAGCTGGCTAAGAACAAAAGAACTGTTCTTCCTACACAAATAGGCCACATCCAGTTCACCTCAGCCTAGGAAACTGTCTAAAATAGGAGCTCCTCTTCAGTCCAATACACTGTACTTGCGGGGAACAAACCTGAGTGCAATTTGCCCTGTTTACGGCAAGTGTCACATAAGAGTGGTTGAACTTACACTTACTAAACCTTGCTGCTAGAACTTCTAACTGAATGGGATTCAACTCCGTTTAGGAAGGGGAATTAAACCCTATCTTGGCTTACAAGAAAAAACCTCCGCCTTTGAGAAAGGGGAACTTGAGCCGGGCGTTGGTGGCGCACGCCTTTAATCCCAGCACTCGGGAGGCAGAGCCAGGCGGATCTCTGTGAGTTCGAGGCCAGCCTGGGCTACCAAGTGAGCTCCAGGAAAGGCGCAAAAGCTACACAGAGAAACCCTGTCTCGAAAAACCAAAAAAAAAAAAAAAAAAAAAGAGAAAGGGGAACTCTGGTACTCTACTGTTTTTCCCATAGGACCAGAAAAGTGGGCTGGCTCAGAACAAAAGAACTGTTATTCCTACACACATGAGCCATATCCAGTTCAACACAGCACAGGAAGCTTAATAAAACAGGAGCTCCCCTTCAGTCCAATACACTGTACTTGCTGCTAAAGAAGGCATGTGCTATTTGCACTGTATACTGCAAGTGGAGCATAAGAGTGGTTGAACTTCCCCTTACTAAACCTTGCTGCTAGAAGTTTAAACTGAATGGGATTGAACGTAGTTTAGGAAGGGGAATTGGACCCTCGCTTGCCTTACAAGAAAAGCACTCTGCTTTTTAGAAAGGGGCATTCTAGTACTCTACTGTGTTTACTATAGGCCCAGAACAGTGAGATGGCTCAGAAAAAAAGAACTGTTTTTTCCTCACACACGGGCCATATCCAGTTCAACTCAGCATAGGAAACTGTCTAAAACGGGAGCTCATCTTCAGTCCAATACACTGTACTTGCTGGGAACAGACGCGAGTGCTATTTGCACTCTATACGTCAAGTGGAGCATAAGAGTGGTTGAGTTTACCCTAAACTAACTCGTGCTACTAGAAGTTCAAACTGAATGGTATTCAACTCTGTTTAGGAAGGGGAATTGGACCGTAACTTGGCTTACAAGAAAAACACTTTGTTTTTAAAAAGGGTCACTCTGTTACTCTACTGTGTTTCCTATAGGGCCAGAACAGTGAGCTGGCTCAGAACAAAAGAACTGTGATTCCTACACACAGGTCATATCCAGTTCAACTCAGCATAGGAAACTGACTAAAACAGGAGCTTCTACTCAGTCCAATACACTGTACTTGGTGGAAACAGACGGGAGTGCTATTTGCACAGTATATGGCAAGTGGAGAATAAGAGTGGTTGAACTTACACTAAACTAACTCCTTTTGCTAGAAGTTCAAACTGATTGGGAATCAACTTAGTTTAGGAAGGAGAATTATATCCTAGCATGGCTTACAAGAAAAACGCTCTCCTTTTGAGTAAGGGGCACTCTGATACTCTACAGTGTTTCCCATGGGCCAGAACAGTGATCTGGCTCAGAACAAAAGAACTGTTATTCCTACACACACACGGGGCATATCCAGTTCAACCTAGCATAGGAAACTGAATAAAACAGGAGCACCTCTTCAGTCCAATACACTGTACTTGCTGGAACAGACACGAGTGCTATTTGCACTGTATTCGGCAAGTGGAATATAAGAGTGGTTTAACTTACCTAAACTAACTCTTTTTGCTAGAAGTTCAAACTGAGTGAGATTGGACTCCAATTATGAAGGAGAATTGATCCCTACCTGGGATTAAAGAAAAACACACTGATTTTGAGAAAGGGGTACTCTGGTACTCTACAGTGTTTGCAAAAGTTTGAGAACAGTGAGCTGCTTCAGAATAAAAGAACTCTGATTCCTACACACAGGACATATTCAGTTCAAGTGAGCATAGGAAACTGAATAAAACAGGAGGTCCTATTCAGTCCAATACACTGTACTTGCTGGGAAGAGATGTGAGTGCTATTTGCACTGTAAAAGTCAAGTGGCGCATAAGAGTGTTGAACTTACCCTATACTAACTCTTTTTCCTAGAAGTTCAAACTGAATGGGATTCAACTCGGTTTAAGAAAGGGAATTAAACCCTATCTTGGCTTACAAGAAAAATACTCTGCTTTTGAGAAAGGGGCACTCTGGTACTCTATGGTGTTTCCTATCTGGCCAGAATAGTGTGCTGGCACAGAACAAAAGAACTGTTATTCATACACAAACGGGCCACATCCAGTTCAACTAAGCATAGGAAAGTGTCTAAAATAGGAGCTCCTCTTCAGTACAATGCACTGTACTTGCTGGGAACAGACGCGAGTGCTATTAGCACTGTTTACGGCAAGTGGAGTATAAGAGTGTTTGAACTAACTCTTTTTGCAAGTGGAGTATAAGAGTGTTTAAACTAACTCTTTTTGCCAGAAGTTCAAACTTAATGGGATTCAACTCCGTTTCGGAAGGGGAATTAAACCCTAGTTTGGCTTACAAGAAAAACACTCTGCTTTTAAGAAAGGGGCACTCTGGTACTCTACTGTATTTCCCATAAGGTCAGAACAGTGAGCTGGCTCAAAAAAAAGAACTGTTATTCCTACACAAACGGGCCACATCCAGTTCAACTCAGCATAGAAAATTGACTAAAACAGGAGCTCCTGTAAATTGCAATACACTGTACTTGCTGGGAACAAACACGAGAGCTATTTGTACTGTGTATGGCAAATGGAGCTCAACAGTGGTTGTCCTTACCCCAAACTAACTCTTCCTGCTAGAACTTCAAACTGAATGGGATTCAACTCTGTTTAGGAAGGGTAAAGGAACCCTAGGTTGCCTTACAAGAAAAACACTCAGCTTTTGAGAAAGGGGCACTCTGGTACTCTACTGTCTTTCATATAGGGCCTGAACAGTGAGCTGGCTCAGAACAAAAAACTGTGCTTCCTACACACAGTGGCCATATTCAGTTCAACTCAGCTCAGGAAACTGACTAAAACTGGAGCTCCTCTTCAGTCCAATACACTGTACTTGCATGGAACAGACATAAGAGCCATTTGCACAGAGTATGGCAAAGGGGAGCACAAGAGTGGCTGTCCTTACCCAAAAATACTCTTTGTGCAAGAACTTCAAACTGAATGGGATTCAAATCCATTTAGGAAGGGGAATGGAACCGTGCTTGCCTTACAAGAAAAACACTCTGCTTTTGAAAAGGGGGCACTCTGGTACTCTGCTCTTTTTCCTATACAGTCAGAACAGTGAGCTGGCTCAGAATAAAAATCTGTGCTTCCTACACACACAGGCCATATCCAGTTCAACTCGGCATAGGAAAGTGACTAAAACAAGATATCCATTTCAGTCCAATACACTGTATTTGCTGGAAAAAGAAGCGAGGGCTATTTGCACTGTGTATGGCAAGGGGAGGACAAGAGTCGCTGTCCTTAACCAAACTCACTATTGCTGCTACAACTTCAAACTGAACGGGATTCAACTCCGTTCAGGAAGGGGAATGGAAACCTATCTTGCCTTAGCAGAAAAACACTGTGCTTTTGAGAAAGGGGAACTCTTGTACTCTACTGTGTTTCCCATATGCCCAGAACAGTGAGCTGGCTCAGAATAAAAGAAATATGCTTCCTACACACGAAGCATATCCAGTTTAACCTAGCATTGGAAACTGACTAAAACAGTCCAATACACTGCACTTGCTGGGAACAGACACAAGTGCTGTTTGCACTGTGTATGGCAAGGGGTGCACAAGAGTGGCTGTCCTTACCACAAAATAACTCTTGGTGCTAGAACTTCATACTGAATAAAATTCAACTCCGATTAAGATGGGAAATGCAACCCTAGCTTGCCTTACAAGAAAAACTCTCTGTTTTTAAGAAAGTGGCACTCTGGCCGGGCGGTGGTGGCACACACCTTTAATCCCAGCACTTGAGCGGCAGAGGCAGGCGGATCTCTTGAGTTCGAGGCCAGCCTGGTCTGCCAAGTGAGTTCCAGGAAAGGCACAAAGCTATACAGAGAAACCCTGTCTCGGAAAAAAGAAAAAGAAAAAGAAAAAGAAAGAAAGAAAGTGGCACTCTGGTACTCTACTGTGTTTCCTATAGGTCCAAAACAGTGAGCTGGCTCAGAACAAAAGAACTGTGCCTCGTACCCACAAGGGCCATATCCAATTCAACTCATCATAAGAAACTGACTAATACAGAGGCCCCTCTTCAGTCCAATACACTGTACTTGATAGGAACAGACGCGAGTGCTATTTGCACTGTGTATGGCAAGGGTAGCACAAGAGTGTTTGTCCTTACCACAAACTAACTCTTGCTGTTAGAACTTCAAAATGAATGGGATTCAACTCCATTTAGGAAGGGAAAGGAACTCTAGCTTTCCTTACAAGAAAAACACTCTGCTTTTGAGAAGGGGGCACTCTGGTACTCTACTTTTTTTCCTGTAGGGCCAGAAGAGTGATCTGTCTCAGAACAAAAACATTTGATTCCTACACACATGGGCCTTATCTAGTTTAACTCAGCATAGGATGCTGACTATAATAGGAACTCCTCTTCAGGCCAATACAGTGTACATGCTGTGAACAGAGGCGATTGATATTAGCACTTTGTATGGCAAGGGGAGCACAAGCATGGCTATCCTTACCGAAAACTATCTCTTGCTGGGATATCGTGAAACTGAATAGGATTCAAGTCCGGTTAGGAAGGGAAATTGATCCTTACCTTGCCTTGCAGGAAAAACACTTTTTTTTTTTTTGAAAAATGGGCACTCTTGTACTCTACTGTGTAGCCTATATGGCCAGAACAGTGAGCTGGCTCAGAACATAAGTTCTGTGCTTCTTATATACATGGGCCATATCTAGTTCAAGTCAGCATAGGAAACTGACTAAAACAGGAGCTCCTCTTCAGTCCAATGCACTGTACTTGCAGGGAACAGTCGCGAGTGCTATTTGCACTTTTACTGCAAGGGGACCTCAAGAGAGGTGTTCTTACCTAAAACTAACCTTTGCTCCTAGAACTTAAATCTATATGAGATTCAACTCCGTTTCAGAAGGGGAATTGAACTCATGCTTGCCTTACAAGAAAAACACTCTGCTTTTGAGAACGGTCACTCTTGTACTCTACTGTGTTACCTATAGTGCCAGAACAGTGAACTGGCTCAGAACAAATGAACTGTGCTTCACACACACACGGGCCCTATCTAGTTCACCTCAGCACAGGAAAGTGACAAAAACAGGAGCTCCTCTTCAGTCCAATACACTGTACTTGCCTGAAACAAATGCGAGTACTATTTGCACTGTGTATGAAAAGGGGGCACAACAGTGCCTGTCTTATGCAAAACTAACTCTTGCTGCTAGAACTTGAAACTGTATGGGATTCAACTCCGTTTAGGAGGGGCAATTGAACCCTAGGTTGCCTTAGAAAAAAACACTCTGCTTTTGATAAAGGGGCACTCTTGTACTCTACTGTGTTGACTAGAGGGCCAAAACAGTGTGCTGGCTCAGTAAAAAAGAACTGTGCTTCCTACACACACAGGCTCTATCTACTTCAACTCAGCATAGGAAACGAATTAAAACAGGAGCTCCTTTTCAGTCCAATACACTGTACTTTCTTGCAATAGACCCGAGTGCAATTTGCACTGTGTATGGCAAGTGGAAGACAAGAGTGCCTGTCCTTACCCCAAACTAACTCTTGCTGCTACAACTTGAAACTTAATGGGATTCAACTCTCTTTAGGAGGTGAAATTGATCCCTCGCTTGCCTTAATGGAAAAACACTCTACTTTTGAGAAAGGAACACTCTTGTACTCTACTGCGTGACTTAAAGGGTCACAAAAGTGAGCTGGCTCAGAACAAAAGAACTGTTCTTCATACACACACGGGACCTATCTACTTCAACTCAGGATAGGTAACTGACTAAAATAGGAGCTCCTCTTCAGTCCAATACACTGTGGTTGCTGGGAACACACACAAGTCCTATTAGCACTGTGTATGTGAAGGGGAGCACAAGAGTGTCTGTCCTTACCTCAAAAGAACTTTTGCTGCTTGAACTTGAAACTTTGTAGGATTCAATTCAGTTTAATAAGGGGAATTGAACCCTAGCTTGCCTTACAAAAAAAAAACACTCTGCTTTTGTGAAAGTGGCACTCTTTTACTCTAAAGTATTACCCATAGTGCCAGAAGAGTGAGCTGACTCAGAAAAAAGAACTGTGCTTCCTACACAAACAGGCCCTATCTACTTCAACTCAGCATAGGAAACTGACTAATATAGGAGATTCTCTTCAGCCCAATACACTGTACTTGCTGGGAACAGACGCGAGTGCTATTTGCACTGTGTATGGCATGGTGAGCACAAGAGTGCTTGTCCTTACCACAAACTAACTCTTGCTGTTAGAACTTGAAATTTAATAGGATTCAACTCCGTTTAGGAAGGGGAATTGAACCTTAGCTTATCTTACAAGAAAAACACTCTGCTTTTGAGAAAGGGGCACTCTTGTACTCTACTGTGTTGCCTAGAGTGCCAGAACAGTGGGCTGGCTCAGAAAAAAAGAACTGTTCTTCTTACACACATGGGACCTATCTACTTCAACTCAGCATAGGAAACTGACTAAAACCGGAGCTCCACTTCAGTCCAATACACTGTACTTGCTGGGAACGGATGCCAGTGCTATTTGCACTGCGTATGGAAAGGGGAGCACAAGAGTGGCTGTCCTTACCCCAAACTAACTCTTGCCTCTAGAACTTGAAACTGAATGGGATTCAACTCCATTTAGGAAGGGGAATTGAACGTTAGCTTGTCTTACAAGAAAAACACTCTACTTTTGAGAAAAGGGCAGTCTTGTACTCTACTGTGTTGCCTAGAGGGCCAGCACAGTGAGCTGGTCAGAACAAAAGAACTGTGCTTCTACAACACACGGGCCCTATCTAGTTCAACTCCGTAGAGGAAATTGACTAAAACAGGAGCTCCTCTTCAACCAATACCCTGTACTTGGTAAGAACAGACACGAGTCCTATTTGCACTGTGTATGGCAAGTAGAACACAAGATTGCTTGTACTTACCCCAAACTAACTCTTGCTGTTACAACATGAAACTGGATGAGATTCAACTATATTTAGGAGGGGGAATTAATCCCTCACCTGCCTAAAAGAAAAACACTCTGCTTTTGACAAAGGGCACTCTTGTACTCTGTGTGGCCTATAGGGACACAAAATGAGCTGGCTCAGAACAAAAAACTCTGATTCCTACAAACAAGGGCCCTATCTACTTCAACTCAGCATAGGAAACTGACTAAAACAGGAGCTCCTCTTCAGTCCAATACAGTGTACTTGCTAGGAGCAGACGCAAGTGCTATTTGCACTCTGTATGGCAAAAGGAGCTCAACAGTGGTTTTCATAACCCCAAACTAACGCTTCCTGCTAAAACTTAAACTGAATGTAATTCAACTCTGTTTAGGAAGGGTAATGGAACCCTAGGAAGCTTTACAAGAAAAACACTCTGCTTTTGAGAAAGGGGCACTCTGGTACTCTACTGTGTTGCCTAGAGGGCCAGAACAGTGAGCTTGTCAGAACAAAGGAACTGTGCTTCTTACACACACGGTACTTATCTAGTTCAAGTCAGCATCAGAAATTGACTAAAAAAGAAGCTCCTCTTCAGTCCAATACACTGTACTTGCTGGGAACAGACGCGAGTGTTATTTGCACTGTGTATGGCATGGTGAGCACAAGAGTGGCTGTCCTTACCCCAAACTAACTCTTGCTGCTAGACCTTGAAATTGAATTGTATTCAACTCCGTTTAGGAAGGGTAATTGAACCTTAGCTTGTCTTACAAGAAAAACACTCTCGTTTTGAGAAGGTGACACACTTGTACTTTATTTTGTTGCCTATAGGTCCAGAACAGTGAGCTGGCTCAGATAAAAAGAACTGTGCTTCTTACACACATGGGCCTTTTTTAGGTCAACTCAGTATAGGAAATTGACTAAAACCGGAGCTCCTCTTCAGTCCAATATACTGTACTTGATGGGAACATATGCAAGTGCTATTTGCACTGTGTATGGCAAGGGGAGCAATATTGTAGCTATTCTTACTCCTAACCTACTCTTGCTGCTAGAATTTTAAACTGAATGGAAATCAACTCCATTTAGTAAGGGGAATTGAACCCTAGTTGCCTTACAAAAAAACACTCTGCTTTTGAGACAGGGGCACTCCTGTACTCTACTGTGTTGCCTATAGTGCCAGAACAGTGAGCTGGCTCAGAACAAAGAACTGTGCTTCTACAACACACAGGCCCTATCTAGTCCAACTCCATATAAGAACCTGACTGAAACAGTAACTCCTCTTCAGTCCAACAATCTGTACTTGCTGGGAATAGATGCAAGTGCTATTTGTATTATGTATGGGATGAAGAGTACAAGAGTGGCTATACTTACCCCAAACTTACTCTACATGCTAGAACTAGAAACTGATTGGGATTCAAGTCCAGTTAGGAAGGGGAATTGATCCCTAGTTTGCCTTACAGGAAAAACACTCTGCATTTGAACAATGGGCACTCTTGTATTCTATTGTGTTGCCTATAGGGCCAGAACAGTGAGCTGGCTCACAACAAAAGATCTGTACTTCTTACACACATGGGCCATATCTAGTTCAAGTCAGCATAGGAAACTGACTAATACAGGAGCTCCTCTAAAACCAATACACTGTACTTGCTGAGAACAGACACGAGTCCTATTTGCACTGTGTATGGCAAGTGGAACACAAGAGTGCCTGTCCTTACCCCAATCTATCTCTTGCTGCTACAACTTGAAACTGGATGAGATTCAACTCTATTTAGGAAGGGGAATTGATCCCTTGCTTGTCTTAAAGGAAAAACACTCTGCTTTTGAGAAAGGGGCACTCTTGTACTTTACTGTGTTGTCTATCAGGCCAGAACAGTGAACTGGCTTAGTAAAAAAGAACTGTGCTTTCTACACACAAGGGCCCTATCTACTTCAACTCAGTATAGGAAACTGACTAAAACAGGACCTCCTCTTCAGTCCAATACACTGTACTTGCTGGGATCAGATGCAAGTGTTATTTGCACTGTGTATGACAAGGGGACCACAAAAGTGGTGTCCTTACCCCATACTTACTCTTGCTGCTAGAACTTGAAGCTGAATGGGATTCAACTCTTTTCAGGAAGGGGAATTGAACGTTAGCTTGTCTTACAAGAAAAACACTCTACTTTTGAGAAAAGGGCAGTCTTGTACTCTACTGTGTTGCCTAGAGGGCCAGCACAGTGAGCTGGTCAGAACAAAAGAACTGTGCTTCTACAACACATGGGCCCTATCTAGTTCAACTCCGTAGAGGAAATTGACTAAAA
The DNA here is from genome assembly GCF_049852395.1 of Peromyscus maniculatus bairdii. NCBI lineage: Eukaryota > Metazoa > Chordata > Mammalia > Rodentia > Cricetidae > Peromyscus > Peromyscus maniculatus. The sequence continues at coordinate 392,169 of NC_134858.1, forward strand.
CAGGAGCTCCTCTTCAACCAATACCCTGTACTTGGTAAGAACAGACACGAGTCCTATTTGCACTGTGTATGGCAAGTAGAACACAAGATTGCTTGTACTTACCCCAAACTAACTCTTGCTGTTACAACATGAAACTGGATGAGATTCAACTATATTTAGGAGGGGGAATTAATCCCTCACCTGCCTAAAAGAAAAACACTCTGCTTTTGACAAAGGGCACTCTTGTACTCTGTGTGGCCTATAGGGACACAAAATGAGCTGGCTCAGAACAAAAAACTCTGATTCCTACAAACAAGGGCCCTATCTACTTCAACTCAGCATAGGAAACTGACTAAAACAGGAGCTCATCTTCAGTGCAATACACTGTACTTGCTGGGAACAGATGCGAGTGCTATGACTTCCTTCAAAGTAATAAACTTCTTTTTAAAGAAAGGAGCACTTCTCTCTCTTTGTTTGGGGGAGGGTTCGAGACAATGTTTCTCTGTGTAGCTTTTGAGCCTGTCCTGGAACTCTCTTTGTAGACCAGGCTGGCTTCGAACTCACAGAGATCTGCCTTCCTCTGCCTCCTCAGTGCTGGGATTATAGGCATGTGCCACCACTACCCGGTGAGGACTTCTCTCTTTTCTGTATTATTAATATGACAAGTAAAGTGAGCTAGCTCAGATTATCTTGCTCTGAAGAAAAACACCATGCTTTCTAGAAACTCAGGCAATAGCTCTTTCAACTCTGCTCAGGATCTTAAAAGATCAGTGGTTTCTCATACAAGCAATTCACTGTATTAGCTTAGAACAGATGTGAGTTGTATTTCACCTGTGTATGTGAAAGTGATTACAACAGTGACTTTGCTTACCATAGAAGAACTGTTGATTTTAGGTCAAGAGTCAACATGTGGTTAAACAGCATTTATGACAGAGAATTCAAGACTGAGTTCCCTTAAAAGAAACACTTCTTGTTTAAAAGAAAGAAACACTTCTCTCTATACTGAATTATCCATGTGAATAGACGAGTAATCTTGCTCAGAAGAAAAGCACTGTGCTTCCTAGAGACACAAGGGATATCTCTTTCATCTCTGCTCAGGACCTTTATAAGAGCAGTGGCTTCTCTTACATCCAGTGTACTGTACTTGCTACGAAGAGATGTGAGTTTTAATTTCACTGAATATGTTAATGTGAGTGCATCAGTGACTTTGCTTAACTGAGAAGAACTGTGGCTTCTAGGACAAGAGGAAAAATGTGGTTAAATTGCATTTATCACTGACTTCATATATAAGAAAAAAAAACTTTGTATTCGAGGAAGAAGCTCTCTACTCTTTACTGTATTAACAGTGCAAACTGAATAAGCTACCTCGTAAGAAAAGCACTGTGATTCCTAGAAACATAGGATATATCTCTTTTAACTCAGCAGAGGCACTTGATAAGTACAATGACTTGCAATCCAATGCACTGTGCTTGTGAAAATAGACACAAGTTGTATTTCCATTGTGTATATAAATATGTGTACAACAGTGACTTTGCTTACCAGAGAAGAACTGTTGTTTCTAGAACAAGAGGCAAGATGTGATTAAACTGTGTTTATGATAGTGAATGCAACACTGAGTTTCCTTCCAAGAAACACACTCAGTTTTCAAGAAAGAAGCAGTCTTCTCTTTACTATATTAGCAATGATATCTGAACAGTGAGCTTGCTAAAAAGAATAGCAATGTGCTTCCTAGAAATACAGAACCTGTCTCTTTCAACTCTGCTCAGGACATTGACAATAACAGCGGTTTCTCTTGCATCCAATGCACTGTACTTGCTCTGAACACATGCAAGTTGCATTTCAACTGTGTATATGAAGGGTAGTGCAACAGTGACTTTGCTTCCCAGAGAAGAATTGCTGTTTCTAGGGCAAGAGGTAATGTGGTCAAACTGTGTTTAAATACAGGCAATTAAACACTGAGTTCCATTCCAAGAAACACAGGTAGTTTTTGAGAAAGAAGCACTTTTCTCTTTACTGTTTAGGCAATGTGACTAGAACAATGAGCTTCTACAGAAGAACAGCACTGTGCTTTGTAGAAAAACAGGCAATGTCTTTGTGCTCTGCTCAGAAACTTGAAAAGAACAGTGTCTTCTGTTACATCCCATGCTCTATACTTGATGGAAACAGAGGAGAGTTGTATTTCCACTGTGTGTGTGAATGGGAGTGCAATAATGACTTTGCTTACCAGAAAGGAAATGTGCCTTCTATGACAAGAGGCAACACGTGGTGAAACTGTGTTTATGAAAGGGAATTCAACATTGAATTCTCTTAAGGAATCACAGTTTGTTTTTGAGATAGAAGCACTCTTCTCTTTAGTGTATTAGCAATGCTACCTGAACAGTGAGTGAGCTTGCTCAGAAGATAGGTAAATTCTGTGTTTCCTTGAAACAGACATTTAACTCTTTCAACTCAGCTCAGGAACTTGATAAGAACAGTGGCTTCTCTTCTATCCAATACAATCTATTTGCTGGGAACAGACGGTAGTTGTATTTCTACTGTGCATGTCTATGGGAGTGCAACACTGACTTTGCTTACATCTTTGCAAGGACTGTTGTTTCTAGGACAAGAGCCACTGTGTGCTTAAGAAGCATTTATGAAAGGGAATTCAACACTGAGTTCCTTAACAAGAAACACACTTTGTTTTCAGAAAGCAGCAATCTTCTCATTACTCTATTAGCCATGAGACCTGAACAGTGAACTAGCTCAGTAGAAAAGACCTGTGCTTCCTAGAATCATAGACAATATCTCCTTTAACTATGCTCAGGACCATGATTAGAACAGTGGCTTTTCTTACATCCAAGACACTACTTGCTGGTAACAGACACAAATTGTATTTCCACTGACACTTTGTTGTCAGAAAGAAACACTCTTGTCTTTACTGTGTTACAAATGCAACTGTACTCTGATCTTCAGGCAAAATTTATTTTTTGGAGTACAAGCAAAATATCAGCACATTTCCTTTTTGGTCTAAAATAATAAAAGAAGTACAATAGCTATCCATAACATATACAGGCATTACATAAAAAATGTCTAGTGCATTAACATTTGACAAATTCAGAGAAAATAAGCCATTATTTATCCTTTTTTGTGAGTTCTAAGTGTTGTACCTAATTCACTTTCTATCAATCTTGTATTACCAACCAAAAACTATCTTTTGATGTCTTTTAATCTTATATACTTTAAACCTCTTTGGTGAGATTCTTTTCCAAGTTTGTTAACAAGGAAAACTATAATTATCTAGTCTCCCCCAGAGACCCAAGGAGGAAACAAAAATTAATTGAGTAAGCAGAACGTGCAAACAAGAGACTTTCAAAGAATTTAAGAAATGACAGAAACATCTGGCTGCCTGAACATTCACCTTGACCAAGTTTCCTCTGCAATGTTGGGGCATCCATTTTTGGCCTACAGGCCTTGCATATATAACAGACTTTTTGTGAAGTAGGATATTCTGAATGGATGTCCTACCTTGTCTTAGCTAAGTTCAGCAGTATAGATGTAACCAACCGTCTTATCAAACAAGAAACACAGAAACAATGCAAAAGAGAAAGCCGAGAGGTCAGAGCTCAGAGCCAAAATCTCACCCTTCCGCCTGCGGTGTCCCAGCCTCCCGAATGAGGGAGCTCTTTCCTGTCTGTTCGTCTATTTAAAGTATTTTGTTCTGCCTTCTCATTGGTTGCAAACCCAAACACGTGACTGCCTCGTCACTGTCTGAATGTACAGCCCCCTAGGTCTTAAAGGCATATGTCTCCAATGCTGGCTATATCCCTGAACACACAGATATCTATGGGATTAAAGGCGTGTACCACCACTGCCACACTCTTGCTATGGCTCCAATAGCTCTGATCCCCGGGCAACTTTATTTATTAACATACAATCAAAATAATATTTCAGTACAATTAGATTACTACCACACAGCAGTACTTTCTTTTCTGTTGTGTTTGATCCATTTGGACAGCATACTGTCAACAGGTGAGGCAAAGGCATTTTCTTGCCTAGTAGCTAACTTTTGGCACAAACAAAGTAAACTGCATATGGAGTTTTCTTCAATGTCCATTATCTTCTTTGAACTAGATTAGTGTTGCTAGGAGCAGACATGTTTCATAGTCATAAAAAAGAACCTATGTTATTAATATATCTTAAATGGCATATTTTGTAGATCTATGAAATATGAAATATGATGACCTGTCTATGTAAAATATATCTCTGCTTGACCTTGAAAAATGCCTGATATGACTACAGTTTTGATAATGACTGACTACATACTTGCATTTCTTTATATCTTAATTAGTTGGTAATAATAACTTTTAAGGACTATCAATTTGCACTACATTGTTAAATGAACTGTATAGGTACAATTACTTGAATGAGATTACACGTGTAATTACAGTATATTCTAACAAAATGAATCTCAAATTTGTATCAGTATACAAAATGTTTATTCAATGTACAAAAATCCAGTCCAATGTAAAATATTTAGAAGTAGTAGCTGCTTTTTAATAGTAAATTCAATAATCTAACTTTACCTTATCATATCTATACCCTCCTATAGTTGGAAGCTTTCCTATGCCCTACTAGTCCCACAGCCACTTGGTCCCTAGTAAACACACAGAGGCTTATATTAATTACAAACTGTATAGCTTATGGCTCAAGCTTCTTGCTAGCTAGTTCTTTCATCTTAAATTAACCCATTTTTATTAATATATCTGTTGTCAGTTGGTCATGGCATTATCAGTCTGTGGTATCTTGTTGCTCCTTGGGTGGTGGACTGGTGTCCTCTCTTAACTCCACCTTTCTCCATCTCTAACTTCAGTTTGAATATACCACCTGACCTTATTCTGCCTCACCATTGGCCAAACAGCTTTATTTATCAACCAGTGAGAGAAACACATATTCACATCATACAAAAAGATGTAACACTTTCCTTTTTCTGTCTAATCAAAAAGGAGGATTTTAACTTTAACACAGTAAAAGTATGTATAACAAAAGAGTAATCAAGCAAAAATTACAGTTACAATATCTAGTCTATTTGTATTTGGTAAAATTGAAGCAATATTCAATCATCTAGCCTATTTTGTGAGTCTAAAAATTCATACCTAATTTATTTTTGTTATAACAAAGGAAAACTATAATTATAACTATTAGACTTCAACTCCACCAAAGACTCCAAAAGAATATAAGATTAAACAGAGACATCTGGCTGAACAGTCACCTCTGTAACATTGGACATCCATCTTCAACCTATAGGTCTAGAGTCCCTGGCATATTTTCCAGTGAAGCAGGAAATTTGGATTGTCTCACTTATTAGCAAAGTTCATCATCCACTTTCCTCTGTATTCTGTAGAATGTCTGGTAGTATTTTCTGTGAAACAGGAACCTGGAGGACCATCTCATCTTGATTTGGCAAAGTTCAATGGTCACTTTCCTTTCCATCATACATATCCAGTTTATACAGTATACTGTCAACTCAAGCAATCCAGGCAAAAGCAGTTTCTTGAGGAAACAAGGTTGGAGTCATAGCAGAAGTCTTGAGTCACCACGAGGAGAAGTAAGATGTGAGAGAAAAGGTAATGCTATGAAGCCACATGGCAAAACAGATTAACCAAAATAGGTTGAATTAAGTTACAAGCATTAGATAACAATGAACCTGAGCCACAGGCTGTATAATTTGTAATGAATATAAGCCTTTGTGTGTTTATTTGGGATCGAGTGGCTATGGGACTAGGTAGGACACAGGAAAGCTTCCAGCTACATTTGGCATTCCAATATGGGGCAAGAATTTACACCTAAAACCTGAGAACACTTTAAAAATGGGTTCTAAGATGGAGCCAAAGCAGCTCCCTAATTTGTATCTCTCATGCAAGCTGAGGGACAGAGATGGTGCAGCATTTCAGCTTGAGCACAGCATGGCAGATTCCTGCCACAGTACACAGAGGTACCTTGAAGCATGCAGTGTGGTGTTTGGTGGATTTAGCTTTTGCTAGTACAGACAAAAAAAGGTTGCTGGGCTACATGCTGCTTGATGGAGGCATAAACCCACTGCTTCCCAGAGTTGGAAGTGAGCATGGTTCCCACAGCTATCAATAAACATAGTTCTACCATATTGGGAATCTGAATGGAGTGAAGTCAACAGCCAATGCCACTACACAGCTTAGAAATTTAAAATATCTCCTGATCAGAAAAGTATTATAGATATATAATAAGACAGATTCAGATGGAATAAACCTCTAAATAGTTTACAGTGTGTGTAAAAATGTACATAGGCTTGTAAGAAAAAGTAGTATACACCGTTATATAAAGAATTAAGTAGTTTTAAAAAATAAAGTATTTAAAGAGACAATAAAAATAATATAAAAGAAATAAGCCATGTAAATATAGAAAATACACAGAGTCTATTATATATATATATATATTGTGTTTTCTTTAAATTTTTTGACTGTTAATGAGCTAACTGCAGAAAGACATTTGATTGTAAAGGCTGATAAGTTAAACTAACACACACACATACACACACACACACACACACACACACACACATATGATATCTTGACTTCAAAATTTGGAAAGGAGGCTCTGTTTTTGTTTCTACAGGAAGTAAGGAGCTGTGGATTTGTTCCAGGCTAAGATGGATCAGATTCGATCAAGTGAGACCTCCTGAAACTTGAAAAATGGTCTGTATCAATAAAGTTACAGCAGGTCTCCTTAGGACTTGACCATTATCCTGGATTTTCTCAGAATCCCCATAAGATTTCCAGGGCTCCCAGTCATCAGGAAGTAGTATGAAAAGCCCAGATTCCCAAAATATTGTTTATAAATGTTTATTTATATTTAAAGGGGATTGATTATGATATAATGTCTTTCTAAAGAAGAAAACAGAATGTAGATACAATAGGATGAAAAGGTAGATTATTGAATCTACTTTTAAAAAGCAACAACTTGTTTGAAATATTTTAAATTACTATAGATTTTAGTTTATTGATAGAAATTTAAAGCTAATTTTATACTATATTTCTACTCTTGTTTAAAGGTATTATGTTTGTGCAACTCATTTAAAATTGTAATATATAATTTAGAAGTTCATATGAACAGTTATCTATGATAATCATACATATAGCCATGTTAGTTAAGATTTTAGGTATACAAAGATATATTTCAATTAGGTAGGTGATCTTCAAACACTTCAAGGGCCTACAGAATATGGTATTTAAAATGCTTTAAGAACTTAGTCTTTTCTGGACAGTGAGACACATCTACTCCTGGGAGCACCAATTGCTTCAAAGAAGATATGGACATTGAATAAACTTTTCATGGAGTTTATCTTCTTCTTGGCAAAACTAGCCATTTGGGCAAAAAACTGCTCTTGCCTGGACTGCTTGACAATTTGTTGTGTAACCTGGACATGCAGGACCCATGAGAAAATAACCATTGAATTTTGCCAGTAGGTGAGACAGTCCTTCAAATTTCCTGCTTCACTAGGAAGTCTGCCAGAGACTCTAGGCCTGTAGACTGAAGAAGGATACCCCAACATTGCAGAAGAACTTTGAGTGACTGTCCAAGTAGCCATCTGTCTCTGTTATTTCTAGAATTTTGGAAGTTGCTTACAATGCACTTCTTGTTTATTTAGGTAATATTATATCATTCTGGCATCTTTGATGGAATTGATGACTAGATAGTTATAATTTTCCTTGGTTATGACCTAAGCTAAATTAGATATGAAACTTTAGACTCATAAAAATAGTTTAGATTATAGAGTATTTTCTTCAACTTAGCCAAATACAAATAAACTAAATATTGTAACTGTGATTCTTGCTTGATAACTATTTTGTTATTTGTAATTTTACTATGTTAAAATGAAAATGTTCCTATTTGATTAGACAGAAGAGGGGAAGTGATGTGAGATGATCTTTCTCTATGCTGTGATTATGTATTACCACCATTGGTTAATAAAGAAGCTGCTATGGGCTTTGGCAAGGCAGGATAGAGTGAGGTGGGTAATCTAAGAGAGATACAGTGAGAGGAAAGGTGGTGTCAGAGCAGAGACTGTGAGCCACTGCCACCTGGGAAACAAGAAGTAATGCGACATGAGTAAAGCCATGGAACACATGTCAATATGTAGATTAATAGAAATGAGTTGAGTCAAGTTGTAAGATATAGTTAATAATGAGCCTGAGCCTTATCCCAAACAGTTTGTAATTATTATAAGTCTCTGAGTAATTATTTTACAAGTGGCTGTGGGACCTCATATGGGAGAGACTCATCCAGACCATGGGACTAGATGGAACAGAGAAACTTCTGGCTACATTCTCTCTTTTTTCTTTTCAGAGTAGATTCAATAGTTTATACTTTTACCCTATCATTTCTATGTTTTTGGAGTTCATTCAATAATCTACCTTTTATCTTATCTATATACTTTTTTCAAAACAATAATACTGAATCTAATCTCCTTTGTTTAGCTGTTTTCCTGACTATTACCAATAACACCTTGTAACCAACTACCCTAACCAATGACAAATATCCATAACCCATTGAAAGTCCAAAAAAACACCCAAACCACCTCTTGGTAATGTGGGTGTCCTGTTCTTAAATTTACTTCCTCCTGTCTGGGGCAAAGCCATCTTTAGGGGATCTTAAAAAGAAAAAAATGGGATTAATTGTCAAGTCCAGGGAGAGATAGCTGTATCATTTGTTGTCCTATCATCATGGGAAAGAGTAGTGTTGTGAGGCTCAATCATCTCTGCTAGCCAGCTTGAAATGGTCCTGAGGCATTTGTAGTCCAAAGTCAATCTTTAAGTGGTGTTTGCCAGCTTAGTGATGCTGTAATAGTACATGTGGAATCATTGTGGGGCCCCATCATACTTTTGGAGATTTCAAAGTCATTGTTAAGAATGGTTATGATTCACTGCAGAAGACTGATAGAAACTCAAACCCAAAATCATGTACAGGAAGCTAGATGAAGCCTTTTTTTCTAGAATTAGTAAGTACTCTAAATGACCTTTAATATCATGAGAAAAAGTTTAATATATATATACATATATATGTGTGTGTGTGTGTATGTGTGTCAAATTTTTAGAAAAATTTGTATCTTAAAAGATTTAAAGAGTAAAATAAAACTAAAGGATTATGAGACTAGTAGCAATAAAATAGTTCCTAAATTTTTTTTTCTATTCTATATCAGGTGGCTCTTCTGATATGATACAGAGATTTTGGATTGTCCTTTAAGAAGCATACTTGGATTTAGAGAAGGAAAGAGGCACACTCCAACTCCAAAGCCAGCTTTAATTTTTAATTGAACTGGTACTACAAAAAGATTATTTGCATTGTATGTCTGTAGAGAAAAGCAGAAACAAACATTTAGAAGATTTATGAAATTTTATTCTGTTAGATAGATGATATACCAATAAACCAATTTACTCTTTTTCTTGGTACAGTTTTTCTGGATGATTTGTCCTTTTTTCAAATGTCTCATTTGTCCAGTGGTCTTCATGTTCCTTATCTGGATGCCTTTACTCTCCAAAAAAAAAAAACCTGCCCCAACCCTAACTTTGAGGAGATTCCCTTTTGGCAAGTTATATCTGATTGAACTGGAAGCATTTGTTTGTCTTACAGTTAATTTAAATTGAATGGTTACACTGGTTGATGAACTATCACCATTTCTATTTAAGAGGTCTCTCTTATTCAAATAGAACACTTATCAATTTTGATTGTATTCACAATTTTTCTTCTCCCAAGGAAACAAAAGCAAAACTTTTTCCCCCAACATATTACATATCCTGGTTTCCCATTCTGAGGTCAGCACATCTTTAAAGTGTTCAGGCTGATTTAATTCCATAGTTTTTTTCTATTAGTCAATGTATCTCTGCAGCTGTCATTCCCTTTTCATTATCATTGAGAAAATTCAAAGTTAATAAAGCATTATCAAATCTATTCCTTGGGATCTTTATTACCCCTTTCTGTTTATTTAGCATATCTTTAGAGTTCAATTTGATCAATGACTGCATGTCCTGTAGGATTGTGTGGTGTACCTATGATATGCTTTATGTTTTGGTAAGCAAAAAAAATGCTTAATTTTACCAAAGACATATGCTGAAGCATGGTCAGTCTTAATTTGTACAGGTATACATGATGGCCCATAACTTCTAGTAAATGTGTGATTACAGAATCAGCCTTTTTGGAACTTAGAGTAGTTGCCTGTTAAAATCCTAAATAGGTGTCAATGGTGTGATGTACATATTTTAATTTTCTAAATTCTACAAAATGAAACACATTCATCTGCCAGATTTTATTCCTTTGAGTACCCTTTTGGTTAGTTTCTGAAGATAGTGGACTTTGGTTGTATAAAGAACAAGTAGGACCTTTCCTTATAATTTCCTTGGCTTGTTGCCAAGCTATGAAAAAATCCCTTTCAAACCCTTGCTATTCACATGATGTTTCTTATGAAATTCTGAGGACTCCAGCACATTTCCTATTAGTAGTTGATCAATTTCATCATTACCTTGTGCTAGAGAGCCTGGCAAACCTGTATGGGATTAGATGTTTGTTATATATAGGGGATGATTCTTATTCCTGATTATTTCTTATAACTGAATAAATAATGAAATTTAATTCTGACTCTTCAGAAATAAATTCAGCAGTTTCAATTTGGAAAGCATATATATATATATATATATATATATATATATATATATATATACTTATTCAGTGTTTCAATGAGCAACTGCCTTAAGTTGTGAAAGGGTGGTTTCCATAATAACACATTTGCAAAAACAATGGCTGTTATATGGATACCATTAGAAATTAAACTTAAATTAGAAATTAAACTGATAGTGCATATGATTATATTTCTTATAAAGTGAAATGAGTTTTTATATGACATAAATTAAGAAATTGTAGCTGGAAGTTTTTCTGTGCCCCACCCAGTACACAGCCACTCAGACCCAAGTAAACACACAGAGGCTTATATTAATTAAAACTACTCGGCCATTAGCTCAAGCATACCACAAACTAGCTTTTACACTTAAACTCAGCCCATTTTCATTAATCTATATGTTACCATGTGTTCCATGGCTTTACCTGTGTGCCATTACATGCTGTTCCTAGTTGGCAGGCTGGCATCTTCTGACTCAGCCTTTCTCTTCCCACAATTCTCCTTGTCTGCTTATCTTGCCTATAGCTCCTGCCTGTTTACTGGCCAATCAGCATTTTATTAAACCAATGTACAAAAGCATTATCCTACAGCATTTCCCCTTTTTCTTTTTAATTAAAAAGGAAGGTTTTAACTTTAACATAGAAAAATCACATATAACAAACAGTTATAAAGCAAGAATTAAAGTTACAATATCTAGTCTATTTTTATTTTGCAAAATTAAAGAAAATATTCTATCTATCCTATATTTGTGAGTCTAAATTTTCATATTTACCTTATCTTTTATCATGCCTAAGGAAAATTATAACTATCTAGTCTTCAACTACATCAAAGATACCAGAAGGATATATTACCTAAGTAAACAGGAAATGCATTGTAAGCAACTTTCAAAAATCTAGAATGACTGAGACAGCTGGCTGTTTGGACAATCACTCAAAGTTCCTCTGCAATGCTGGGGCATCCATCTGCAATGTTGGGGAATCAAATAAGTCTAGAATTTTTTAGTCACTTCTCCATGTGTCCTGAGAATATCTAGTGGTCTCCTCTGTGAAGCAGGAACCTGAAGGACCATCCTGCCTTACAAAGTTCAGTGGTCATCTTCCTATGGGTTCTGCATGTCCAATTGGTACAACATTTTGTCAAGCAGTCCAGTCAAGAACAGTTTCTTGCCCAGATGGCTATTTTGCCAAGCAGAAAATAAATAAACTCCATATGGAGTGTCTTTAATACCCATATTTCTCTTTGAAGTAAATTGGTGCTTCCAGGGGCAAATGTGTCTCATTGTCCAGAAAGTCTGTTTTTAAAACATTTTAAATGCCATATTCTGTAGGTCTTTGAAGTGTTTGAAGATCACCTACCTAACTGAAATATATTTAGGCATACCTAGAAAACTTAACTAACATGACTTTAAGTATGATTATCATAGATGATTAATTATTAATCTGTATTTCTTAATTATCCATTACAATTTAAATAAGTTACACAAACATAATACCTTAAAGGAGAGTAGAAATATACATACAGTATAACAAAATTAACTTTAAATTTGTATCAATAAACTAAAATTTATAGCAATGTAAAACATTTAAAACAAGCTGTTCATCTTTAAAAGTAGATTCAATAATCTACCCTTTAATCTTATCATATCTATATCCTATTCCTATATCATATGCCCCTTTCTTCTTTTAGAAAGAGATTGACTATGACCAATAACAATTTGTAACCAACAATCTAAACAAAGACAAACATCCATAATCCATTATTTTTGGGAATGTGGGTGTAGTGTTCTAGGCTACTTCCTGCTGATAGGGGGAAGGTAGTCTTATGGGGATCCGAAGAAACTTCGAGATAATGGTCAAGTCCTGGGAAGACTGGCTATAACCTTTGTTGATAGGTACCATCTGTTAAGGTTCAGGAGGTCTGGCTTGATCAAATCTGATCCATCTTAGCCTGAAACAAATCCATAGCCTCTTATTTCTTGTGGAAACAAAAACAGAGCCTCCTTTCCAAAGCAACATATACTTAGATCTAAATTTTGAAGTCAAAATACCTTTAAAATATACATATTGGTTTAACATAGCAGCCTTTACAATCAAATGTCTTTCTTGTAGTTAAAAATATCAAAGACAACACAATCCAGATTATCTGTGTAATATACATCTTTATGTGGCTTATTTTATGCTACATTTACTGTCTGTTTAAAGACTTTATTTTTTAAAACTATTTGTGAGTAAATTGGTTGTAATTCTGTGGGTTTGGTCCTGGGTTTTTAGTACCAGCAATGTAAGTAAATTTGTTACAATAACTCTAGCAAAAGGTGTCCTGACTACCTGGGGAGTCAGGCAACAACTGGAGCTGCTTAGAACAGCTGGAACTGCAAAGAAGCAGCCCAACCCTGGAAAGGAAATTTTTCTGACTTCTTGGGAGAGTCAGGCCTGGAACTGCTTCAGCAGGGAAAGGTATCCTGACTGTTTGGGAAAGTCAAGGTATACCTAGTGTGATGGGGGATGGTCTCCCCGAAGGATATAGCAATCCTGCTCTTCTCCTGGAGAGCCTCTACAGCTGAGCTTTGCTCAGCCCCCACTTAAGGGGGCTTGCCAGCAGAGCTCTCCTTCTCTGGTCTAAGATGTTGCTTCTTTTGCTTCACTCTGCAAAGGGGGAAGCTGCTGGAGAAATGTAGCAATCTCCTCCAGCTCTAAAGAAAAGTGTTACTTTTTCAGCTCTTCTTGCTCTGTCCACTTAGGGACCTCTTAGCAAAGATGTTCTGTTCAGCTCCTCCTTGATCTGCTTTCTCAGCTCTCCCTTGTTTTGTCCACTGAGGGATGTTTCAGCAAGGATCTTCTCTACACCAGTGAATGAAGATCTTCACACCCAAAACTCTTTTGAGAAAGAGATTTATTTGGGAAGGAGGAGTCCAGGAAAGTAGTTGCCTCTACCAGGGTGGAGAGAATAGCTTTTTCTCTAACTGACTAGGCAGGGTGGTTTATACACAATGTGTTGTGGGTGGAGTCAACCAGGGGTTGACTTGGGGCCCAGAGTTCTGCTGTCCTGCTCTGTGATTTGTTGGTTTCACAAGCCCATTGGCCTGGGGCAGAGATGACTCTCATCTGACTGAGCCAAACTGTGTTTCTTTGTGCCCTGATCTAGCCATCTTTCCCTAGTGCTGGGCTCCAGGGTCCAGCTAGGTTTCTTTAGTCACCCCGCTTTTCCCTTCACTATTTCTTTATATAACTGTCTATATTCATTTTCTTCTCTCTTCCAAGCCTATGTACATTTTACACACTCTGTAAACCATTTAGTCTTGTTCCATCGGAATCTACCTTACTGTGAATCTATTGCTTTAAACTGCAGCATTACTCGGACTGAAATGGAAGCTTTGGCTGCTGGCTCTGCCCACCTCAGTTTTCCAACATGGCAGTAGTACATTTACTGCCAGTTCTGGCTATGGGAGCCATGTGTACCACTAACTTTCAGAAGCAGTGGGTCTATGCCTCCATTAAAGCAGCATGTATCCCAGAAACCTTTTTTTTTTTTTTGTCTGTACTAGCAATGGCTAAATCCCACATGCACCACACTGTGCAACGTCGAGATGCCTCTGTGTACTGTGGTGGGAATCTGTAGCCATGCTGCTTAGCTCATGGCAGCTGGCTGCTCCTCCATCTCACAGGCAGCTGTCAGAAAATGAGTTTCCACTGCTCCTGGCATGAGACTAGAAGGCCCAGTGTGGCTCTGATTCAGTGCATTCAGAATCATCAAACTTTTTTCAGGTCTATATGGTTCAATGCCTGATGGTGAGTGCCAATTGAAGGCAGAAGTTTTCCAGTGTCCTGCATGGCCCTTGGTTAGGACAAATTTCTCAACTACAGCCCTGAAGTCTTTTATAAAATAATCACACAGAGGTTTAATACCATTTATAACTGCTTGGCCATTTGCTCAGGCTTATTACTGACCAGCCCTTAAATTAACCCATAGTTCTTTTCTTATTCTGCTGTGGGATGTTAATGTATGTCCTGTGGGAGCCCTTCTTGGGTTCCTTGTGGCGTTACCCAGCAGGTTTGCATAGAGGATGATTAGGACCATGGGCCTGAGTGCAGGTGTCTGAGATGGTCTGCACTTGGCTGTACTGGGGGATGGTCTGTATGTCAAGTTGCTCTGATTGGTCAATAAATAAAACCTGATTGGTCGTGGCTAGGCAGGAGGTATGGGCGGGACTAACAGAGAGGAGAGATAAAAGAACAGGAAGGCAGAAGGAGACGCTGCCAGCCACTGCCAGGACAAGCAGCATGTGAAGATGCTGGTAAGCCACGAGCCGCGTGGCAAGGTATAGATTTGTAGAAATGTGTTACTTTAAGATATAGGAACAGTTAACAGGAGGCCTGCCATGGCCATACAGTTTGTAAGCAATATAAGTCTCTGTGTTTGCTTGGTTGGGTCTGAGTGGATATGGGACTGGCGGGTGACAGAGATTTGTCCTGACTGTGGGCAAGGCAGGAAAACTCTAGCTACATTATTCTTTTTTTTTTTTTTTTTTTTTTTGGTTTTTCGAGATGGGGTTTCTCTGTGTAGCTTTGTGCCTTTCCTGAAACCCATTTGGTAGCCCAGGCTGGCCTCAAACTCACAGAGATCCACCCCTGGCCCTGTTTCCTGAGTGCTGGGAATAAAGGCTTGCACCACCACCACCCAGCCCCATAATTCTTATCTATGTTTAGCCATGTGGCTTGGTACCTTTTTTCAGTTCTGCCTTCACATCTTGCTTCCTCTGTGTCTGGATGGTGACTCCTGATTTGGCCTTCTCTTCCCATAATTCTCCTTGTCTGCGTATCCTGCCTATACTTCCTGGCCAAACAGTGTTTTATTAAACGAGTGTACAAAAGCATTATCCTACAACAAAATATTTTACAGGTTTCTAAGAATCTTACAGGACAAACAATTGTGGATGGATCTAATGATACATTAAATGATATGCTTTTAAAAGAAAAAGGGGGAACAATCAGACCCCCAGGGATGGTTTATACAATGCCTTATTGTCTTTAAATTTTTTAAAAGCTTGTGGAACAGGAACAACAGCTGTTGAAAGGCATTGGATTACACTGTTTTTGTTTTTTAACAAAGATTTTTTTTTAACTCTGGGGTTGAGGGGACCCTTCTGTTCCAAAGTTTAATAATGGTCTCCTTGTCACTACTTAATGGGTATTTTGCTTAGAACAATCTCCTCTGCTCTCTGGAAGCCTTGAGTAGAGCTCAGTTCATAGTTGTTGGGAAATAAGGGCTTCATTTTTAGCTGTTTTGAGTTGATAATCACCACTGTACCACAAATCAATATGAAAAAAACTAACTTACTATCTTGTTAAATGTGTACATGAAGGATGTTGTTCATACTATATTTAGTGAGTATGATAAAAAGCAATAGATATATCTTCTGTTATGCAAATTTTATTTGCTATTATTAATCAATGTGGAGAATATGTTCTCTTAAAAGTAATATATATCTTTTCTAACTTCACTTGGTTACATTATTGTAAATGTGTAAAAAAATCTTAATTTAGGAGATTATATATTTATTTCATTAATTTTCTTGTTTAAATACATTTTAAAAGATTGCATGATTTCTTTAGAGAAATCTATCACTCTTGATGCTGTGGAAGTAGTTTGAGAAACATTGAGTCTTTTTTTAGAATGTATAATGGTTGTAACCTGCCACGGACTGGCCCACTGGGAGTACCATGACCGTAGGAGAATCAGGGCTTGGGTAGTCAGGAAGGCAAGGATTCGGCGACTGACAGACAGACAACAAACACACTCAAAAGTGGTTTGAATCTGCTGCAATTTTACTTCTGCAAATCAGTAGTTTATATACAGAAAAGAAAACTATCAAGTCATACAGGGAACAACAAGAGCTTGGCAATAATTCAATTACAACATCTTTAAAAATCATAAAGCACACAGTTACTAGTCGGCGCTAGACATATCCCTTCACTCACAAGAACTTTATGACCTAAAGAGCAGTCTGTGTTTTATAAACTTAGTACAGTCCCTAGACTTGTGAAGGCTTCTTTGCGGTTGCGGCTGTGTCCTTCATCTTTATCTCAGCCGCTCACTAGTTTATTATGAGCTTCTACTTTTTTGGTTCTCATGACCCATTTAGCCAATTTTGATGCTGCAGATCCTCCCTAAGTATTTCTTCAGTTCTTTACCATATATCTCCTCTAATATAAAACTTTTTTACCTGCTGGAATATGGACTCTTGTACTTTTACACTTGTCAGGGGAAGGAGTTCTGCTGTAGTCCTTAAGTTTCCCATGCTGAACTTCCTAAACAGAGGGGCCCACCATCTGCCTCTTATGAAATAATGTTTTCTGCCATAAATCTCTTTAGTTGGGATTCCTAGTGGGTGAGTGTTCATTCCCTAGAAGTGCCTGAGATATTATACTTTCTATTATCTAGCGGCTTGAGGCTTGAGGTCTTTAAGGAATAGTTCATTCTGCTATATCTAAATAAGGTCCATGTCTAGCTTCCCCTTTCCTCCACAGTTCACAACCCAAGCATTCATTAATTTTGGCTGTGTTTTATAGATTAATTAGAACATTATCAGAAAAGCAGTTATACAGAACCCATAGCCCAGGGAGCTCATGATCTCTGAAGCACATCTCCTTCGAGAACGAGACATAACACGGGTATTCTGCCAGGGACCTCCAGGGAGCTTAGTCCCGTGGGACACGTATCTCTGTCCGCTATTATTGCCATAATTGTTCATGTCACACGGATGACACTGGAGTTGGTGTGGCAGTAACCTACCAGACTTTAATGAGAAAAAGAGAAAAAGAATGGCCACACACTTTCAATCAGGCTCACTTTTCTATTTCTAGCTTTATAAACCAGCAAGAGAGAAATGTCTCTTGATTTCACTAGTTCTCCTGCAATGTTAATTACAAAGACATGTAACAATAATGAGGAGACAGTCTCAGCATCTGCACAGAGCCTGAATTTGCCTTAAATCTTTCTCAAATAGATATTTCATTAGTGCTTGATAAAATTTCAATGAGAATTGTGTTCATGTGAACATGAGGGAAAGTTTTAATTTTTTTCCATTTTTTTTTTTGAGACAGGGTTTCTCTGTGTAGTTTTGGTACCTGTCCTGGATCTTGCTCTGTAGACTAGGCTGGCCTTGAACTCAAGAGATCCACCTGGCTCTGTCTCCTGAGTGCTGGGATTAAGGTGTGTGCCACCACTGCCTGGCAAGGGAAAGATTTTTACCATTTTTTTTTTTACATAGCTCTAAAGAAAGAAGCTCTTACTGGTCTGTAGTACATAAATATGCCTTGTTTACTAAGAGTACAAAACTTGTACTATTATTTTTCAATGTAAGAAGGCAGGAACATCACCCATGCTTTCCTTGATGGTGGGTGAAGAAGTGTCACTTAACTTGTACATAGGTACTGTTGGAGCACCCTGTACTCTTGAATATATGACCGATATAACAAAATCAGTCAACTTGAGTTGTAATTTATTTGGGGGAATCAGTTAACTTTAAATTGTGAGTGTAAACATTGAACTGTAAGATTTTGCAGTTATCCCCCAGTAATTTTAATTTGTAAAAAGTATACAAATGATAAACTTACAAAACAAATCATCACTATTTGAAATTTAGACATTAGATATATGTGTAAATAAAAATGCAGTGGTTTACACACTTTGTAAACATATTGTGAGACTGAAATAAAAGATGCCATATTTCTGCAGTTCAACACATCTAAAACCAAACAAATACAAGACTTGAAATACAAATTATTACCTGATAAATGCAGTGTGCTAAGTGTAAAATCACAGACCTAGAAAGACACTGTCAGTTCACCACTACACTATAACCAAACATCAAACATTGTACATCTTCATAAAGAGATACAACACAAAAGGGCAAATTGATAGTGGCACAGGAATATTACAAGGATGGTTCCTGGCTGTGGAAAAATAGAAAGTTCACTCTTACTGGAGGAGTAGCTGTTTCTGGATTTTCTCTGCCAATTCTCTTCTGCTTACAAAAATCCACATATACAACTCTGTTAATGAAATTGTGCCTAAGCCGGGCAGTAGTAGTGCATGCCCAGTACCCAGGAGGCACCACTAGGTGGCTCTCTGTGAGTTCATGACCAGGCTGGTCTACAGAGTGAGATCCAGGACAGGAAGTAAAACTACACAGCAAAAGTCTGTCTGTAAAAATAAAACAACACTCCCACAGGCTCTCTTTCCCTCGACCCTCGCCCTTCATTACTTCCACTCATGTCCAGGCTGTACATGTAGATCTCAGTCATTTCTCCATCACTGGGTGATCCCCATGTCTTTCTTGAGGTCCTATTTTCCAGGTAGCCTCCCTGGTGATGTGAGTAGCAGTCCAGTCATCCTTGTTCCACATCTAGTATCTTCTATAAGTGAGTACATACCTTATTTGTCTTTCTGAGTCTGGGTTACCTCACTCAGGATGATTTTTCCTAGATCCATCCATTAGCCTGCAAACCTCATGATGTCATTGATTTTCTCTTCTGAATAGTATTCCATCATGTATATGCGCCACATTTTATTTATCCATTCTTCAGTTGAAGGGCATCTAGGTTGTTTCCAGGTTTTGGCTATTACAAACAATGCTGATATGAACATGGCTGAGCAAGTGCTCTTGTGATATGATTGAGCATTCGTTGGGCATATGCCCAAGAGTGATATAGCTGGATCTTGGAGGAGATTGATTCCCAATTTTCTAAGAAAGTGCCGTATTGATATCCAAAGTGGTTGTACAAGCTTGCATTCCCACCAGCAGTGGAGGAGAGTTCCCCTAGCCCCACATTCTCTCCAGCATAAGGTGTCTTCAGTGCTTTTGATCTTAGCCATTCTGACAGGCGTAAGGTGGTATCTCAAAGTTGTTTTGATTTGCATTTCCCTGATAATTAGAGATGTTGAGCAATTCCTTAAATGTCTTTCAGTCATTTGAGTTTCCTCTCTTGAGAATTCTCTGTTTAGTTCTATAGCCCATTTCTTAATTGAACTGTTGGTCATTCTGATGTCTAATATTTCTTGAGTTCTTTATATGTTTTGGATATCAGTCCTCTGTCAGATGTGGGATTGGTGAAGACCTTTACCCATTCTGTAGGCTGTTGCTTTGCCTTGTTGACCATATCCTTTGCTCTAAAAGCTTCTAAGTTTCAAGAGGTCCCATTGATTGATTGTTTCTCTTAGTGTCTGTGCTACTGGTGTTATATTTAGGAAGTGATCTCCTATGCCAATGCGTTCAAGACTACTTCCTACTTTCTCTTCTAACAGGTTCAGAGTAGATGGATTTATGTTGAGGTCCTTGATCCACTTGGACATAAGTTTTGTGCACAGTGACAGATATGGATCTATTTGCAGCCTTCTACACATTGATATCCAGTTATTCCAGCCCCATTTGTTGAAGATGCTTTCTTTTTTACATTGTACACTTTTGGCTTCTTTGTCAAAAATTATATGTTCATAGGTGTGCAGATTAATGTCAGGGTCTTCAATTCGATTCCATTGGTCTACACGTCGGTTTTTATGTGAATACCAAGCTGTTTTTATTACTGTAGAATTGTTTTATTGTACAGGATTCTTTTGGCTATCCTGGGTTTTTTGTTTTTCCATATGAAGTTGAGTATTATTCTTTCCAGGTCTGTGAGGAGTTGTGTTGGTATTTTGATGGGGATTGCAATGAATCTGTAGATTGCTTTTAGTAGAATTGCCATTTTTACTATGTTAGTCCTGCCTATCCATGAGCATGGGAGATCTTTCCATTTTCTGACATCTTCTTCAATTTCTAATTTCAGGGACTAAAAGTTCTTGTCATATAGGTCCTTCACTTGCTTGGTTGGTGTTACCCCAAGATATTTTATGTCATTTGTGGCTATTGTAAAGGGTGATGTATCTCTGATTTCCTTCTCAGCTTCTTTGTCCATTGTATATATGAGGGCTACTGATTTTTTTAGTTGATCTTGTATCCTGCTGTGTTGCTGAAGGTGTTTATAAGCTGTATCAGTTCCTTGGTTGAATCTTTGGGGTCACTCAAGTATACTATCATGTCATCTGCAAATAGGGAAAACTTGACTTCTTCCTTTTCAATTTGTATCCCCTTAATCTCCTCATGTTGTCTTATTGCTCTGGCTAGAACTTCAAGTACTATATTGATTCTAGCTGGATCAAGAACAGAGAGGGAGAACAAGGAATAGGAGACCATGTAAATGAAGACCATATGAGAAAAGGAAGAAACAAAGTGCTAGATAGGCCCACAGAAATCCACAAAGATACTCCCACATTAGACTGTTGGCAATGGTCAAGAGACAGTTGGAACTGAACTACTCTGGTGATGGGATGGCCGAACACCCTAATAGTCATGCTGGAGACCCAATCCAAGGACTAAGGGATCTGGATGCAGAGATTCTTGGCTAGGCCCCAGGTGGAGCTCCGGGAGTCTAATTAGTGAGAAAGAGGAGGGTTTTATATGAGCGAGAATTGTTGAAACCAAGGTTGGATAATGCACAGAGACAAATAGCCAAATGAATGGAAACACATGAACTATGAACCAAAGGCTGAGGGGCTCCCAACTGGATCAGACCCTCTGAATAGGTGAGGCAGTTGATTGGCTTGATCTGTATGGGAGACATCCAGGCAGTGGGACCAGGTCCTGTGCTCAGTGCATGAGCTGGCTGTCTGAAACCTGGAGCTTATTCAGGGACACTTGCCTCAGTCTGGGACAAGGGGACTGGACCTGCCTGGGCTGAGTCTACCAGGTTGATCTCAGTCCTCGGGGGAGGCTTTGCCCTGAGGGGAATGGAAGGGGGGCAGGAAGGTGGAGAACAAGGGAATCCGTGGCTGATATGTAGAACTGAATGGTATTGTAAAACAAAATAAAATGAAAAAAATAAATAAAAACAACAGCAACAAAAAAAATAAAATAAAATTGGGCCTAGATATAGCATTCTTTTCTTTTTTCTTTTTCTTGAAATAACATTTTTTATATAGTCCTATATGGTCTGGGGCTTGCTATGTTGTCCAGGCTTTCCATGATCTCATAAATTGCCTGAAGGTTCTGCCTCCCCAGTGCTGAGATTAGTCATACACGACCTCAACTTGTGATATGGATTTTTGTTGATGTCTAAATAAGAGTATCTGAAAAATGTTTTCAGATATTAGTTCCTCAGTCATCTTCATTTTTCCATTTTCCACATGGTTTATGTCATGGTTAAGTAGCCATGGGCTGATACCATTTGGCCTTCAAACTGGTTTCATCCAGTTCAGACCAGATTGAGCATATTCAAACCAGATTGAGTCAGTTGAGGCCATTGACAATTGGTTTGATCTGGTTCTGTATTTGGTGATAAATGCTGTGGCAGTTCAACTAAGTTTGAACAGGTATGGACTGGATTGATCTACTTTTCAACCTTTTGATCCTGTTGAGATGAATTAAAAGAGGTTTGATGTGACTCAGTCCTATTTGATTCAGGTTAAAAAGGTTTGATCCAGTTCAGATCAGTTCAGTCTTATTTGATCTGGATCAGAATAGATTGAGGTAGCACAGAATGTTTCATAAAAGGTCATTCTGGTTTTTTTTTTTTTCAATTTTGTATTCATTGCTCAGTTATTAACTGCTTTTAATTTCATTCAGGTCAGTTTATATGGGTTTGACCTGGTTCAGACAAGGCCAGAAAGGATGGCTCTGCTGGTTATTTCCTGCTTTTTTCACCTGGCTGTTTCACTCAGGAATTTTATTAGGATATCTTACTACAAATTTTTATCTAAAATTTCCTGAGCTTTGCTTTTTCCTCTTCTTCATTTAGAGAAATGGTAGAACATGAAAAAAATTCTGATCGTGTACATTTAGCATCAAACCTTGACAAACTACTGAAGGCTTTATTGTATGTTTTATTTGACCTCATTTGCTGGAGGCCTTCCTGAAGACTGTTTTGTAGGCCTAGACAGATGTGTGAAATCAGCACCAGGAAGAGACTGTGACCACCTGTTGTTGTTCAAGCAAGTGGCCCAGAATAGCTTGAGTAGTCATTATTTATACAGTTTCAATGGTTTGCATGAACAGTTTTGCAAACAAGTTTTTCATTCTATGAAGAATCAAATGATTACAATACAATGATTACAATAATTAGAGATTTGTTCCTTGTTTCCTGTCCCTTTGTCTCCCAACTCCCAAAGGGTAGCCATTACCCATTTGATGTATATCTCTAACATCTGAAATGTAAGCAATGCAACAAGCTACAAAGTGACTATTCTAATTAAGCATGCCTACAAGTAGAACATTATGCCCATTTGACAGCACATGCAGTGACAACATCATGCCAGAAAAGCAACATTTTTTATATTTCTGGTTAATACTTACATCTGCTTGGATGTGGGTACTCACAGTCAGTTCAACAGCCAAAGCTGGATCAATCAATTCTCTGTTTTGTATTGTTCTTTCACTTCTGGGGGAATACCAGATTTTTCCATTTACCCTAAAATCAAAATAACCTGGAGACTTAAAATTAATGGCTGGCATTTCCTGTCACTTGTCTTCCTTCCTTCCTTCCTTCTTTCCTTCCTTCCTTCCTTCCTTCCTTCCTTTCTTTCTTTTCTTTTTCTTCTTTTTTTTTTTTGGTTTTTCAAGACAGTGTTTCTCCATGGGATTTTGGTGCCTATCCTGGATCTCTCTCTGTAGACCAGGCTGACCTCAAACTCAAAGAGATTCACTTGGCTCTGCCTCCTGAGTGCTGAGATTGAAGGTATGTGCCACTGCCACCTTGCCCTTGTCCTTATTTCTATCTCCCTTAACTTATTGTATATTTGTACAGTTATTGGAAATGAGAGAAAGGTGGGATTCTATGATTCTGCCTCTTTCCCTGTCACTTATTTGTTCATATTTAGGTCCTGATATCATCTATTTCACAGCATTTCTTTAAAGCTCCTTTGGTTAAAAATATTCTTCTCAGAACAGTTATGCAAATGGGTCATATTAAAGTTCATGATCTCCTGTGGATCATTTAGGCTAGCTTCCTGCTGTGCCAGAATGGCAACATTCTATTTTTAGGAAGCTTGGATCCATTATCACACCTGAAATATCAAAGACATTAGAGGCTGAATCAGCTCCACTGTATATTTTTAGCAACATTCCCTTAGGGTCACTCAAAGGGGTAACATTAGGGGGAAGTTTTTTCTTTGCAATGGCTATCTCAACTTTGATTGGCAAAGTGAAAATAAAAGCAGTCATTACTATGGCTTGCATAGGAAAAGCAAGGAGAGCACATAGCACATAAGTTCCCAGGTTAATGCCCAGAATTATGAAGTAAAATGTCCACAGGTTGTTAATAAGTATGACATGGTCTCTGGTCAAAAATCCATAAGAAAGTACATTCCAATGAAGTGAAACTTGTTTTATTTAGAAGGTTAGAAGAAATTAGTTTAGCACTTGATATGGCAAGATACTACCTGGTGCTGTTTTTTGACAGAGTGACATGGTATGGGAGTCAATGGATGTTTGTTTGTCTTTGCAAAACTCTGACAGGAAAACACATGGTTGGGTTTAGGAGGAAGAAGGATCTCCTGCTCTGGGATGGATATGCTGCTGTTGAGCATGTTATGAATTACTTGCACATCTCTCTGACTGGTGCCAACAGCTGTGTCACATAGAGGGATATCAGCATCATAATTATTGAGTTCCCAGGCCCAGAAACTTGGTGGGAAAAGAACTGATTTTAGTGCACAGGCCCAGATTATAGTCCATTTGGCAGAATCAAGATTCTCAGTCACATTTCATTCACAATCAAGGGCAGAGAGAAACAAATATGTAAGACAAATTAATAAATGGCTTTATTAATAAAAAAGAAAACAGAGCCAGATATTGGGTTAATTCTGAAAGATCAGAGAGACAGAAAAAGCCTCAGCCAACTTCATCTTGACAACTCCTCAGCCAATCCTGTTTCCATGGATCCTCATATTGAAAGCCTCTGAGCATGGTGATATTTTATTTGTGCTGAAATGTGGTGATATTTTATTTGTATGTTAATAAATAAAGTTTGCCTGGGGTTCAGAGGAAATAGCAATCCACTTTAAGCAAAACAAAAATCAGGTAGTAGTAGGGACACACTCTTAATCCAATCACTTTGCAGGCAGGGTCTCGGTGTGTTCAAGGCCATACTAGGAAACAGAGCCAAGCATGGTGATGGATGCCTTTAATTTCAGTACCAACCATAGAGACCTGGAGGTCTGTACAGACAGGCAGTGACAAGGAAGTGAAGTAGCTGGGCTAACAGCCAAAGAGAGGGCAGAACAGCAAGACAATAAAAGTGTGGGTAGACAGGAAGTCATGGCATTTGGGAAGATGCAGAGCTGGTGAGGTAAAGTTGGTTGGTGGCTCTCACCATTTCCCTGATCTCTAAGGCTTTCACCCCTATCGTTGGTTCAGTGTTTTTTTTAATTTAATAAGATGGCTTAGAAATTTGACTACATTTGGTATCCAACTGTGGGACAGGAATTCATAAAAAGCCACTTGGCTGTGGCCTTGCAAGCCCCAGCTCAGCTGGAGCAAATGGCCAGAGATGCACTAGGCTGTAACTGCAAGGGGCCATAGCTGCAAGCGGCCAAACTAACTGGGGGTTTACAGAGCCCCTGGCTCAGGCCTGAATACATGGCCAGACTTTCTTTAGCTTTTAGCTTTTTTTCTCCTGGTAGATAGTAGGTTCTTTCTCTCTCTCTCTCTCTCTCTCTCTCTCTCTCTCTCTCTCTCTCTCCCTCTCTTTCTGGATTCCATTTTGGACTGCCACCACACTAGGAAGCTGCTTTGAAATTCCCTCAAATTTCTAATGTTCTACAAAGAACTGATAAGTAAGTTAAGATATCTTAACAGGAGAAACTATTTGAAAGAGAATTTTTTCCCAAAGTAAAAAATGGGAAACATTTTTACAATGGAAGGAAATTAGTCTTTCTTTGATAACACATTAAGGAATCTAAAAATGGAACAATTAAATAAGAGGATAATCAATGTTTATGGGATGTATGTAACATCAATTATGAATATTGTTTGTTTAATTATCCTTATTTTAGTATTAAATAGATTGGTCAATTTAAGTGCCAAGATAAAAGCTTTAGAAAAAACTGTTAAAATAACTTATAGAGAAATTCAGACCCAGTCAGAAGAATTTAAATATATAGTTATTTCAAGATTGAATTATGTGGTTACAGAGAGACAGCCTGTTTTCAAACAACCAAACTTAATCTATCTGGTAATCTTATAGGGATTACCTGTTCAAAGCCATTTACAAGCTAATTGCACTCCAGTGGAAATATTATGTTTAAGGACATTTAAGGAAGTGTCATATGGCAGTAGGTTCATGAAAAAATAAAGAAAGAAATGAAAGACTTCCTAAAATTCAGTGAAAGTGAATGTACTACATACCCAAACTTATGGAACACTATGAAGGCAGTGCTAAGAGGAAAATTCATAGCACTAAATGCCCACATAAAGAAGTTGGAGAAATCTCACACTAGTGACTTAACAGCACATTTGAAATCTCTAGAACAAGAAGAAGCAAAGTCACCCAGGAGGAATAGATGCCAGGAAATAATCAAATTGAGAGCTGAAATCAATAAAATAGAAGCAAAGAGAACAATACAAAGAATCAATGAAACAAAGAGTTGGTTCTTTGAGAAAACCAACAAGATAGACAAGCCCTTATCCAAACTAACCAAAAGGCGAGAGAGAGCATCCAAATTAGCAAAATAAAAAATGAAAAGGGAGACATAACAACTGACAATGAGGAAAACCAGAGAATCATCAGATCATACTTCAAAAACCTGTATACAACAAAACTGGAAAATCTCAAAGAAATGGACAATTTTCTGGATATGTACCCCATACCAAAGTTAAATCAAGACCAGATAAACTATTTAAATAGACGAATAACACCTAAGGAAATAGAAACAGTCATTAAAATTCTCCCAACTTAAAAAAAAGCCCAGGACCAGATGGTTTCAACGTAAAATTCTACCAGATCTTCAAAGGAGAGATATTACCAATACTCTTTAAATTGAACACAATAGAAACAGAAGGAACATTACCAAACTCCTTCTATGTGGCTACAATTACCCTGATTCCTAAACCAAACAAAGATGCAACAAGGAAAGAGAACTACAGACAAATCTCCCACATGAACATTGATGCAAAAATACCCAATAAAATATTGGCAGACTCCAAGAACACATCAAAACAATTATCCACCATGATCAAGTAGGCTTCATCCCAGACATGCAAGAGTGATTCAACATATGAAAGTCTGTCAATGTAATACACCTTATAAACAAAGTGAAAGAAAAAAACCAAATGATCATCTCACTAGATGCTGAAAAGGCCTTTGACAAAATCCAACAGCCTTTCATGATAAAGGTCTTGGAGAGATCAGGAATACAGGGAACATACCTAAACAAAATAAAGGTAATTTACAGCAAGCCAACAGCTAATAATAAAGTAAATGGAGAGAAACTCAGAGCGATTCCAAGAAAATCAGGAACAAGACAAGGGTGTCTACTCTCCCCATACTTATTCAAAATAGTACTTGAAGTTCTAGCCATAGCAATAAGACAACATGAGGAAATCAAGGGGGATACAAATTGGAAAGCAAGAAGTCAAGCTTTCATTATTTGCAGATGACATGATAGTATATATAAGTGAACCCAAAAATTCAACCAAGGAACTCATACAGCTTATAAACATCTTCAGTAATGTGTCAGGATACAAGATTAACTCAAAAAAATCAGTATCCCTGCTATATACAAATGACAAATGGGCTGAGAAAGAAGTCTCAGAATCATCACCCTTTACAATAGCCAGAAATGATATAAAATACCATGGGGTAATTCTGACCAAGCAAGAATAAAGAAATTGAAGAAGATATCAGAAAATGGAAAGATCTCCCATGATCATGGATAGGTAGGAATAACATAGTAAAAATGGCAATCTTACCAAAAGCAATCTACAGATTCAATGCACTCCCCATCAAAATCACAACACAATTCTTCACAGACCGAGAAAGAACAATACTCAACTTCATATGTGAAAACAAAAAACCCGGGATAGCCAAAAGAATCCTGTCTAATAAAACAACCTCTAGAGGCATCATGATCCCTGACTTCAAGCTCTACTATAGAGATATAGTAATAAAAACAGCTTAGAGGCTAGGTAATAGTGGTGCACACCTTTGATCTCAGCACTCAGGAAGCAGAGGCAGGAGGAATTCTGTGAGTTGGAGGCCAGCCTGGTCTAAACAAAGAAACCCTATCTCAGAAAAACAACAGCTTCGTACTGGCATAATATCCAACATGTGGACCAATGGAACTGAACTGAAGACCCTGACATTAATCCACACATCATGAACATATGATTTTTGACAAAGAGGCCAAAACTGTACAATGTAAAAAGAAAGCATCTTCAACACATGGTACTGACATAACTGGATGTCAACATGTAGAAGACTGCAAATAAATCCATATCTGTCACCTTGCACAAAAAAAAGTCCAAGCGGATCAAAGACCTCAACATAAATCCAGTTACTCTGAACCTGATAGAAGAGAAAGTAGGAAGTAGTCTTGAACGCATTGGCATAGGAGATCACTTCCTAAATATAACACCAGTAGTACAGACACTGAGAGCAACAATTAATAAATGGGACCTCTTGAAACTGAGAAGTTTTGTAGGGCAAATACATGGTCAATAAGACAAAAATGATAGCCTACAGAATGGGAAAAGATCTTCACCAACCCCACATCTGACAGAGGGTTGATATCCAGAATATATAAAGAACTCAAGAAATTAGACATCAAAATACCCAAAAGTCCAATTAAAAAAATAGGCTATAGAGCTAAACAGAGAATTCTCAACAAAAGAAGCTCAAATGGCTGAAAGACATTTAAGGGATTTCTCAACATCCATAATCATCATGGAAATGCAAATCAAAATGACTCTGAGATACCACCTTACACCTGTCAGAATGGCTAAGATCAAAAACACTGAAGGCAGCTTATGCTGGAGAGGATGTGGAGCTAGGGGAACTCTCCTCCACTGCTGATGGGAATGCAAACTTGTACAGCCACTTTGGAAATCAATATGGTGCTCTCTTAGAAAATTGGGAATCAGTCTCCCTCAAGACCAGCTATACCACTCATGGGCATATACCCAAGAAATGCTCAGTCATACCACAAGGACACATGCTCAACTATGTTATCAGCATTATTCATAAGAGCAAGAACCTGGAAACAATCTAGATGCCCCTTACGTGAACAATGGATAAATAAAATGTGGTAATACACATAATGGAGTACTTACTCAGCAGAGAAAAACAATGACATCATGAGGTTTGTAGGCAAATGGATGGAACTAGAAAATATCCTGAGTGAGGTAACCTAGGCTCAGAAAGACAAACATAAGTAGATACTAGATGTAAAGCAAAGGAAAACCAGACTGCAACTGAAAACTCCAGGGAAGCTACCTAGTAAAGAGGTCCCTAAGAAAGACACAGGAATTGCCCAGCGACAGAGAAATGGATGATATCTACATGACCAAATTGGGGGTAGGGGGTAATGGAGGGCAAGGGTTGGGGGAAAGAGAGCTTAGGGAAATGGGAGATCCCAGCTGGATCAGGAATAGAGTGGGAGAACAAATAAAGAGATACCATGATAAATGAAGACTCCATGGGAATAGGAAGAAGCAGAGTGCTAGAGAGGTCCTCAGAAACACACAAAGGTGACTCCACTATAGACTACTGGCAATGGTTGAGAGAAAGCCCCAGCTGACCTACTCTAGTGATCAGATGGCCGAACACCCTAACTGTCATGATAGAACTCTCATCCAGTGACTGATGGAAGCAGATGCAGAGATCCACAACCAGGCTCCAGGTGAAGCTCCAGGAGCCCAATTGATGAGAGGAGGGATTATATGAGCAACAGATGTGAAGACCATTGTTGGAAAAACCACAGGGACAAATTGTCAAACTAGCAGAAACATATAAAGTGTGAACCAATAGCTGAGGAGTCCCCATGGATCTGGACTAGGCTCTCTGGATAAGTGAGACAGTTGATTAGCTTGAACTGTTTAGGGCACCCCCAGGCAGTGGGACTGGGACCTGTCCTTAGTGCATGAGCTGGCTTTTTGGAATCTAGGGCCCATGCTGAGATATTTTGCTCAGCCTTGGTGCAGGGATTAGGGGATTGGACTTGCCTCAACTGAATGTACCAGGCTCTGCTGACTCTCCAGGGAAGACCTTGCCTTGGAAGAGGTGGGAATGGCGGATGGATTGGGGGGGAGGCTGGAGGGAGGAGAGAGGAAGGGGGAATCCGTGGCTGATATATAAAATGACTAGAAAATCTCATATAAAAAAGAAAAAAAAACCCACATCAATAGTAAAGTTTTAAAAAAGGATTTTCCATTACCTGACAAGGTGCCAAGGAAATTGTAAGGAAATGTTCTACTTGTTCTTTTTACAATCAGACTCTGCTACCAGCAGGATGTAACCAAAAGGGTACTTAGAGGAATGAAATCTGGCATATGGATGTGTTTCACTTTGCAGAATTTGGAAAACTGAAATACGCACACCACACCGTTGATACTTACTCATGATTTCAATGGGAAAGTGCTCTGAGCTCTGAACAGGCTGATTCAGTAATCAAGCATTTGCTATAAGTTATAGCCATCCTGGGTATGCCTGCACAAATTAAAACTGACAATGCTCCAGCATATGTCTCTGGTAAAATGAAACTTTTATTTGCTAATTACAATATAAAGCATATTACAGGTATAACACATAATCCTACAGGCCAAGAAGTCATAGAAAGATCAAATAGAACTTTAAAGGATATGCCAAATAATCAGAAAGCTGTAACAAAACCCACAGAAATAGATTACATAATGCTCTACTACATTTAAATTTTCTTAATGCTAATGAGAAAGGAACAACAGCTGCAGAGAGACTTTGGATAATAGAAAAAAACTGCAGAATTAAATCAGCCTATATACTTTAAAGATGTGCTGACCTCAGAATAGAGACCAAGATATGTGTTACATTGGGGGTGAGGTTTTGCTTTTGTTTCTACAGGAGAAGATAAACTATGGATATCATAAAAATTGATAAAGGTTCAATTTGAACAAGAGAGATCACTTAATTAGCAGCATGACCATCTAATTTAAACTAATTTATACCATTAACAAATGCTTTTCATTTAATCAGATATAACTTGCCAAAAGGGAAACTCCACAAAGTTAAGTTTGGGGAAGGGTTTTTATTTTTGTCTTTCAGAATAAAGACTAAGGAATCCGAAGAACACTGGACAAATGCGACATCTGAAGAAAAAAAAGGACAAATCATCTAGAAAAAAAATGTCCCAAGAAAAAGAGTAAATTGGCATATTGGTTTATCACATACAAAATTTCATAAGTCTTCCCAAATGTTTCTGCTCTTCTCTACAGACAGTTAACACTATTGGTCTTCTTGTAGTCCCAGTTCAATTAAAAATTAAATCTGGCTTTGGAGTTGGAGAATGGCTCTCCCCTTTTCTAAACCCAAGCATGTTGTTAAAAGGAAAATGCAAAATCTCTGTATCATGTGAGAAGAAAGAGCCATCTTCTGATATGGGACAGAAGAAAACAAAAAAAAATTGCCACTAATTTCAATTCTTTGGTTCTATTTTGATTCTTTAAACCTTTCTTAAGGTATGAATTTTATTTCAAAATTTTGTAAGATTAATATATATATATATATATATATATATATATATATATATATATATATATTTTAAACTTTTGTTGTGATATTCGTGGTCATGTAAAGTACTAATTAATTCTAGAAAAAAAGGCATCATTTAGCCCCCTATACATGTTTTTATGTTCAAGTCTCTATCAGTTTTCTGCAGAGAATCATGTCTAGGCCTGTCAGCGAATTTGAAGTCTCCAGAAAGATGATGGGGCTCTACAGTGATTCTATGTGGAAAATAATAATTCCACTAGGCTGATGAACATCACCCAAAGATCAGCTTTGGACTATAAAACTGCTCAGAACAGTTTTGAGATGGCTAGCTGAGATGATCCAGTCTCACAGACTCTTCAAACAAGGACTTGAGATAAGCCCTGCACTTTGGCATTATGCAGAGACTGGACAACAGATGATATAGCTAACTCTCCTGGAATTTGACAATTAAACCAAAAAATTTTCTTTTCAGGACCCCTAAAGATGCCTTCACCCACAAACAGCACGAAGCAATTTTAGGAACACAACATTCACATTCCCAAGAGGTGTAGTGAGTTGGCTGGTGTTTGGTCTTTCAATGGGTTTCAGATTTGGGATAGTTGTCATAGTTTAGGAGGGTTGATTACAAGTTGTTGTTAATGGTCAGGAAAAGGGCTAAACAAAGGAGATTAGATTAATGGTTCTTGTTTGAAAAAAAAGAAAATAAAAAAGTGGATATGGACTGTGGTGGTATTCTAATTGTACTGAAATGTGATTTTGATTGTATGTTAATAAATAAAGTTGCCTGGGGGTCAGAGCTATTAGAGCCATAGACAGAGTGTGGCGGTGGTGGCACACGCCTTTAATCCCATAGATCTCTGTGTGTTCAGGGATACAGCCAGCATTGGAGACATATGCCTTTAAGACCTAGGGGGCTGTACATTCAGACAGTGACGAGGCAGTCACATGTTTGGGTTTACAACCAATGAGAAGGCAAAACAATAATACTATAAAAAAGACATACAGACAGGAAGTAGCCCTCTTTCGGGAACCTGGGACACCGCAGGTGGAAGGGTGAGATTTTAGCTCTGAGCTCTGACCTCTCGGCTTTCTCTTTTACATTGTTTCTGTGTTTCTTATTTAATAAGACGGTTGGTTACATCAATATCTGGTGCCCAACGTGACAAGAATCCATTAAAAACCACTTGGCTTGGTGGCAGGTCCGCTTTCCCGCAAGGGCGGCAGGTGGCCAGCGGTGGCAGGCGGCCTGCTGTGGCAGGCAGCAGCCGGTGGCGATCGGCTTCTTAGTCCGAGCGGCAGCTTCTTAGCCTGGGTCTAGATCTGCTTGACCTCAGGCTGGACTATCGGTGAGCTGCTTGCTTAAATCCTGCTTGCTTAAAGCCGGTGTTACAGGTGTTACAAACAACTCAGACCTGCCCTGCCGAACAGGGCCCTGCCTGTAAAGCCAACACACGTGGTCGGAGCTTAAGGAAGCCAGACCCAAGCCTTGACTTGGCACAAGAGGGAACACGTGGCTGGATTTAAGCTTTAGCCGGCTACGCTTTCTTGTGCGTTCTCTCTCTCTCTCTCTCTCTCTCTCTCTCTCTGGATTTACACCTGGGACACTAGGTGGCTGCTTTGAAAATCCCCTCGGATTTCTACTGTTCTACACAGATTTGGTAAGGCATAACATATCAGATATTTTAAAGGAAACTATCTAAAAGAGAAATTTTTTCCACATTAAAAAACAAATGGGTTTTATGTGTACATTGGAAGAAAAATTGGTTTTTGTTCGAAATTTTAGGCAGTCTGACAATGGAACAACTATATAATATTAGTATTGGTGGAATTATGCAGCTTATCACTATGCTAATCCACATTTTAATATTTAAAAAGATAGTTAATTTAAGTGCCAGGATAACAGCTTTAGAAGAATGTGTTAAAATTGTAAAAATTCAGACAGAAGAAATTAACAGTGAAGTTGTTTCAAGTCAGGATCATAAGGTTGCAGAAAGAAAGCCTGTTTTCACACAGTCACCCTTAATTTATCCTGTAACCATACAGCAGATGCCTGATCAAATGGCTACACAAAATATTTGGGCTCCAATTGAAATGTTGGATTTAAAAAGGTTTAAGGAGGCAATAGTATCTTATGGCATGCATTCCCCATATGTAAAGCAAATGTTAAACGCTTGGTCAACATATAATAGGATAGTACCACAGGACTGGCGGGATCTTGCACAAGGTGTTCTGGAACCCAGCCAGAGACTTCAATTTCTGACCTGGTTTAAGGAGGAGGTTAAAAACGTAGAAAAACAATGGAGGGATAAAGGAATACAAGTTTGCCAGGATCAGCTTATTGGAGAAGGCCAATATGCTTCAATACAAACACAATGTTTATATGATGTCCAAACCCTAATTTTATGTCGAATGGCAGCCTTGAATGCATGGGACAGAGTTGAGGAACCAGGAAAAAAATCTGAGTCATTTACAAAGGTGATGCAAGGCCCAAAAGAGTCTTTTACAGATTTTTTACAAAGACTGGCTTCAGCAGTAAGGAGAATGGTCTCGGATTCAGGAGCTGGTAAGGCAATAATTGAATCTTTGGCCTTTAAGAATGCAAATGCAGCATGCAAAAGAATAATCAAGCCATTAAGTGCAACATCTGCACCTATGGAAGATTGGATTAGAGAAACAATTAATGTTGAGGCTGATGAGCATGATGATATGTGGGTAGGAGAAGTAATTTCAAAAGGTTTGAGGAGTGTTAGATGTTTTGGATGTGTAAAGCAAGGACATTTGAAAAGGGACTGTAAAGCCGGGCGTTGGTGGCGCACGCCTTTAATCCCAGCACTCGGGAGGCAGAGGAAGGCGGATCTCTGTGAGTTCGAGGCCAGCCTGGGCTACAGAGTGAGATCCAGGAAAGGCGCAAAGCTACACAGAGAAACCCTGTCTCGAAAAACCAAAAAAAAAAAAAAAAAAAAAAAAAAAAAAAAAAAAAAAAGGGACTGTAGACAGGTCATTCCTAGAAAAAATGTTTCTTCAAGGAACAATGGCAACAGAATGCCCCTTCCTTCTGGAGTATGCAGAAGGTGTGGTAAGGGAAAACACTGGACCAATGAATGTAGATAAACAAAGGACAGACAGGGTAATCCTTTGCCTCAGTCTTCGGGAAACTCCCAGAGGGGCCTCACGCAGGCCCCGGTTGCAAATCTAGTTTAAACCTTTCCTGGAGCCATAGAGGAAATCCCTGCTCTGAGCGATTAAATAACCATATGCCTATTGAAATAAATCATGCTGGTCAGGATGATGAAACAGAGAGAATAGCAAATTCAGGAGAAAACATAAAGAAAAATTTTTGGCAAACTTCTATTAATGAACAAAGACCAAAATTAACGATAAAAATAAATGGTGTTTTGTTGTCTGGTCTGGTAGACACAGGTGCAGACGTTACCATAATTGCACCAGAATTTTGGCATCCAACTTGGCCTCTTCAGGAGGTAAACGTTCAACTGTTAGGAATTGGGACATTATCTCAGGTGAAACAGAGTGCAAGATGGCTCGAATGTATAGGTCCAGAAGGACAGAGAGGAAAATTAAAACCATATGTGGCTAACATAACTATGAACCTGTGGGGTCAAGACTTGTTGCAACAATGGAATACTCAGATTAACATCCCTCTAATCTCAGAAACAAATCATAAACTAGCACATGTTACTGAGAGAAATATTAGAAGATATTGTTCTAATGAGTGGTCACCAGCCATCCATATTATACAAGAACAGGGCACAATAACTGATGATCTTCCAAAGACACCAACAGCTCTACCTTTAAAATGGTTAACAGACAAGCCTGTATGGGTCCAGCAATGGCCTTTAACAACAGAGAAACTCCAGGCTTTAGAAGAGCTGGTAGAAGAACAGTTAAATGCTCAGCATATTGAAGAATCAACCAGCCCTTGGGATTCTCCTGTATTTGTTATTAAAAAGAAATCTGGTAAATGGAGAATGGTAACAGACCTTAGAGAAATTAACAAAGTAATTCAGCCAATGGGCTCTCTACAATCTGGGATGCCTTTGCCTACTCTGTTACCTAAAGGATGGCCTTTCATAGTTATTGATTTAAAAGACTGTTTCTTTTCAATACCCTTACAAGAAAAAGACAAAGAAAGATTTGCTTTTACAGTGCCTACTTATAATAATTCTCAACCGGTTAAAAGATTTCAATGGAGGGTCCTCCGACAGGGAATCTTTAATAGCCCAACTCTGTGCCAATACTTTGTACAACAGCCATTGAAAGTGATACGTAAAAAATTTCCTAAATCTATAATTTATCATTATATGGACGATATTTTACTAGCTGACTCATATGCAGATACTTTAGAAATAATGTTTGAAGAAGTAAAGAAAATTTTGCCTTGCTGGGGATTACAAATTGCTCCTGAAAAGATACAAAGAGGAGATTCTATTAATTATTTAGGATATAAAATAGAGCTACAAAAAATTAGACCCCAAAAGGTGCAAATTCGGAGGGATAGACTACAGACTCTTAATGACTTTCAAAGATTATTTGGAGATATTTCTCATCTACGAACTATTGTTGGGGTAAAAAATGATGAACTGACTAATTTGTTCAAAACCTTAGAAGGTGACAAGGACTTAAATAGTCCAAGAGAATTATCACCTGAAGCTGAGAAAGAATTGGCCTTGGTAGAAAAGAAAGTGCATGAAGGACACGTGGATCGTATTGATCCAAAGCTGGATTGCATTTTGGTTATTTTACCTTCTAGGCGTTCTCCTACTGGAATATTAATGCAGAGGGAAGATATTATATTGGAATGGATATTTTTACCAAATAAACCAAATAAAAAATTTAAAACTTATGTGGAAAAAAAATCTCTGACTTGGTTTACAAAGGAAAATTGAGACTTCATCAATTAGCAGGCATAGACCCAGCAGAAATTGTCGTACCATTAACTAAGGAGGACATTGAAAAATTATGGACAGAAAGTGAACCTTGGCAAAGAGCTTGAAATAATTTTTTGGGAGAAATTAACAGCAAATATCCCAAAAGCAATAGAATTGATCTTATAAAGAGAGCTGATTGGATCTTGCCTTGAATTGTATGGCAAAAACCCATATCTGGAGTTTGTACATTTTATACAGATGCCAACAAAGAAGGAAAGGCAGGTTTCAAATCAGAAAATTTAAGTAAAGTGGTTCAAAGTCTGTATAATTCAGTTCAAAAATCAGAACTGTATGCTATTTTGTTGGTATTAATGGATTTTTCAGAACCTCTCAGCATAGTAACTGACTCTCAGTATGCTGAAAGAGTGGTGTTACATATTGAGACTGCAGAATTTACCCCTGATGCTTCAGAATTAACTTCACTATTTATTCAATTACAAGATACAATCAGGAAAAGGAATCATCCTTTATATATAACTCACATTCGATCCCATACTGGTCTGCCAGGCCCTCTAGCACAAGGCAATGATGAGATTGATAAATTATTGATAGGAAATGTGCTGGAGGCCTCAGAATTTCATAAAAAGCATCACGTCAATAGTAAAGGTTTAAAAAAGGATTTTTCCAGAACCTGGCAACAAGCCAAAGAAATAGTAAAGAAATGTCCTACTTGTTCCTTCTACAATCAAACGCCATTACCAGCAGGATGTAACCCAAAGGGTACTCAGAGAAATGAAATCTGGCAGATGGACGTGTTTCACTTTGCAGAATTTGG
This sequence comes from Peromyscus maniculatus bairdii, assembly GCF_049852395.1. NCBI lineage: Eukaryota > Metazoa > Chordata > Mammalia > Rodentia > Cricetidae > Peromyscus > Peromyscus maniculatus. The sequence goes on from NC_134858.1 coordinate 429,324, forward strand.
AAAATTGAAATATGTACACCACACTATCGATACTTATTCAGGATTTCAATGGGCAACTGCTTTGAGTTCTGAAAAAGCTGATTCTGTAATCACTCATTTGCTAGAAGTTATGGCCATCATGGGTATACCTACACAAATCAAAACTGACAATGCTCCATCATATGTCTCTGTTAAAATGAAACAGTTTTTTGCTTATTACAATATAAAGCATATTACAGGCATACCACATAATCCTAGAGGTCAAGCAGTTATCGAAAGATCAAACAGAACTCTAATGGATATGCTAAGTAAACAGAAATGGGTAACAAAAACCCCCAGAAATAGACTGCATAATGCTCTTCTAACTTTGAATTTTCTGAATGCCAATGAGAAAGGAACAACAGCTGCAGAGAGACATTGGATAATAGAAAAAAACTACAGAATTAAATCAGCCTATATACTTTAAGGATGTGCTGACCTCAGAATGGAAACCAGGGTATGTATTACATTGGGGACGAGGTTTTGCTTTTGTTTCAACAGGAGAAGATAAGCTGTGGGTACCATCAAAATTGATAAAGGTTCGATTTGAACAAGAGAGACCTCTTAATTAGAGGAGGTGATAGTTCATCAACCAGCATGAACATCCAATTTAAACTAACTTGTATCAGTAACACATGTCTTTTCATTTAATCAGATAATAACTTGCCAAAAGGAAACATCCCCAAAATTAGTCTTGGGGAAAGGTTATTGTTTTTGTCTTTTAGGAGAATGAAGGTTAAGGAATTTGAAGAACACTGGACAAATGAGACTACTGAAGAAAAGGGACAAATCATCTATCCCAAGAAACAGAATGAAACGATGTATGGGTATATATTATCTAAAAAAAATTATGTCTTCCTAAATGTTCGTTTCTGCTTTTCTCTAAAGATTTAACACTATTGGTCTTCTAATAGTCCCAGTTCAATTAAAATTTAAAGCTGACTTTGGAGTTGGAGAATGGCTCTCTCCTTCTTTAAACTCAAGCATGTTGTTAAAAGGAAAATGCAAACTCCCTGTATCATGCCAGAATAAAATAGCCATCTTCTGCTATGGTACAGGACAAAGGCAAAATTAATTAAGGGACTATTCTATTACTAATCTCAACTCTTTTGATTCTATTCTGAGTCTTTAAACTTTTCTTAAAGTATAAATTTTATATCAAAATTTACAAGATTAATATATATATATATATATATATATATATATATATATATATATATATATACATTTTAAACTTTGTTAAGATATGAATGGTCATATAGAGTACTAACTAATTCTAGAAAAAAGGCTAGCTGCATATATATGTTTTTGTGTTTGAGTCTCTTATCAGTTTTCTGCAGGAAATCACGGCCAGGCCTAACATCAACTGAAGTCTCCAGAAAGAAGATGGGGCCCCACAACAACAACAATTCCACGTGGACAATAATAATATCATTAAGCTGACAAACATCATCCACAGATCAGCTTTGAACTACAAGGTGCTCAGAGCAATTTTGAGATGACTAGCTGAGATGATCCAGTCTCAAAGACTACTTGAATAAGGACTTGAGATAAACCCTGAACTTTGGCATTATACACAGGCTGGATAATGAAAAATATAGTTACCTTTCCTAGAATTTGACAATTAACCTAAAATTTTTCTTTAAGGATAAAGAAAACTTCGCCCATACTCAGCAGGAAGCAATTTTAAGAATAGGACGCCCACATTCCCAAAGAGGTGGTGTGGGGTGGGTGTTTTTTGCTCTTTTTAATGGGTTTTGGGTCTGGGATAATTTTCAGTATTTAGGGGGGTTGATTACAAGTTGTTGTCAAGGGTTAGGAAAAAGGCTAAGCAAAGGAGATTAGATTTAAGGTTCTTATTTTTAAAAAAGGAAGGAAAAGAAAGAAAAGAAAAAGACAATTACTAGTTTAAAATACTTTACATTGGATTGGATTGTTTTATATTGTATACAAATTTGAAACTGATATTGTTAGAAAATGCTATATGTATATTTCTAATTGTATTTATACCATTCATTTAACAATGTAATGCAAATTTCTGATCCTTGAATGTTATTATTACCAACTATTAGGATATAAAGAAATGAAAGTTAGTAGTTAGACATTACAATAGAACTTGTAGTCATATTAGATATATTTTAAAAATTGAGCAGAGATGTTTTAGACAGGTCATCTTCAAACCCTTCAGAGATCTACAGAATATGGCATTTAAAATGTTTTAATAACTTAGAAAATTTTTCTTTTTTGAGACATGTCGGCTCCTGGCAGTACCAATCTACTTCAGAGAAAATATGGGCATTGAAGAAACTGCATATGGAGTCAACTTTCATTGTGGCAAAAGTTAACCACTGGACAACAAAGTATCCTCGTATCAACAGGACAAAATGGACAGACAGAACATGAAACAAAGGACTACTGATTCTTGCCAAAACAAGTGTGGCTATGGCTTTATCAAAAGGCATCTTCTGAGGCCAGGACAATATGGCCCCATCCCTGAAGTGGCCTTCGCAATCGGGAAAAGGTACAGTGCCCTTTTCTCTGAAGGCAGCTTAACAGGCAGAGGGCCGATGGCTTCTGTTGTGCAATGGAACAGCAGCTGAAAGCTCATGCCTCTCGAAAGTAGACTGGCATTTAATAGAGGGATGTGGAGAAGAAGGGGATGCTGAGATGAAGCCATATATACACAGCCAAGAAGAATGAACAGCTGAATTAAAAAACTGTCAACAATTTCCAGAATTTAAAATCCTGAATCATGACAGGACACTAGTGGAATTCAGGTGTTTCTGGTACATGGACTGCTCTCACCCAATGTGAGGTTGAACTGTTGACCTTGTGTACATCCTACATCACAAATGAGTCTGTCAGATACACTAAGCCTATAGGCTGAAGATGATGCCCCAACACTGCGGAGAAACCTCAGGTGACTGCCCAGGCAGCTGGCTGTTTCTGTCAACTCACAAATTTTTTGGAAGTTGCTTGCACGCACTTCCTGTTTTTATTTTTGTTAGCTAATATTATTCCCTTCTTGGGTCTCTGAGGGAGTTGAAGATTAGTTAGTTATGGTTGAAGATTAGTTAGTTATAGTTGAAAATTAATTAGGATAGAAAGTGCATTAGATACATCTTGGATTTACCAAAATAGGATAGATAATGGAATTATTTTCTCTGATTTGTCAAATACCTGTTTAGGTATTTATTACTTGTATATATTGTATATAGTTATTGTACTTTTGTATATAGTTTTTCTTTCGTTAGTTATAACCTTTTGCTTTTTTTTCTTTTCATTAAAATAGAAAAGGGGAAATCTGGTGGTATTCTAATTGTACTGAAATGTGATTTTGATTGTATGTTAATAAATAAAGTTGCCTGGGGGTCAGAGCTATTAGAGCCATAGACAGAGTGTGGCGGTGGTGGCACATGCCTAATCCCATAGATCTCTGTGTGTTCAGGGATACAGCCAGCATTGGAGACATATGCCTTTAAGACCTAGGGGGCTGTACATTCAGACAGTGACGAGGCAGTCACATGTTTGGGTTTACAACCAATGAGAAGGCAGAACACTAATACTATAAAAAAGACGTACAGACAGGAAGTAGCCCTCTTTCGGGAAGCTGGGACACCGCTCTGAGCTCTGACCTCTCGGCTTTCTCTTTTACATTGTTTCTGTGTTTCTTATTTAATAAGATGGTTGGTTACATCAATAATGGATAAGAGGTAGATTATTAATTCTACTCTGAAAAAAGATATAAAAATGATAGAATAAAGGGTAGATTATTAAATCTACTCTGAAAATCTACTTTTAAAAGAAAACTACTAGTTTTAAATATTTTACATTGGATTAGATTTTCATATATTGCATTCAAATAATATATATTGGTATTAATATTGTTAGAAAATTCTGCATGTATGTTTGTAGTCTTGTTCAGGATTTTGTACTTCTACAGTTCATTTAACAATGTAATGCAATTTGCTAATCCTTGAATGTTATTATTATTAACAAGTAGGATATAAAGAAATGAAAGTTAGTAGTTACACATTACAATTGAACTTGTAGTCTTATTAGATATGTTTTCAAGGTCAAACAGAGATATATTTTAGATAGACATGTCCTCTTCAAACCCTTCAGAGATCTATAGAATATTGCTGTGGGATGGTCTGTATGTCAAATTGCTCTGATTGGTCAATAAATAAAACACTGATTGGCCAGTGGCCAGCCAGGAAGTAGGTGGGGCAAGGAGAGAGGAGAATTCTGGGAAGCAGAAGGCTGAGGCAGGGAGACACTGCCAGCCGCTGCCATGACAAGCAACATGTGAAGATGCTAGTAAGCCATGAGCCCCATGGCAAGGTATAGATTTATAGAAATGGATTAATTTAAGATATAAGAACAGTTAGCAAAGAGCCGGGCAGTGGTGGTGCACGCCTTTAATCCCAGCACTCGGGAGGCAGAGGCAGGTGGATCTCTGTGAGTTCGAGGCCAGCCTGGTCTACAAAGTGAGTTCCAGCAAAGGCGCAAAACTACACAGAGAAACCCTGTCTCGAAAAACCAAAAAAAAAAAAAAAAAAAAAAAGAACAGTTAGCAAGAAGCCTGCCATGACCATACTGTTTGTAAGCAATATAAGTCTCTTTGTTTACTTGGTTGGGTGTGAGAAGCTGTGGGACTGGTGGGTGACAGAGATTTGTCCTGACTGTGGGCTAGGCAGGATAACTCTAGCTACAGAATATGACTTTTAATATGTTTAAATAACTTAGATTTTTTTTCTGTTTTTATGAATATGAGACATGTTGGCTCCTGGCAGCACCAATCTAATTCAGAGAAGATATGGGCATTGAAGAAAATGCACATGGGGTTAACTTTCACTGGGGCAAAAGTTAGCCACTGGGCAACAAAGTGCCCTCACATTGACTGCTATACAAAATGGATAAACAGGACACAAAACAAAGGACTACTGATCCTTGCCAAGAAAAGTGTGGTTGCAGCTTTGGCAACAAGTGTCCTCTGAGTCCAGGACAATATGGCATCATTACCAAAGTAGCTTTGCAATCTGGAAAAGGTACAGTGCTGCTTTCTTTGAAGGCAGCTGAACAGGCAATGGACTGATGGCTTTTGGTGTGTAGTGGAACAGTAGATGGAACAGTTATTCTTAAAAGAATAACTAGACTGACAGAGTCTAACCTCTCAATGGTAGACTGGTATTTAATAAAGGAGATGAAGCCACCCACAAGCCAAGAAGAATGGGATGTGGAGAATGGGATGCTGAGATGAAGCCATCCGCAAGCCAAGAAGAATGGGAAGCTGAATTGCAAAAACACCAGCAATTTTCAGAATTTAAAACCCTGAATCATGACAGAACACTGGTGGAATTCAGGTTTATCTGATACATGGAATACTCTCACCAAATATGAGGTCAAGCTGTAGTCCTTGTGTAACATGCTACTTCACAAATGTATCTGTCAGATACGCTAAGCCTGTAGGCCGAAGATGTTGCCCTAACATGCAGAGGAAACTTGGGTGACTGTCCAAGCAGCTGGCTGTTTCTGTCAACTCACATTTTTTTGGAAGTCACTTGTTTGCACTTCCTGTTTTACTAGGTAATATTATTTCATTCTTGGGTCTCTGAGGGAGCTGAATCTTAGATAGTGGTAGTATCAATTTTCCTTGTTAAGAAATTTCAGAAAAGAAATTCACTAAGAGGTGTAAAGTGTATAAATTTGAAAATATAAGATAGTTTTCTGTTAGCAATATAAGTAAGGATAGAAATTGAATCAGGTACATTTTGGACTTACCAAAAGTGGATAGATAATGGAATATTTTCTTTGAATTTGTCAAATTCAAATGGACTAGACATTGTTGATGTATTTATTGCTTACATATATTATATATAGTTATTGTACTTATTGTATATAGTTTTTTATATTAGTTATAACTGTTTTTATTTTTAGTAGACAAAAAGAAGAAATGTGGTGATATTTTATTTGTGCTGAAATGTGGTGATATTTTATTTGTATGTTAATGAATAAAGTTTGCCTGGAGACTAGAGGAAATGGCAAGCCATTTTAAGTAAACACAAAAGTCAGGCAGTGGTAGCACATGCTCTTAATCCAATCATTTGGCAGGCAGGGTCTCTATGTGTACTAGGGAACAGAGCCAAGTGTGGTGACACATGCCTTTAATCTCAGTACCAACCTTAGAGACCTGGAGGTCTGTACAGACAGGTAGTGACAAGGAAGTGAGGTAGCTGGGCTAACAGCCAGTGACAGGGCAGAACAGCAAGGCAATAAATGCCTGGGTAAACAGGAATGCTGTGTGATGGTCTGTATGTCAAATCTGTTGCTCTGATTGATCAATAAATAAAACACTGATGGCCAGGCAGGAAGTATAGGCAGGACTAACAGAGAGGAGAATTAAGGGAACAGGAAGGGAAAGGAGTCAGTGCCAGCCGCCACCATGACAAACAGTATGTGAAGATACGAGTAAGCCACAAGCCATGTGGCAAGGTATAGATTTATAGAAATGGATTAATTTAAGATATAAGAACAGTTAGCAAGAAGCCTGCCATGGCCATACAGTTTGTAAGCAATATAAGTCTCTTTGTTTACTTATTTGGGTCTGAGCGGCTGTGGGACTGGTGGGTGACAAAGATTTGTCCTGACTGTGAGCAAGGCAGGAAAACTCTAGCAACACAGGAAGTCATGGCATTTTGGAAAATGCAGAGCTGGTGAGGTAAGCTTGGTTGGTGGCTCTCTCTATTTTCCTGATCTCTAAGGCTTTCACCCCTATATTTGGCTCTATGCTTTATATTTAATAAGACCACTTAGAAGTTTGACTACATCTGAGTCCTCATCCAAAAGTGTCCCCACTGAACTGCTGCTAAGAAGCTTCTAGTTCCTGTGTGTCATGCCTTATATACCCCTCTGCTTCTTGCCATCACTTCCTGGGATTAAAGGCGTGTGTCCTTCCCAAGCAGACATGAATTCTCAAGTGCTGGGATTAAAGGTATGTGCTACTATGCCTGGCTCTGTTCCCAGTGTGGCCTTGAACTCACAGAGATCCAGATGAATCTCTGCCTCCCAAGTGATAGGATTAAAGGCATGTATGCCACCACTGTCCAGCCTCTGTGGCTAATCTAGTGGCTGTTCTGTTTTCTGATCCCCAGGGAAGCTTTATTAGGTTGCACAATATATAAACCACACAAATTTACCCATGCTGCCTAGTTGCCTCTGCTTATGCTCTAGTTTCTTCACTATTACACAGTTCAGGCTCCAGCCAATGAAATGATTCTGCTCATTTTAGGATGAGTCTCTGTATCTTAATTGACAGTCTATAAAATTCTGCTCAGACATACTCAAGGTCAATCTGATCTAAATAATTCCTCATTGATGGTTCATCTTCCCAGGAGAATCAGTTTGTGTCAATCTGATAATGAAACCAACAAGAACATTTTCCCAGCATCATTGTCAGATTTTGAACATATTTGTGCCTTTCGTCTACAGACTTGGCACTCAAACTGTGGTTCATCACACTTTTGGGGGGGGGGCACATATCAGATAGTCTTCATTTTGCTGACTTTAAGAGAAGGTAAGAGACATTCTTATAGTTTCCTTGGCTTGTTGCCAAGTGCTAGAAAAATCTTTTTTCAAACCCTTGCTATTAACATTGTGTTTCTTATGAAATTCTGAGGCTTCTAGCACATTTCCCACCAATAGCTGACTAATTTCATCATTAAGTTGTGCTAGAGGGCCTTGTAGATGCATATGGAATCTAATAGGTGTTATATTCAAGGGATGATTTCTATTTCTGATTATTTCTTGTAATTGAATGATTAACAACGTAAATTCTGAATTATTGAATAATTCTGGACTAAGGTTCAACAGTTTCAATATGTAAAACAACTCTTTCTGCATATTCAGAGTCAGTAACTGTGTTAAGAAGTTCTGAAAAACCTAATAATACCATGAGAATAGCATATAATTCTGACTTTTGAACGGATTCATAAGGACATTGAGCCACTTTACTTAAATTTCCTGACTTATATCCTGCCTTTCCTGATTTGTTTACATCAGTATAGAATATAGGGCCTCTAGAAATTGGTGTTTCCCATAGAATGTGAGGAAGGGTACAATTAGTTCTCTTTATAAACTGAAGTCTCTTGCTTATGGGATATTTGTTGCTAATCTCTCCAAAAAAAAAAATACTGAAAGAACTGCCAATGTTCTTTTTCTATCCATACTTAGGAAATTTCAGCAATTAGTGAAAAGTACCACAATTTCTACTGGGTCTATTCCTGGTAATTGGTGAAGTCTTAATTTTCTTTTCAGAACCAACTCAGAAACCTTTTCTACTTAGGTCTTTAATTTTTTAGTCTATTTGTGTGGTAAAAATATCCATTATAAAATATTACTTCCTCTCTGCATTAGAATTCCTGTAGGAGAATGTGTACAAGGTAAAATAACCAGAAAAAAATCAAGCTCTGGATGCAAATGGTCCACATGTGCATTCTGTAATCTCTTTTCTTATCAAATACAATTCTCTCTGATCCTCAGCTGATAATTTTCATGGACTATTTAAGTCCTTATGAACTTGCAAGGTTGTAAATAAATTATTTGGTTCTTGAGCTGTCATTCCAATTGTGAGCCATAGCAAGTTAATATCTCCCAGGCACTTTTCAAAGTCATTAAGGGTTAGTATTTGATCCCTCCTGATTTGTACTTTCTGTGGTTGAATTTTTTGTAAACCTATCGTATATCCTAGGCAATTGGTAGAATCTCCTCTTTGTATTTTTTCAGGAGTAATTTGTAGTCCCCAACAAGGCAAAATTTTCTTCATTTCTTCAAACATTTTCTTTATGGTATCTACATCTCAATCAGCTAGTAAGATATAGTCCATATAATGGTAAATTATAGATTGAGGAAGCTGATTATGAATTATTTCCAATGGTTGTTATACAAAATATTAACATTCCTTGTGGAAGAATTTTCCACTGATATCTTTATCAGTCTGGGAAATATCATAAGTAGGCACTGTGAAGGCATTTTTTTTTCTCTATCATGTTTTTGCAAAGGGAAAGTAAAAAAGCTGTCTTTTAAGTCATTCACTGTAGTAGACCATCCTTTAGGTAGTAGAAAAGGCAAGGAAATTCCTGACTGTAAAAAGTCCATTGCCTGAATCACTTTACTAATAGTTCATAGATCTGTTACTGTTCTCCATTTTCCAGACTTCTTATCAATGACAAATATAGGAGAATTCCAAAGACTGGTCAATTCTTCAATATGTTGAGCATTTAGCTGCTCCTGTACTAACTGTTCTAATTCCTGTAGTTTTTCTGAGTTCAAGGGCCATTGTTCCACACAGACAGGTTTGTCAGTTAATTATTTTGAAGACAGGGCTGTCAGTTAATCATTTTGAAGACAGGGCCTTCTGGTACTTTTGAAAGATCCGCAGTTGTTGTGCCATGTTTATATACAACCTGAATGGTGAGTGACCATTCTTTATAACACCTTTTAATATATTTTTAGAAACATATATCAGTTTATGATTTGTTTCTGAGAAAAGAGGAATGTTAACCTGGGTATTCCATTGCTGTAACCAATCATGTACCCATAAATTCATTGCTATGTTAGCCACATATGGCTTTAATTTTCCCCTCTGTCCTTCCAACCCTATACATTTGACCCATTTTGCACTTTGTTTTACCTGAGACAAATTTCCAATCCTTAAAAGCTTAACATTTACCTCCTGGAGAGGCCAATTTGGATGTCAAGAGTTTTGTACAATTATGGTTAATTGTGTCTCCCAAACCCTCATAGAGAGAACTAACTCTCTCCATCATAATATTGTTTCCATTTTTAACATGGGGAAAAAACCTCTTTTTTAAAAGCTAATTTCTCTCCTTAAGAATTCTCAGTTGTATCACCTGATCTGCTGATGATGACAGGGAACTGTGAGGCTGACTGTTGCTAGGTAACATGGCTGGGCAGAGAACACAGGTGGTGTACAGCCTGGCTTAGGGCAGCTCCAGATGCTCACCCAAAGTTGTGAGCTGAGAATGTGAGGTGGTCACAGCAAGAATAGAAGCCTAAATTAGTGTTGATGTGGCTGACTAGTGTGGCAGCAGCCTGAAGAGGGGGCCCTGGGGAAGCCCTTAACCCATAGGGAGGAGCCAGCCATATAAAAAACTGGATACAATAGAAGAAGCACATGTAGAAGTGAGAGCATGGATCTGCCTGCAGGCAGAGCTAACCAGTTGTGAATGGCTAACTCCATTGTTTGGAGTCAAGGCACCTGTGGAATTTGGGGATCTTCAGAGTTTGGGCAGCAGCTGAAGGCTATTGTAGAGAGGCTGCAAAAGGAAAATCCCAGACTTACTCAGAGGCTTTGGGGCGAGGAAGGAAAATCTAGCTGTTGACTGTGGCTCCTGTGGCTCCAGTGGCAAGTGGCTGCAAAGCCAGAGGTGAGTAGCTATCTTGTGATTTCATGCCCTGAGTTGGATGCCAGATGATGCGCATATCTAATTATTCTTTATCAATAAAAAATCAGGAGTCAGATATTGGGATAAGGACCTGAATGATAAGAGAAGTTGTGGAGAAGCCACCAGTAACCTCCTATCTCTTCCGTTCCTCCATCCAAATGGTCTGAGATCCTCTCTAAGCCCTGCCTTACTACTCCCTGTCTCTCTATCTGTCCTCAGTCCTCCAAATCCTCTATGGTTAACTTTGGTCAGCTAGTGGCTAACTGCACCCTCTGATTCAAAGCAACTTTTTTTTTTTTTTTTTGTCAGAATGTGATCAAAATGTCACACAACAGTGCCCATCTTCTGTCATGGAGATGTGCTAAGGCCAAGCCATTTGCAGCAAGACAGTGAGGCTTTAATTAAATCCGAGTCTGGGAAGGAAAAGAGAAAAGGTCATGAAACAGAACTCCAAGGTGTATGTGGTAGGATGGATTTCTATAAGCTCCAAAGGGGAGCAGAAATATAATGCAGTAGCCCAGACTGGCTTAGAGAAGCGGCAAAATTGCAGGCAGCTCCTAGGGGGAAATGAGAGGAAGCTCTAGGAAGGAGCTGAGAGCAAAGGGAAGTATTTTGGTGACACGAATTTCAATCCTGTATCCCCAAGTGGACTAAAAGACGTGCCCCAAATTACAGGGGAAAGGTGTCACTTTCCACATGACTATGGGCCCAGTAGGGATAGGGGAGCTTGCTGAAACAGCAGTGTGGGTTTTGTAGTAATAGTAGACAAAGCAGGTCGCTCCAGCAGGTTACTTAGCCAGTAGAGAAGGAGAGGAGAAAAAGAGAGATGCCCACATAGGCATAGATGCACAGAAGGATGTCATGACTCCAGGAGTCAGGGAGACACTTACCAAGTAGTCAAGGAGAGTCAGATAGTTAGAGCATGTGGAGGAAAGCAGCTGAAGAATTGGACTCTAGAATCTGGAGCCAAATATGGTGGAAGGTAGAAGCCAGCAGGAACAAATGATCCAAACACACTTTAGGAGAGTCAAATCAGCTGCTAGGTTTGGTGAGGCCAGGTCCCTCAGAACGTAACTTGTTTATGCTGCCCCTATGGTTTCCACACCATATGAATGAAAATAAAATGGAGATATGACTGCTTCAAGATATGGTTTGCAGAGAATGCTTATTGTATATCTGAGGAAGAGAACAGCCAGAGGCATCTGGGACAGTTTAGACTGAACATGGCCAGCAGACTGCCAGACCATGTTTGGAAGTGTAGGGCAGGGGATGAGAAAGTAGAGAGGGGAGCAAGTGGACCAAGAGAGATCCAAGAGCAGAGCCAGCTAGGAGCCAAGAGGCCAAGAGATGGGGTATCCAAAATGGTTGTGCTATATAGGGATTAGAAGATGAGGGAATGGGAAGCATAAGCCCAGTTGCTGTGGATATTGCTCTATGTAAATAAAACACTGATGGCCAGTGACTAGGCAGGAAGTAGGTTGCCAGACAGAAAGTAGGTGGGACAAGGAGAGAGGAGAATTCTGGGAAGCGGAAGGCTGAGGGGGGAAGACACTGCAGCCACTGCCAGGACAAGCAACATGTAAAGACTCTGGTAAGCCACCAGCCACGTGGCAAGGTATAGATTTATAAAAATGGGTTAATTTAAGATAAAAGAACAGTTAGCAAGAAGCCTGCCAGGGCCACACAGTTTGTATGCAATATAAGTCTCTGTATTTACTTGGTTGGGTCTGAGCGGCTGTGGGACTGGCGGGTGATAAAGATTTGTCCTGACTGTGGGCAAGACAAGAAAACTTTAGCTACACCCAGTAGCTAAAGAAGAAGAGGTTTAGGGTAGTGGGTGAGAGTGAGCAGTGCTAGTGAGGAGCAATAGGTACTGAGTGATGTTGGAAAAGCTGGCCAATGTCTCCTTTGATATGTTAGTAGGCACCTCACCATTTGTCTTGGGCTTCATTGAGACCTACCAGTGTAGAGTTGAGAAAGAAGAAAGAAAGAAAGAAAGAAAGGAAGGAAGGAAGGAAGGAAGGAAGGAAGGAAGGAAAGAAGAAAGAAAGAAAGAAAGAAAAAACAAATTAGAACATTACTGTTGCTTTTTTTTTTTTTGCTGAGTCAACCTCATAATAGGGACGTAACTTTTTCCCATTTGATTAATTTTTCTGCCATTTAAACTTTACCTTGAAATGTCTTTCCTAAGTAGATCCAATTTCTTCTTTTCTAGAGTTCTACTATTTTTGTTTTTTTAGATATAATTATGTACTTTACCCACTCTATTTCCTCCCTCCAAACTTCCTCTTATACCCCTCCTCCTTGCTCTCTTTCAAACTCATGACGTTTTTTATTATTAATTGTACACACACACACACACACACACACACACACACACACACACACAAATTACTCAGTTTGTATAACGTTACTTATATTTAAGTGTTTTCAGGGCTGACTATTCATTATTGGATAACAATAATGTGTGCCCTTTCCTGGAGAAGACTTGCTTTCAGAATTCCTTATTTGCTTGGGTTTTTTTTTTTGTTGTTGTTGTTTGTTTGTTTTTGTTGTTGTTGTTGTTTTGTTTTTGTAGAGTTGAGGCCTCCTGAACTTTCTGCATGACCACAGAAGCATGTCTGTTTTGTTTTTGTTCAGCTAATATTTATTTATTAATTTTTTGGAGGCAGGGTTTCTATGTGTAGTTTTGGTGCCTGTCCTGGCTCTTGCTCTGTAGACCAGGCTGGCCTCGAACTTACATACAGATCCCGAGTGCTGGGATTAAAGGCGTATGCCACCACCATCCAGCTCAACTCAAATTTATACCGTCATTCTAGTGAGACTTTATGGGTGTGACTTCTGACACTTAGATACAATCCCTAGTAAGCTCCCCATTGCTCTGCCTCCATTTTCTTTGCAGAGTTCTGAGCCTTAGTTGCAGGAACTGTGTTGTAGATGGCAGTTGACACAGGACTTCACAGCTCTGCATTTTGATTGTTTGTGGTTTTCTGTAATGGTCTCCATCTTTTCCAAGTTAAGTTTATCTGTGGGTATAAGGTCAAATCCTTAGCATGTAGTTACGTAGAGTGCTGGTTTAGTAACGTGGCAGTTGTAATGCCCCTCCAATCATTACTTTTCACCCACATAAAGCAGCCGAATTTTCTGTTCCACATAGCAGTTTACAGGCACTTCGCTGCCGGGAAAATGTAAACAAAGATCTTGGGCGGGAGAGGGGATTGTGGGAGCGCTGTGGTAGCCCTGTGGACTCATGGGAAATGTAGTGCGATTGTCTGCAACATGGCGGCTCCCAGGTATGGCGGTTTTAGAATGCTTGAATAACTCTAGGCTGCAGCGGGGCTGACTGACAATAGAGAAAGCATCTGGGAGGTGAAAACCTCTGATGAGGAGAGACAGACGTGTATGGCGCCTGTTTTTAGCGGTGACGGAGGGTCGCAAACCATAGCTTACTCCTTGCAGCTCCTTGTCTGCTGTCCTGGCCAGCGTGGTCCGACCCAGGCCGCGCAGGGTGCAATCTATGGGCCGAGGGATGTCGAGGTGTTGGGAACCCTGATAGGGTCTAGTGTTCATTTGTGTGGTGTGGTATGGGTTTCCGGGGGCGGGAGGGGGTCTGTGTCAGCTCCTATTGTGGTTGGAGATCTTCACTTGATTCTAGTTTCTTTCCAGCCAGCATCATTTCTGTGAAACAAAAGCATGCTATCGGCTGTTTGTCTTATACTCTTCCTTGATCAGTCCTTCCTCCGGGGTGGAGGTGGTGTCAGCCTGTGGCTTTGGTCGATTTCATTGAACATTTGTTGCAAGTTGTATGCCAGGTATCCAAGACTGTGTAGGTGACAGTCTTGGTCCAACACATTCAGGTAATTTGGGATACACATCCGGTATTGTGGAAATCGTTGAAGATGGCTGCCAAAATCAGAATTCTGGAGTAGTTTAGGAACTAAAATGGAAAATTCTACTTAGGCTTGCTTATTATTTATTTATTTATTTATTTAAATTTAATCAGTTGCTACTGGGTATCACATCCTGTTTAAGTGCTAAGTGCTGAGTGCTACCCAGTGAATAATACTAAATCTCTGCTTTAGTGGTTTTCTATGAACTTTTTGGAAAAGATAATAAATGGCTAGTGGAAGGAAAAACAACAGAAGAATGTGTAATTCAGAAAGTTAGAAAGGGTGTGATAAATAACGGGGTGATTTTTTTTTCTTAATCACTCAAATGTTTCTGTGTTCTTTTTAATTAGATAATGCAATTTGAATAGCTTATAAATTCAAAAGCCAGAGAAAACTATCCTTCTTTACTTATCTACCTATTTTGCTTTCCTGGAGCCAACTCATATCACTGATTTCTCATATTTAAAAAACATGTATGTGAAACCTTGTTTGATAGGAATTTAGATTTGTTCTTTCTAGTGTTTGCTAATAAGTATGTTATGCACAATCAGAAGATCACTTTATCTGTGTTGCTTGATAATCTTTTTTTAAAGATTATTTTTATTTTATGTATATGTGTATTGCCTACATGTATATCTGTGCACCACTTGCATGCCTGGTGCCCCAAGGAGGCTGGAAGAGAGTCAGATCTCCTGGAACTTGAATTATGAATGGTTGTGAGCCACCATGTGGGTGCTAGGACTTGAATCCAGGTTCCCTGGAAGAGCTGTCAATGTTTATAACCACTCAGCCATCTCTCTAGCCATGGCTCTCTGTTTTTTAACTCAGGCATAGACATAGTAAAGTTGCTACTTAGGGTAGTATCCAGCAAGATATACTGAGAGTTAGCTAGTAACAGAGCCTTTATGTCTCCGTACTCTCCTTACTAACAGAGAACATGCTCAGGCTGGAGGTAACTGAACTAGTGTCATAGCTAATATGCTAGTGACCTTACTCCTGTCACATGTAAGGTACATCCAAGCAACTGTGCAGTGATCTTGATTCCTTTCTTCTTCACATCTGAGTAATCACCAAGACCTGTTGATCATGTGGAACGATTCTTTCCTCCCTACCTTCTTCCTATTTCCTTTCCTTCTATGCCTCCAATGTAAGCAGGTCAGCATTTCTGCTTGGCACAGGTGAAATATTGCAGGTCTTCTCATTACTATCCTACTGTGCTGTCCAACCGACCTGCCTTATTCACTTTACCTCCTAACATGTGCTCTGTGTGCTAGGAAAATGAACTAATGCCATTTTTCTTCTGTCCTTAAATTAAGTCTAATAATTAGAGTTTTGAATGTACCCCAGTTATTTTGAAATGTAATTTTATTTATTTCATTTGTTAACTTTGAAGTTTGTAGCATTGAATTAGAGGTTCAGTAAACATTTGCTGCTCTAAAAAATTATGCCAGCTGGTCATGATGTTACACATTTGTAATCCAGGCACACAAAGGTAGGAGAACCTTTGTGAGTCTGAAGTCAGCTAGGGCTGCATAGTGAGTAACTGTCTTAATAAAGAAAAAATAAGCATAAACTGGGCTTGTGGGGTGCACACCTGCTATGCCAGGCGTGTCAGAAGTTCAAGATCATCTTCAGCCTTGTAGCAAGTTGGAGGCCAATCTGGGATATGTGAGATCCTGTTTCAAAACAACAAAAAAACAAGAAAAGAAAAAAAAAAAACCCTCTCAAATTATACTTATATTTCACTATTGTTGGACATTTCTGTTTACCCTTTGCCTTTTATTACCTCACTGAATACCTTTTAAACAATATCTTTGCTTTTCTGATCCTTCTAGTTTGAAATCTTCCAAATTCCTTTCAATTAACATTGATTTTTTTGTTTGTTTGTTTGTTTTGGTCTGTAGTTATGCCACAAGCAACAGCAATTCTATTAGCAGTTAATTATATGAAGATATGTCATATTTTTTTTCATTTTTTTGTTATGTGTTTGTTTTGCTGAACTAACTTAGAAGTTCATACAAAGCCATGCAGTTGTATTGTCAGGGGACTAAGGCCATAATAGGCATACATGCTTACTCACTTAATATTCATTTATTCTTTCTACATATTTCCTGGGGATGTACTGTATGCTGGCATTTTTGCACTCCCAGAGTTTATATTTGCAGTGGAGTACGTAAGCTAACAGATGAATTGTCATGAATTTGTGTTATGTTCTGAAGTATTTCTATTCTTTTTATTTGTTTCACTTTTTTAGGTTGTTGAAACTAAAGTTTTTTACAAAACACAAATTTTTATAAACTACTGAATATATGAATAACATAATTGATCCTTCAGGACTTTTATGGTTATACTTTTTATACTTTCTTTCTTTATAGTATTACTATGAACATCAATCATAAAGGTGGCTTAAAACTCAATAAAATCGAGAAGAAGTTCTTAAGGAAACAGAGTAAAGCCAGGCATGTGTTGCTGAAACATGAAGGCATCCAGGCAGTGTCTTATCCCACCCAGGTGACCTTAAAGTGTTATTGTCACTTTCATGTAGCTGTATCAGTATTGTAATGTATTATGTTAATATTGTAAAATATTGCTCAAAGCTGTAATTATTCAATGATATGTTGTGCCCATATTAAACATACATGGATTAGGATGTGCTAGTTTTCCATTTGTATGGTAGCCTAGTCTGTAGTTTGAATTCATGTTGTTAGTGTGGGTTGAAATATAGTGGTTCTCAAACTGTAGGTCACAACTATAGGAAAAGAGATGTTCCCAATGGTCTTAGGAACCTCCAACCATAAATTTATTTTCATTGCCACTTTTTAACTGTGATTTTGCCACTAAGTGATGTCTGAGTTCCTAAGACCATCAAAGTATGGGTTTTTCAATAGTCATGACCGACTGATTGAGAACCACTGAACTAGAGCATGTTGCAATTATATATTAATAACATTGTAGAAATCTTTTTATTTGCTATAGAAAATTTAACATTCATTATTGTGTTTAATTCTCTAAAAGTCTATATGAGCTGCATGAGAAAACTGTCATCTTGAGAGGTTAATTTCCCTTAATATAAACTAGTAAATGGTTGAATAGAAATTTGAAGGTAGATCTTCTATAGCCTAATATAATCTTTTTTCTTTTCTTACCTTTCCTGTGTTACAAAGTATTTTGGTTATATAATATAAACTTTTTATTAGTCCTAATTTACAAAACCTTTTCATGTTGTTGGAAATAATTAAGTAAGATGATATGAACTACTGGGAGGTTTCCCTGGCTTTAAATTATAACTCATTGTAACTCACTTCTCTCCTTATTTAGATATGAGCATTACTTTTGACCTTGACTTTAATTTCTAAGCTGGGCATAGTATAGCATACCTAAACTCATGCTAAAAACTCTCAGGGATAAATCTAGTTGTCTTTTATTTGCTAGTGAAGTGACTAATGGCTTCTGAATGACCTCTGACTACTGGAAACACCAAGGTATGATTAGAGAGTTGGACCTTAGCCATGCTTTCTCTGGGGAAGGGAAGTGTAGTTGATTACTATGTTAGTTCCTTTTATTATCACTGCAACAGAATATCTGACAAAATAAGGAGGAAGGAAAAAAATTATCACAATTTAGAAACTATAGTCCATTATTAGCAGAAAAGGAATTATTGCAGTACTGGCTCGTATGGCCTTAGGCATGTGACGTGGCTGGTCATCTTGGAATGACAGACAGGTGGCTAGAGAAGAAACTAGGTGGGTCTACAACCTACAAGTCCTACCAGTACAGTATCAGCCAGCTAGGCTACATGTAATCATAACCTCCCCAAACAGTGCATTGAATGAGGGTCAGGTATCCAAACACTTGATTACTGTAGGGGACGTCTACCTTACAAACTATAACAACCAGTGGCCCATAATGTATTCAGTCATGCCTGTGGGGAAGGTGCCATAAAACCCTAAAAAGACAAAATTGAGAGCTTCTGATTATTGGAGCGTGTGGAATCTGTTGGAGGGTGGTGTCCTCAGGGTGGGCAGTGAATTTCTGACTTTTGATAACCTGTATAATAAATGAGTGGTTTGGATATTGGAGCATGTGGAATCTGCTGGAGGGTGGTGTTCTCAGGGTGGGCAGTGAATTTCTGACTTTTGATAACCTGTATAATAAATGAGTGGTCTGGATATTGAAGCATGTGGAATCTGCTGGAGGGTGGTGTCCTCAGGGCGGGCAGTGAATTTCTGGCTTTTGATTACCTGTATAATGAATGAGTGGCTGTAAGCAGTGTTTCCCTGAGTTCTGTCAGCTGCTCAAGTAATTTAATAGCACCTGAGGCGGGAGTCTCAGGAACTGAGTTATGGCTATGTCAGAAGTGTGTTTCCTGCTGATGGGGGCAGACTTGCAGAACTGAGCCTGTGCGATCTGATGTTCTCACTAGGTAACTAGTGTTAGACTGAATTAATTTGACTAGAGGACACTTAGCTGAGCCTGCTGCAGAATCTTCCAAGAATTAATTGGTTGCTGGTATTCTTAATCATGTTGTCTTAAGTGCATGAGAATAGGAAAAGGTACTTTGTCTTCTTTGTGTCTCTGACTAAGATTTAGGGAAATGGGAGTATTTTTGTAATGGTGGCCACATATAACTAAATTGTTATGATATTTTAATGAAAAAACCTTATTGAATGAAGTCCATGATAAAGCATATGAGAGTAAGTTTTATGTGCTGCTTAATGTATTACTTAGTATTGTAGTAATGAGTTTATTATGTGTATCCTTATACTTGTGTTTAGCTGCCTTCTGGGGAAGAGATTTTTATCTTTCTTGTTATCCAGGTTAATGATAAATGTATTACACCATTTTCAAGGATTGTTATAGATATCCTAATAATGTGTAATAAAACAAACATTAATATACTGATCTTGAGTTTAGTACAACTCATGGAGTCAGTAAACTATTGTATTCAGAACAAATGTGTCTTGTGAGACAAAAATGGCTTTCACATTTTAATAGCATGTTAAATAAACCAAATTGAGGCTATGCTTATATGACCTGTATATCTTTGAAATATTCTTTTTAGAACATTTCCAATACCTGATATAAATGATGAAATTGATGAGTAAACCCATTCCTGGCTTCTTTTTTTTTTTTTTAATGTTTTTAGATATAATAGGTTATGCCAGTGAGATGTCTCAGGAGTTAAAGGGCTTGCTACACAAACCTAACAACACGACTTCTGTCCTTGGACCCAACATGGTAGAAGGAGAGAATTAACTCCAGAAAGTTGTCCTTTAACTTTTTCATGGTTGCTGTGGCATATGCACACCTGCACACTGACACAGACACACAGACACCCACCCACACCCTCCCTACACAGACACGCAGACACCTACCCGCCCCCACACACAGACACACAGACACCCACCGCCCCAACACACAGTCACATAGACACCCACCTGCTCCCATACACCAACACAGACACTTACGCACCCATACACACAGACACCCCGACACCCACCTGCCCCCCCACAGACACACAGACACCTACCTGCCCCCGCTACACAGACACACAGACACCCACCCGCCTCCATACACACAGACATACAAACACCTACCCACCCATACACAGATACCCACCCACCCATACACACACAGACACCCACCTGCCCTCATACACACAGACACACAGACACCACCCACCCCCATACACACAGACACACACACTAAAATAAGATTTAGAAATAATAGGTGATAAATTGTTTTAACACCATGTAGAGTGGTTTTTAAATATAGTAACTGTAAGAGTACCAGACTATAAACCTCAAAATAAGAAAAGGAGCATTCCCTCACTCCCCCACATCCTGTGACTAGAGCCTAGCAGTCTACAGAGTGACAGGAATTAAACTTGAAATTTTTAAAGGAAAAAAGTTTACTTGCAATCTGACTAAATTACATTGACTGAATTAATTTTCTTGAGCAGAAAACTTTTCATGGTTTATGAATCTGCAATTAAGTTTTCTTTGATCCAGTTTCTTGACTTTTTACTTTTTGGTAAACATAGTGTAATGGTTATATTCAAAGTATGGGTTCCAGAAGACTAACAACAGTAATGCTACCTCACTTACTTAACCCAGTTTTCTGCTCAATAGTTTCTTTTTCTATAAAGTGGGGCTCATATTACCCAAATAACTTTACTTTGTTTTAAAGATTATGCTAATTAGAATTAAATAGGTAAAAGAATATAGAACATTTATTCTTTGGCAAAATGTATCATGTGACTGCTGATTGCATGTTTCTTTCCATTCTTCATTCCTTCTTTTTCATTATGTTAATTTGTATTTCTGAACATAGTAGGAAGTTAGATTTTAACTTACATTTCTGGTTATGAAGAAATGAATATATCACTATTACAAACTATTTAAAAATAAATGTTTATAGCATAGCAAAACATTTCCTCCAAAATATTTAGTAAATTATATACTTTGTATGAAGCTAGCAAACCAAATAACCAAAGAAAATGAAACTTTTAAATTACATTTATCTGTAATAATGTCATTTCATCTTATTTTCAAATAAATAGGTCATATCAACTGCTTTTTACTTACCTCCTCTCTTCCCCTTTTTTAAAGAGCCTGGTTGTTGCCAATGGTGGTCTTGGTAATGGTGTGAGTAGGAAGCAACTGCTTTTGGCTTTAGAGAAATGTGGACCCATGGAAGCTCTCCTGATGCCACCTAATAAGCCTTATGCATTTGCAATATACAAAACTATTGAAGAATCCAAGAAAGCCTATGCTATCCTCAATGGAAAAGAAATCATTGATGATTTGGGGCAGAAGATCATTCTCTACTTGAATTTTGTGGAAAAAGGTACCTTGAAGTTACTTACTTTTTGTGTGAGTTTTCTTCTTATGGAGTCTCTATCAGTTATTCTTTGTGTGTATGTGTACACATATATGTGCTGGTGTGTGTGTGTACATGTATGTGGTGTGCTTGCTTATGCTGTGCCTGTTGAAGTCAAAGGCTGATGTGGGAAGAGAGGAGCCCTTGCTCACTGCTGGTAAGAATGTGGACAACTTGAAATGGAATTTCCATATGATCCAACTCTCCTGCTCCTGGTTATATACTCAAAATAATTTTAATGTTTTCTTTTCTATTGGCTAAGGATGTTGAACATCTTTTCAGAGAATTTTAATTAGTTTTTATTTCTTCTTTTGAGAACTGGCTTTTCTATTCATTTGCCTGTGCAAGAAAAATTTTCCCTCTGATTTTTTTCTCTACTACTTGAGAAAAGCTCACAATTTTTGCATGTTGATTTTGTATTCTGTTATTTTGTTGAAAGTGTTTACCAAGTCTAAGAGTTACCTGGTGGAATGTTTATGAACATAAATGTGGATACTTAGGCTTCTTTCTCTATGTGAACCCCTTCTATTTCCTTCTCTTATTGATCTAGCTAATTCAATATTAGACTTCAAGCCCAATAATGAATCCTAGTGGAGAGAGGACACCTTTGTCTCTTTGCTGTCCTGATATTAGAGGAAATACATTCAATTTTTCCCTGTTTAACATCATTGTCTATAGATTTGTTGTATATATAGCCTTTATTGGGGTATGGTACTTCCTAGTTCTTTAGAACTTGTATCATGAAGAGATGTTGAACTTTGTTAAAGCCTTTTCTGCATTGAGTGAATTGACCTTGTGGTTTCTCTTCCCATTTTGTACTGTTGACATTTTTCAAAATAACAGTTTATACAATAAGTATACAAAAAGCCTTGTCTTCAAATGAGGTGTAGAAAGTGACTCAATCATATGCCAACAGAAGACTTGAGTGTCATTCTTTGCTGAAGAGAACTGTAGAGAGTAAAGTACAGTACAGTTATGATTTTCATCTTTTTATATTTTTATATTTTGTGTGGGCCTTTCAGCTTCTGACTTCTGAAAATGACAATTAATAGCCTTGCAAACTGGTGCTCTGGGGAAAAAAATATTTTATACAGGTTTTATATATGACTTTTAATTTGTTTTCCTGTAGCACAATGGAAAAGAATGAGGCTTCAGGCCTTACCTCCAGGCCTCTTGGTGGTAGAAGAAATTATTTCTTCTGAGGATGAGAAAATGCTTCTGGAAAGTGTTAATTGGACAGGAAACACAGGCGATCAGAATTGTAAGTAAAACTTCGAGGTCTATAAATTACATTTTTGGAAAATGTCCTGTTTCTGTACTTGCTTTCATTGTACACCATAGGTATAGTGACATTATGCTGTTTCCTTAAGATCATTGGAAGTAGCTTGGACGTGGTGGTAGGCAAGCCACACTTACAGTTCTTAGGAACAGTTTTATATATAACATTTGTATAGCAACCAGTTCTAAACTCCAGACTGAGGAATGTTAACATAAATTATCAGACTTTCCCCTGTTTAAAATCTTGTTTGCTTCTTGAATTGGTTAACATGTTGTTCAGTGACAAGTTCCTGAGGGAGTTGACCAGAGAATCAGAAATAATAAAGACAGGAAAGTTCAGATCTGGAGGTCCTGCACAAGTTATGTCTTAGGGCAAGCAAGAGATTAAGAAGTATAGCATTTTATGTACAATTTCAAGGGGGGAAATGGAACAGAATTACCAGAAAGTTAAACAAGTATTGTTGCACGAAGGAACACAGGATATTCCAAGTGTCACAGGCTGAGCGCTCAGTGGCCCTGGGACTGATAACTATAGTCTCTTCAAGGGGGACAAGTCAGGTTCCCAGAATCTGAAACCTTGACTCCTTCAAGGCCCTGGCCTCAGCCCCAAACTTGACCTTGGCAGGTCTGCCGCTAGGCAAGGATACAGAGCTAGTGTTCCTTTAGTCCTTTCATCAGGGCCTCTGAGAAAGCTGTAGATTGGCCTGGCTCCCAACATTTTCTCTCTGCCCTGAAGATTCCTCCAAGCACTCAGTAGTACAGGACATCTCATGAGGACAAAGCAGCAATGAGAGCTGCTTCACCTCTTTCCAATTACAGGCATTCCTGTGAGTGGTAGGGTAGACACGTAGTTCTCTCACATTAATAGATGGAACTCTTTAAGTGTTTTAAGCACAAAACAAATAAAATGGCTCATGCTTTTAAAACAGCAATTTAGCAATTAGGAGAAGTTGTCATTACCTAACGACTCCTTATAATGTTGAGTGAAATATGAAGTGTTACTGTCCTTTTCTTTCAAGCAATTTATTTTCTTCATACAGTTCAAAAGTCCTTAAAACACAGAAGAGTTAAACATTTTGGTTATGAATTCCACTATGAGAACAACACTGTGGATAAAGATAAGCCCTTACCTGGGGGTAAGTACATGTTAATACACAGTAAGTACTGGCATGGGAAGAATGATGTAATACATTAGAAGTTTATAGTAGTTGAGATGCATGTCATCTGTAAGTAAGCTTTTGAGATTACTGGTTAAATTTAGAGAATTTTAATTCTGTAAGTGGCCTAGTTTTGTTATAAAAGTTCAGATATACAGATGAAGTCAAAGCTCTTGTCTATTTATATACAGATGAAGTAAAAACTCTTGTCTATTTCTATTCACTCATTCATTCATTTGTTTGTTTTGTATCCTAACTGAGGTTTCCCCTCCCTCCTCTACTCCCAGCCCCTTCTCCAACTTCCCTTCTGCTCCTCCCACTCTATCTACTCCTTCTCCATTTCTATTCAGAAAAGGGCAGGCTTCCCATGGATATCAGCAAAATATGGTATATCAAGTTACAGTAAGACTAAGCACCTCTCCTTGTATTAAGACTGGGTAAGAGAGCCCAGTATGAAGAATAGGGTCCCAAAAGCCAGCAGAAGAGTCAGAGATAGACCCTGCTTATACTGTTAGGAGTACCACAAGAAGACCAAGCTACACAACTGTCACATATATGCAGAATGCCTATGTCAGGCTCCCTGGTTGTTGGTTCAGTGTCTGTGAATACCTATGAGCCCAGGTTAGTTGATTCTGTGGGTTTTCTTGTGATGTCCTTTGCCCCTCTGGCTCCTACAATCCTTCCTCCCTCTCATCAGTAGGATTCCCAAGCTCAGTCTAATGCTTGAATGTGTGTTTCTGCATCTGTTTCTACCAGTGGGTGGATGAACCCTCTCTAATGACTACTAGGTTAGGCACCCATCTGTGAGTATAGTAGAATATCATTAGTCATCATTACATTGGCATCTTTTTCTCCAGTCCTATTTGGTTCTCTGGAGCTACTCAGCCTCTTGGTCCTGGTGCTTCAAATAGTGTCAGGGGTGATCTCACTCTTGTGGCATGAGTCTCAGACTGGACCAGTCATTGCTTAGCCACTCCCACCATTTCTTCACTACCTTAACCCCAGCATATCTTGTAGGCAAGACAGATTGTAGGTCAAAGGTTATATAGCTGGGTTGGTGTACCAATTCCTCCGCTAGAAGTCTTGCCTGATTACAGGAGATGGCCGGTTCAGGCTATGTATTCCCTATTCCTAGGAGTATTAGCTGGGGTTATCCTTGTAGATTCTTGGGAGCTTCCCTTGAACTAGGTTACTACCTCACCCAAAATGCCTCCCTTCTCTCATCATCTCTTTCAGTACTTTACTTCTCCATACCCCTGCCCCCATCACTTCTGTTCCCATCCCCTAGTCTGTCCACCCATGAAATTTATTCTAATTCCCCTTCCCAGGGAGATCCAAGTGTTCCACCCTGAACCCTCCTTGTTACTTAGC
Source organism: Peromyscus maniculatus bairdii (assembly GCF_049852395.1). Lineage (NCBI taxonomy): Eukaryota > Metazoa > Chordata > Mammalia > Rodentia > Cricetidae > Peromyscus > Peromyscus maniculatus. The sequence goes on from NC_134858.1 coordinate 454,386, forward strand.
CTCTCTGGGTCTGTGGATTGTAGCATGGTTATCCTTTACTTTACAATTAATATCCACTTATACGTGAGTACAAACCATGTTCATCTTTCTGGGTCTGGTTACCTTACTTGGGATTATTTTTTTCTAGGTCCATCTGTAATTTTATGATGTCATCATTTTTAACAGCTAAATAATATTCCATTGTGTAAATCTACCACATTTTCTTCATCCATTTTTCTGTTGAGGGGCATCTTGGTTGTTTCCAGGTTCTGACTACTAGGAATAAAGCTACTATGAACATAGTTGAGTATCCTTTGGCTATATGCCCAAATGGTATAGATGGGTCTTGAAGTAGATTGATTTCCAATTTTTCTGAGAAACCACCATATTAATTTCTAAAGTAGTGGTACGAGTTTGCATTCCCACCAACAATGGAGACAGCATATGTTTTTGTTCCTAGCATTCTGACAGATGTGAGATGACATCTCAGAGTCTTTGATTTGCATTTCCCTGATAACTAAGGATATTGAACATTTTTTTAAAAGTTTTTCTTGACCGTTTGATATTCTTCTTTTGAGAATTCTCTTTTTAGATCTGTACCCCATTTTTAAATTGGCTTATTTGGTTTTTTGATGTCTAGTTTCTTGAGTTCTTTATATGTTTTGGAAATTAGCCCTCTGTTGGATGTTGAGTTGATGAAGAGCTTTTCCCATTCTGTAGGCTGCCGTTTTGTCCTATTGATGGTGTCTTTGCTTTTCAGTTTTATGAGGTCCTATTTATTAATTGTCCATCTTAGTGTCCATGCTACTGGTGTCATATTCAGGAAGCAGTCTCCTGTGCCAATGCATTCAAGGCTACTTCCCATTTTGTCTTCTATCAGGTTCAGTGTATCTGGATTTATGTTGAGGTCTGTGATCCACTTGGACTTGAGCTTTGTGCAGGTTGATAGCGACAGATCAAATTGCATTCTTCCACATTCCAACATCCAGTTAGACCAGCACCATTTGTTGAAGATGATTTCTTTTTTCCATTGTATGATTTTGGCTACTTTGTCAAAAATCAGGTGTCCATAGATATGTGGACTCATGCCTGGGTCTCTGATTCAGTTCTATTGATTAATGTGTTTTTATGCCAGCACCCTGTGGTTTTTATTACTGTAGCTCTGTAGTTGAGCTTGAAGTCAGGGATTGTGATAACTCTGGAAATTCATTTATTATATAGATTGTTTTAGCTATCCTGGGTTTTTGGTTTTCCATATGAAGTTGAATATTGTTCTTTCAAGGTCTGCAAAGAATTGTGTTTTGATTTTAATGAAAATTTCATTGAATCTGTAGATTTTTTTTTTTATAAGAAGGCCACTTTTACTATGTAAATAGTACTGATCTATGAGCACCAGAGGAGATGTTTCCATCTTCTGATATCTTCTTCAATTTCTTTCTTTAAACACTTGAAGTTCTCATCATAAAGGTCTTTCACTTGCTTGGTTAGAGTTACACCTAGATATCATTTGTGGCTATTGTGAAGGGTGTCATTTCCCTGATATCTTTCTCTGCTTGTTTATCATTTGTATATAGGAGAGCTACATACTATTTTGAGGTAATCTTGTATCCAGCCACTTTGCTGAAGGTTTTTTTTTTAATGCATTAATTATTTTATTTTATTTTTTTCCTTTTATTTTATTTTACAATATTATTCAGTACTGCATATCAGCCACAGATTCCCTTGTTCTCCCCCTTCCTGCCCCCCTCCCCTTCCCCCCAGCACAACCTCCATTCCCACCTCCTCCAGGGCAAAGCCTCCCCCGAGGACTGAGATCAACCTGGTAGACTCAGTCCAGGCAGGTCCAGGCCCCTCCTCCCAGACTGAGCCAAGCGTCCCTGCATAAGCCCCAGGTTTCAAACAGCCAACTCATGCAATGACCACAGGACCCGGTACCACTGCCTAGATGCCTCCCAAACTGTCTCACCTATTCAGAGGGCCTGATCCAGTTGGGGCCCCTAAGCCATTGGTTCATAGTTCATGTGTTTCCATTCATTTGGCTATTTGTCTCTGTGCTTTATCCAACCTTAGTCTCAACAATTCTTGCTCATATAAACCCTCCTCTTTCTCGCTAATTAGACTCCCGGCACTCCACCCGGGGTCTAGCCGAGGATCTCTGCATCCAGATCCCTCAGTCATTGGATGGGGTTTCTAGCACGACTATTAGGGTGTTTGGCCATCCCATCACCAGAGTAGTTCAGTTTCGGCTGTCTCTCGACCATTGCCAGCAGTCTTTTGTGGGGGTATCTTTGTGGATTTCTGTGGGCCTTTCTAGCACTTTGTTTCTTCCTTTTCTCATGTGGTCTTTATTTACCATGGTCTCCTATTCCTTGTTCCCCCTCTCTGTTCTTGATCCAGCTGGGATCTCCCACTCCCACAGGCTCTCTTTCCCTCAACCCTCGCCCTTCATTTCGCCCACTCATGTCCAGGTTGTTCATGTAGATCTCAGCCATTTCTCCGTCATTGGGCGATCCCCATGTCTTTCTTGGGGTATTGTTTTCCAGGTAGCCTCCCTGGTGATGTGAGTAGCAGTCCAGTCATCCTTGTTCCACATCTAGTATCCTCCTATGAGTGAGTACATACCATATTTGTCTTTCTGAGTCTGGGTTACCTCACTCAGGATGATTTTTTTCTAGATCCATCCATTTGCCTGCAAACCTCATGATGTCATTGTTTTTCTCTGCTGAGTAGTATTCCATTGTGTATATGTGCCACATTTTATTTATCCATTCTTCAGTTGAAGGGCATCTAGGTTGTTTCCAGGTTTTGGCTATTACAAACAATGGTGATATGAACATAGCTGAGCAAGTGCTCTTGTGGTATGATTGAGCATTCGTTGGGCATATGCCCAAGAGTGATATAGCTGGATCTTGGGGGAGATTGATTCCCAATTTTCTAAGAAAGCGCCATATTGATTTCCAAAGTGGTTGTACAAGCTTGCATTCCCACCAGCAGTGGAGGAGAGTTCCCCTAGCTCCACATTCTCTCCAGCATAAGGTGTCTTCAGTGTTTTTGATCTTAGTCATTATACAGGTGGTATCTCAGAGTTGTTTTGATTTGCATTTCCCTGATTAGGGATGTTGAACAATTTTTTAAATGTCTTTCAGCCATTTGAGTTTCCTCTGTTGAGAATTTTCTGTTTAGTTCTATAGCCCATTTCTTAATTGGACTGTTGGTCGTTTTGATGTCTAATTTCTTGAGTTCCTTATAGATTCTGGATATCAGTCCTCTGTCAGATGTGGGGTTGGTGAAGACCTTTTCCCATTCTGTAGGCTGTTGCTTTGCCTTGTTGACCATATCCTTTGCTCTACAAAAGCTTCTCAGTTTCAAGAGGTCCCATTGATTGATTGTTTCTCTCAGTGTCTGTGCTACTGGTGTTATATTTAAGAAGTGATCTCCCTGACATTAATCTGCACACCTATGAACATATAATTTTTGACAAAGAAGCCAAAAGTGTACAATGTAAAAAAGAAAGCATCTTCAACAAATGGGGCTGGCATAACTGGATATCAACGTGTAGAAGGCTGCAAATAGATCCATATCTGTCACTGTGCACAAAACTTAAGTCCAAGTGGGTCAAGGACCTCAGCATAAATCCAGCTACTCTGAACCTGCTAGAAGAGAAAGTAGGAAGTAGTGCTGAAGGTTTTTTTATCAGCTGTAGGAGTTCCCTGGTAAAATTTATGGGGCCACTTGTATATACTATCTTATCATCTGCAAATAGTGATACTTCTTCTCCAATTTGTATCCCCATGATCTCCTTTAGTTGTCTTATTGCTCTAGCTAGAACTTCAGTTACTATATTGAATAGATATGGAGAGAATGGACTGCCTTGTCTTGTTCCTGATTTTAGTGGGATTCCTCTGAGTTTCTCTCCATTTAATTTTATGTTGGCTATTGGCTTGCTATTTATTGCATTTATTATCTTGAGATATATCCCTTATATCTTTGATATCTTCAAGACTTTTATAACCAACCGTCTTATTAGATAAGAAACACAGAAACAATATAAAAGAGAAAGCCAAGAGGTCAGAGCTCAAAGCTAAAATCTCACCCTTCCTCCTCTGGTCATCCTGGCTTCCCGAAAGAGAGCTATTTCCTGTGTGTAAGTCGTTTTCATAGTCATTCTGCCTTCTCATTGGTTGTAAACCCAAACACGTGACTGCCTCATCACTGTCTGAATGTACAGCCCCCTAGGTCTTAAAGGCATATGTCTCCAATGCTGGCTGTATCCCTGAACACACAGAGATCTATGGGATTAAAGGCATGTGCCACCACCGCCACACTCTGTCTATGGCTCTAATAGCTCTGACCCCTGAGCAACTTTATTTATTAACATACAATCAAAATCACATTTCAGTACAATTAGAATACCACCACAATGAAGAGAGAGATGTTGGATTTTTGTCAAAGCTTTTTTCATCATCTAATGAGATGATTTTTTTTCTTTCAGTTTGTGTATATGGTAGATTACATTGACATTTTCATATGTTAAACTATTCCTGAATCTCTAGGATGAAGTCTACTTGGTCATGGTGGATGTTCTTTTTGATGTGTTCTTGGATTTGGTTTGCAATTTCATTGAGTGTTTTTGCTTCAGTGTTCATGAGGGATATTGGTCTGTAATTCTCTTTCTTTGTTGAGATTCTGTGTGGTTTGAGTATCAGGATGACTGCCCTTATAAGATGAATTTGGCCACGTTCCTTCTTTTTCTATTTTCTGGAATAATTTGAGGCATATTGGTATTGCCTCATCTTTGAACATCTGGTAGACTTCTGTGCTAAAACCATCTGGCACTGGGCCTTTTTGGTTCGGAGACTTTTAATGACTGCTTCTGTTTCTGTTTCACTAGAGGTTATAGATCTATTTATATTGTTTTTCTGGTCTTGTTTTAACTATGGTAAGTGGAATCTGTTAAGAAATTTGCCCCCCCCCCACCTTTTTTTGGCTTTTCCAATTGTGTGGAGTACAGGTTTTTAATGATTTTGTGGATTTCCTTGGGGTCTGTTGTTATGTCCCCCCTTTTCTTTCTGATTTTGTCAATTCGGATATTCTCTGTGTTTTTTAGTTATTTTTGCATAAGAAATTTGTCTTATTGATTGTTTTTCAAAGAGCCAACTCTTTGTTTCATTGATTCTCTGTATTATTGTCTTTGTTTATAGCTTTCAGGTGTGCGCTTTACTTGCTAGTATGATATCTCCACATTCTTGATGAAGGCACTTAGTGCTGTAAACTTTCCTCTTAGCACTGCCTTCATTGTGTCCCATAAGTTTAGGTATGTTCTACATTCATTTTCATTGAATTTCTAGGTAGTCTTTAATTTCTTTATTTCTTCCTTGATACAGCAGTCATTCAGTAGAGAGTTGTTGAGTTTCCAGGAGTTTGTAGGCTTTCTGTTGTTAAAACTCAGCTTTAATCCATGGTGGTCTGATAGGATGCAGGGAGTTATTTCAGTTTTCTTGTATCTGTTGAGATTTGCTTTGTGATCATGTATATGGTCAATTTTGGAGAATGTTCCATGAATTGCTGAGAAGAAAGTATATTCTTTTGTTTTGGGTAAAGTATTCTGTAGATATCTGTTAGATCCATTTGTTTCATAAGATCTGTTAGCTTCAGTGTTTCTGTTTAGATTTTGTCTGAATGTTTTTTCCATTGGGGAAAGTGGGGAATTGAAGTCTCCCAATATTAATATGAGGGTCAATGTGAGATTTAAACTTTAATAGTATTTCCTTTACAAATGTGGGTGTCCTTGTGTTTGGGAAAGGATGTTGAGAATCAAGATGTCATCTTGGTGGATTTTTCCTCTGATGAGCATGAAATATCCTTACCCATCTCTTTTGATTAATTTTTGTTTTGACGTCTATTTTGTTAGATATTAGGATAGCTGGACCAGCTTCCTTCTTGGGGCCATTTGCTTGGAAAATCTTTTTCCAACCCTGAGGTAATGTCTGTCTTTGATGTTGGGGTGTTTCTAGTATGCAACAGAAGGATAGATCTTGTTTTTGCATCCATTTTGTTAGCTTGTGTTTTTTTTATTAGGGAACTGAGTCCTTAGATATTGAGAGATATCAGTGAACAATGATTTTTAATTCTTGCTATTTTATTATATATGTTGTTGGTAGTGTGTATGCATGAGTATGTGTGTATATGGTTTTCCTTCCTTGGGTTATGCTGGTGTGAGATTATTTATTGGTTGTGTATTTTGGGGTATAGTTAACCGCATTGTGTAGGAGTTTTCCTTCCAGTTCTTTCTGTAGGGCTGGATTTGTGGATAGATATTATTTAAATTTGACTTTATCATAGAATATCTTGTTTTCTCTATACATAATGATTGACAATTTTGCTGGGTATAGTAGTCTGGGCTGGCATCTGTGCTTTTAGAATCTCCCTTGAGAAGGTGGGTGTAATTCTGATATGTCTGCCTTTATATGTTGTTTGGCCTTTTTCTCTTGCAGTTTTTAACATTCTTTCCTTGTTCTGGGTGTTTTGATTATTCTGTGGTGAGGGTTCTTTCTGTAAAGATTTATTTATTTATTATGTATACAGAAGAGGGATCCAGATCTCATTACAGATGGCTGTGAGCCACTCTGTGGTTGCTGGGGATTGAACTCAGGACCTCTGGAAGAGCAGTTGGTGCTCTTAACCTCTGAGCCATCTCTCTAGCCCCTAAAGTTAATACAGTGTTCTGTCTGCATGTATCCCTGCAGGCCAGAAGAGGGCACCAGATCTCATTACAGATGGTAGTGAGCCACCATGTGGTTGCTGGGAATTGAACTCAGGACCTTTCGGAAGAGCAAGCAGTGCTCTTAACCTCTGAGCCATCTCTCCAGCCCAGGGTTCTTTCTTTTGTGATCTAATCTATTTAGTGGATGTTCTATAAGCTTCTTGTACCTTTATAGGCATTTCCTTCTTTAGCTTAAGAAAATTTTCTTCTATGATTTTGTTTAAAATTTTCTGGGCTGTATTTGTGCTGGGAATCTTCTCCTTCTTCTGTTCCTATTATTCTTAGGTTTGGTCTTTCCATAGTGTAATCCCAGATTTCTTGGATGTTTTGTGTCAGGAATTTTTTAGATTTAACATTTTCTTTGACCCATGTATCTATTTCTTCTATAGTTTCTTCAACACCTGAGATTCTGTCTTCCATCTCTTATATTCTGTTGGTGATGCTTGTATCTGTAGTTCCTGTTCGATTACCTATATTTTTCTTTTGTAGAATTCCCTCAGTTTGTGTTTTCATGTTTACTTTCTATTTGCATCTTTTCTCCTTCCCTACTCCTTCCCTTTAGAAATATGTGCTCTTATCAATTTAGTACACATTCTTCTTACTTTTTTTTTTAATGAAATGAGTTCATATCTAAGTTCATATATCTATTCAAGTACATAGGTAAACATGAATAGCCTCATATTGTAAAAGTAGTCTTACATTGTCTAGTCACAGCATGTTTCTCATCTATATACTCCTTGTGCCCTGTAGATCTTGTCATTTTTTATTTGAGTGTCAGGGTAGTTACCTATCCTAAACATTAAGGTTACTTCTAGTTTTTAGTACTCAGAAATAGCACTTTAGTGAGTATTTTTGTGCATGCCTCTTTATATTCTCTGCAAGAGTTTCTTAAGAAGACTGCAAAGAAGTAGAATTCTTGCTTCAAAGGTTAGGTTTATTGAAGAGACAAAAATAGCTCCAAATAGCTTGGCCAGTATATTTTTACACACTCTCTGTCCTTACCAACATGCTGTACAGCTTTTCAGTTTACAGTTTCCTGGTTAGTAATGAGGTTGGCCAATTGTATTTCCTTTTCTAATTTTTTTTCATCTCCTGCTGTTTTTTTTAATGGGTTATATAAACTGATTATCTAAATTATACTGGCTTAATTCAACTCTGTTGAATTAAATTTTATTTATTTGTGTGTGTGTGTGTGTGTGTGTGTGTGTGTGTGTGCATTCGTGTGTTCATGTGTGTATAGGTACCTGTGAGAAGCAGAGGACAAGACAACCTTGAGTATTGTTTCTCAGGAGCTTTCCATCTTATTTTGAGACAGGATATCACTGGCCTTGAACTAACCAAACAAACCAGTCTGATTAACCAGGGGACCTCATTGACCTGCCTATCTCTGTCTCCACAGATTTTAAAAGTGTGTGTTACCATGCCCAGCTTTTTTCTTGTGCTATCTATTGGGTACTTTGTTGATTGAAGCATTTCTCCTATTCTAAATTTATTTTTTTATGACCTTGATCACATTTAAGGCTTTCATTCCTGATGAAATCGCATTTATAACATGATAAAAGTTTCACTTTGAAAGGTATGATTTTTAAAATAGTAATAATTTAAAATGTTTGCAGTAAGTGGAATACCTTCAAAGACTGACAAAGTATTCAATTTAATTTTTGACATAAAATCTATAAGTTGAGCCTCCCTAATCTGAAAATCCAAAATTCAAATTTCTTTAAAATCTGAAGGTGTTTGAGAGCAGATGTGATACTACCAGGGGAAAGTGTCCATATCTAAGCTCATGTGAATGGGTCATAGTCAAAACACAAACACATCAAAAATAAGATGTAAAATTACCCTCAACCTGTGATGTAAGGTATATATGAATCATTTTTAGTTCATTTGGACAAGGGCAATTCATTGTATATTGTTTACTATCATTTTATAAAATGTCAAAGTTGTTATTAGTAAAATTATTATCTTGTGCTTTTTATTTGATAAGGGTGTAATAACTTTAAAAGATTCTTACAGGTCTATTCCTTAATTTGTCTGTGGATTTGTCATCTTTTTTGACACCAAAAGCTCTGATCGCAAAAGCTCTTTGATAGCATAATGTTACTTTTCAGTTAAACATGCGGCTATTTCATCATGTTTTGCTTTTCTGGTTACCAACTTTAGGTCTTCCTGATATTTGCAATAGCATTTTAGAGAAATGGTTGAAAGAAGGTTACATTAAACATAAACCGGATCAGTTGACCATAAATCAGTATGAGCCTGGACATGGTAGGTGCTTCTTTTCTAAACACATTTTTTTTCTTTTAGATTATCTTTTATGTGTGTGAGTGTTTTGCCTACATGCCTGTCTGTGAATCACATGTTTCTCTACTGCCATAGCAGGTCAGAAGAAAGTATCAGGTCCCATGGAACTGGAGTTATGGATGATTGTGAGCTCCTTTGTGGGTCCCGGGAACTGAACCTGGGTCTTCTGGGAAGAGCATCTAGTGCTCTTAACCACTGAGCCATGTCTCCAGCCCCAGTTGTTTATTCTTTAAAATCCCAATTTTGTATTTGAGAATTAAGAAGGTTACGAAACATTTTAAGATAGAAAGTTAAAATTCAGTGTTTTTTTTTTAAATTTTTGTTTTAGCTAAAATTAATTTTTAGGCTGCTTTGCTTATATACAATATATCTGTATTGCTTATTACTTGCAGTCTGTACCTCCACCCCTTGAGATTACACTATAAAACATAATTAAATGAATATACATTGCTGTTTGTGGCTTTAGCTTGTTCTTGTTCCTCTCTCAACATGTTAGAGAGGGAGTTGATAGCCTGGAAAACAAGAAATGTTTAATAGAAGAAGCAAGTTATTCACAGAAAGGAAGAACTAACTGGTTGGATGATTTTTCTCCTCTTCTATTTTAGAATGTGTAGGATTATTCTAGGAATATGTGCCAGTGAAAATCTTAGGTATGGGTAGGTTATTAGTAGCATTTTCACACAATATTTATAGTTAAGTGATTTTCCCTCCAAGGGTTTTTTTCCCTCTGCTTTTATCATGCTATGCTTTACTTTATTTTTTATTGTTTTATTATGATGCTGAGGATTAAACTTAGGGCCTAGTATCTGCTAGGCAGGAACCCTGTCATTGTGCTACATTCCTAGCCCCCAAGACTGATTCAAACTTGAGCTGCTCCTGTCTTAGCTCCCCCAGGGCTAGGACTGCACATGTGTGCTGCTGTGCCCATATTGTAAGTATTTGAACTGTGTATTTTCCTATCTGGCCTTCCACTGGTCTATATATCCTTGAGTTGGCTGTATCTTTCTTCTTTATATCTTTTCTCTGAGTTAGAGTTTCTTTATTTACCAGACTGATGAATGGAAGAAGCTGTGTCTTAATTATTAATGTATTGGCCTCTGTTCTCCAAGTCCTTGAGAGTCCCAGTAATTATGGGAAAGAATGACTTGTATTTGTCTTCCACATTGACCTCTTAGGCTGTGAGTGGAAAATTTGTCTTATTTAAGTAGTGACTCCTGAGCCTTTATTTAAAGTCAATTCTCCATGTTGTTTTATTTTGAAATTGAGATACCCTGTTTTAGATTTAATTTTGTCAAGTCATATTCATTGTTTCCTATTAACTAAGATTATAGCACCTTCTTAAAAACCAAAAAACCTTTTCACCATAATTACGTGAGGCTATGTGTATACATAGTCTAAATCTACAATGGATGATGAAGTGATATTGTCATGTTTTCTATCTCAGGAATTCCTGCCCATATTGACACACATTCTGCATTTGAGGATGAGATCATTTCTCTCAGTTTGGGGGCAGAGGTAAGTGCTGAAGCATTTCTTTTCCTCCTCTTTTTTTTTTTTTTTTAAATCAGCTTTTAGCATATTTTGCCTTGCACAGTACCTTGTTTCCCCTATGGGACTATCCACACTCTAATTAAAATGAATTAAAATTTTAAAATAAAAAGGGCGTTGTTAGCACATTAGTTCCTACCAGAGTGGGTAGTTTCACCAACACCCCCCTACCTCCCCACCCCCACCACGCACTTTTTTTTTTAGATGTCCAAAGTTTTATCTTGTAGCTCATTAGATGCCAGGATAAATCTATATGTTTATTCATACATTTCATATTAGCAGTCATGTGAAATACAAATTTTCTCTGGTGTAGTTTGGCCCATTTTTGACCTACCTTTGCTGCATACCACATGGTGGTAAAAGATAGTCACCACATGAAATTGGATCATGAGAAAATGACAGAACTGAAATTCACATGCCTGAGAGTTCTACTCATTTAGGTTTTTTTGTTTGTTTTTTTTTTTTTTCTGTTGTTTTTTTTAGACGTAATTTTTTTTTTTTTTTGTCTTTGAGCTGGCCTGGAACTCACAGAGATACACCTGCGTCTGCCTCCTGAGTGCTAGGATTAAAAGTGTGTGCCATCACACCTGGCTACAGGTTAGACCTTTCTACTTAGGTAACTTGAGTCAAACCTTTCAGAAACTTTAGCAGAGGATTATTTTTGCCCCTCCAGGTAAAGAAAAGGCTCATGTTTATTTGGTGCTTGATTTCTGTAGTTGCACTTTGCTTGAGCTGCTAAACATGCAGAACCATGATTCAATGTGGTGAATGTAAGTCCCTCAACAAATGAGTGACCAGGCCCTATCTCCAGATTATTCCAACAGCCAGGCCTAGCCCCTTGAGGCACGTGGCCAGGCCCTGTCTCCCAGACTACTCTAATGGTTTTAATGGCCATTTCTAGCCCCTGGAGATACAGGTGACCAAGCTCTATCCTACAGAAAAAAAAAAAAAAAAAAGCCTAAGATTAGGTCACAAAATCTCACTAATCTCTAAGTTTGCCCCAATATCAGGCCAGAAAATCCCAGCAATCCCTGAGCTTGCCCCAAGATCAGGCCACCCTGGAAAGGTCTTCCTCCCAAGAAACCCTATATAAAGCCTGCCTCCTGTTCAGTTTTTTGGTGCTTTTCTCCCAAGCAGAGGCAACCACCCTCTTGTGTCTTTCCCAATAAATTTCTTGTGTGAGGTTTGTTGGGCAGTGTGACTTTGTATTCTTTGACTTCCAACTGCTAGGATATCTTTCCTCTCAGACCTGTAACATTTACAGTGTTTGCAAGTTACACATGTACTTTCAGACAGAAATAGAAAATATTTAAATCCAAAATAATCCTTGAAACATTGAGATCATCTCATCTAACTAGTGTTTGCTTCAAAATCTAATGTCTCCTGGAGGCAAGTACTGTTTGCCTCTCCTCCTCCTCCCTCTTCTTCCTTTTGTCTCTTTCCACTATATCTGTATAGTTTCCATCTCTGTAGCTTAAGCTCTTTGACTTCTCAACCTCTGCTGTACTCCTGTGATCTTGATGCTGTGGTTAAAGAACCAATAATGTTTGTTTGATATAGTAAAACCATCTTATCATTTACATATGTGGATTTTTAGTATAGAAGGTTTCAGAAATAATGAACATGGGAAAAAAGAACTAAAGTTCTTTTTCCATGTTGCTAATCCTTACTTGTAGATTTAGAGGGGCAGTGAGTAACATTCTTGAGTTTTCTTCCTTAAGTTGAGAAATTAAAAAAAACAAAAAGGGAAAGGGAAATCAGCATGTCTTCAGCTTTCTAATGAGAAAAGTGATGGCAGACTTCACTGTAGGTATGTGGCCAAGGAGACATTTCAACTTCACCTCTGAGTTACAGAAATACACTGTCTTTGTTCCCAGCACTGACTGTCTGCTTAGGAAGATGCTAGCCTTGTAACATTGGACCAGAAGGAGCATGTTAGATCCTACACACTGGCTGGTTCTGAAAAAGACTAAAGAAAAGGGCAGGGACCAGTGAGCCTGGCTGCAAGATAATGGGTCAGCTAGCTTTGCTGCTGTCATGGGAAGCTGTAAGCAAGGAGGTAGGTAAAAGGAGTGTTAGAGGAAGTTTTAGCTCTACTTAGCTATTAACCTAGAATAATATGGTCAGTATAAACGAACCATCCTTAATCCCTGGAATGTATGACACTAGATTCAGCATTAACCCTTCTTGGTGATAACTTTTTTCAACTTTTGTCTTTGCTCCAAGATTGTTATGGATTTTAAGCACCCAGAGGGTGTCACAGTACAAGTTATGTTGCCTCGTCGGAGTTTGCTGGTGATGACAGGAGAATCTAGATACCTTTGGACTCATGGGTATGTATTGTGATGACCTTAGTTACTGATGGGAAACTTTCTGCTTTGCGAGATTTCTCATTCTTTTCTGTCTGGGATGCTGAAGCCATGTCCTGTGCCTGCACATCAAATCATTTGTGTACAAGCCCTCCAAGATATATGCAGGTTTTTTGTTTGTTTTGTTATTTAATACACTACATTTTTATTCTGAAAAGATTTCAAATTTAAAGAAAAATTGTGTGTAATAGAGTAAACTCCCTCCACTTTTCACCTGTAGTTTTCAGTTATGAATACTTTGCTACATCTTTTACTTTTTCTCACCTGTTATCATCATTGCTTTTGCATAATCATTTAAGAGTAATTTACAGCATCATAATTTTTCTTCATTTTGGTGGGAATGAATCTTTAGTTGTTTGAAGACAGAACATTATACTGCTAGAATTTTTGTGTGAAAGTATATATATGTGTGTGTGTGTGTGTACAAATAATTAAAATAATGCTTAATTTTATATGAATTCCATTCTGCTTATAAATTTTAGCTGACACGTTTCAAATATTCAGGAAAATGATCATGTTATTGTATTAGTAACCTGTTCTAAGTTTTAATTAAATAATTATTGAGAATAGATTCTTCTCTCATTCAGTACATCCTGAACACAGTTTCTACTCCCTCCACTCCTCCCAGCTCCCTTCCACCTCCCCTTTCCCCCAGATCCACACTCCCAGTCTTTTTCCTTTTCAGAAAAGAGCAGACCTCCAAGAGATGACAGTCAAACAGGACAAAACAAGATACAATAAGACAAGGCAGCAGCCCTCTTATCGAGTCTGGATAAGGCAACCTAATAGGATGAAGAGTCTCAAGAGCAGGCAAAAGAGTCAGTGATACACCTCTTCCCACTGTTAGGAGTCCCACAAAAACGCCAAGCTAACAGCAGTAACATATATGCAGAAGACCTGGTACAGACTCATGCAGGCTCTGTGCCTGCTGCTTCAGTCTCTGTGAGCCAATGTGTCTTAGTTAATATTTCTATTGCTGTGAAGAGACACCAAGACCATGGAAACTCTTACAAAGGAAAACATGTAATTGGGGCTGGTTTACAGTTCACAGGTTTAGTCCATTAATGTCATGGTGGGAAGCATGGTGGCATTTAGGCAGACACGATGTTGGAGAAGGAGCTTGAGAGTTCTACATCTTGATCTGCAGGTAGCGAGATGAGCTAACTTGAGCTTCTGAGACCTCAAAGCAGACCCCCTAGTGACACACTTATTCCAACAAAGCCACACTTACTCCAACAAGGACATACCTCCTAATAATACCACTCCCTATAGACTAAGTATTCAAACAGATGGGTCAATGGGGGCTATTCCTTTTCAAACCATCACACCATGTGAGCCCTGCTTAGTTGATTTAGTTCTCCTGGTGCCCATTCATTCCCTCTTATTCCTACTTTTCCCTCTTCTGCGGGGTTTCTAGATCTTTGAGGGGAGGGACCTGATGAAGACCTCCAGTTTAGCTTCTTTCCCTCACATAAAGTCTGACTGTGGGTCTCAGCACCCACTCCCATCTGCTGCTGGAGGAAGCCTCTCTGATGAGTGGACAAGGCATCTATCTATGAATATAGCAAAATATCATTAGTGATCAGTTTGTTCAATTTTTTTTTTCCAGTCATGTTTTGTTCCTGGCCATCCAGGCAGTGTAGGGCATAGTCTCCTTGTAGTGTGGGCCTCAAGTTAAACCAAGTATTGGTTGGCCATTCCCACAGGTTCTGTGGTACCTTTGCTCTTGCATATCTTGCAAGCAGGACAGATTGTAGGTTGAAAGTTTTGTGACTGGATTGGGCCTGGTTTTTCATTCCACAGCCTACACAATATCTTCTTGAGCCAATTTGACTATAATGTAGTGGTGAAGGCTACATGTAGGAGCCTTTCCTCTCTGTAGGTATAGATGTAGATGTAAAATTTAGGGAGGAGCTCAACTTCTCTGCATTCAATGAGCTTCATAGATGTTTTACTCAGAAATGGAGCCCCACTTTCAGTTTCAAAGAATGATCTTCTGTCCTAGTATCAGCCTGGGTTCTTTAGGAATCTCCTAAGCACCCCCTCAGCCAACAACACAAACAAATACAACCCAGTCCCACCACAGGAAGCCTTGTCTGCCTACAAAAGATGGCCAGTTCAGACTCCATATCCTCTATGACTAGGAGTCCTCATAGATTCCAGGAATTTGCATTTCCACTCAACCCCTGATTCTCCCCACCCATTCTAGCTGTCCCTTCCTGTACTCTTTCCCTCCATCCCTTCCCACCCACCCCACATGATCCCTCTTGCCCCTGTCCTCATCCACCCCCAGTCCCCCATACCCTTGCAAAATCTACTTCCCCTTCCCAGAGAGGTCTGTGCTTCCCGACTAGAGCCCTACTTTTTACTAACCTCTCTGGGTCTGTGGATTTTAGTTTGATTATCATTTACTTAACAGCTAATATGCACTTATATGTAAATATCATATTTGTCTTTCTGAGTCTGGGTTGCTGTAGCAGGAATCTTAAATGGTCTTATTAATAAAATCAAACCTGGAGCCAGGTATTGGGGTAAATGCTGGAAGATCAGAGAAGCAGAACAAGCCACAGCTACCTCACCTCTCCAGTTCCTCAACTGATCCTGTTTCCTCAGACTGGAAGCCTCTGAGTCCTCATCCGAATGGGTCTCAGCTGAACTGCTGCTCAAAAGCCTGAAAGCTTAACCAGCTAAAAGCTTCTAGTTCCTGGTCTCCACGCCTTATATATCTTTCTGCTTTCTGCCATCACTCCCTGGGATTAAAGGCTCACTTCTTGGGATTAAAGGCGTGTGTCATCATGCCTGGCTGTTTCCAATGTGGCCTTGAACTCACAGAGATCCAGAGGGATTTCTGCCTCTGGAATGCTAGGATTAAAGGTGTGAGTGCCACCATTTTCTATCCTCTGTATCTAGTGGCTGTTCTGTTCTTTGATCCCAGATAAGTTTATTAGGGTGCACAATATTTTGGGGAACACAATACCACTACAGGTTGCCTTATTCAGGATAGTCTTTTTCTAGTTATATCCATTTGCTTGAAAATTTCATGTCATTTTTTTTTTTAAACAAAACAAAACTGAGTAATTCTCCATTGTGTAAATGTATCACATTTTCTTTATCTGTTTTTTTGTTGAGGAACATTTAGATTGTTTTCAGTTTCTGGTTATTATGAATAAAGCTTCAGTGAACATAGTTGAGCAGGAATCCTTCTGGTATGTGGTTCTTTGGGTATGTGCCCAAGAGTGGTTGATATAGCTGGGTCTTGAGGTAGATCGAGCCCCAATTTTCTAAAGAACCACAATGTTTCTAAGGAACCTCCATTGTTGCTCTATACGTTTGCAGGCTCACTAACAATGGAGTAGTATTCCCCTTGCTCCACATCCTTGCCAGTATAAGCTGTCACTTGTGTTATTGTTCATAGCCATGCTGACAGGTGTCATTCAGACATCCAGTTTTGACTAGCATCTTTGTTGAAGACGCTTTCTTTTTCTCCATTGTGAATTTTTGGCTTCTTTATCAAAAATCAGGTATCCCAGGTGTATGAATTTATGTCTGGGTCTTCCTTTTGATTCTGTTGATCAACTTGTCTGTTTTTATGTCAGTGCCATGAGATTTTTATTACTAAAGCGGTGATACTTCCAGCAGTTGTTTTATTGTTCGGGATTGTTTTAGCTATCCTGGGTTTTTTTGTTTCTCCATATTAGGTTGAGAATTGTCCTTTCAAGGGCTGTAAGGAATTTTGTTGCAATTGTGATGGGGGTTATGTTGAATCTCTAGATTGCTTTTGTTAGGATGGCCATTTTTACTATGTTAATTCTTCCAATCCATGAATGTGAGAGATCTTTCAATCTTCTAATATCCTTCTCAGTTTCTTTCTTTAAAGACTTGAAGTTTTTTTTTACATACATGTCTTTCACTTGCATGAGTAGAGATTCCCCAACATATTTTATATTATTTGTGTCTATTGTGAAAGGTGTTGCTTCCCTGATTTCTTTCTCAGTCTGTCATTTGTATATAGGAGGGCTAATGATTTTTTTCTTTTTTTAGTTAATCTTGTATCCACCTACTGTGCTGAAAGTGTTTATCAACTATAGGAGATCCCTCATGGAATTTTTAAGGTCATTTATACATAGTGTTATAACATTTGCAAATAATGACACTTTGACATCTTCCTTTCTGATTTTTATTCCTTTGATCTCCTTTAGTTGTCCTATTGCTCCAGCTAAAACTTCAAGTACTATATTGAATAGATATGGAGAGAACCTTGTCTTGTTCATGAAATTGCTTTGAGTTTCTCTCCATTTAATTTGATATTGGCTATAGCTTGCTATAAACTGCCTTTATTATGTTCAGGTATGTCCCTCGTGTCCATAATCTCTCCAGAATTTTTATCATGAAGGGGTGTTGTGTTGGAGCCCACTAGGTTTCCTAGTGGCTGTACCCAGCAGAACGGCATAAGAGGTTGATTGGACCATGGGCCTGGGTACCAGGTGACTGTAACTAGCAAGGTGAAGATCTTTTGCTCCACCCATTAGCATTGTTATAAATAGACCTTTGAAATAAAGTTCTGGGCCCGTTTGGATAAGGATCCAGGCCCATTAGAGTCTATCCTGTGTTTTCTCTCCTCCTTACTTTAACTAAGTCTCTTATCCCTCATTCCTCAAGAGTCCTGGGGTAAATAATGGTGGGGGCTGGTCCCCTAAAGTGTTGGATTTTGTTGAAGGCTTTTTTGACATCTAATGAGGTGATCATGAGGGGTTTTACTTCACTTTATTTACATGGTGAGTTACATTCGCATATTTTCATATGTTGAACCATCCTGCATCTTTGGCATGAGGCCTACCTGATCATAGTAGATAATCTTTTCTGATGTGTTCTTGGATTAGGTTTGCAAGTATTATATTGAGTATTTTTATATCTGTGTTCATGAGAAAAATAAGTTTGTAATTCTTTTTATTTGTTTAGCCTTTATGTGGTTTGGGTATCAGGGTAACTGTGGCCTCATAAAATGAATTGGACATTGATCCTTCTATATGTGTGATTTAAGCTGTCCTGGTGTTTCTTTTACAAATGGGATGGGGAGCTTATGTTTGGGGCATAGATAAAAAAAAATTGGGAAGTTGTCTTGGCAGATTTTTCCTTTGATGAATATGTGGTGTCCTTCCCTATCTCTTTTGATTAATTTTAGTTTGAAGTATATTTGTTAGATATTAACATGGCTACACTAGCCTGCTTCTTAGGTTCATTTACCTGGAATATCATTTTCCAACCCTTTACCCTGAGGTAATACTGTCTTTGATGTTGAGGTGTGTTTCTTGTATATAACAGAAGAATGGATCCTGTTTTCGAATCCATTCTGTTATTCTTTGTCTTATTAGAGAATTGAGACCATTGATATTGAAAGATATCTATCAATGACCAATGACTGTTAATTCCTGTTAGTTTATTGTTATTGTTGTTGTTGTTGGTGGTGTGTATATGTGTATGTCTGTGTGTGGGTTTTTGTGTGTGTATGTGTGTATGTGTTTGTGTGTGCTTCCCTTCTCTTGGTTTTGCCCGTGTGAGACTGTTTATTTCTTGTGTTTTTATGGGTGTAGTTAATATCCTTGCTTTGGACTTTTCTTCTAGCACCTTCTGTAAGGCTGGATTTGTGGATAGATATCATTTAAATTTGACTTTATTGTGGAATAATTTATTTTTTCCGTTTATGGTGATTGAAAATATTGCTGGGTATAATAATCTGAATAATCTGAACTGGCATCTATGGTCTCTTATAGTCTGCAGCAAATCTGTTCAAGCCCCTTTTTGCATTTAGAGTCTCTATTGAGAAATCAGGTGTAATTTTGTTAAGTCTGCCTTCATATGATACTTGGTCCTTTTCCTTCGCAACTTTTAATATTTTTTCTTTGTTCTATATGTTTGTTGTTTTGATTATTATGTGGTGATGGGACTTTCTCTTTTGGTCCAATCTATTTGGTATTCTTTATGTTTCTTGTGCCTTTATGGGTATTTCGTTGTTTAAAAAATTTTTCTTCTATGATTTTGTTGAAAATATTTTCTGTGCCTTTGAGCTGGGAATCTTCTCCTTCCTCTATTTCTATTATCCTCAGGTTAGGTCTCTTCATAGTTTCCCAGATTTCCTGAATGTTTTGAGTCAGAAATATTTTAGATTTAACATTTAACATTTTCTTTGACTGGTATATCCATTTCTTCTATCATATCTCTTCCATCTCTTGTATTCTGTAGGTGAAGTTTGCCTCTATAGTTCCTGTTTGTATTTCTAAATTTTTCATTTCCAGAATTCTCTCAGTTTGTGATTTCTTTATTTTTTTTTTCTATTTCCATTTTCAGGTCTTGAACAGTATTAATTTGTTTCCTTTAACTGTTTGTTTGGTTTTTCTTGGCTTTCTTTAAGGTATTTATTCATTTCCTCCAATTGTTTGTTTTGGTTTTCCTGGCTTTTTTTGGTCATGGGCAAGGCGAGGCTGCAGGCTTAGGCTGTTGCAGAGCTGTGGCTGACCCTGAGGATTGGGTCTTGGGGAGCAGGGAGACTGGACAATGTTGGCAGCTTTCCTGGTCTTCTGGTGGTGTGGACTGTAACTGAACATGTATTGTTCACTTGTGTTGGGGGCTGCGTGGTTGAGTAGGGCTTGTCTGCCCAAGATGAAGGCTGGGGCATGGTGAGGAGATGGGGAGGGGAGGCCAGGGTGGGATGGTTTGTGGGATTCAACAAGAGGGGGAACAGGCTGCAGCTGGTGTTCTGTTGCAGCCCTAAGGCTACCCTGAGAATAAGGAAACAGAGAAAGTAGCCTGGTTCGAGGCTAGCCTGGTCTCCAAAGCGAGTTGTAGGAAAGGCGCAAAGCTACACAGAGAAACCCTGTCTCGAAAAAAACAAAAAACAAACAAACAAAAAAAGAAATGGCCTGATTTTGATTTTTTTTCATGGCCATTAAAATATTTGCTCTTAAATGCTGTCTAATCCATTTTCTCAAATATTCATAGAATTTTGAAAATAAGCATGTTTTCTTTTGGGGTTCAGGCTTTTTATATTGTTGCTCATTCTTAAAGTTTTAAGAATAATGGCGTTATAGTAAGTGCAAAATAAGAAATTACTTTGCATATATATGTTGTGAAAACATTTAATCTGATCTTGGATATGGTAAAGCTTCTTTGTAGTTGGACTTTTTGGTGGAACTGTCAGCTCACCAGTAATGACACAGAGACTATTATTGATTATAAAAGCTCGGCCGATAGCTTAGGCTTTTTTCCAACTAGCTCTTGTAACTCAAATTAACTCATATGTTTTAATCATGTTCTTTTACATGGCTTGATTGCCTTTAATCTGTATTGCCCATGCTGCTTCCTCCGAGTCTCCTGGCATCCCCTCTTCTTCTTCCCAGCATCCTCTCTGCCTAGAAATCCTGTCTAGCTATGAGCCATTCAGCTTTTTATTAAACCAATCAGTGACACATCTTCACAGTGTACAAAAAGATTATTCCATAATACTTCTCAGATAAGCGTTTTGTCTTCTTCCCAATATCCTCTCTGCCTGAACTTGACCTTGATATCCTCCCTATGCTAATTCCCTGCTGGGTTCCACCCTCCTGAATGCTTAAGGGAAGTTCCTTGTCTGTGTATCATGCATATCGAGCGTTAACAGCTTAGATGCAAGATTGTAAAGCATCGGTTGCGGACTTCTGTTCTCCCATTGTGCTGTAAGCCTGTAATTTAAGACCTCCTCCCTCCTTTAATAAAAGGCATTTGGCATTAAAAAATAATAAAATAAAATAAAAAGAATTGCTTGCCAAATCCCCTCCCCCACCAAAAGAAAGTATCTTATGTCCTTAAATGTTAACAGTAGTTATTTCTGGAAGTTTGGATTGTAAGTCATACTGATGTTTAAAGCTGGTGTATGAATTGTACATTCTTTGTTATAGTTTTAGGAGAAAGAAAAATAAATCTCAACGTTATTTTTTTAGGTTGCTATTAACATTTATTACATTCAGAGTGACGGACTGTGTGTGTCTGCATTTGCATGCTATGGAAAGAGATGGAGGAAAAGGTGGAGGTAGTCAGAGAAGGGGAAGAAAGTGATAGAGAAAACAAACAGTATCCCAACTATTGAGATGCTTGTTAAGATCTTTGGTGAAAGGGAGAATAAATTGAAATAAGCATGGCGGCATAGGAAATCAACTTGATAATAACCTTTTGATGATTTTTCTGGAAAAAAAAATCCCAAAATGCTATATGTACATTCTTTCCAAGTGCATTGTAATTTGTAGAGTGTCATAGATTTGAATAGGTATGTTAATTCCAACATTTGTAGTGCTCCCTAAATACTGTCACTATATGCCAAGTAAGTTATTTTATTTTTTGTCTTCAGAATTACACCCAGAAAATTTGATACTGTCCAAGCATCTGAACAGTTCAAAGGTGGAATAATCACCAGTGACATTGGAGACTTGACTTTAAGCAAGCGGGGAATTCGAACATCATTTACGTTCAGGAAAGTGAGGCGTATGCCCTGCAATTGTAGTAAGTCTCTAATTTCATCTGTGCTACAATAGAATAAATGTGGTATGGAAACCCTTTAAGGCCATCAGTGTTTATATTCTTTGAAGGCAGAGGCTATGTTTTATTATTTATTTACCTGATATTTGGTCCTTTAGTATTGCTGGTGCCAAGAAAATGCTTTAGTTTTTGAAGTAATAGCTAAGACTGTTGGGATTGTAAGGCATTAATTGTGCAGAAATGGCTTTTGTTGGAAAGGCTTGTCAGGCTCTTGATTTTTCTTTTTTATTCCCAACAGAGAAGTTGGAGATGACAGATTGCTTGTGTGGGTGAGGGTGACTCTAGGGGAGTAAGTAGAGGTTTATATTCTAGTCAGTTTGAAAACCTGGATCTAAAAAGAACTGCACGCATAGGATGTTGTTCTGTCTTGTTTATATGAGTGTGTTCTTCCCTAGATTAATTTCATGGACTCAACATAAAATTCCTTTACTTTATAAATGATAATTTG
Organism: Peromyscus maniculatus bairdii; assembly: GCF_049852395.1. NCBI lineage: Eukaryota > Metazoa > Chordata > Mammalia > Rodentia > Cricetidae > Peromyscus > Peromyscus maniculatus. The sequence continues at coordinate 476,362 of NC_134858.1, forward strand.
TTATGAGAGGAATCAGAGAATGCTTTTCATATCACAGGTGTTTCAGTTTGGGATAGCCTGTAACAATAACCATTATATTTAGCTGCAATCTTAAATAAATAAAAAATCTTTTCTATCAGGACTGGAGACATGGTTCAGTTGTAGCTCTTTTGGGGGACCTGAGTTTGCTTCTTCCCAGTGCTCATGTTGTCGGGCTGTTACTCCAGCTCCAAAGGATCTGATACCTTCTGGTCTCCACAGGCACCCCCCTCCTCCATGGCATACACACACAGAGACATATACACATGAATAAAAATACAAATAAATATTAAAGTGCAAAGCCTCTTAGATCTGAAGATGATAATCCTGTTAAAAAACTTGAAATCACTGTATTTGTGAGGATGAAAATGAGTTTTTGCTTATTTTGCTAACACTGTTAATAAGTTTATAAAGTGCGATACTTTAAAGATGTTTGGTATTTGATGAGTCTCACACTGCTGGCAGCCTTATAAGGTACAGAAACTAAAGCAAAGCTCTAGTTTTTGAGCTACTTAAAAATTTGGTTGGACAGAGAAGCTAAGTTTCTTATGCAAATGTTTCTTTGTTGTAGAAAGTTATTAATTGTAAGTGAAACACTAAAAGCATTTCACTTAGTCTTTTTATTCAGTTTATAGATTTTTTTCTCCTTTTTTTCCTCTTCCTCTTTCTTCTTTGACAGTTTGATGCATGTATAGTAAATTTTGGTCATTTTCACTCACCATTACTCTTCTCCCACTGACTCTCTTTTTCCCAACAGCCCCCCCCCCCCCCCCCCCCGCCAACTTCTTACTTGTTTTGTTTTCTGACCAGTTATGTTTACTTAGAATTACTTGCTTGAGTGTGGTGTAGAATTATTTTCTGAAGCTGTCCATATATGGATTTTACTTGATACCCTAGTCTTTTGCATAAAAATAAAGTTAACATTGCTTTACTTATTATTTAATAAATTTAGTTTTGATTTATTATTTATTATTGATTGATTAGTTGAGATGAATCTCACTCTATAAGCCTAGGCAGCGTGGAACTCACTGTGTAGTACAGAGTGCCTTCAAATTCTTGGTGGTCCTGCTGCTCAGACTCTCAAGTGGTGGCATGTGCAACCACACCTGGATGCAGAGCTTTTTCTTCTCATTTAGGTTACTCCTCGGTCTGTGACAGACAGAGGAAGGCCACACCTCCCTCCCTTCCAGAGAGTAGTAAAGAAGCATGGCAGCTGGAGCAAGAGCATGTTCATCGTGTATATGATTTGATTGCAAGACACTTCAGCAGCACAAGGCACAGCCCATGGCCACGCATAGTGGAATTCCTGAAAGCTTTGCCAAGTGGTTCAATAGTGGCAGATATTGGATGTGGAAATGGAAAGTACCTTGGCATCAACAAGGAGTTATATATGGCAAGTAACTCTTGCTCCTGTTTTTTTAATTTGAAAAAAATGGGGGGCGGTTCATACATGCATACTGTATTTAACATCATTTTCATTTCTTCCTCTCCCAATTTCAGTTCCTCCTATGTTTCCTTCCCTCTTTAGTTTATGACCTCTTATTTAACTGTTATTGTCACTGTATTTATATGTATGTATAAATACAGCCTGCTGAGTCAATTTATTGCATGTGTGTGTTTGTGTTTGTGTGTATATATGTGTATGTGTGTATGTTTAGGGATGACAGTTTGGGATTACATAACCTATGAGGGGCACTCCTCCTTGAAGAAGACTGATTCTCCCTCTGTCAATAGTCACTAATTGTCCATAGCTCTTCATGCAGGAGTGGGGCCTTGTGAAATTTCTCCCATCCACATTAACATGTCAGGTGTGTTGTCACTGTTCAGGTCTAGCCATAATTAAGCAGCCATATTGTTGAGATCCATGGGTGCAGCTTCACTGTCATATATAGAAGATGCTGTATTATAGCAGATGTCTTGTTCCTCTGGCTCTTAAAATCTTTCTGCCTTCTTCCATAATTTTTCTGCTTTGTGCATCTGCTTTACCTTTCCCTTGTTAGGATGCTTCACTATAGAAAACCTCTCCAAAAATTCCTTTCTAATCTATAGTTTATAATCATGAAATAGTTTATTGATGATCACATTACAAAGCTTGGAACTGAACTCACATCCTATGTAAGAGCAGTATGTGCTCTTAACCTCTGAATCATCTCTCCAGCTGTAATGTTTTCTTCATAGTTTTAAAAATTGTGTGCTTATGTATGTACATATATATATTCTTTTTAAAAAGTATTTACTTTACTTAATATATGTTTGTGTTTTGCCTGTTGTGTATGTACATGTACCATGTGCAAACCTGTTGTTATCAAATGCCAGTAATGAGAATTGGATCCCCAGGAACTGGAGTTATATGACAGATAATTCGCTACCATGTATTTGTGCTGGGGATCAAACCCATGTCCTCTACAAGAGTATCAAGTGCTCTGTAGCCCAAATATTGTGTCTTTTTAAGAAAAACAAAGCCCCTATTCAGAATATTGCTGAAAGATATTTACCTATCTGTATTCTATTACCCTAGTAAACTAGCTTATAATATTTTTTCTTTCTTTCTCTCTCTTTCTTTTTCTTTCTTTCTTTCTTTCTTTCTTTCTTTCTTTCTTTCTTTCTTTCTTTCTTTCTTTCTTTCTTTCTTCCTTCCTTCCTTCCTTCCTTCCTTCCTTCCTTCCTTCCTTCCTTTCTTTCTTTTTTCTTTCTTTTTATTAAGGTTTTCTTTTCTTTTTTTCTTTTTTTTGGTCTTTCAAGACAAGGTTTCTCTGTGTAGTTTTGATGCCTGTCCTGGATCTCACTTTATAGCCCAGACTGGCCTCGAACTCACAGAGATCCACCTGCCTCTGCCTCACAAGTGCTGGCATTAAAGGTGTGCGCCACCACTGCCCGGCAGAGTATACTTTCTTATTATTTTACCATAAATATTTAATACCATAGTTTATGTAATTTGATAATGCATAACACTTTTTCTCATTTTTACATTAATTGTCTCAAAGTTTCTGGAGTTTAGAATATTTAAATTAGGTGACATTCCTGTATTTATGGTTGTTGTCAGTTAAGCACTGTTTTACGTAACTGAAGGACTGGGGCCTTAACTCTGTGGCACAGTGCTTTAGCATGTATGAGTTCTGGGTTCCAGGGTCCACCTCCAGCCGCATGTACATGCATGCATACACACATACAAATAACCTATTTGTTAGGAGGGTAGATTTCCAGATGAGTATGTATGCTATAATAAAAACACATGAGTTTTCACCGTATGCAAACATGTGTGTTGAAAGACATTGTGACAAGAAGAAAAAAATACAGATTTTGGTGATAAGATGATCAGGTTTTAAAATCTGTGGTCTATTCTCGGCAAATTACTAACTGATGATAAAATTTTATCATTTCTACTGTGGAAATATAACTAACTCAAAATATGTTACAAAGAATATGCCTGGGTGAATTTAATACAGGTCAGTGGCTCTTAGCCTGGTTAGCTTTTTCTATAATTTGTGTTATTTTTAAAAATGAATTTTAGAAGAGTGGTTATTAAGCTAAAAGTTGTGGACATTTTTATGGTAAAAATTAAAGATAGTATGACTAATTGCTTTTTAAATGGCTGTGCCAGTTTGTGTTGTCAACATTATGTAAAGAGAGATTTTTATCACACTGCCATTACTGTGAGACATTTTGATTTTAAAACTGTGTAGGAGTCCTTCTCAATGCAGTCCCCTGTCCACTCTGAAGTGTATGCTTTCCTTCCTCCCTCCCTCCCTCCCTCCCTCCCTCCCTCCCTTCCTTCCTTCCTTCCTTCCTTCCTTCCCTTTCTCACCTGCTAAGGTAAGCATTACTTGCTTGCTCTAAAAGTTATGTTTGATAGTTTAATAGTAGAAAAGGAAACTTTATTTTAATGATTTCTTTCATGTTTTTTTTAATATTTATTTATTTATGTATACAGAAGGGGGCACCAGATCTCATTACAGATGGTTATGAGCCACCATGTGGGTGCTGGGAATTGAACTCAGGACCTCTGGAAGAGCAGTTGGTAATCTTAACCTCTGAGCCATCTCTCCAGCCCCTCATGTTTTAATTATATTTCCACAGTCACATATTTAGGGTTTTGGCTTGTTTTATTTTTCTTTGAAAATTTTAAAAATAAAGAAGTTGCACTGGGGAGAAGGCTCTGTGGGTAAATTGCTTGTCATACAAGCAAGTTGACCTGAGTTGAAATCCTCAGAATAAACAAAATTCAGATGTGGTAGAAGGTGAATGTAGTTTACTCTCTCCTCCAGTGAGATAGGAGATGGAGACAGGAGAATTCTTAGAAGGTTTTAGGTCAGGTAGCTGGTGTACATTGCAGTAAAACAAGAGATTCTAAATTACGCAAGGACTAACACACATGCATGTGACCATGCTCACACATGAACATGAACATGAACACATGCATACACATAATGTGTACACAAGTAGGGAAGAGTAAAGAAAATATTTTTAAGCCTAATATAAATTTTTATGTCCTTAATCTCTATCTACCACAATGAAATATGGAGCTTTGCAAGAGTTCTCGAGTTCATGTTTTTTGCTTATAATTAGGCCATCTTTCTGCTATATTGTGGAGAATTGTATAGAATTATTATGAATTATCCTCAGTATTTATAGCAGGAAGAGAAAAAACATGATTTAACTACGTTTTGTGGAAGACTCCAGCAAAACAAACGAAAGATGAAAGTCTTGAGCCAGGCATGGGCCACTTCTCCATCAGTGGGATTTGTATGACACATTGCCTGTGCTTTCTTGTTATTGAAAAGGTATGCTATATCTAAACTGTCAAAAGCATCTGGCAAAAGGAGAGAGACCTTTCCTCTTATTTTACATGGCTACTGTTCCAGTTTTCTTTGTTGTTATTAGCAACTTTCTTCTGAATAAACTATTGAGCCCTACTTTTAAAGCTTTGTTTTATAGTCAGACTGGATACCTTTCTGTTGACTCTTAGTAAGATGCAGTTGTCAGTTATGACTGGGCATACTTATGGCTTATGATAATTTCTGAACTGAATTTAAGTGTAAGGAAATGTGGCCAACATAAAACTGTATATATTATTTGAATGGTGTTTCCAGTCTGAGTTTGTACTTACTGGCTGAGTTGTATAGCATATGGATGAAAATAAAGAAATGTGATCATCCAGGCATGGATCTTAAACAAAGGGAAGAGTTAGGAATGGTGCCAATCCTGTTATTAATAGTCCCTTAGGACATTCCCATATTGAATTTTACCTAGTAAAGTTCTGGCTTTCATGGAACTCAATTTGTAGACCAGGCTCACCTCGAACCCACAGAGATCCACCTGCTTCTGCCTCCTGAGTGCTGGGATTAAAAGTATGTAACACCACTGCTTGGCTAGTTACAAGTTTTTACAGAATAAAAAGCGTTACTCATTACTGGATTGGGTTATAAAGAAATGTCTGGGAATAATTATTAAAAGATTGGTTAGTGTTTTTTGAGTCCCTTCTATGACTTCCATAGCTTACATGTGCACTTCACAGTTATATCTATATAGATATGCACGTTTCTACACATGGGCATACATAGCACCATAAAGAGCTCGATGTTTGTATATATGTTATTAAACAGAACAGTTATTTTGAAGATGGGAAGCCCTCAGACACTTTCACAGAATCAGAGGTGGTCATGGGACTTATTGGGCTTTACCTGCTTGGGGAGGTAGAAATACTTGCTCTGCTTGCTGCCTTCAGTGGCCCTGTTCCCTTAGGATGGTTTTCTGATACAGAAAAATTTAAACAAGCATAATTTTACAAACTGTGAATTCAGCATTTTGTTCTTTGTAAGGCTAGGGGTTTAACAGAAAAAAAAAAAAAAAAAAACTTAATAGCTTTAAAAAATGAAATAATATTTAACAATGATAAAAAAAAAAGCAAAAAACAAACAGGATTTCACTATGTAATACTGGCTGGCCTTGATTTGCCTGCCTCTGCCTCCACCATGCTGTAATTAATAGTATGTGCCACCATATCTGGCCCAAATTCTCTTTTTTTGTTTGGTAATGACTGATTCTCCTGACTGTAGTCATGACTTGGTACTGATTCTTATGACTTGTAATGTGGTTGTTTGCTTATGTATTTGAAGCATGTGTGAGTAGTCTAAGGTATGAAATAAACCTCTTGTGATATGTAAACTAAATGTTACAAATTTCTTTCCCTATAACAGATTGGTTGTGATCGTAGCCAGAACCTTGTGGACATTTGTAGAGAGAGGCAGTTTCAGGCCTTAGTCTGTGATGCACTGTCAGTTCCATTCCGAAGTGAGTCTTTTGATGCTTGCATCTCCATTGCTGTCATTCACCATTTTTCAACTGCGGTGAGTATTGCTTCTCCCTCTGTAAAAGCTTGTAACTAAAGTGGCAGGAAAAGTTTGTATGTATGTGACTCAGTATAAGCCTTTCCTTAAATTTTTTTTCTTTTATTTTTCTAGTTTTTGTCATGGTTTCAACATGAAGTATCCTCCAAAAGTAAATAAAAAAGGCTCATGTGTTGAAGGCTTGGCCCCAAGCTGGTGGCTCTGTTGGAAGGTGATTGGGTCATGAGGGTGCTAACTCCATCAATGTGTTAACTCATTGATTACTTTATGCTGCATAGACTATGAGGAAGTGGGGCCTGATTTGAAGTAAGGAGCTCACCAGTAGAGTGACTTTGAATGGCATTCTCTTCCTGGTCCCCTTCTATCTGCTGCCTGGCTGCCATCAGGTGAGCAGCTCTGCCAGGATGCCTTCTTCTCTGATGAGTCCATTATAGCCCTAGGAACAAGAAGCCAAGTGGCCATGGAGTGAAACCTGAAAGTCTGTGAGCTAAAATGCATCTCCATTTTACAATTGCTTTCCTCAGGCATTTCACCAGTGACAAAAACTGATAACAGTTCTCTTTGATTACTTACCTCATAGCCATACTCTAGTTTTTCCTCTTCCCTTAGCTTGCTGATTAGATAGTCTTTGGTTATTTATAGTGGTTACCATGGTGCCCAATATCTACCCATGACCTTAGTCTACCTTGAGTTGTGATGCTTAGCCCTCTTAGCAATGTAAGACATCAGAACACCACTTAGCTCCTCTGACTTCCACTGTGGTATTGTTTTTTATTAGTTTTGTTGTTTTAAGCTCTTGATATTTATTTGTACTTTTCAATATTTACTCTTTCTAGTCTTCCTTCTTTGAAGCATTTTTAAAGGTTTCTGAAAGACTAGCTTTCTTTTGCTTGAAGAATTCTCTTTGCTATATTTATTTAAGTATTTATTTATTACTAAGTATTTAAATATTGGTAGCACATCCTCTTTTTGTGTCATTAAACTCTATTTAAAACAATATTATTTTGATTATACTTTGAATTCTAAATTGATAATATGTTCTACATTTTGCTACCCTTTTTAAGATTTCTGCTTCATTCTTGGTGATTTATGCTGGCTTGAATTCTAGCTCAATTCTCTGTGGAGATATATGTAATTTACTGTGAAATTAATGTGTTAATACTATTCTAGAATTTATTTTATATCTTCATTGAAATTTTTTTTCTAGTTTTATGGACGTATTAGCTTAGTTTAAAGTCCCTTAGGTTTTATTCATTCATTTTTTAAAAGGAAAAAAAGTCTTTTCTTGTTTTATTCTTGACTGGACACAGGATAATAGTTGTTTTAACATGTTAATTTATAATCTAAGTCATTTCAAAGTAATTGAAATGGTAATATATCAAATTTTTAATTTTATTTGCATTTACTTACTTTAGAGTAAATGTGTGTATGTGGGTATTGATGTGAGTGTCCATTTGCCATAGGTACTTGTGTAGGTCAGAGAATAGTTTTGAGAGTGAATTCTGCCCTTCCAACATATGGATTCTGTGGTGGTATTGTGTTCCCCAAAATATTGTGTACTCTAATAAATATATCTGGGGTCAGAGAACAGACAGCCACTAGATACAAAGGCTAGAAAATGGTGGCACTCACACCTTTAATCCTAGCATTCCAGAGATAGAAATCCCTCTGGATCTCTGTGAGTTCAAGGCCACATTGGAAATAGCCAAGCATGGTGACATACGCCTTTAATCCCAGAAAGCCAGCCTTTAATCCCAGGGAGTGGTGGTAGAAAGCAGAAAGATATATAAGGCGTGGAGACCAGAAACTAGAAGCATTTGGCTGGTTAAGCATGTGGCTGGTTAAGCTTCAGGCTTTCCAGCAGCAGTTCAGCTGAGAGCCATTGGGATAAGGACACAGAAGCTTCCAGTCTGAGGAAACAAGACCAGCTGAGGATCCGGTGAGGTGAGATAGCTGTGGCTTGTTCTGTCTCTCTGATCTACCAGCATGGACCCCAATAACTGGCCTCGGGTTTGATTTTATTAATGAGAACTTTTAAGATTCCTGCTACAGGATTCTGGGAATTGAATTCAGGTCATCTGAAGTGTAAATCTAATTAATCTTATCAATAAAAATCAGGAGTCAGATATCAGAGTAAAAACTTCAAAGATCAAAAAAGCAGGAGCGCAGCCACAGTTGTTTCCTTCTTCTGATCGTCCAGTCCAAAAAGCCTGAGACCTGTCTCCACCCCACCTTATCACTTCCTGTCTCCTCTCTGTATAGACCTCCAGACATCTCTGGTTATCTAGTGGCTAGCTCCACCCTTTGACTCCAAGCAAGCTTTATTTGTCAAAATACAAGCAAAAATCACACAACATTCCCCCTTTTTGTCTAAATAAAAAGTGAAAGTTTTAACTAACATAAAAAACTATATACAATAAGTACATAATTATATACAAATATATACAGGCAATAATTACGTTAACAATGACTAATCCTTTTGCATTTGACAAATTCAGAGAAAATACTCCAGTATCTATCCTATTTTGGTGAGTCCAAAGTGTTCTACCTAATTGACTTTCTATCCTAACTTGCATTACCCACTCCAAACTATCTTTTTATGTTTCGCAACCTTATACACTTTACACCTCTTCAGTGAGTTTCTTTTCTGAGTTTGGTAACAAGGAAAACTATAACTATAACAATCTAGTCATCAACGCCATCAGAAACGTGAGAAGGATTTAATATTACCTGAGTAAACAGGAAGTGCAAAGCAAACAACTTCTAAAACTAAGAAATGACAGAAACAGCTGGCTGCCTGGACAGTCACTCAAGGTTCCTCTGTAACATTGGGGCATTCATCTACAGCGTATAGGCCTAGAATATCTGACAGACTTTTCTGTGAAGCAGGATTTTTGAAGGAGTATTCCACTTTGTCATGGTGAAGTTCAACAGTCACTTTCTTTTCTGTCCTGCTTGTTCAATTTTAAAAGCATACTGTCAGCAGTTGAGGCAAGGGCAGTTTCTTGCCCAGTTGCTAACTTTTGCCACAAAGAAGTAAACTCCATATGGAGTTTTTTCAATGCCCATCATCTTCTCTGAAGTAGATTGATGCTGCCAGGAGCAGACATGTCTCATTGTCTTTAAAAATAAATAAATAAAAAATAAAAAATAAAAAAAACTTATGTTATTAAATCATCTGAAATGCCATATTCTGTAGATCTCTAAAGTGTTTGAAGACCACTTATTTCTGCTTGACCTTGAAAACATACCTAACCTGACTACAAGTTTGATCGAAATAGGTGACTACTAATCTGTATTTCTTTATTATCCTAAATAGTTTGTAATAATAACATTCAAGAACTATAAATTTACATGACATTGTTAAATGAGCTGTATAGGCATAATACCTTGAACAAAAGTAGAAATACATGTACAGTATATTCTAGCAAAAATAACCTTAAGTTTGTATCAATATATAAAAATATCTTAAGAGTAGAAACATATATACAGTATAACAAAAATAACCTCAAATTTGTATCAATATACAAAAATCCAAGCCAATGTAAAATATTTAAAACAAGAAGTTGCTTTTTTGGTTTAAAAGCAGATTCAATAATCTACCCTTTTATCCTATCATTTCTGTATTCCCCCTTTTTCTTTTCAGAACAAGATCTCTGAATCTAATCTTCTTTGTTCTGCTTTTTTTTTTTAACCATTACTAATAACAACTTGTATCCTACCCCCCTAAACCATGTCAAATGTCCATAACCTACTGAGTAACCAAAAACTACCTACCCTGTAGCTGGAGAGTTTTTCTCCAGCTCCTGCCAAGCCCTGCCAGTCCCAGAGCCCACTTATAAAATAAACACACCAACTCTTACATTATTTAAACTGCCCGGCCATTAGCCTACCATTGTCTAGCTCTTACTCTTATACTAAGCCCAATTTTGTTAATCTATATGTCACCACGTGTTCTGTGGCTTTACCTGTTGCCTTTACGTGATGCTCCCTGGACTGGTGTCTCTCCCTGCTGCCTTTCTGTCCTTTTCTTTTCTCCTGTCTGTTAGTTCCGCGTATACTTCCTGCCAGGCTACTGGCCAATCAGTGTTTTATTTATCAAACAACCATCTACAGCAATATGCAGCAGATCTCAAAAAGGTTAAAGGACCATAATTTGTTATGTACATCCATAGTACAAAACCATAATTCCTAATTACCTGATTGAGACTCAAACTCAAAATCATGTATAGGAAGCTAGATGAAGTGTTTTTCTAGTATTAGTACCCTATATGACCATTAATATCATGACAAAAAGGTATATGTATGTATGTATATACATACATACATACACCTTATAAGATATATGTATCTTATAAATTTTGAGATAATATTTATACATTAAAAAAAGCTTTAAAGAGTCAAAATAAAACCAAAGGAATATGAGATTAATGGCAATAGATTAGTTTGGTTTGGGTTTTTTTTATTTGTTTGTTTGTTTTTGTCCCATATCAGGTGGCTCTTCTGACATAAGACAGATTTTGGATTTTCCTTTAATAAGCATGCTTAGGTTTAGAGAAGGAGAGAGCCACACTCCAACTCCAAAGCCAAGTTTAATGTTTAATTGAACTAGGACTACAAAAAGACCATTTGCATTATGTGTCTGTAGAGAACAGCAGAAACAAACATTTGGGAAAATTTATGAAATTTTATTCTGTTGGAAATGTGCTATATCAATTGACCAATTTAGTCTTTTCCTTGGGACATTTTCTCTGGATGATTTGTCCTTTCTCCTCAGATCCAGTGGTCTTCGAATTCCTTACCTGGATACATTCATTCTCCTGGAAAGACAAAACCAAAACCCTTCCCACACCCTAACTTTGGGGAGTTTCCCTTTTGGCAAGTTTTAGCTGATTAAAAAAAAGCATTTGTTAGTCTTATAAGTTAGTTTAGATTGTGTGGTCATGCTATTTGATGAACCATCACCTCTTCTAATCAAGAGGTCTCTCATTCAAATCTAATTTTTATAATATTTGTTATATGGTTTTTCTTGATATTTTGGTCTTATTTTCTCAAGCTGACCTATCATCCAAAGCAGTATGTTTTTTTACAATAGGCATTGGGCCCTTTATTTGTTCTGGGGAGGAGTTTCCTCCATGGTGACAGGGAATAGGGGAAATGAACCAAATTTGACATGGGGGCTTACAAGAGATCCCTTACGTGTCCCTTGTTGATCTGCATTCATTTGTCCAATGTCAGCTTTTGCCACACCTTCTGCATACTCCAGAAGGCAGGGGCCTTCTGTTTGCATTATTCCTAATAAATAAATAAATAAATAAATAAAAATAAACACATTGTTTCTAGGAATGCTGTGCCTACAATCCCTTTTTAGGTGACCTTGTTTGCCACAATTAAAACACCTGATATTTTGATTTTTCCTGAAGCGTCTGGTAATCATCTCTCCTATCCAACCATCATCATATTTATGAGATTCAGTATTGACTGTATCTTGGATTCATTCCTCTATGGGTGCTGATCTTTCCTTTAAAGGCCTAATTACCCTTTTGCATTGTGAATTAACATTTTCAAAAGCCAAATATTCAATTATTACTTGTCTACTTTCTGAATTTGGTATCATTCTATTTTCAGCTCAAGTCAGTCTTTGTAAAAAATCATTGAAGGTTTCTTTTGGGCCTTGTATAACTTTGATAAATGACTCAATTCTCTTTCTGACTTCTTCAATTCTGTCCCAAGCATTCAAAGCTGCTGAACCAGGGTGTGGTCATCATATAAAGACTATCTTTGTACATCAGCATAATCATACTTTCCAAGAAGTTATTCATGGGAAATTTTAATACTTTTAGCCCTACTTCATTGTTCAATGGTCCTAGCCTCATCTTTCCACCAGGTCCTCCACTGTGACTGAGGACCAGGTTTTAATACTGCTGCAACCAAGTCTTTCCATTCTTGTGGGACAATTCTGTTACTAGTTGACCACAAATATATCATCTGCTCCACAAAAGGTGAATGCATGCCATATGAGACTATTAATTCCTTAAGTTACCCCAAATCTAACATTTCCACGGGAATCCAGTCAGTTCTTTCTTAGCCTGGGGGATGCCTATCATTTGGCAGTTGTTCCTGTAAGGAGATTGGGTAAATTAAAGTTGATTTTTTGATAATCTTGGGCTGTTCCTCTCTAATTTTAGAATGTAGTGGTGAGTTTGGTACTCCTTTAAATTCCTCTGTCTGTGTCTGAATATCTCTATTATTTATTTTAACAGGTTTTTCTAGTGCTTGTAAGTTATCAGTCAATTTTTTTTCTTTCCCTTTTTTTTTTTTTTTTTTTTAGTAATTAGTTGTAAGGCTTGCATATTATCAGTGGTAACCATTTCTAAGGCCTGTATCATGACACTCATATCAACCAACTTAGAATTATCAAACCGATGTTTATAATTGACATTATGTAAATCCCATCCATGTTATTTATCCCCTCATTTAATTGTTCCATTTTATTTTATTTTATTTTATTTTTTATTTTTATTTTTTGGTTTTTCGAGACAGGGTTTCTCTGTGTAGTTTTGGTGTCTGTCCTGGATCTCGCTCTGTAGACCAGGCTCACCTCGAACTCACAGAGATCCACCTGGCTCTACCTCCCAAGTGCTGGGATTAAAGGTATGCACCACCACCACCCAGCTAATTGTTCCATTTTTAAATCATCCGTTATGTAATCATACAGAGACCTAACTCCCTCCATTGTGATAGTATTTCCCATTTTTTAATGTGGGAAAAAACTCTTTCTCTTTTTTATAAACTACTTCCCCTCTTTAAGAATTCCCAATTGTCTCACCAAATCTTTTGATGACGATGGGAAAGTGGGAGGCTGGTTGCTACTGTGTAACATGTCTAAGTGGAAAACAGCTTAGCTGAGAACAGTGTCAGCAGTGTGAGGAGAGGGTCCAGGGAAAGCCCACAACCCATGGGAGGGGGAGCCAAAGAGCCACCCTTCTGCAACAGGTATTGTGAAAACAGCACTTGTGATCAGCACAAAGTGAGAGCACAGAGCTACCTGAAGGCAGAGCTGACTGGTTGTGAGGGCCTAACTCCAGCAGTGTTTGGAGCCCAAGCACCTGTGGAGTTTGCATAGAGAGGCTGCAACAGAAAAATCTCAGACTTGATCAGAGGGCTTGAGGAAGAAAGGGAAATCAAGCTGATGGTGTGGTGACTCCACTGGATACAGTTCCTACATGCAGCCCTGGTATGTGCCAGTAGGTGAAAAGCCACTGGCAAGCAGCTTTTTTTGTGAATTTGTGCCCCAAGAGTTGGGTGCCAGAGAAGCATAAATCTAATTGATCTTTTCAGTAAAATCCAGGAGTCAGATATCAGAGTAAAAACCTGAAAGATCAGGGAAGCAGGAGAATAGCCACAGTCGCTTCCTTCCTCTTCCACTATCCCATCCAAAAAGGCTGAGATCCTGTCTCCACCCCACCTTACTACTTCCTGTTTCGTCTCTGCACAGACCTCTAGACCTCTATGATTAACTAGTGGCTATCTCTGCCCTCTGACTCCAAGCAAGATTTATTTTTCAGAATATAAACAATATCACACAATAATCATCAGGTAGTGCCGAGAGCTTTTACCTACAGTGCCATCTCCCTAGTCCAAGACATACAATGTTTAATTCTTAATTACACTGAATACAGAATAACTGTTTATAATATACATAGCTATTATATTGAATTTTGATTAACTAAACTTTGTCTCTGTACAGAAAATAGAGGACAATAACTACAAAACATTAAGATGAAAATAATTGTGTAAACCCAGTCTCATTTCCAAGTAGTACATCGCTTGGTTTTTATCTGGGTTAATAGAAACTATAGCAAGTAGCAAGTCAACTGGAAGAAATGTGAGAAACTTACAAAACAATTTATGAGACCAATAATAACATTGTTAAATGTTATATTAGTTTTTTTTTTCCCCGAGACATGGTTTCTCTGTGTAGCTTCGCGCCTTTCTTGGATCTCACTGTAGACCAGGCTAGCCTCGAACTCACAAAGATCCGCCTGCCTCTGCCTCCCCAGTGCTGGGATTAAAGGCGTGCTCCACCACTGCCTGGCATTATATTAGTTTTAATCCATATAAAAACTAAAACATCTGAGAGGTAGAATGATCATGGAGCCTACTTACTGAACTTGAATTCACTTCTCAAATATTCAAACAGTTGCCTTGTTGAAGCACTGTATGGATTTAGAAAGTTGTGTTATATAATTTTACATCTTTTATAAAAGGATAGATAATAGTGGGCAGAGTATTTCTGCACCGACAGAGGCCATACCTCATGGTTAATTGGTGGTAGGAACGTTCCTAAGTCTAATGAAAATAATAACAGTTATCTCCTTTTCTGTCTGTAAAAACTGAGGGTAAAGTTTCTGAGAATACATAAGAAATTGAAAACACCTTGACAGGTAGCCTTTCTGAAAGGAAAGCTATTTTGCTACTTCTTTTCTTGTATTCCTGGAAGTGATGGTTACAAAGAATCCAGATAAACTGTGAAAAACATACTCCAGAGTTAAATAAGTGAAAGTTTTCTTCATTTTCCTACTAAAAAAAAGGAAGAATTTCATTAAACCAAAGTATCTCTGTCTCTTTGTCTCTCTCTATAGCTGTCTCTGTCTGTCTCTCTCTCTTTCCCTCAGCAATAGTTATACACCCTTTCTTTTATATCTACAAAAATGTTCTTGGGGCTAGAGAGGTGACTCAGTAGTTCAGAGCATTTTATGTGAAAGTTTGAAGACCAGAGTTTAGAACCTAGCACCCACATAAAAGCTGGGCGTGGTACACACACACACACACACACACACACACACACACACACACACACACACATACTTGTAACTCCCATGCTGAGGTGACAGAGATAGAAAGATTTCTGTGGTTACTGGCTGGTAGTCTAGCAGGCAGTCTAGCTCTAGCTAGTGCTAGGTTCAAGGGACCCTTTGTCTAAAGGGACCAAGATGGAAAGTAATAAAGGTGGACACCTGTTGCCTTCTTCTGGCTTGCAATTTTATTTTCCTAGTCTGTCTTTGCCTCTGGTTTTTGGGCTTTGGTCATGATTGCTTTCAATATATCTCATGTTTATCATCATTATTATTGTTGTTATTATTATTGGATTCTGGACCTACAACTACATGTAAGCTGATCACTATAATTCTTTAAGGATTGGCTTTCTGCTCTATTGTAGCCAGTTTATAGCTACTTATTTCTAACCCTCCCTATGGTTTCAGGTTAAGCTTGGTTTATATCTCTGCCATTGTACCTTGAAGACCCTAAAGTCATCTTCTGTCTCCAGCATTGTTTGATTGCTGAAACCTCTGCTTTGCTTTCTAACTTCCCAGCTGCTTCTCTGCTGAATTTCTTGGAGTTTCACCAAGGAATTGCTTCTGTAGCATAGGAACTGGACGATGCCTTTAGAAGACTTTGCGTGTAGCCTTTGTAGGCATTTCCCTGCACTTCCTCCTTTTTCTATAATTCTGTCCCCTGCATTCCAGCTGCATTGACTTCCGTGTACTCAGAGCCTGGTGTCCTCAGGCCAGGGAATCTTTTGTTTCCTGTGTGTAATCTATTTCTCACACTATAAATTAAATTCATTCAGGTCTAGTCTGCCTTTGCCAGGTGTTTTAATACAATAATCCTACATTTAATTATATGTTTCTACTTCCTCTCTCTGTCTCCTGTAGGTTAATAAATGACAGTCATTTCATTTTAAATTTTCTTTTAGGAGCGTAGAGTGGCAGCTCTCCAAGAACTTGCCCGTCTCTTGAGACCTGGTGGGCAGGCCCTCATATATGTCTGGGCAATGGAACAAGAGTATAAAAACCAGAAGTCCAAGTACCTCAAAGGAAGCAAAACTAGCCAAGAAGATAAAGAGGAGATAAACAGGATAAACAGTGCCACAACCACTGCAGGACTACTCGTAAATCAGACGCCTGACCTAGGCAGTGAAGACCAAGCATCATCTGTCCCCACCACTAATAACATCCAAGAGGGAGAATGTACGTCAAGGAAAGTTCCTAGTTCTGAGCTTCCTGTTCATACAAACAGGACTTCCTTTCACTCCCAAGATGTTCTGGTTCCTTGGCACTTCAAGGGAAACCCTAGTAAAGACAAAGATGTTGAGCCATTCGGGTTAGCAGGATCCCCTGACCCAAGTCCCGTGTTTCATCGTTATTACCATGTTTTCTGTGATGGAGAATTGGAGGCTTCCTGCCAGGCTGTGGGTGATGTTAGCGTTCTACAGAGCTACTATGATCAGGGGAATTGGTGTGTTGTTCTTCAAAAGGTCTGATCATTTATCTGAACATATCAGGTGTAAAAGGAAAAAAAAAAACTGCCTATCTGTTTTTGAGAAAGAGGCTAAATTATCCCTTTAGTTAGTGAGGCAACTTGGGGGACATTACCAAAGGAGAGCTGAGAGTAGAGATTACTTAGGTAACATTCTGTGTGCTACTATTGACTGACTTCATAAAACGTAGGTTCCTATTACATGCCTTCTACGTATGGTGTTTAAAAGTGATTGGCTTTAACTTGTGAAAGGCCTGTGATCTTTGTATAAGTGTGCAGCATTTTGAAGATAAGCTTTGTTATAAAGTGTTTATATATAAAGATCCTATACTATGTAGGATCGTAGTGAAACAATGATGTGACCTTTTAATTAAGTGAACACTCCTGGACAGTAGGAAATAATGTGAAGTTTTATCTACAACTGTTTGTTCCGAAAAAATCATAGTAACTTTCTCACTGGATCTTTCTAGCACATTGTGGATGCCCAGTAAAACTTTAGCCAGGTGATTCTCTGAATTCATAGAAACTTCATTCAACAGATATTCTTTAAATTCATACTATTTACTGTTAAGTACTAGGAATGGAGTTGTGAGCAAGTAAAGTAGGTTGGTGTTTAGCTCAGTGAAAGAACGTGTGTTTCTAATTGAAGCTCTGGATTTAATATCTGTTACCACAAACATACACACCAGTAGAAAACAAGAGCAAAGCCCTTATTCCTAGGAAGCTTACCTTCTAGAAAGGGAGGCTGATAAACGCAAACAGATAAGTAAATATTGTGTTCATTGTAATCATAAATGCCATGTAAAAAAAAGTAAATTGGAGGCTGAAAGGGATATTAACTTGTGAGCAAAAAATTACTTTTTAATGGCTGAAGTAACTAGCAATCCTGACTGATTTATTACCAGGAATCACTATTCCTCATCAATTGGTTTAAGCTTTAAAGACAACTCAAATAGTTCCCTTTAACAGTTAAATTCCAGAAGTTAAAATTTATCAGCCACACCAAATTTTGCTCTTTCAGTCACAATTAGCTGTTTTTCCTTATTCATAGTTTGTCCCAATCCAGGAAGAATGAGGCATTTTTATCTAGTCAGTGAAACCAAAAGCATATTCTTGGAAAGTCCTAGTAAGATTGATCAATGTCTAGCCAGACTGAGTTGACCAGGGAGAAACTTTTATGATTTTTGTAATTGGCTCAATCAAAAAACGTAATTAAAAGTAACATGTACATGTTTTAAGACCATCACTTGATTAAAAAATGTTTATAATTAAAAAATTAAAAATTGTAGTAGGGCCCTTTCAAATAAGACTTCTTTTTCTTTTCTATTTTTGAGAGAGATCTCATGTAGTCCAGGTTGCCCTCAATCATGCTATGTAGCTGATTATCCTGCTTTTACCTCTCTAGATTAAGCTTAAGTATAGCTTAAAATTATATATATATTGAAAACACTAAGATGTTGTTTATATATTAAAACAGTAGTTCTCAATCTGTGGATCATGACCCTTTGGCAGCCAAACTACACTTTCACAGGAGTTGCCTAAGACCATCAGAAATATTAGGTATTTATATTAGTATCATAACAGTAGCAATATTACAGTTTTGAAGTAGCAATGAAAATAAATGTATGGTTAGGGGTTACTATAACATGAGGGACTGTATTAAAGAATTGAAGCATTAGGAAGGTTAAGAACCATTCTATTAAAGGAACATGTGGACCAGTAAGATGCTTAGTTGATAAAGGCCTTTGCCATCAAGCCTAATACCCTGAGTTCAGTTACCAGGACCAACATAGTAGAAGGTGAAAACTGACTCCCACAAGGTGTCTTGACCTTTGTACCAATGCACATACACATATACACACACACACATACATTATATATTGAGACAGGATCTCACGTTCTAGTTCTGTCTATTCCAGAACTAACTAAAATGATCAGGCTGGTCTTGAACCCACAAGATATCTGACTGCCTCTGCCAAGTGCTGGAATTAAAGGTATGTGCTACTATATGTGGCTGAATATATTTAAAAAAAAAATAGATCTAAAGCTAGGTGGTGGTGGTTCACGTCTCAATCCTAACACTCTGGAGGCAGAGGCAGGAGGATTTTTGTCAATTCAAGGCTGGTCTGGTTGGCAAGTTCCAGGAAGGCAAGGATTACACAGAGATTCCCTGTCTCGAAAAAACCAAAGGGGGAAAAAAGTTATTAGCTGGTTCTAAATGAAATTTTCAATGTCTTTTGGTTAATTTAAATTTCCAGGTAAACATGTTAGCAATGTTGATTGACCTTAAGAAGAAAATTTCTTAAAATACATATTGACTCTTTAAGCTAATTTGAATATTTCTTTATTCTTGGATATTTTAGAAAGAAACTTAAAGGCAGGCATAGGGTCATTCTATAATATCATCTGTTCAGAAGTCTGAGCCCCAGAGATCAAAACTGGCTAGGGTTACATAGTGAGACCCAGTCTAAAAGTGAAACAGAAAAATAAGAGAAATCTCTTCTGTGTCATTCCCATCATTTCTTCTCCTTTGAAATGGTATTCTTGGGTATCAGTCAAGAGTAAAGTAAGATATAAGTCCATTGTCCCTGCAGGACCTAAATGCAACTTACTGCATATTTTCTACCCATAGAATAGGTTTTTTTTGTTACTGCCCATTTCCAGCAGCTTCAGGCTACACCTTTGTGATTGTTGTTTCCTTGAGACTAAAGAACTGCCAGTGTGAAAATCTTGGTAGCCTTCTCCCGAAGTCTTTAGTAGATAACTTTTTAATTTCTTCATAAAACAATTGTTATAAAGCAAGAGAAAATATAAACTATAACTAACAATTAGGATTTGTCAGTTATGACAATAATTCTGAAGAATGAAGGAAATGATCTCAAGTCTTAATGAGTATCAAGATACTGTGATGTATTGTGTCTCATAATTTACAATTTACTGTATATCAGCTTTTGAATGAAAGTATCTAAGGGATGAGAGGAGCAATAATTTGATTAGAAATATTGGCTGTCTGCATATAATTTTAAAACTTTATTGTTTTGGATCTAGCCTGTTCAAATCAGAACCCTGTGAGATAAAAGGCTAAGAAACAATAATGGGACTATATCAATTTGATTCATGTTTTACATTGAAGAATTTAACTGAAGTTTTGAAAATATAAATTGTCATAATCTGGTGGCAGGTGTGAGCATGCTTTACTTTTTTAGCTTCTGACTTCTTTTATCCCTTCATGGCTATGTCTGTCCTGAAGTAAATTTGTCTTGTTATGTATTGTGGTCTGAACAAGAAATGTCCCATCACAGGCTCATGTATTTAACTCCTTGGTCCCAGGTTGGTGGTGATATTTGGGGGAGGGGTTATGGAATGGTTACAATGTGGAACCTTGCTTGAGGAAGTATGGAGGAGGGCTTTAAGGATTTATGACCTTGCCCCATTTCCTGATTGCTCTTTCTTCTTCCTGTGTGTGTCTGATATATACACTACAGCCACCTGCTGCCATGAACTATCTTCCAATGGAACTGTAGGACAAAATAAACTCATTCTATAAATTGCTTTTTGTCATGGTATTTTATCACTACAACAAAAAGTGAGTAGTGCACGTTTTTATGACTATTTTCAAGTCAGATATATTTAAAACCAACCCACCACTTTGTCGTTGTGAGAATTTGGCATATCTATATCTGAAAGAAAAAATTGTAATACTCAGTTGCAATTTCTTTGGATGGATTGATTATATGAGAAAGCATGACAAGTTCAAACATTATACTTTTTACATAATGGACAGTAAACACCAACTTGTTCCATCCTCTTCTTCTACCCTAACTAATCACCTGTAAGCCACGTGGTTTTTTATCTTTCCTCATCTGTTTTTGAATGTCAATTCGGCATTGACATTCATTAATGCATCCCTATGATTCTGTCACTATTAATTTACTGATTGCTTGCTGCACTTCAGGGATAATTCTTGCTGGAGGGAGTGGTTGAAAGGAGGAAGTGGAGGGAGTGTGAAACTCAATGGACTGTTTCAGAATAGACTGTAATCAATAAGAAAAATTGATAAACATGCATCATGTTCTGAAGTGACATGTTTTTCTTCATAGAGAAAAGATGTAGAGCAGATAAAGATGTTAAGAGAGGCCTGGTGGATTCCATTTCTAAAGAGGTGTGGATGGTTCTCTATAAGAACATGACATTTAAGTGAAGAGTTGACAGGTTGAGAGGTTAGTTATGTACTTACATAGGGAAGTAGAATTTCAGATAGAGGAAAAATTCTAAGGTAAAAGGCCAAAGAGAAGAACTGTAAGGAAGACCTGTGGCTGGAACAGAAAGAGTGAGAATACTGCTATTTGTTCATAGATGCAACCAACTATAGACCAAAAACATTAGGAATGATTTTATCTATGCTGAGCATGCACACACACTTTCTTAGTATATTTCCCACAGCGATGATGTTTGGTCCTGATTGCTACCTTGAGGGGATTTAAAATCACCAAGAGACAGACTTTTGGTCATGGTCATGTCTGTGAATACATGTCAGTGGTGTGTGTGTGTGTGTGTGTGTGTGTGTGTGTGTGTGTGTGTAGGATGGGACACAGGACTCATTCTCAGAATAGATAGCACCTTCCTCTAGGTAGCCCAGATGTAACCAGGTCTAAGGAAAAAACAGTTTCACCTACTTGTCTTCCTGTTTCTTTGTGATTGTTTCTGTTACTCTGTTGCCTTCCTTGCTGAATGTGGATTGAATTTGTGACTCTCCAGGGACTGCTGTGTCAGCTTCATGGACTGAGCAACTAATGGTTTCTCTGCCTTTCCAGTATGCAGATGGCCATTGTTCTACTACCTAGCTCCTACATGTAAACCAATCTAACAAATACCCATTTTATAATAAATATACATTTTGTTGGTTACATTACTCTAGACAATCTCATCTAATATACTTATGAAACATTGTAACAAGTAGATACATAGCTTATTTATATTGTGTTAAGTATTAGAAGTAAACTAAAGATCATTTAAAGTATACAGGAAGATGTGTGCCAATTACACTCAAATTTTTCTTTATATAATGGACTTGAGATTTTGACCTCTTCTGGAGATCCTACACACACACACACACACACACACACACACACACACACACAGATACTGTGTAACATTTCCCAGTGGGTCTAGTGCATTTTTCAATCCATACTGTGGATATCTCCCCCAGTTCTAGGATGTACAATTGGAATGGAAATATCCAGCAACTGGCACTGGTTCTCTGAACTATGCAGTGTCCTATGCTACTGTTTAAGAAAGGACATCTGGAAGCCACTGGGAAAAGGTTCCTAATGGAAGGAGTAAGGCAAAGCTAAGATAATATGCCTGCAAAGGTTGTAGAGATTAGTACCACCATTAGTGTTGCAGGATGTATTTTCCTAGAGACTGGGGTAGTGATTTCTACCATACCCCATTTCAGCTCATCTTTTTATACAGTATAAAAAATATATGGATCTTAGCCGGGCGTTGGTGGCACACGCCTTTAATCCCAGCACTCGGGAGGCAGAGCCAGGCTGATCTCTGTGAGTTCGAGGCCAGCCTGGGCTACCAAGTGAGCTCCAGGAAAGGCACAAAGCTACACAGAGAAACCCTGTCTCGAAAAACCAAATATATATATATGGATCTTGAATAATTATCAAAAATGCAGCCATGTCATGAGTCTTATGTAGCTACTATTTTAGATATGGGCTAATTTTTTAAGTAAACCAATACCTGCCCTTTACCTAGTATGCAGCTAAAACAACTCCCAAAATATATTTTAAACTAATTTTCTCTTTCCTTAGGTTTCTCTAAGTAAATATTGTATCATTTAAGTAGATTAAAATAATTCTTTTTAGTGACAACCCTGGTTTTTAATTTCTTGATCTATACTTTAATACAAAGCACAAATCTCTACATTATGTTTTACTTAGCAGCAACAATAGCTCATCAAGGCCTCCCAGAGAGCCAGCTCTCGTATCTAAGTATTCAAAGGTCTTCCTTCAGACTCCTCAAGTTTTATTGATTAATTTCTTCTTTAAATTTACCATATACAGTCTGCACCTCAAAATTTCAGGCTATGGATTGGTTGTATCTTTTATTGTTCATTATCACTTCATATGTTTTGGTTCACCAAGTTTTTCTGATGGCTGCTTCCAAACATCTCATGTCATTTTCCTTCTGCCTCAAGCCTCACCCCTCTCTGATTTTCTGCAATGCTGCCCAAGTGAGTTGTATAAAACCTAAAGATCTCTCACCTTAACTGAACTCTGTGAGTAACTTCTAATTTTCAGCAATAAATCTCGTGTAAATAATTTCTCATTCCTTTATTGCTGTTATTGGGACTATAACTGATGGCTTTGATCGAGAGAGAATGAAAGGATGTTGATTTGAAACAAGAAAATAAATTAACGTAACAGTAGAAAAGATAACTGAGACTATGCTCCATTTTAAATTTCAGTTTAAACTAGACACAGAGCCCTAAGTGGTGTAGTGTTTGGTCCTCTCTTCACAGAATGTTTATGCAAGTACAGATTTCCTTAAATGAAAAATCTGTGTGCCACCAGTTACATAACAACCTCCTTTATACATACTGCCTTAGTCACTGTTAGAGTGGTGTGAAGAGATACCATGACTGAGGCAATTCTTATAAAAGAAAACATTTCAGTGGAGGCCTGCCCACAGTTTCAGAGGGTTAGTCCATTATCTTGACAGGGAATATGGCATAATGCATGGCACTGAAGTAGTAGCTGAGAACTACATCCTGATCTGCAGACAGAGAGAGACCTCAAAGGCCATCCCCAGGGACACACTTCTTCCAACAAGGCCAAACTTATTCCAACAAGGTCATTACTCCTAATCCTCAAGTCCTTTCACATAGCACCACTCTCTGATGACTAAGCATTCAAATATGTGAGGTTATGGGGACCATCTTTAATATAAAATAGCTTATTTGCATAATTTTATCTACAGAACAGAGCTGCTTTCTTTAGAACAAGAAAGTTTACAAACTGGCAATATTGCTTCTTTTGTCAAATACTTCTTCAAGCAAGACAGTATAAATGGTCACTTGCCTTTAGAACAATATGGTAGTAAACAGTGGATATTAATATGTTTATGTATGTCTTAATCATTTATCAACAATTAGTCTTTTAAACTATGTTTGGCCACCTGCTAAGATGTAAGTGATCAGGAGGAAAAAAATTCAAGAAAACACAAAGACCTCCTTGAAGATTTATAAAAATAAATTCTTTGTAACATCTTTACATTATCATGGATCTTTCCACCTAATAAGCTAATTACACTGATTATGTTTCTTTTCCCAACATTTGTTTTGAGGCTAGAACAGTAGGACAGTTGACTGACTTGATTCTATACACAATGAATGCTCTTATATTCTTTCTGCAATCTATAACTTCCATAAAATTTATTACAGACAAACAAGAGATAGGTGTTAAAAAGAAATAAATATCATGCAGAGACAAATAGTAGTTTAGTAACAGTAATCTAGTCCGAGTAACATTAAGAAAAAAAATCTTTTCAGAACATGAATTTTTTAAAATGACAATGAAATAACAATGTGAATTGCCCCCATGATTTTGTGACATTAATCTCACAAAATAGATGCATACTTGTGAGAATTTCCACCTAATTTTTCTATCTTTATAATAAAGATGGTAAACCATAAGTTTTACTCTTAAGCCACAGAATGAAAAGTATGCTTATAGCAAGCTTCAATGAATTATCATCACTTATATGCTCATGGAGTTCTATCTTCTTTCATTTAAGAACTTGAAGAGTGGTCACCATTTTATCAATAATACTAAAGTAAAAATTACCTATATGTAAAAAAAAGTTTTTACAATTGATATATTGATCATTTCATAATCCACTGAATACAGTTTTTAAATCTTAGGCATATTTTTTTTTTACAACTTCTGTAACAAATAGATCATATATACAGACATCAGCACCTTCAGATAAAAACTATTGTCCAGGGCTGGAAAAACTCAGTTGGTAGAGTGCTTTCCTAACATTCAGGAAGCCATGGGTTTTACTCCCAGTACAGCATAAAAATGGGCATGGTGTTGACTTCTATAATCCCAGAACTTGGGAGAGGAGACTAGATAGAGGATCATGAGTAGAAGAACATCTTCATCCTCATATATATTTCAAGGCCAGTCAAGGACACATGAAACCCTGTCTTAGGGGAAAATAAAGAAAACTACAGCTTAATGTGTGGGATTTAAGTAAAAGCTCAGTCAACCTCACTCAGCACCCTCTAGTCACTAACATAAACTAGCAGAGCTGAGCAGATTCTACTAAGATCACTTAGTTTATAATTTCAAGTGTTTTATGGAAAAACACTCTAACTCCTGAGCTGATGTATCAATCTGTGAGGTTCAAATCAAATGAATTTGCTCTTGGAGAAGTTTAATATTAATCAGGAAAAACCTATTAAGAGAAATAAGACATTGATATAATTCAATAAAACTCAAAATTAGCAACACTGAGTTCATAATGATGACAGTAACTTATTTAAACCACCACAATATGTTTAAGAAATAGACTGGCATAGTTTCCTTTGTCTACACAAAGTTCAAAAGTAATCCAAGATACTGTCAATCTACTTGGCCTATAGAAAAAACTGTATGCTAATTGGCGTGTTTACTATGGGAACACAAATACGTTATCTTCTTCAGACTTCCAAATTGTGAAATTGTATCTTATTGAAAAGATCCAAGATTTTTCAGGTGCATGTAGAAGGTCCTTTTCTAACTTGAGTATAGAATTTGCTTTTTCAGGTGGCCTTAGAACATTGTCCTTGTCAACAAAATGTCAGCCCAGTCTCATGAGAAAAAATTGGCATGTAGTACTTCAACTAAATGAGTTCCTTCAAAGCCCATCTGAAGTGAGAAATGCTACAAGTGATGTCTGTCTTCCTGCAAGAGAAATAACACACCTGTTTCATCTGAGAAGGAAAAGCTTTGAATTGACACAGCAGACATCTGGTCATCCTACTGCTGTTCAGGAAAACAAGAGATATAACTTTGAAGAGTTAACTGTCACCGTTACAGAGAAAATGTTTTTGTGCTTAGGACATTGATCTCTACTGACCAAAAGCATCTTTCCCTCTACTTATTTTTAATTACCATATTACATGGATAAGATAGCCCTTTGGAGTATTCCCTACAATCTCCATATAGTGTGCCATCACCTTGAGTGGTGTTTCTCAAAATGTGGCTGCTCAGTATCTGCATGATTACCTGACACTCCCTGATGGACATCCACATTTCTAGGTCTGTCTAGATAGCTGAGCTCCCTAGGTGATTTGTGTGTACTCTAATGGAAAAGGGGAATTTGATTCTGTTTTCTTTTAAAGATCACTCCCAAACACTATTATAGGAGTCAAGAGATCCAGGCTTGGAAAAAACTTTACCACCAGTGTGATATTAGGGAAAGACACTTTCATATATTCTCTGAACCATAGTTTTTCATCTTGGGGATGACAAAACCTTCATTATACAATGAATAAAAAAGATAAGACAGGAGATTTATAGAATGCTTTAAATAACTGCAAAGACAAATGCATGATTATTGTGATGTTTAGAAATTATGTATGTGAAACAAAGTAGTATAGGAATGTATAGACTTTCATTTACATAGTAGATCAACTTCAACACAGTGGAGTTCAGTGTTTACAGGAGTTAGAAGATGAGGGAATATTTTCCATGGTTCTACTCATATACGATAATGAAAATATTCACTGTGGTGACATCTCTACCTTAAAATTTAAAATTCAGTTGAACACTTTACTTACCTAATGTGGACCACAAAAGCTGGTGGTGGTTTGTAGAAAGATAGCATCTTAATACAAACTACTTTGATGCTCAACCATAGAGAATCAGTGATCTGTTCCAGTGCTGAAGAACCTACTGAGAAATGCTTTTCTTTTTTCCTACATGACTTATAACAAGAAGACAATGAATATAGAAGGCACTTATGTCATAAAAATTAGAGAGAAAACGGTAGTTCAGCATGGTGTTCTAATTTCAGTCTATTGCTGTGATAAAGACAATGACCTAAGCAACTTAGGGTAGGAAAGATTTATATTCCCAAGTCACAGTCCATTA
This sequence comes from Peromyscus maniculatus bairdii, assembly GCF_049852395.1. Classification (NCBI taxonomy): domain Eukaryota; kingdom Metazoa; phylum Chordata; class Mammalia; order Rodentia; family Cricetidae; genus Peromyscus; species Peromyscus maniculatus. The sequence goes on from NC_134858.1 coordinate 503,201, forward strand.
TTGAGGGAAGTCAGGGCAGGAACTTGAAAGCAGTAAACATGGAGGAATGTTGTTTCTTTGCTTTTTGGCTCACTTGCTCATACTTGTTATATAGTCCAAGACCACCTGGACAAGGAATAGTGGTACCCATAGTGGCCTGGGTCCCCCTACACCACTTAACAACTAAGTAAGCTCTTCCTACCCCATGCCCACTGGCCAATCTGATCTAGACAATCCCTAAGTCAAGGGTTTCCTCTAAGATAACTCCAGCCTGTACCAAGTTGATCAAAGTGACTAGGATGTATTACCTCAGGTCACTGACTAGGAGATAATGCTAAAATGTGAAAATTATTGCCTTAGCACTTAGTTTGGAAGCTCTATATGCTTTAACTCATTCAATTTTCACAGAAGTTAGGCATACAGTGTTGTTACCACTTTGCAGTTAAGAAACAAAAAGAAGCAGATTATGTCAAGTGGCACAACTAAATAAGTGGCAGAGTTTTTTTTTTTTTGTTGTTTTGTTTTTTTAACCTAGCACACCTGGCTTCAGAAATTGTGTACTGAACAACTCACCAATACCTCAGAAATTGGCACAGAATTAGTGGCTGGGAAATAGATTGTCAAATCTCTGTTATGGGCTACAACATATTGTCAGAAAAGATTCTTGGTCTTTCTGGTCTCTTGACTATCTAAAGACAACAAACTATGTTGAAAGGAATTAACATAGGATTAATATTAGGGTGATCTTGTAACTTATGATCTAAACTGTGACCCTTTCAAAAGCTAAATAAGGAACTGTTGATAACAATTAGGGAAATAAATATAAATTAGGTTGCTTTATGTGATCTAGGACATATGGTCATCCTCACAGGATCTTTTTCAGCTTCAACACCCCCCACCTCTCCCCATGAAATTGAGTGTCCCTATATACATTGCATGTCAATTTATGCATGTTACTGTATAGGATTGTTTTCACACATCCTTTTATCTTTATTTTATGGACAATTTGTATTATCTTGATTGTGTTTGACAGTTGTCTTACACATGATGATAGAATTTAAGCTCTCCAAAACATCATTTCATATAAGTAATCATTTTCAAACAAGTTGTCTAATTTGATAAGGATTATGAATCTACTAAAACTTTTTTGATTAATTTTTCTTTTATGTGTATGAATATTTTAACTCTATATAAGTACATCACATGTCCACAGTGACCAAAGAGACCAGAGGAGGGCATCCGATCCCCTGGAACTGGAGTTACAGATGGTTGTGGCCTGCCAGGTAGGTGCTGGAAACCCAATGTGGGACCTCAGCATGAGCGGTACCTCTTAGCTGCTGAACCATCTCTTCATCCACAGACTTTCTTTTAAAGTACAGTTTCTATATGATTACTTTTTAGTTCTTGCAAGAATTACTATGAATATAAAAGGGACTGTTTTAAAATTATAAGCAGATGTATGCAATTTATTTATGTAAATTCAATCATTTACTCAAGTTCTTGAATACTTGTGATAGGTATCCTGGGGGTTATCCAGGAAACAAATAAAATGGGCAGTCGAGACAACTTCAAGTAGAGATAGAGAGCTATAGTAGCATTAAATCATGATGTGAAAATATCTGGAGAGTAGTATGAAGATGGGAGCATTCGTTTTGTGATCAGGGTGTTTGTTTGACCTGGGATATGAATGACATACAAAGGCCTTAGGTGGGAGTAAGAGCTGGAAGGTGGCCCTATGTCAGGCTCAGCACTGGAGGGAAGGGAGGGGACAGAGAAAAGGTGAAGAGTGAGAAAGAAAGGGAAGCTCAGGCATAAGAGACAGTGAAAGCATGACTACAGGGCAGTACCTATGCATGGCTCATCTCTAGGCCTGATGAGAAGACCAGATTTGAATATGTCTGAGTCTAAACTGTCCTCAAAAATCTCAAGGTCTAACAGGGCTTAGTCCTTACATGTGTTTTCTTTACACAGTTGGAGCTGGGCAAATCCTGTGGGGAGAATGGAGATACAGGCAGCTTGTCACCACCAGGCAGCTTCTACCTTAGCTGTAACAATATCAGCCTGGCCTCTCATCACTAGTGCATGGTGGGATGGGAAATGAGAACTTAAGAAGGGGAAATACCAAAATCTAGTTTTTAGTTTCCTGACATTTTCATTTCCTGTGACTTTTCAATACAAAAGCTCATGGGTATTGGTCCTTAACAACAAAATGAACTTTCAAAGCACATCTGACTGAGAACCCAGGTTACTGAAAAACACAAGACTGGCTAGCAGTATTTCAAGACATGCACTTTTAGGTGCCTTTGGGATTGGGTGAGCCAGGTGCAGCAGCCCTTCTAATCAGCTTGACATTGACTGGTTACTCTCGATTCTGATGCCCAGGTATATCTGTGCAGGGTACAGCCTCCCAAACATAATGAATCAAATCAAACAAGAGCACTTTGGTGGTGGTGATGGGGGAAGGGGGTTGGGGTGTGTGGTTAACTATTAAAGTTTGGCATTTTAAATTCTGAATTGCCAGAGTTAAAAGAAGAGAGAAATGGCTTGTCCCTGTGAACCAATCAACTGAGGCACAGATAAGTACTAGTATTTTGATACAGAGATTTATTTATTCAAGATGCAATAAACACAACAAAGAGGTCCCTCAGGGTGACGGGAACTCTTTCTGTACCCAGGCTTGTGCAAGACTAAGTCTCAACCTCCAGAGATAAAAAATACATATTTTTGTTTCTTCTGTCTGGCTGTATGTAAGTGCACCACGGCGGTGCAGTGCCTGTGCAGGTCAGAAGAGGGCGAAATAACTCTGGAAATAGAATTAAGAATGTTTTTTGATCTTCCATAAAGGTCCGAGACCTGAACTTGGGTCCTTTGCAAGAGCAGTTAGCGTCCCAAAACGCTGACCCATCTCACCAACTCCGTTTTCAATATATTTAAAGACACCCATCAACGAAAAAAATTGAATCTTACAGCAATCCCCCGGCTCCCCTTCACCCCGCAAACTCCTGACTTTCTGATCAGCTCCCCTTTAGCCTGGTGCACTATCACAGGAAGTCCGGCAAAAACGTTGAGATCTGGTTTTAACTTCTACAACTCTCTAGCTCACTGGAGTATTTTTAAGAGTCTTGGTAAGAAAGGAGTTAGTATAGTTCAGGGTGCATCATAACGCATTGTTGATATTAACTCAGCGTTTAGCGAATCCAGTACTCCTAAAATGTCAGCCTTCCAGGCTTTGACCGAACCTTTTGCGGGACAGACTTTCTGATCTGCGCCTGCGCGTTGGTATAGTAACGCCCCCTTCCCTACTATGGAATCTAGATTTGGCTTCTGAATTACGACAGTCGTAAACTGAGGTTTCCTGACGGCTTCCTCGCTTTACGACAGCAACAACTATGGCAGCGTTCAGTGGAAGATTCGAAAGTGCTAAGAGTATCGAAGAGCGAAAAGAACGGATCCGAATTGCACGGGCGGAAGTATTACGCCAGGTACCTCCGCTTTGAAGGGTTTTCTTTCTTCTTTTTAAAACTAGAGCTTGCACTGAGGGCTTCATGCATGCTAAGCCAGCACTTTCCGAGAGAATCAATCTTTAGTTCTTAAAATGCTTTCGTTTTTTGTCTTAGATCTCGGACAGTTATTTAGAGTTGTAGGAATTGAGACTCCTTGGAGTTATCTCACAAACAACTCTCATCACTTCGATAACTCGCCTTTTCTAGGTGTGCTCTCTGTCTCTCTGTCTCACCTCTCTGTCTCTCTGTCTCTGTCTCTCTCCCTCTCCTCTCTCTCTCTCTCTCTCTCTCTCTCTCTCTCTGTCTCTCTCCTCTCTCTCTGTCTCTCTGTCTCTCTCCTCTCTGTCTCTCTCTGTCTGTCTCTCAACAATGCAGTGTCTCCTAAATGCTCTGCCCGGCTCCATTTGCTCATTCTCTTTGCAGACAGATGTGATTGTTTTCCTCCGAGTTTCCTTAGCATTTACGTCATCTATTCTTGGCATTTATGCCGTCTGGATTGCTCAGTTTCTATGTACTGTTCCACATCTGTCGCAGCCCCAGTCATTGCTCTGGCTGTATTGGAAGTAGGACACATTTGAATACACTGGTGATTCCTCCAATGTATTGTTCCTTTCAATTCCAGACTTAGGTCAGCCTTTACTGATTGAAACACTTAGATAAGAGACTCAGACTATGTGCATACCCCAAAAGTTTTGGAAACAAAATTCTCATTAATATTAAAATGTATGGAATTTATAAAAATGGGAGAAACAAATTATTGAATTATCTGACAAGATATTCCTGATTAGTTGTGACAGCAAAAAGGGCAAATTTGTAATTGAAGAACAACAGAATGTTTGGTGACAAATTTTGGGAGCTTTGTTTTAAGATGAAAGAGTTTTTAATAAGTTTAAATGCATATAAAGAGTAGAAAAGAAATAGAAAAGACAGGAAGAATGAGTAATAACTTCAGTCACATTTTAAGGGAATTTGTGAGCAGCTAGTCTTGGACAGGTAAACTTAAGGTTGTTCATTGATCTCAAAATAGGTATGCTAATGCTCTTCATTATTGTCTGTCTGGTATTCCCAGCAGTTTTGAGAGGATACTCTTTGTAATGTGTAATGAATTTTATAGAGATCAGCTTTGGCATTTGAGATGTGGATGAGAAAGCAGAAGAAACTTATTGGGAAAACCATGCATTGTTTCACTGTTGTTGACTGCTACTAGAAATTGGCAATATGATCCTTTCTTTTTAAGAAGATAACTTTTTTGTTTCTGAGATGAAGTATTGGGGTGCAGATATTGCCTATTGAAGGCATAGAAAAAAGTCAGCTTCATAACTTTTGCAAAAGTCTAAAGAACTAGCCACAGGGATGTGTAGTAGAATATTTTAAAGTGTTTTACTTTTGTTTATGTTGCATTTGTTTAACTCTGTGAAGCTGTGTTACTGTGCCTGTCTGAAATACCTGATGGTCTAATAAAGAACTGGCCAATAGCAAGGTAGTAAAAGGATCGGTGGAGCTGGCAGGTAAAAGGTAGTTAGGATAATTTAACTTAAGAAAAGCTGGCTAGAAACTAAGCTAAACTAAGGTCAGGCATTAATAATTAAGAATGAGCGTCTGTGTGTGATTTATTTGGGAGCTGGGTGGTGGGCCAACCACACAGTTCCCCAGAGTTTTCTTGAGTGCGAGCAGCAGGAAATATTAGATAGAAGGATTTAGATTGTGGAGATAAATTGATAGAAAATAAAGGATAGCTTCGAGAGGGCCTGGAACCTATTCCAAGGAGCCCTGTCTCTGCCTCAGGGTATTTATAGAGTCGCCAAGGGGTGGAGCAAAAGACCTCTCCCCAGCACAGCCAAGAGCAGTCCATCTCAGAAACCAGCACTCAGGCCTGTGGTCCTAATCATCCTCTCTGTGGACCTGCTGGGTAAAGCCATGAGGAACCTGAAAACGGGCTCCCACAGGCCCCCCAGAAAAGAGCAAAAATAAATAACAACAGGGATGATGGCAGTTAAAGTGATTCCAAGTTATACTTGAGACAGGGAGAAAGGAAGACATAAGCTAGTACTGGACAGGATACTATGTGTGATTTGTACCCAGATTTACTGAAGACTGGTAGTACTAAAGAAAAGCTATTGTTAGGTTTTTTAAAATCTTTCCTATACTAGTAGAGGCAAATTTATTGTCAAGAACAGACCATTTTTTAAAATAATTTATTTAATTTTTATTTTATGTGCATTGGTGTGAGGGTGTCAGATCTCCCAACTGCAGTTACAGACAGTTGTGAGCTGCCATGTGGACCCTGGGAATTGAACCTGGGTCCTCTAGAATAGCAGCCAGTGCCCTTAACCACTGAGCCATCTCTCCAGCCCAAGAATAGACCATTTATTGACTAGGAATCTTTATATGAAAGTATTACCAATTTTTCTTTTTGTATTTGAAAAGCAGTTGTATCAATTGTCAGTTTGTCTTTCATATTCTTTTGTTTTAGGCCAAAAGTAATTTTGAAAAAGAACAAAGATGCAAAGAACTTAAGCAACTTCGAGGTGAGGACACATGGATGCTACCTGATGTGAATGAGAGAATTGAACAGTGCTCACAGGTGAATATCAACAGATGTGCTTGATGTAATGATAGGATTTATTTTCTTGATTTTGTATTTTTAGGAAGGGTCTTTCTATGTAGCCCTAGCTAGTCTGGAACTTGTTATGTAGACTAGGCTGGCCTCAAAAGCACAGAGATCTGCCTGCCTCTCCCTACCCAGTGTTGGGACTAAAGACATTAAAGGCATGTGCCAATATATCTTGCTTATGTCTTTTCTTTTTAAAGTATGATTCAGGTTAATATTGAGGAACAATTTTGCTTTGTATTTATATTCTCTCTCTCTCTCTCTCTCTCTCTCTCTCTCTCTCTCTCTCTGTATGTATGTATGTATGTGATGGTATGTGTGCAGGTCAAAGGACAACTTACAACTTGCCTGAGTCAATTCTCACCTGCTTTATGGATTCTGGGTATTGAACTCAGGTTGTCAATAACATGTTCACTGTCAGGTGGTTAGTATTATTGAAATTTATCTCTTTAGGCAACAAAATGTCTGTCTTGACCACAAGTTTATCATGATATGAAAAGGTTTTGTTATTGTGTTGGCTCGTAGATTTAGTTATAAATCTGTGGGCTATTTATAGGAATCTTCTAGATCTGAAAGTACATGTTTTAAGATTCATGTCTTTTTATTTAGTTAGTTAATTTTTTTTCTCTTCATTTTTTTTTCCTTTCATTTTATTTTACAATACCATTCAGTTCTACATATCAGCCACGGGTTCCCCTGTTCTCCCCCCTCCCACCCCCTCCCCTTACCCCCAGGCTATCCCCCATTCCCACCTCCTCCAGGGCAAAGCCTCTCCCGAGGACTGAGATCAACCTGGTAGACTCAGTCCAGGCAGGTCCAGTCCCCTCCTCCCAGACTGAGCCAAGCGTCCCTACATAAGCCCCAGGTTTCAAACAGCCAACTCATGCAATGAGCACAGGACTCGGTCCCACTGTCTAGATGCCTCCCAAACTGATCAAGCCAATCAACTGTCTCACCTATTCAGAGGGCCTGATCCAGCTGGGGGCCCCTAAGCCTTTGGTTCATAGTTCATGTGTTTCCATTCGTTTGGCTTTTTTTTTTTTTTTCAGTAATTGAGTAAAACCAAAATTTATTATAAGCTACAGTGGTCTTAGGGACCTCCATGCTATATATATAGCCTCCATGGTTCTATGGGTTGTGGTCTGATTGTTCTCTATTTTGTATCTAGAATCCACTTATGAGTGAGTACATACCATGACTGTCTTTCTGGGTTTGCGTTACCTTATTCAGGATGATTTTTTCTAGTTCCATCCATTTGCCTGCAAATTTCATGCTTTCATTGTTTTTCTCTGCTGAGTAGTACTCCATTGTGTATATGTACCATATTTTTTTCATCCATTCTTCCATTGACCGGCAACTAGGTTGTTTCCAGGTTCTGGCTGTTACAAATAGTGCTGCTATGAACATAGCTGAGCATGTATCTTTATGGTATGAATCAGCATTCCTTGGGTATATGCCCAAGAGTGGGATGGCTGGATCTTGAGGTGGTTCGATTCCTAATTTTCTGAGAAACTGCCATACCGATTTCCACAGTGGTTGTACCAGCTTACATTCCCACCAACAGTGGAGGAGTGTTCCCTTTACTCCACATCCTCTCCAACATTGACTGTCATTGGTGTTTTTGATTGTAGCCATTCTGACAGGTGTAAGGTGGTATCTCAGAGTCGTTTTGATTTGCATTTCTCTGATGATTTAAGGATGTTGAGCATTTCATTAAATGTCTTTCAGCCATTTGTGATTCTTGTTTTGTGAATTCTCTGTTTAGCTCTTTAGCCCATTTTTAATTGGACTGTTCAGTATTTTGGTGTCTAGTTTCTTGAGTTCTTTATATACTGTGGAGATCAATCCTCTGTCAGAGTGGGGTTGGTGAAGATCTTTTCTCATTCTGTTGGCTGTCTTTTTGTCTTATTGACTGTGTCTTTTGCCCTGCAAAAGCTTCTCAATTTCAAGAGGTCCCATTTATTAATTGTTGTGCTCAGGGTCTGTGCTGTTGGTGTTTTATTTAGGAAATGGTCTCAGGTGCCAATGGGTTCAAGAGTGCTTCCTACTTTCTTTTCTATTAAGTTTAGTGTAACTGGATTTATGTTCAGGTCTTTGATCCACTTGGACTTGAGTTTTGTGCATGGTGACAGATATGGATCTATTTGTAATGTTTTACATACTGAGATCCAGTTATGCCAGCACCATTTGTTGAAGATACTTTCTTTTTTCCATTGTATAGTATTGGCTCCTTTGTCAAAAACCAAGTGTTCATATGTGCATGGATTAATGTCAGGGTCTTCAATTAGATTCCATTGGTCCGTATGTCGGTTTTTATACCAGTACCAAGCTGTTTTTATTACTATAGCTCTATAGTAGAGTTTGAGGTCAAGGATGGTGATGCCTCCCAAGGTTGCTTTATCGTATAGGATTCTTTTATCTATCCTGGGTCTTTTGTTTTTCTATATGAAGTTGAGTATTTTTCTTTCCAAGTCTGTGAAGAATTGTGTTGGGATTTTGATGGGGATTGCATTAAATCTGTAGATTGCTTTTGGTAAGATTGCCATTTTTACTATGTTAATCCTACCTATCCATGAGCATGGGAGATCCTTCCATTTTCTGATATCGTCTTCAATTTCTTTCTTTAGAGATTTAAAGTTCTTATCAAAAAGGTCCTACACTTGTTTAGTTAGTGTTATCCTAAGGTATTTTATATTATTTGTGGCTATTGTAAAGGGTGACGTTTCTCTGACTTCTTTCTCAGCCCTTTTATCATTTGTGTATAGGAGGGCTACTGATTTTTTTGGGTTGATCTTGTATCCTGCCACTTTACTGAAGGAGTTTATCAGCTGTAGGAGTTCCCTGGTAGAGTTATTGGGGTCACTTATGTATACTATCCTATCATCTGCAAATAGTGAAAGTTTGACTTCTTCCTTTCTAATTTGTATCCCTTTGATCTTCTTTTGTTGTCTTATTGCTCTAGCTAGAACTTCTAGTACTATATTGAATAAATATGGGAAGAGTGGACAGCCTTGTCTTGTTCCTGAATTTAGTGGTATCACTTTGAGTTTCTCTCCGTTTAATATGATGTTTGCTGTTGGCTTGCTATAAATTGCCTTTATTATGTTTAGAAATGTTCCTTGTATTCCTGATCTTTCTATGACCTTTATCATGAAGGGGTGTTGGATTTTGTCAAAGGCTTTTTCAGCATCTAATGAGATGATCATGTGTTTTTTTTTCTTTCAGTTTGTTTATATGGTGTATTACATTGACTGATATCCTTGCATCTCTGGGATGAATCCTACTTGGTCATGATGGATAATTGTTTTGATGTATTCTTGGATTCGGTTTGCCAATATTTTGTTGAGTATTTTTGCATCAATGTTCATGAGGTAGATTGGTTTGTAGTTCTCTTTCTTTGTTGCATCTTTGTGTGGTTTGCGTATCAGGGTAATTGTAGCCTCATAAAAAGAGTTTGGTAGTGTTCCTTTTTTTTCTATTGTGTGGAACACTTTGAAGAGTATTGGTATTAGTTCTTCTTTGAAAGTCTGGTAGAATTCTGCACTGAAACCATCTGGTCCTGGGCTTTTTTTGGTTGGGAGACTTTTGATGACTGTTTCTATTTCTTTAGGGGTTATTGGTCTATTGAAATGGTTTATCTGGTCTTGATTTAATTTTGGTATGTGGTATTTATCCAGAAAATTGTCCATTTATTCCTGGTTTTCCATTTCTGTGGAGTACAGGTTTTTGAAGTAGGATCTGATGATTCTCTGGATTTGCTCGTTGTCTGTTGTTATGTCTCCCTTTTCATTTCTGATTTTGTTACTTTGGGTGCTCCCTCTTTGCCTTTTGTTTAATTTGCCTAGGGGTTTGTCTATCTTGTTGATTGTTTTCAAAGAACCAACTCTTTGTTTCATTGATTTTTTTTTTTTTGTATTGTTCTCTTGTTTTCTATTTCGTTGATTTCAGCCCTCAATTTGATTATTTACTGGCGTCTATTTCTCCTGGGTGAGTTTGTTTCTTTTTGTTCTAGAACTTTCAGTTGTGCTGTTAATTCATTGGTATGGGATTGCTCCATCTTTTTTTTTTTTTTTTTTTTTTTTTTTTTTTTTTTTTTTGGTTTTTCAAGACAGGGTTTCTCTATGTAGCTTTGCGCCTTTCCTGGAACTAACTTGATAGCCCAGGCTGGCTTCGAACTCACAGAGATCCGCCTGCCTCTGCTTCCCAAGTGCTGGGATTAAAGGCGTGCGCCACCACCGCCCGGCCATCTCCATCTTCTTTATGTGTGCATTTAGAGCTATGAATTTTCCTCTTAGCACTGCTTTCATAGTGTCCCATAAGTTTGGGTATGTTGTACTTTCATTTTCATTGAATTCTAGGAAATCTTTAATTTCTTTCTTTATTTCTTCCTTGACCCATTGATGTTTCAGGTGGGCATTATTCAGTTTCCATGAGTTTGTGGGTTTTCTATGATTTTTGTTGTTGTTGAGGTCTAACTTTAAGGCATGGTGGTCTGATAAGATACAGGAGGTTATTCCAATTTTTTTGTATCTGTTGAGATTTGTTTTGTGGCCAAGCATGTGGTCAATTTTTGAGAAGGTTCCATGGGGTGCTGAGAAGAAGGTATAATCTTTTGTGTTAGGATGGAATGTTCTGTAGATATCTATTAAGTCCATTTGAGTCATAACATCTGTTAGGTCATTTACTTCTTTGTTAAGTTTCAGTCTGGTAGATCTGTCTTTTGGTGAGAGTGGTGTGTTAAAATCTCCCACTACTAATGTGTGGGGTTTGATGTGCGTTTTAAACTTTAGTAGTGTTTCTTTTATGAATGTGGGGGCTTTTGTATTTGGAGCATAAATGTTTAGGATCAAGACTTCATCTTGGTGGATTTTTCCTGTGATAAATATGTAATGTCCATCCTGATCTCTTTTGATTGATTTTAGTTTGAAGTCTATTTTATTAGATATTAGGATAGCTACACCAGCTTGTTTCTTAGGTCCATTTGCTTGGAAAACCTTTTCCCAGCCCTTTACTCGGAGGTAGTGTCTGTCTATGAAGTTAAGGTGTGTTTCTTGTATGCAGCAGAAGGATGGATCCTGTTTTCTTATCCATTCTGTTAGCCTGTGTCTTTTTATAGGTGAGTTGAGACCATTGATATTGATGGATAATAATGACCAGTGATTGTTAATTCCTGTTATTTTTTGTGGTTGTGTTGTGTTGTCCTTCTTGGGTGTATGTTGGTGTATGATTATCTATTGCTTGACTTTTCATGGATGTGTTTAACTTCTTTGGGTTGGATTTTCCCTTCTAGTGCTTTCTGTAGGGCTGGGTTTATGGACAGGTATTGATTAAATCTGGTTTTATCCTGGAATATTTTGTTTACTCCGCCTATTGTGATTCAGAGTTTTGCTGGTTATAATAGTCTGGGTTGGCATCCGTGGTCTCTTAGTGTCTGCATAAGATTTGTCCATGATCTTCTAGCTTTCATAGTTTCTATTGAGAAGTCTGGTGTTATTCTGATGGGTTTGCCTTTATATGTTACTTGGTCTTTTTCCTTTGTGGCTCTTAATATTTTTTCTTTGTTCTGTGTGTTTAGTGTTTTGATTATTATGTGGCAAAGGGACTTTTTCTTTTGGATCCAGCCTATTTGGTGTTCTGTAAGCTTCTTGTATCTTTATAGGTATTTCTTTCTTTAGGTTAGGAAACTTTTCTTCTATGATTTTGTTGAATATATTTTCTGTGCCTTTGAGTTGGTATTCTTCTCCTTCTTCTATCCCTATTATTCTTAGGTTTGGTCTTTTCATGGTGTCCCAAATTTCCTGGACGTTTTGTGTTCCGACTTTTTTGTCTTTAGTGTTTTCTTTGACTGACGAATCTATTTTCTCTATTGTGTCTTCAGTGTCAGAGATTCTCTGTTCCATCTCTTGCAATTGGTTGGTTATGCTTATTTCTGTAGTTCCTGTTTATTTAGTCAGGATTTATATTTCCAGCTTTCCCTCAGCATGTGTTTTCTTTATTGTCTCAAATTCATTTTTCAGATCTTGGAATGTTTCTTTCATCTGTTTAATTGCTTTTTCTTGGCTTTCTTTGATTTCTTCCCATTTTTTTTTTGTTTGTTTTTTCTTCCATTTCTTTAAGGGAGTTTTTTATTTCCTCTTTAATGGAGTTTTTCATTTCCTCTTTAAGGGAAGTTTTTATTTCCTCTTTAATGGAGTTTTTCATTTGCTCTTTAAGGGAAGTTTTTATTTCCTATTTAAGGGAATGTTTTATTTCCTCTTTAAGGGCCTCTATCATCTTCTTAAAGTCATTTTTAGGATTGATTTCTTCTGTTTCTTCTGGCTTGGTATGTTCAGGTCTTGCAGGTGTAGAATCACTAAGTTCTGATGTTTCCATATAGGTCTTTATGTTGTTGCCTGTATTTTTGCACTGGCGTCTACTCATCTCTTCCTCTGCTCGGTGCAGGTGGTGTCTGTGTCTGAGAGTGCCTCTCTTGTTGTAATTTTTAGTCTTGGTTCACTAGGAGTTCTTGGTTAAATTGGTGCTATTGGGCTGTTTCTTCAGGAGCAGTTGATCTCAGTCGGTGAAGTATATACTTATGATTCTGGTGATCTGGTTTGGTGGCTGGGCAGCGCCTTCTGTGTTCCCAGGTCACGTTTTGTTCATTCGCCAACTCCTCAGCTGATCTTGTTTTTTCAGACTTCAAACTGTAGGGATCTGAATCCTCTCCCGGATGGATTTCAGCTGAGCGGGGTAGTCTCACCAACACCTCCAAGTTGTTGGGTTTTGCCGGATTAGCAGCTGGGCCCTGGGTTGGCCTCAGATGGAGTGTTCAGATTCGTTCTGGTTCCGTCCCACGGAGATAACTTTTCTCCGGGTGTTGGGGTTAGAGGCGTCCATGTTCCAAGCTTTTGATTAAGAGCTAGTTTTCACTAGCTCTTCAGCGGGTAATAGCTCTGTTTCTGGTCTTTATTGCGACTGTGTTTTGGCTACTGTCCGCTGGGCCTGCCTGCCTCCGCACTGGGCCCGTCTGCCTCTGCTGGGCCAGTCTACCTCTGCTGGCCGCTGCTGCCGGCCTACCTGCCTCTGCTTGTTGCCGCTGCCGTGCCTGTCTACATCTGTGGGCCGCCGCCAGGTCTGTCTGTCTCTGCTGGGCCTACCTGCCTCTGCCTGTCGTAGTTAATTTTTATCAACTTTCTTTTCTCTTTTTACAAAGTTTTAGCAGTTTTTTTTCTTTCTAGCATGTGCCCCCACAATTGATTCAAGGTTTTTTTTTTTTTGTTGTTGTTGTTGTTTGTTTTGTTTTTAATTGACAAATGTTAATTATTTATATTTACAGAGGACACTATGATATTTTGATTTATGTACACATAGAAAGATTTTGTTGAGGTTATGTACCCTTCATCCACTCATTTTTTTTCTAATGAGAATATTAAAAATGTGTTTTTTAGAAATTTTAAAATGTTTAATATGTATTAGTAACTGTGGTCCTGGTCCTACACTGCCTATCACTAAAACTTAGTGGATGTATATATATTATTTAATATCTGTCACATACAAATAACTTAACCATAACTTTCCTCTCATATCTTTTCTGGTAAGAAGTCTGAACTATTACATTGATCAGTAGTGCTTATCTTACAGAAAGTATGTTAAAGTTTTTAAGAGAATTTTGTTTTGTATAGTCATGATCTTTGTGTAAAGTTTCTTGGTGCATGGATTTTTCTTTCCACTCAAAATGCCTTCCTGTTAAAATTAGGTAAGATTAAATTCTATTTATACTTGTTCAAAATTATTAGGAACACTCTGTGAAGAAAAAGAAGAAAAAGGACAAGCATTCAAAAAAAGTGAAGAAAGAGAAGAAAAAGAAGAGCAAGAAACAGAAATGTGAAAAACAGAGTGAGTCGGCTGACAGTTCCTCAGTAAGTGAGCATCTAAGCTCTGCAGCTCTGGAGAGTAGTGCACTTGAAGGAATAATGTATGGAAACTGATGGTGCATGGTAGAAAATGCATGATAGAAAAATGTCTACAAGATAGCTACTTGAAGTTTCCTGGGGAAATGCTGGCAATGTAAATTATTGGTTCCAGAAAGAAAGTGGGATACCATTTGTTAATCTTTGTTGGAGATGTGATGATAATGAAATGTGCAGGGAAACTAAAAGGTGACTAGGAACACTGAAGAGTCACATGGAAAGGATAGGAAAGCACTTGTACAAAAGTGGTTGGAAATTTTTAAGGCAGAGCAACAAAGAATGTTTTATAAAAATAAGGGAGAAGAGTTTTAAAACACTGGAGTCTAGTTTTCTTTGTGTTACTGTTTTCTCCATAGAAAGTAACATCTAAGTCTTCAAAATAGAATTTGTTTATTTATCTTTTGGCCAAAAAGAAGAGAATGGTGGGTAGCCAGTTTAGTCTGTTTGGACTCAGAGGAAAAAAAAAGCCAAACCTTTCATACTTATTTTCAAGAAGAAAGGGGTATGTGTAGATAGTGATGGCATAGAAATGTTTAGGGTTAATTACTTCTTCAGACAAAATCAGGTTCTGTCAGCAGCAAGGAAGAGATATTACATGCTGGGTGTTTGTGGCGCATGCCTTTAATTCCAGCGCTTGGGAGGCTGAGCCAGGTGGATCTCTGTGAGTTCAAGGCAAGTCAGGTCTACAGAGCAAGATCCAGGACAGGCACCAAAACTACATAGAGAAACCCTGTCTCGAAAACAAAAAAACAAAAAAAGAGAGAGATTACATAGTCTTAGTGACAGGAACCATGCAAGATAAGTGCTATGATCAGGTTTCCCTCTAGCACTCCAAATGTATGATGGATAGAGACTTAGATATTGGAGAAGGAAGGGGAGCAGGAAAGATGGGGATTCTAGAGCTATATTTGGTTATTCAGTTGTGAAGGTGACAACATTTAGGTCTAGGAGTCATCTTTAGCTCATGGAATTAGAATTGAATTGTGCATGCTTTACAATCTTACCAAGTCCAGTGTTGCTTTCTTTCTTTCTTTTTTTTTTCCTGAATTCTACTTTTCAACACGCAGGTGGACTCTTAACAATGTTTTTTCAATTCTCCTTGATTTTTACTTCAGCCCATTTGACTTAGTTGAAATTAATTTGGTCTGTAGACACAGGCCTCTGAACCAATCTGTTGTGGCTAGAACTGGAGTTGGGGCTAGGTTTAGATATATGCTCCTAGGGCAGTGATGTGGTGTTTGTTAGATGGTATATTTGACTAGTGTTTTGGAGTTGAAAATCAGCTTGGATAAGTGGGCAAGATGATCCTGTGATTTCTAACTTGAGATGTTGGGTAACTCAGTAATTCAGCAGAAGAAACAGGCTTTGTGGAAGATGAGGGGTTTATTTATCCTTGAGTTCATCGTAACACTCAAGATGCTAATTAAGTCACTGAAGCTTTGGTTGGACAAAAAAGAAGAAAAAAGGTAATTAAAACCATGAGGATGAATATAATAGTCCCAATGTAAAGAATAAAAAATATAGTAGTGAGATGGAGCCTCTAACAACATATGCCTAAAAATAGAGTAAAGGAGGAGGAATATAGGAAGGAAATGCAGAATAAACATTGAGGGTTGGACTGGAGACTATCTTGAAAATCTTGAACATGAGTCATCAACAGAGTTGAAGTTTTGGAGATAAAGACTGGAATATTTTGTTGAGCTTGGAAATATCTAAGCCATTTATCAAGTTTGAAGCGTTGGTACTAGATTAATGTGTATGATAGTTATGAGTTTAGAGAAATGTTTGATGGGGCAATTACTCGTTGAGTAATATTGTCTTAGAAATGGAGTAGTTGGAAGATGAATTGCTGCTACAGGTGTACATAAGGCAAGAAAATGCCTCCCCTCAAAAAAGATGGGGATTTGAAATGCTTCAGCATACAAATCTCTCAGCCATCAGAGCCCTTTCTTTGAAGCAAACCAGAAAGAGAGCAAGGTGGCTGGAGTGAGACCAAAACCCTTGGAGGAGGACCTGCCTTGCAGCAGGAGGAGTTGACAGGAGATTAGACCAAGCACAACGGTAAATAATTTTTGCCAGGGGGTTGGGGGGACTAGGTAGGAAGCAAAGTGATCTATTTTGCTAAAGTAAGAGGAGAGATCATTTGTTGTAAGTATAGGAAATGTTAATTGGTAGAAAACTCTAGGAAGGTGTGAAGAAGATAACAGTGTTAGGTACAAAGTAGGCAAGCGTGATTGTGGTTTCTGTGGTCATAGAACTTACTACCTAACCAATTAAGGATCAGTAAGGTGAACTCTAGTTTCTTTAGTGTCTAGTTAACTGAAGTTGCAGGTGGTGATGATGACTTTTGTGTTTGGAACTGTGGTGATAAAGTTCCCAGTGGCTCAAACTAATGAAAAGTCATTGGTCAGCATATGGTAAGTCAGAGAAAAACCTTCACTATAGAATTCTTGTGACAGAACTTCCTGGAACTCAAACTTCTTTGTTATTTTACTTAATTGTAGCAAATTAGCCATCTTCTGAAAAAAGTACTGTTTGTTTCAGGCTGTAAATTCCAGTTTTAATGCATGGCATAAAGAATTGTGATTGAGGCACTAAATTGATTTGACAATATAAACTTGAGTTAGGATAGAAATACATATGTAATGACCTTTTAAAAAAAGTATGTAAATATGAATAAGCTCTGGCATTTCAATCCAAATTAAGGAATGAATGAATGAATGAGTGAATGAGTGAATAAATAGAATCTGCTTTGCTTTGGGAAACAGTTGGCAGTTGATGTGGCAGAGTATAAATATGTTTTACATATTTTAATATATCACGTGACAGATATACTTGTGACTTAAGGGCTAGAGAGATAGCTCAGCAGTTAAGAGCATTTGCTGCTCTTTCAGAGGACAGAAGTCTAGTAGTTCTTAGCAGCAGGCCAGGGATGGCCCTCCCCCATGGATCACTAAATGAGAAAATGCAAGGAGGCATTTCCTCAACTGAGGCTCCTTCCTATGATGACTCTAACTTGTGTCAAGTTGACACAAAAACTACCCAGTACAACTGACCCTTTGTCAACTTGACAAACACATCACTATTAAGCCATAACCCTTCCTTTCTTATTCATTCCTAAGATCTCACATTAAGAACATAAATACCTTTAAAAGTCCCACTGTCTTTATAAACTTGAACACATTAAAATTTTAGTAACCAAATTTTTAAAATCCAAGGTGTAGCAGGAATCTTAAAAGTTCTTATTAATAAAATCAAACCCGAGGCCAGTTATTGGGGTAAATGCTGGTAGATCAGAGAGACAGAACAAGCCACAGCTATCTCAACTTGCCAGTTCCTCAGCTGATCCTGTTTCCTCAGACTGGAAGCCTCTAAGTCCTCATCCAGAATGAATCTCAGCTGAACTGTGTTGCTCCAAAGCCTGAAAGCTTAACCAGCCAAATGCTTAACCAGCCAAATGCTTGCTAAATGCTTCTAGTTTCTCATCCTCACGCCTTATATATCTTTCTGCTTTCTACCACCACTCTCTGGGATTAAAGACTGGCTTCCTGGGATTAAAGGCGTGTGCCACCATGCCTGGCTGTTTCCAATGTGGCCTTGAACTCACAGAGATTCAGAGGGATTTCTGTCTCTGGAATGCTAGGATTAAAGGCATGTGCTATCACTGCCTAACTAGTGGCTTTTCTGTTCTCTGACCCCAGATAAGTTTATTAAGGTACACAATATTTTGGGGAACACAATACCACCACACCAAGATCTTTCAAAATTCAAAGTTTCTCAACTGTGGTCTCCAGTAAAATATGTTCTTACTTTAAGAGGAAAAAAATCAGGGCACAGTCCCAATCAAAGCAAAACAAAATTCCAACTATCCATTATTTGGGATCCATTCACGATCTTCTAGACTCCTTCTGATTCTGCCTTCTGTAGCACACACAACTTGTCTTATGTTCTCCAACTGGCTCCACTCCATTGCTTCTCCTGTTCTTTGTGGTTATCCTTTGGTACTGTCATTTCCAAAATGCTGGGGTTCCTCTCTGCAACTGGCTGTACTTTCACCAGTAGCCACCTCTAATAGGCTCTCTTCATAGTGTCAAGCCTTGCTTCTTTTCATCACCACTTCAGTCCTGGGCCTTCAGCTGCTATATGTTTACTGAGGCTATATGTTCACCAGTGGCCTTTCCTGGCCTCTCATAGTGCCAAGCCTCAGCATGCCTTCAAAACCAGTGGAAGTAAGCCACTAAGCAGCTCTCCTCTATGGCCTCTGCATCAGCTCCTGCTTCCAGGATCCTGCCATTTTTGGAGTTCTTGTCCTGACTTCCTTCAGTGATGAAAAGCAATGCTGAAGTGTAAGCTAAATAAACCCTTTTCCCCACAATTTACTCTTTGGTCATGGTGTTTCGTCACAGCAGATAGACACCCTAACTAAAACAATTTGTGTGTGTGTGTGTGTGTGTGTGTGTGTGTGTGTGTGTGTGTATCTGAAACACATGGTCTTGATGTCCTGGATCTGTAGCTATGTCTGCCTGTTGTGAGTCATCAGTGTGAGTGCTAAGAACTACTAGACTTCAGTCCTCTGAAAGAGCAGCAAATGCTCTTAACTGCTGAGCTATCTCTCTAGCCCTTAAGACACAAGTATATCTGTCAAACTCCTTTACATGGGTGTTATTTCCCTGATACTATTGAGACAAACTTGTGAGTTCATTTGGACATTGGTAGAAATTGAGCCTTGCTATGGTGTTTCCCTTTCTAGCTTTTAATTTTATTTTTTGATATAACTTATGAGAGGAAGAATGGATTTGGCTATGTCTTTTGGACTCAAACCAAAGTAGGATTTTCATGTTATTTCTTGAGATTTTCCAGTATTATTTTTAAAAGGGGAAAACAATGAAATAATCTCTTCTAAGAAGCTGAATTATTTCCACTTAATGTCATTATTTTATGTATAAGTATGCAAATTATAAATGTCATGTATATGCTAAATGTTTCTAGAGCTCTGATGAGTGGGTTGAGGCCATCCCTTCCCAGACACCTGTTAAAGAAAAGACCTGGAAAGTGAAAGACAGAAGGCCAGAAAAAGCATGTGACAGCCACATTATGCAGGTGAGTACCCACCTGATTTAGAGAGAAATGGCTTCTGAAAGCAGATGAGTATTAAACTGATGGTAATAACTTCAGGAGAATTATACTTTAGCAGTAGTTCATGAACCCTCTCCACAGAAATGCTGAATGCTGGTGTCCAGACTGGCCTTGTCCTGATGTGGAAGGTAGATGCTCATCTGTGCTGCAGCCCTTCAGAGCTCTCTCAGCTGTGGTTGTTGGCATTTTCCTGTTCTGTTGGATTTACCTAATACTAGAAATCTGAATCTCCTGTCTAGTTCAGTTGCAGCTTTTTTTTCTCTTCCCCTTATGTCATAGTTTGCTTAACAATGCTTATAGTTTTGAGTACTGATTCATATACATACCTAAGAAAGAATATAGTTTACCCACTTAGCCACAGATACATGAAGAAAGGAGCTAACAATTCATTATGTGTGCGCGAGCCTATGTTGGCTGCCTTTCATATGCATTTGTTTACTCCTTAAAACAAACTTGAAAGGTGAGTTCTTTACCCCACTTTCATAAGGGAGAGGCTAAGGTGCAGCAAAATGAGAGGTGTGTTGAGAGTGGCTAACCACATAGTGTTTGCTTCTGCCTGGTGCCTGCAGTTTCTAATACTGAGAAGGTCTTAAGTACAGATTGAACTGGTTTCATTCTTTTAAACAGCGGGATGAGTGGATGACTGTTGATTTTATGTCTGTCAAAACTGTGTCCTCATCATCACTCAAAGCTGAAAAGGAATCTCTAAGGAAAATAGAGCGGGAGAAAGCCCAAGCGCTAGAACAGGTAAGGAATAGTTGCAATGCTTTAATTTTTTAATTTGCCGTATGTGGTGGTATTGTGTTCTTCAAAATATTGTGCACCCTTATAAACTTACCTGGGGCAGAGAACAGGACAGCCACAATATTAAACATACAGGATAGGCAGTGGTAGCACACACCTTTAATCCCAGCATTCCAGAGGCAGAAATCCCTCTGGATCTCTGTGAGTTCAAGGCCACATTGGAAACAACCAGGCATGGTGACACACGCCTTTAATCCTAAGAAGTGAGTCTTTAATCCTATGGAGTGATGGCAGAAAGCAGAAAGATATATAAGGCATGGAGACCAGAAACTAGAACCATTTAGCTGGTTAAGCATTTGGCTGGTTAAGCTTTTAGGCTTTTGAGCTACAGTTCAGCTGAGACCCATTCTGGATGAGGACTCAGAGGCTTCCAGTCTGAGGAAACAGGATCAGCTGAGGAACTGGCAAGGTGAGGTTGCTGTGGTTTGTTCTGCTTCTCTGATCTTCCAGCTTTCACCCCAATAACTGGCCTCGGGTTTGATTGGGTTAATAAGAACTTTTAAGATTCCTGCTATAGCCATAAAGTAAATGCCTTATTTGTAATAGCATTTTATTTGTGAAGTATGTTTTTTAATGATGTTTGATAACTAAGGACTGTGAAACAATTTTTTTAAAAACACTCATACACATAAAATAAAAATAAAAATGTGTTTTTTAGAGAAATATACTAGATTCTGGCTGGAAAGATGGGTCAGTGGTTAAGAGCATGACTGCTCTTCCAGAGGACCCAGGTTCAATTCCCAGAACCCACAGTGGGTGATTCAGGGCTGGCTGTAACCCCAACTTCAGGAGAGTCAATACTTCTGGCCTGGGCAGGCACCTGCATACATGTTCACATATTTTACACCGAGACACAGGCACATAAAATATATCTTTTAAAAGACATTCTAGATGTGTAAATCTAAGTAAATGGGGTTGAGCAATTATTGTCTGTTACATGACCCTTGAATTACAGTTGAACCATCAACTGAGCCTTCTTTATGTACACAAGTTAGTTATCATAAGAATGCTTTCAAGATGCCTAGAGTGCCATAAGAAATATTAAGCAAGCATGTTTGTTATTGTTTTCACTTTCGATGTCAAGAAAATAATGGGGAATCCTTAGAGACCACAACATATAGAAATGCTGAAGCTTGTGGCTTTCAGAGATTGTCTTAAAATTTACCTTTAATATAATATAGATCAACAAGTGAAAAATATAGCCAACTGATTTTGAGAGTTCTGTGGTCAGTGTTGTTTTTTGTTTTTTTGCTCCCAGTCTAATTTTAAAAGTAAGTTATGGTGATATATTGTATAACTTAATAAAATTTGCCTGAATATCAGAGAACAGAACAAGCCACTAGATTAAACATAGATGCCAGGGAGTGGTGGCACACACCTTTAATCCATTTGGATTTCTGTGAGTTCAAAGCCACCCTGGATTACATGAGATTGATTCAGCTGGAAGAGAAACAGAGCCAGACAGTGGTGGCACACACCTTAATCCCAGTATTTGGGAGTCACATACCTTTAATCCCAGCACTTGAGATCTCATGCCTTGCTTGGGAAGCTCACATGCCTTTAATCCCGGCACTAGCAAGGAGATGATGGGCGGAGAAAGGTATATAAGGCGTGATGAGACAGGAACTGGCCTTTTCAGGCTGAGGAGTCCTAGAGGTAAGACATGGCAGTGGCTTGTTCCTTTGTCTCTCTGATCTTTCAGCATTTACTGCAGTATCTGGCACCAGGTGTTTTACTAAAAGACTTTTTAACATTCAAGCTGCAGTAAGTATGGTAATTGTGTTGGTTTGTAATCAAGCTGCTACCCTTGGGGAGCATTGGAAAACAGGATTTTTTTTAATGTCTTACCTAAACTTTGGAATATCTTGTGTAAAACTCTGAGTTAGATGTCAAAGTTTTGAGAAATGGTAGGTGCTCAATAAAGACACATGAACATTAGTTAGACATGGTTACCTGCAAGTTAAATAACGTGTCTAAAGAATTTTAAATGGTTTGTTGAGGCTCATATATTCAACTGTTAGCCTCAAATTAGTTAGTAATCATTTCCATGGTGGATTGACTTTTACACTCTAAACTTTCAAAATGTCTTGTTCTAGTCCAAACTACAAGAAAGAGAATTGAATCCATATTGGAAGGACGGTGGGACAGGTCTACCATCAGAAAATTGTATACCGGCAGTTACTAAAGGTATTTTTATATTTTTTGTGGACTTGCAGGAGAGGAGTAAATATGATTAAAGTTTGTTATATATGTGTGTGACAATGTCATAATGAAACCCACTATTTTTTGTAGTTAATATGCACTAATAAAAGCATACAAATTCTTTAAGTTTAGTGTTCTTAAGAGAATGATTTGAGTTTATATATAACAAAATATTTATGAAATACCTGCAGTCTTTTGAACTCTTATTTACATTATTATTATTTAGAAAGTTTACTGTTAACGTATTTTGGAGCAAGATGATTCAGTATATATTGTGAATAATGACCATCATTTGCAAGTTTTTAGTTTAAATGGGCAAAGTTTAAGACAAAGCATGATCATGGGAAACTGTATATTGCATTTGTTTGTTAATTCTATAGCAAAATATAAAAATATATTTAGTGTAACATTTATGTAAATAATGTATGAACATTAAAGATGCAATTTTATTGCTTTTAGAAGTTCTTCATTTGTCAGCATTCATAAAATTTGTGGTGTTCTTAGGAGGTATTTTTCAGTTGATGGAGCATCACATAATGCTTAGTACGTTGTATTGCCAATTCAGTGATAGGTCCAATTGCAATTTAACCAGAATAAAATAAAATTGTGAATAATAATATTATCTTTTTGTCTTAGTTATTTATCAGTAATATTCTATTTATGCTGGTCCCAAGTAAATACACAAAGGCTTATATTAATTATAAATGCTTAGCCAGTAGCTCAGGCTTGTTACTAGCTAACTCTTTTTTTGTTTGTTTGTTTGTTTTTTTGTTTTTCGAGACAGGGTTTCTCTGTGTAGCTTTGCGCCTTTTCCTAGAACTCACTTGGTAGCCCAGGCTGGCCTTGAACTCACAGAAATCCGCCTGCCTCTGCCTCCCGAGTGCTGGTATTAAAGGCGTGCGCCACCACAGCCCGGCTAGTAGCTAACTCTTAAACTTAAATTAACCCATATGCTTTGCCACGTGGCTTGGTACCTTTTCTCAGTACGGCATGCCCATCTTGCTCTCTCTGCATCTGCTGGTGACTCTCTGACTTCTCCCTTCCTCTTCCTAGAATTATCCTAGTCTGGCTCTTGAGCTCAGTCTCTTCCTGCCCAGCTATTGGCCAATCAGCTTTTTATTAGCAAATGAGTGTAATACATATTCATATTGTAGAAAAGAATTGTTCCACAGCAGATTTTTATTTATAGATCATTTCTATTTGGCTCCTTCTTAAGAGTCTTTATTGTCTGTGAGCATGAAGCCACCAAATCCACTCAAAGACATCTTTAGAATTTTTACTTAGTAATTTTACTTCGTTATTAGTGACTGTACATTGTAGGCAGAGTTTTCCAGTCCCGACATCCCACTCCCAAATAACCACTCAGAGTCTTAATATTAATTGAAATGCTCAGCCAATAGCTCAGGCTTATTACTAACTCACTCTTACATTTTAAATTAACCCATATTCTTTATTTATGCTCTGCCATATACATGGTGGTACCTTTATTAGCATGGCACATTCATCTCCTGCTCCCTCTACATCTGACTGGCAACTCCTCTAACTCAGCCCTCCTTTCCAGTGTTATTAGTTTGAATGTCCCACATATACTTCCTGCCTTGCCACCATACAATTGGCTTTTTATTAAACCAATTCAAGTGACAAATCTTCACAGTGTACAAAAGGATTATTCCACTGCAGCACATTTTTATTCTGCTCTTAGCATTGACAGAAATGTCTCTACCAGATTAAGTATTAGTAATAGTAGTCATACAAAGCTTTCTAGAAAGTTAACAGGTAGGGAACAATCAGTGATTCGGTGATTTGTCTGTACTCATGTGAGTAGTAAGGGACCAGGCCTCAGATTCACATTGGAGCATTCATTGCTGAAGATTATTGAGAAGACTGATTTCTTCATGTGCTTGGTAGACACTGGTTTATGGGCTTTTTCAGTGAACTCTTGTTGGTTCTTCCTCCTCTTCTCTTTTTGGACTTTTCTGTCAGAATCTTTAAGTTGAAAGGATTGTTAAAGGTGGCTTTAATTAGCTGCATTATTTAACATGAAGATGGAAAAGTTCAAAGAAATGATTTGTTTTTTAATGTTAAAAATATATAGTACTAGCAGTGTTATGCCCAAAATACCCCCCAGAGAGACCACTAAAGACCAAGGATGCCCAGAATGCAAAAGCAAGGTTTATTTTCATTTCTAATTGAAACAGGGAACTCGTTTCAAGCACTTACTCGTCTCAGCGCAGCGAGGCAGGGAGGAGTTGCTCTTTCTTTGTGAGGCTGGCTTTTTAAAGGCAAAAACCATGAGTCCCTGCATGTTGTGGGGGAGTTAGTATGGGTACAATTCTAATTGGCTAAATCTTCCTGGGCCTCCATGTTACCTTATTTTAGTTTGTCTGTTTGCTCTGTTAGAACTTTTAGAGCCTGTTTCCAGAGTTGAGAAGTGCCATTTCTGGCGCTGGTTAATCAGTCACCACCAAATGGCCTGGCTTTTGTCCGGCATTTGGGGCACTCTTTTTGTTAATTAGTTGCTACCAGATGGCTGTACTTTTAAGTTTCTGGGGCTGGTGCTGTCATTTCTGGGAGCTTGAAACTGGCCTGGGTCTATCTATATTAAGATATCTTTGTCTAAGCCTCCTTCGTCTTAGAGAATACAGTGAGGGTCTCACAGCAGCAAGTCTAGGTTTTCTGATGCTCAATTTATTGTTTTTTTATGTATTAACTTGTCTTCTGAGAGAAATGGAAGAGATTTCTAGTGTTTGTTTGGTAGTGGTTTATTACAGCATAACTTATTAAAACCTTGAAATTAAAACTTAATTCTAGACTTACTTGGATAAAAATAGGTTTGGAATACCTAAATGTGGCATACTCTTGAATTTACTGTAATTATTGACAGACCATTTTTTCAGCACAGAAGGCTGAAAAAAACTTGCTATTTTCATGGTGTGAATTATAGTGTGTTTAACAGTTTTCATGAGTGCTAAATATTCATTAAAGATTTGTTGATTGAATCTGAGAATGCTGTTGCAAGTGAGTGGATCTGTTTCCTTTAAAATATTAAATTGGGTGATTTCTCAGTAGTATATTAGTATCATTCCTAGTGATAACACTAATAAGACTGTTCAGTTTATTTTATCAACCACAGTTGATGATGCATAGATATTCCTAAAGTTAGGATTCAAGTTGTGACTGAATTGTTGGGTTTTTATTCCTGTTAGGTTTCCTTCATACACAGTAGCATATGGGAATCAGTCTTATTTTTGTTCTCCTGGATTTCTCTCTAGACTGCTAATATCTTAGTGACAGTTGAGGAGAGATTGTCATGATGCCCAGTTGTTACTTGATTAGTTTTCTAGATGATTCTGTGGACTCAGTGATCTAATTATGTAGTTGGAACATTAATAAAGACATAAATTACTGGGGATTTTTTACTTATCACCATGCTGACTGCAGATTTGGGTTAATCCTTGGATGCTTACAGCCTGTAATTTACACTATGTAAGTAGAAAAGAACAAGTAAAATAAACTTTTGAATGAAAAGTGGCATCGTTAGAGATCTAGGCTTGAATCACAAAGTGTTTTAGATCTTTAAAGAAAGGCCACATTGTATTAAAAGTATTGCTTAGGAAATGTTGACTTTTGAGTAAAACAGTACAATTAATTTGAATATATTTTTTTTAGAAAAAATCTCTTTTGCTTTTGATTCTGTCTCTGAACTTAAAAAAATATTTTTATTACTTTTATTTATATATACATGTGGAGGTGGCGTGCTATGTGAATGGGAATGCAGGTGCCCATGCAGGCCAGATATGTCATTCTGGAGCTAGAGTTATAGACAGTTGTGAGCCAACTGATGTGAGTGTGGAAACTGAATTCTTGGGTCATCTGATAGAGCAGCACATGCTCTTAACCGCTGAGCCATTACTTTGTTCATTCTTAAGCCTCTTATCAAAGTCTGACATACATAGAAAAAGTACCTAAACCACAGATGAAACAGAGTGAAGATTGTCATAGAGTGTAGATGAATTTTAAATGGTCTTATTAAATAAATAAAACAAAACAAAACAACAACAACAAGAAAAACCAGGGAGCCAAATATGGGGGTGAATGCCTTAGATCAGGGAAATAGGGAAAGCCACTAGCCAACCTTACCTCAGCAAAAAATGAGCAACTTCCTGTTTACCCACACCTATATGCCTTGCTGTTCTGCCATCTGATTTGCTCTCTCCACCCATCTACTTCACTTCCTCTTCCTGCTCAGCTCTGTTACTTTCTATCTTTCTGTACAGACCTCCAGAACTTCATGGTTAACTAGTGTTAGAATTAAGGTGTGTGCCACCACACCTGGTTCTGTTTCCAGTGTGGCCTTGAACACACAGAGATCCTGCCTGCTAAGTGATAGGATTAAGGGCGTGTGCTACCACTGCCTGACTTCTTTGTTTACTTACAATGGCTGGCCTTTTTCCTCTGATCACCAGGCAAGCTTTATTTATCAAAGCACAAATAAAATATCACCACATTTCAGCACAAATAAAATATAAACACAATTGCGTGTTGTGGAAAGGCAGCACACAGTTGGAGAAACAACAGTTTTAACAACTCAAGAATGTTTTTGTTCCCTGCTAGTAACTCTGTCACTGGAGGGTTAATCATTATCTTATTTTCTAGCACCAAAAATGAGTTCTACACTTCATCTTTTTATTCTTTTGTCCACATTTGAAGTTCTTCCATATTGTTGTGAATAACTGTAGTCCATTTATTCTCTTTGTTGTATTTAAGAATGTATCAGGATCTCCATGTCCCTCTCTGGTGATGGACTTTTCCATGCTTGAGCTATTGGTAGGCTGTTCTGTTATGAAGATTCTTGTGTATGTCTCCAAGAGCCTGTGTGTGTTTCTTGGCTCTAGAGCTGGAGGGATCTAAAAGCAGTCTTCATTGGAGCAAGGAAAATCAGGAACAGAGTTTTAATTTAAGTAATCAATTAAATTTCTTTGTGCAGATTGAAAATGAGACACCACACACACACACACACACACACACACACACACACACACACACACACACACACACAGGTCATTGAAGGCATTCATATACTCATAGTTGCTAATCACAACTAAAGTTTAGCTTAATGACATTATCTTCTATAACTTTCTTATTTATTATTTGTGTTGCTTTCTCTTCTGGGCATATTTATTTCTTATTTCTGGAAGTGCCCATCCCCTATATATTTTAAAATAAATCCAACTGGAAGGTCAGAGAAAATTCCATAGAATAATGCTTAGGCTGAGCATGATGACACATGCTCTTAATCCCAGGATTTAGGAGATAGAGGGAAGCATTTCTCTGTGAGTTCAAGGCCAGTCTGGTCTACATAGTGAGTTCTAGGCCATCTAGGCTGCATAATAAGACCCTGCATTAAATAAATAATTCTTAACTTCTTTGATTTTTCTATAACTTTATTGAATTATATAATTTTATGCTTGTTTTTAAATTTATAAGTAGTTTTGTTTCACTTTCCTATTTTATCATAACAAGCCTTGGTAGCTTGCATAGGTGAGTATTTAAATACATAGTGAATATTAATTGTGTAATAACCACCTAAGAAATACAACTGATGCTTATTATTGGAATTTAGCTTCAGGAGTAGAAGATGGAGGATTAAGCTGGCTAAGAAAGTCTTATCAAAGAATGAAGGAACAAGCTCAAAAAGAAAACAGAAACTTTGAGGATATTGTAGTGGAAAAATATGGGGTAAGCATTGTTTCATAGTTATTTGAAAAACTAAATGTCTTTGTTTTGAATAATGCAACATTTTGAGTTAAATTAATATTATATTTATCTTCATTCTTTTAAGTAATTTCCTGCTTCTTCTTATGTAAGAATATTGCTTAAAAAATGTTTTTTATAGCCAGGTGGCTGTGGTGCACACCTTTAATCCCAGCACTCGTGAGGCAGAAGCAGGTGGATCTCTGTGAGTTCGAGGCCAGCCCGGGTTTTAGAATAAGTTCCAGGAAAGGCACCAAAACTATACATTTGTAAATTTATTTATGTGCCCGTACTCAGGAAGTACTCATGCCACAGGGCCCATGTGGAAGTCTAGGCCCAGCTTAAGGGAGTCAGTTCTTTCCTTCCATCATGTTGTTGTCTTCTACATGTGAATCCCAGGTATTGAACTCAAGTCATCAGACTTGGTAGCAAGTGTCTTTAGCTACTGAGCCATCTTGCCAGCCCATCCTACATCTTTTTAAGATTAACATAATGAACGTAAAACCCAAGTTTGTAAAACTTAAAATGTGTGTATGTTCAATATAAAAGTAGAATTTTTTTCTCATTGGAAGAAAATTTAAATAATACAGGGGAGTCTCTGTAGTACACCTTTAGAGATAAGCACTGCTGACATACTGGTCGACTCTAAAGCTTCATATTTTGTAGCATTTTGGCAATGTGACTATGCTTCATCATATATTTTTAAGCCATTTTGATGTCTTTTGTTTTCAGGTAATATGTCCAGTTTTTGCAAAGATTTTTATTTTGAGTAGAATTAGATACCTTAATCTGTAAGTCTTTCTCTTTCTGTCTCCATCCCAAAGGACCTTCTGTTCAAGAAAATCAGTTGTGTTGAATCCTCTGTTTATTTTTTCATGTTTTTCTCCCATCATCCTTTTATCTGGAAGTACTAAAATGTAGTTATGAGGGTCTCTAGAATCAAATGTCCATGTGTATTTTTTTTTTTTTTGGTCTTAAAACATGCATCTCTTTACTATTGTTTCTCAAACTTTAGAGAATTTATTGGTCTATTTGATTTTTAAAAATTTATTTCATTCAATGTACCTGAACATTTTTCCTTCATTTATTAGTCTTATTTTTAAGCACTTTTTTTCACAAGGATATATAGTTTTAGCAGCATAGTAACCTCTTGAATCTTAACAGTATGAATTAATTATAACTTTTTAAAAGTTGTGTCTATGGTGTCTGTGTGAAACTCTGTTGTATGGAACATTTGTTCTTAGTGCATCCCTTTTTGAAAATTTTAATTTGATTCGATTTTTTTTAATCTACTTATGCTTTTTAAAGTATTACTGTTGTGATTTTTGTGGTTCTGCCTATTTTGGTGGGGGTATTTTTACTGTACTATTTAACAGTGCATCATGACACAGTGTCATGTGGGAGACAAGACACTGAAACTTTCTTAATTGTAGATATATTATTCTTTCTTACAGTCAATGGAAATATTTCAGTCAAAATTAAAAGAAGCTGAAAAAATTGCATGCAAAAGAGAAGACTGTGGACGGGAACCGTGGAGGAAGCTTGCATATTCAGATAGAGCACAGTGTAGTCAAGCAAGTGGCACTTCAGACTTAGTGAAATGTAAGAAGCACTCAGAGGACAGACACTTTGCAAAAGAGGTTGCAAACAGTAGCAGCAGCAGCAGCAGCAGTAGCGACTATAAGTTTAGTGGTCTTGACTTAGGGAAGAGATCTGGGTCTTTAGAAAAATGTAGAAGAGAGTCTGCCCTAGAACAAAGGCAAGAATCTTCTGGAAATTTGAGACCTAAATTCTTAAAACCCTCTGATGAGGATCAACTATCATTTCACACCAAGAGGAGAAATTTTGAACCATCTACTTCATCTACATTAGTGGCTCCGGCTTCTTTACATTGTGATTTTAAAAAACTCACAGAGAACAGTGAAGAAAATTTGACTTCCTGGATCCTGCCTGGTGGGAGAGAAGGAAACCAAAAACATTCAGATCAAAAGCCACTGGAAACCTGGAGCAGGAGTGCTGATCAGCACTCTCCAGGAGATAGGAGAGAACATTTGCAGGCTGAGAACTTGAGGGGTGAACTACCAAGAAGAGGACATCTGCAGGATACAAAGTCAACATTTGCTGGGTATTTTATGTATTTTTATGTATTATATGTATTTTTTCAGTTAAGTTCTTGAGTGGGATCAGAAAACTTGATTTTTGTGGCCCTCTTGGAAGTAGGAAAAAAATGTGTCCAAAATGTAAGGACTAATTTCCACTTAAGCGATCATTTAATTACATAAAAGATCTGGGGAGATTGTTCAAATTGCTGGAGTAGCAATGTTGTGTATCCAGTGCTCCAGCAGAAAGATGGGAGGTGGAAACAGCAGAAACCCCTAGAAGCCAGATAGTCTTTGGAAACTGAAGCAGACATTTTGTTATAATGACTGGATAACCATGACAGGGACTAGAAAAAGTCAATATGTACAGTAACAAAAAAATGAGAGACCCTGTTTCAAACAACCTGGAAGGCGGCACCAACACTAAAGGTGGCCGTCTGACCTCCGCATTGTTTCCATGTGCCACTGAAGGGAAATTAATATTGACTGAATAACCATGGCAGGGATTAGAAGTCAAACTACCCAGGCTTTATTCCAGGTGCATTGTCATTTCTAGTCCCCAATTGCCAATGAATGAGGGCATTAATTATTGATATCATTAATATTGGCTTAGCATTTGTGTACAATGTATTGGTCTTGTTTTCTGTGAATGTAGATGAGCCATGTGTGCAAAGCTTCCATATGTCGTTACTATTCTTTCTGGTTGTTCCAGATTTCCTGAATGTTTTGTGTTATGACTTTTTTGGCTTTGGTGTTTTTTTTTTTTTTTTTGTTTGACTGATGAATCTATTTCCACTATTGTAACCTCTATGCCAGAGATTCTCTCTTCCATCTTTTATTCTGTTGATTATGCTTGCATCTGTAGTTCCTGTTCATTTACTCAGGTTTTCTATTTCTAGCATTCCCTCGGTGTCTTTTTCATTGTTTCTATTTCAATTTTCAGGTCTTGAACTTTTTCCTTCACATGTTTAGTTGCTTTTTCGTGTTTTGTTTGTTTGCCTTTCTTTAAGGGATTTGTTTATTTGTTCCAATTTTTTTGTTTGTCTTTTCTTCAATTTCCTTAAGGGAATTTTCATTTCCTCTTTAAAGGTCTGTCATCTTCATAAAGTTATTTTTAAGGTCTCTTTCTTCTGTTTCTTCTATGTTGTGATGTTGAGGTCTTGCTGTGGTAGAACCACTAGATTCTGGTGATGCCATATTGCTCTTTATTTTGTTGTATTTTTGCACTGCCATCTACTCATCTCTTTTTCCAAGAGGTACCTGTGTCTGAGTGAGATGCTCTTGGTCCAATTTATACTTGCTGTGTCTGTGTCTCAGGGTGCCAATCTGGGTCCAATCTTAGCTCTTGGTCTAATTAGAGCTGGTGGATTCTGTGTCTCGGGGCTGCTTTTGGTCCAATCCAGGCTGTCTGGTTCTGTGTCTCAGGGAGCCATTCTTGGTTCAATGAGAGCTCTTGGTCCAATGAGAGCTGGTTGGATTCTGTGTCTCAGGAAGATACTGGGATTGCAGGTGGGGTGGGCGAGTTTGGAGTAGGGCGTGGGTCTTGTAGATTGCAGGGTCCTTTGGGGTGTTTTGGTGGGGGAGCCTGCGCGCAGAGTTCTCCCTGCCGGCCATCAAATGGGGCAGCCCAGTTCAGTGCTTTTTAATATGTGATTCCCTAAAACATGGTTTCTCTCTCAGCCTGTATAAGGGTGAACAAAGAGTTTGGTAGCTTCAATAATATTAATAATGGTACAATAATTTAGTAGTTATGCACTTGACAATATTGAGGCATCCTCTCAATTTGTTAGGATTCTGTTACTGGTTCTAACTTGTTTTTGCCCTTCAATTTTGGTGAAACTCTGAAACAAACTTACTCCAAAAATTGATTAGGCCATACACACATTTTATCACACATAAATGAACCTTGGATACTAAAAGATTAGGAACAGACTAATTATTTCAATGACTCAAATTTGGGAAATAATGTCTGGAATTGTGGTGTATGGAATAGATTAACAGTAAGGAATGCTATGTTTGCATGGGAGGTGTCTCTTGATGCTTGTTAGGTAACTTATGCATTCTGCCATTCATCTTACATTCACTGGATGGTTTTAGTTCCTAGATAAGGTGGTATGAAAATAATTTCATCATAGGATGTCTTTGAGAATTTGCATATGAAAGGCAGTTAAGTATGTACCTATACCAATATGGTACCATAACACTTACAAGAATAGGTGTAAATACTTACAGTTGCAATCGGTACACACAATATTAGGGCCTTACGGTCCAGGGAAGGTGTAAAGTCCTTGTGAAAGTAAGCCTATTAGTTAGTGAGAAAAGGCAACCACTGCTGAGGAGAAAACTGAAGTTAGGAGATAGCATCATATAACTTAGTGTTTACACAAAGCATCTTCCAGAGAATGCTGCAGTAGCTCTCAAGAGAAGGCTCTATCTTTCTAGTCTTTGTGTCTCTGAACCTTAAGAGTACTTAGCATATAGTAGCCTTTTAGTAATTAGGTGAATATACTTAAGTGAAAGGGCTATGGGAAGAGGTCTTGAAACCACTGTACCTTGCAAGTAGCTTCAAAACTCATATTTCAGTTGGACTGCATTTTATAAATAGTAAGAAGGAAATATTGCAAGGGTTCTTTAAGGACTGATTTTACACTTCAAAACATTCTGTAAGTATGAAGGTTAGATCGGAAAATGGAATAAATTAAAGGTAAATGTGCTGGTCAGGATGCTGTACTGAGAGACAAGAAGTCTTGTCCTAGAGAAGTGGGTGTAGAAGAAAGGTAGCATTTGATTGAGAGTTTGGGATTCATAATATATATAATTTACAACTTGAAGTTATTTCTTTGGTTCCTTAGAAGGATTTGTAAACTTGTCTATGCATTGCTCTAGATGTTTCTCTTAACCTTTTTTGAAGAGATTTTATCATTAGACTTTAAGTACAAGGAATGTATTACTGGTTGGAAAATTCTGGGATTTAGTAATTAGCTGTCAGTGACAAAGGCATGTGTAATTATGAAGCACTAGGGTAGGTACTTTGCTTGGAATATTGCATTCCTGCAATTGCTGTAATTTTATACATTTCTGCATTTTATTCTGGCAGTGTGAGCCTTGAAATTAATCACTTTCTTTTCAATTAAGATCTATACTTTTTTATTGTATGTATGTGTCTGTGTTCCTGAAGAGTTTATGTATGTGCACCATCTATGTACAGGTGCCTGCAGAAGTCAGAAGAGGGTGTCAGATGCCCTGGATTTGGAGTTATGGGCCTTTGTGAGCCACCATGTGGGTTCTGGGAACTGAATTTAGTTATTGTGCAAGGAACAAAGAGCTCAGTGACATTAACTACTGAGCCACCTCTCTCCGCCCTCCTTTTTTCTAGTCTGGCTATTGGCAGTGTAGATTTGGACCCATGTCAGTATGACTGGGAAATCCCTTTTCTCAAAACACTTAGGACTTTCATTCTTTTCAAGAAAGGAAGAAGCAAGTTATATTATAAAGATGTGACTGCTAGTGCATGAATTGCTTATAGTAGAAAGTCAGGATTGATTGGTTGTTTTCAGTTGTTCCTTTTATTTATTGAAATGAGCATGAGTCTATTCTACATTGACATTTGAGATGTAGTTATCTCTTTCCTTAGGGGGAGGGTACTGAAAACAAAGTAGGTCCAGCTTTTATTGTTTTCTCCCAGGGTCCGTGGAAGAGTCTAACAACCAGCTGAGGATTCTAATCTGAGGGATATCAAATGAATTTAAGCACACTGAGTTCTTTAGTTCATTCACTTTATTCTTCTAAATTCAATTCTATCTACACAGTTTCTTTTCTGTTCTCACACCGAGCTCCTCTCTGTCGCTTTTTCTTCTGTCTCATCATTCTCTCTAGTTCTTACCATCTCTGTCCTCATCTTTGTTCTTCTAAATCAATTCCCCCCAAGTGTTGTGGGGGAACCAGTATATATACACAAGCAGTAATTCTTTGGCAAAGCAATGCTAGGCTTGAAGTTTTCAGGGTTCCAGTAAGAGGTGATAAGGAGCCACACATAAAGCAATAATTGTCAGCTTCCAGTTACAACGCAGAAAGGGGGAATGACTAAAGGGGAGTTTTCTGGTAGGGTTAACTAAAGGCTAAGATCAATTAGGGAATGCTAAAAAGTAATTTATGTGATCAAACTCATCTAGAAGTGGCTAGGTAGAATGTTAGTGGTCAATAAGTAACTAGAAAAGCAAAATTGTCTTTAGCGGCACACACACAACCCCTCTCCCCCCCCCAACCCCCCACCCCCAGGAGTAAGATCTGAGGATAAAATCTAGGAATAGCACCTGGCTGAGGAGGAATTGAAGCGAAGCATGGCACCTATTACCTTCCTGGCCTTGTCAGAAGTCTTCTTTGGTCATTGGGAAATGACTGTCTTAACTCAGTAACTACCAAGTAACTAAAATATCTTCCCAGGAATGTGAGCAGTAAATCTCTTAAGTTAGGATCTTATATAAATAACCCAGGGTTGAGGATTTAATTGCTAGTGGTTATTTTCTCTATCTATGGGTGAGATGAGATAATGTTTATCTGCATTTGTCCTTGGATAAAAAGGTATCTTAGCTGAAATACTTTTGTCTGACCCTGGCCAGATTTATGTTAATGAAAAATAAACACAGCTGGGGACAGTTATCTAATAACCCCAAAAGTATAGGGAAAATTGTGCCCAAGATTGAGACGCAATCATGAGATTACATGTATACATAACAGTACCAACCCACAAATAAGTAAACAGTTATGATATTCTCCTAATCATATGCATACCGTGCCCCACTGTTTGTTTTAATTGCCTTTTAAAATAGAGACTCAAAAGAACGTACAGGGAAGGAAAAATTCCTCCCTAATGATTGATTGCTTTACTTCTAATATTTATACTTAATTTAAGCTCTAGAATTTTACTCTTTGTGTTCACCTAGTATAAAACAAATTGGTTTCTATAGTAAAAGATAATGTAATGCCTTTAAAAACAAAACTCAAATGGTGTCTGTTAAATTGTCTTTTTTATGACAGAGAAATTTGATATATTTTTTTTAATTCCATTCATGGTCATTAGCTTATGCTCACTCTGTCTCTGTCTCTCTGTCTCTCATTCTCTTTCTCAGAGGTTGTTTGTGTTTTGTTATTCTTTGTTCAGAAGCTATGTAAGCAAAATAATAGCTTAATTTCAATGAAGTATGATAAAACCTTGGAATCCAGGAAACTAGTAAAAGAAAGGTATGGGGTTTTTTTAGTAGCATGTATCCATTGTGCAAAAAAGATAGGTTTCACTGTGACATTTTCATAAATCTGGATCTGCCCATGTTCACTAGATAGATCCTTTCTACTTGGCACTCTGATGGTTCTGAAGATACGCTTTGCCTTACCTTTTCTTGGTTGCTCCCCTTGGGGAATATTTAAAAGCATTGTGAGGTGTAATTGACGTGTGATAAACTGCTGTACATAACTTATAAATTTTGGAATATGTGTATCTTGTGAAATATGGCTTCTGCAAGTTTTCTGGTGTGTTCAGGATTAGTATAGTAATTGTATAGTAATGTGTTGTATAGTAATTGGTCTCATATTAACATAGATACTTCAACTTTCCTTTGACTATTGTTGACACAGTGTATCTTTCCTCCTTTTACGTATAACACATTTATCTTTATATTTACAGAACTTTTTTGTTAATTAAAAAATCCATAGGTAACATCTGATTTTTAATACAAGTATTTAGATAATGTTAATGGTATATAGGCTGAGTATCCCTTATCTCAGATGTTTGGAGCCTTTTTTAGTATTTTGGATTTTTATTTATTTTACTTTGAAGTATTTACACCTGCATACGTATCATAAAATACCTTGGGAAATCCGTGTCTGTACATGAAATATATTTTGTCCCATAAGTACTTGATACATATGTTTGTGTGTGTGTGTGTGTGTGTGTGTGTGTGTGTGTGTTTGTATCTTGAAAGTAATTTTATATACTTTCAATAAACCTGTATTTTGAGTATGATTATGTTATGAGATCAAGTGTATGATATTAATACTAAAAATCTTCAGATCTTTTTCAAGTCATTTTCAAATATCATATGCTTTGGTGGGTGGGATGCTGGATTACATTAAAAATTCTTCTATTTTTCTTTCTTTTTTTTTTCTGTTGTCCCATTTATCTGCACACTTCAACTTCCTTGAGCTACTTCTTCATTTTCAATAAAGTTGGGGAATTTGACCCTTTATTGTTTATTTCCCTTCCCTTCTTTGAAAGACTCCCCATATGATAGAGAACTTGAGGTTACACAGCAGCCTTCTGATGCTCTTTTTAATTTTTTTTGTTTCATTTGGTTTAGTGCACTGATCCTTTAGTAATCTGATTTTTTAAAAATCTTATTCAGTCTGTTGTTTTTAATCTCTAAGTTGTGGTTTTCCTGAGTAGAAGTTCAATTTACATCTTTTTTTGTTGTGTCTTTAGGGATAAGGTCTTAGACACAGGCCAGGCTGGCCTTGAACACTCTATCATCTTACCTTATCCTTCTGACTTTAGGTGTGCACCACCAACCCTGGCTAAAGTAACTTTTCATTAGCTTTATTATTTCTTTTTGAACAGATGGGATACATTTATCCTAATAACTAAATATGCTTATTTATTTCTTATGTCTGTGTCAGTTCTGGATGGTCTTTTATTGATAGAATTTTCTTCTAAATATGAGTTATACTTTTCTACTTACATATCTGATAATATTTGAATACTAGATATAATGATATTTATTTGTTGAATGCTACATTTCTCCTAATTTTTATTGGCATGTGTTTAACATGAATTCATCAGTTTCATAAGAACATTTTCATTCAAATGTGTCATGTATTTAAGTATTCTTGCATTTTGTTTTGGAATGTAATTAATGGGAAACCATTTGCTACTTTTGACTCTTAATTTTAACATTTTTTTTTTTAAATCTTGGTTCTGAGTAGCATTTTAGTGTATATAACATATTATTTCCTATGCATTCTACTCAGTGTTTTCTCACTTATGCAACTTTGCTAATGGAACCAGACATTATTACCAGTATTCCTCATAACATTTCTTTAACCATGTAGGAGAGTTGTTTCTCTGACTACAGGTATTTCTTCACTGAATATTCCAGGGCAGCCCTGAGAGAATTCTCTCATAGTATAGCTTTCTCTTGTCAGTCTGTACCATGAACTAGGACTACTTTGGACTTGTGAAACTGTTACTATTCTTTGCTCAGGACTCCTTCAGACTCTTGTTCTGTAGTCTTGACTCCTAAGACTCTTAAGGTAGTTAAGCTAGGGTTATCTGACATTGGCTGAAATTTTCTCTTATGTGAGGTTTCTCTGACTTTGGCACATGATCTCAATTTTAAATTGTTTTTGTTTCTACTTAATTATGGACCAACTTTACAAAAGCACACATGAATGTGGCTAAATATCATCCCAAGATTGTAGTTCTAAGATGATCAATAATTCATCATATTGAATACAAAATTTCTTAAGCTATAGAAAATTGGGTCTGACATTATTATTAGGACTTTTGTTTGTTTCCTTTTTGAAATGAATATATTTTGTTTCTGAGACAAGGTCTCTCAATGTAGCCCAGACTGGCCTAAAATTCATCATGCTCAAGCTGGCTTTTAACTTATGACAGCTTCCAACTTTGGTTCACTGAGTGTTGGGATTACAGGTGTGCACCAGTACATTGGCTAGGTATTTAAAAAATGAAGATGTTAATTTGTATATTATTTATCTTAAAATTAACAGTACTCTCTTCAGTTATTATTGTAACTGTAATAGGCCATCCCTATCTTTGTAACAGAATCTTGAAATATAATTTACCCTAGAATGCTGAACTTAATTCTTATGTGTTAGAATTGTGATCTGCTATTGGTGCTAAATGCTTTTCTGAGGTCAGTTAAGATAATGCATTATTTTTATTTATGACATATGCTCTTCTCTTGTCCTGTTTCACCAGTTGTTCAGAGGCAGAGTCCACCTGTATCTTGAATATTGATGAAAAGAACAAGTTGGGTGCCAAGATTATCAAGGCAGAGATGATGGGAAATATGGTAAGACCCCTGTGTGTTTTACACTTGGAAAAGAATGAAATGTTTAACCTTCACAGATATTTTTAGAAGCTTTAGCCATTTAGATGTGGTATCCTTTAAAGAAAATAGTTACTGCTTATTAATTCCTTAAAGAAATTCTTGAGAATTTCTAGAAACAGTACTCTTGTGGTTTCTCTACTGGAGAAATATATATTATCTCTCATTTATTAGATTTCTGAAATTTATGAAAAAATTTTTATTTTTAAGCACTTTTCTATTTTATTCTTGCATTTCTAACACCTGGTACATAATTGGATGAGTTAAAGATGTCTTTGTTTCATTCCATTTTAACTTAATACGAATGCTTATTAATATCTTTTTGTAAAGATTTAATTTTCTTTAATTTAGTGTGTGTGTGTGTGTGTGTGTGTGTGTGTGTGTGTGTGTGTGTGTGTGTGTTCATGTATACTAGGATGCCCACTGAGGCCAGAAAAAGGTTTTGGCTCCTCTGGAGCTATGGAGTTAGAGGTGGTTGTTTAGTGGGTATTGAAGTCTGGTCCTTTATTAGAATAGCAAACACTCTTAACCACTAAGCTATCTACAGCCCAACAGTGTTTATTACTTTCTTAAAATGAAACTTAAGAACCTAAAACCTTGTGGCAAGTGCAAGGGCTCAGTAGGTAAAAGAGTTTGTCACAAAGACTAATGCCTGAGTTTCATCTATGCAACCCATATAGTAGAACCTATTACTGTAAGTTGTTCTCTGACCTCCACACATATGTTGTGGTTCATCTCAATAATAAATTTAAATTGTTTTAAAAAGAAACCAAAAAAAGTTTATGAGTTAAGACCAATTTGCCTAAAATTAAATAGAAATAGGGTTAATTTGGTATGACCTCATCCATATATTCTTTTATCACATATATATATATATATATATATATATATATATATATATATATATATATATAATATACCATTATACTAATTTGTGTTAGTATTGATATGGCAGATAGCAAAGACATAAATCCTTCTGTGTGCCAGTATAGTAAATTAATTAGCTGAACTATACGTGGGCTTGTTTTAAATTTAAGTGTTGTTTAAATATTCTGTTGTGGTGTACTATCAGTGCTCTAGAGTACAAGAGGCAGCTAAGGAAGACCATTTTGTTCTTGTCGTGTTATAGACTGTGTATATGCCCTCCGTTTCTTTGAACATAGTTTTGCTAATCAGTGAAATATATCTCAACCCAGAAATCAGTAAGAGAGATAAATTAACTAATAAATAATTATAATAAAAAAAGTGAAATTTAATATTTCAAAGTACAGAGGAATCAGTGAAAATAGTGGAGTGGTTGCCTAGTAGATTAACTTACGTTAAAAACTTACATTGAAAAAGATGTTCTGTTTTTCATGGAAACATGGATGATTAGCATGTTATTTTTTGTCTTTGAAATAACTTATCATTTTGTGGTTTATTGCTCGTTTTATATAAATTCACAGAGTTCTTAGAATAGTGAAATATATTTAGAGTTTTTGTGCAAATTTCTCATCAGAAATGAAGAAAATACAATTTTTTTTTGTCTTGTGATTGCTCCCTATAATAAATAACTGAAGATTTTAGTATTGCAAGTTTGTAATACCTAAGAAATTGCAGAAGTGTAATTCTTGATGCTATGTACTTTTTTCATTTTCTTGCCTGTCCCAACTTATAGTTTCTTGAAATTATTCGCCTCAAAATCATAAAGAAATTATCTCAGTACTCGAGATATTTATAACTGAACAATGCTCCTTAAAATTATTGTCAGTTGTGTATTGAAGTTAGCTGTTGGCTGTAGGGCTTTTTGTTAAGCTTTTTTCTGTTTTATAACTTTGAAATATTCTGTAATGAGGAATTTAACATCACAGCTTCCCTATTTAACTTTTCCCTTTGTAGGAATTAGCTGAACAACTTAAAGCCCAACTTAAAGAGGCAAATAAATTTAAAGAAACCATAACAGAGATATCAGCAAAAAGATTCAGAGTAGAGGTAAGTAGTAAAAGTTTGCTTGAATGCATATTATTTCTTAGTTTAATATTATTATACTGTAGTAGTGATATTGTAATTCTAGATGGCTATGTGTAAATTTCACTAACATTCCCTGATGAAAGCCTCATCCTCAGGCCAAGGAAATCTGCTTTTATTCTAAATTCTTTAATACTTTAATTCTTAACTTCTTTTTCTATAAAAGAATAAGAGACTTGAATTAGACATTCATTTCAGATAAGTGTAGATGAACAGTTGTATTAAATAAGAAACACAGA
This sequence comes from Peromyscus maniculatus bairdii, assembly GCF_049852395.1. NCBI lineage: Eukaryota > Metazoa > Chordata > Mammalia > Rodentia > Cricetidae > Peromyscus > Peromyscus maniculatus. Next base: position 543,607 of record NC_134858.1, read on the forward strand.
GCCAATTGCAGATTTAAGTCTCAGCTCTCAGCTACTGCTCTGACCTCTTGGGCTTTTAACTCTGCAATTGGCTCTGTGTTTCTTATTTAATAAGACTGTTCATCTACAGAAAAGACAAATGATTTTGTCTGTGGTCTGTTCATCTATATAGTATAGAATGAAACATGTAAAAATACTTACCTATATAGAACTTTTATTTGAGTAGAGATGGAGGGACAATGGAAACCAAGTGATGGTGCACATCAGAAGGTTATACATCCTATGCTAGAAGAATGGGAAAGAGTTTTATGCACCTGTTGGGTGACTGGATTAAGAGGTGCATTTTTTTTTTCTGGGAAATACTGACCTTTCTTACTGTAAAATTGATAATACATTTTTGGGATAATGGTATTTGCTTCTAGATTTTAGATTCCAGTGGGAAATGTTCATCTCTGGCTATATCATCATGTTGACTTTATAACTTAATAAGTGTTTTATTTTCTCCTTCCTTAAAATAAGAAATCACAGTTTTTGCCAGCTATAAGGCTGTTTTATAGATAATGAATGGATAGAACTAAAGCATTTTGAGATTTGTTTATAAGAATATTCATATAAAATATTTGTAATGAAACATTTGGTTTCAGTGTTTATAAAATCAAAAGCTGTGCAGATTGAACTGTGATTATTGGGAATAATTTAAAACTCTGGAATATTTGGCATTCTTAGTAAATGAAAAGCTTTTATAAATCCTTTCTATTTATACCAGAAAATGTGTTTGCTTTCTTTGGTGAAAAAAATAGTAAATTACATGGGTGTTAAGAATGATTTGACTATTTTCCCTTTTAATTTCTTGAGACAAGGTCTCTCTACTCTGTAACTCTGGTCCTGGAACTCACTAGATCAGCTGGCTTGGAATTCAGCAGAGATCTACCTGCTTCTGCCTCTCAAGTGCTAGAATTAAAAATGTTTGCCACCATGCCAGGTTTTCTTTTCCCCCTCTCTTTTCTCTGTAGAATGGACCTCTCTGTTGTTTCATAAAGTGAATTGGTTTCAGGTCTTATGGACTGACAGCATCATGGAAATGAAAGTGGACAGAGTGACAACCAAGGGGAGGAAGTGGGTTAATTTTGAGAGCATATCAATCAGTTTGAGGCCCTGGCTTGTTAATTCCATTTATCAAGCATTTATTGAGGACTCTGTGTTGTTTGACAGTGTACTAAGTCTTATATATACTTAAAATGCTTACTTTTTCTTGGACTGAAAAGGTGGCTAAGACAGAAAATCACAAGTAGTCTAATAATAATTTTTTTAATGACTTGTGATTTAGCAATGTGAATATTCTTAAAATTGCTTGGGAACGAGTGCTAGCTATGATTACATTCTTGATTTTCTTATTGAAGAAGAAAGTAACTTTTTCTGTGAAATGGAGGTAAAGTGTATACAGTTAATTTATCAGAATTATAAAGAGTTAGAAAAGAAATACAGGGCCAGAAGTTGAAGGCCTTGCAGGTGCCTGGCTGTAGACGAATTTCTAAGCGGTCTTATTAAACAAAAAACATAGAGCCAAATATAGGGGTGCAAGCTTTAGAGATCAGGGAAATAGAAATAGCCACCAGCTAACCTTACCTCACCTCGCCCGCAGCTTCCAAAGTGCTACTTCCTGTCTACCAGCATCTTTATTGCCTTGCTGTTCTGCCCTCTCATTGGCTCTTAGCCCAGGTACCACAATTCCTTGTGATTTCCTTTCTGTACAGACCTCCAGATCTCTGTGGTTGGTACTGGGATTAAAGGCATGTGTCACCACACTAGTTTGGCCTTGAACACACAGAGACCCTGCCTGCCAATTGATCGGATTAAGAGTGTGTGCTACCACTGCTTGACTTGTGTGTTTACTTAAAATGGCTTGCTATTTCCTCTGATCTCTAGGCAAACTTTATTTATTAACATACCAATACAATATTACCACATTTCAGCACAAATAAAATATCACCACCATGTTTAGTACAGTGCCTCTAACCTTCTGTGCACAATTAAGGTTGTTTATAGATGCATAGTGTGTGTTTGTGTGTGTGTATGTGTGTGTGTGTGTGTGTGTGTGTGTATGTATGTATGTATGTGTATATGTTGTGTTCGTCTTAGACTGATAGTGTCATAAAATGTGATTCACATTATTGGAAAACGAAATAAAAAATATAGGAAATGGGGTTGGAGAGATGGCTTCATAGTTAATTACTATAGGTTTGGTTCCCAGTATGTGCCTGGCAGTTCACAAACATTTGTAACTCCTAATCCATGGGATCTGTATCTCTCTTCAACCCTCTTCAGGCACTAAGTTCACATGTGGTACACATGTATTCAGGCTAAGCATTCATGCATGTAAAATAAAAATACAAGAAAATACAAAATGTCTCAATTTTTAATTTAGGTTGAAGCAACATAAAATTCATGTGTGCTGGCTTCAAAGATCTATGAACACTCAGTTTCTAGATCTTTTATTGCATTGATAACATATTTCACACCTGGTCATTCTGAGCATCACCCTGTTTTGTGATACATGGTCTCTCAATTAAGTAAAGACTGGCACAATTAAATTTATGTTTAGCAGTAGAGTTTGTGGCAGTATTAGTGGCTATGAGGTTGGATTTCTGGGAAATCAATGAACCTTGGAATCACCAACATTTGATAGGTAGCTCTAAAATGTAGCAGAAAGTGAATCTGGCTTTCTTTATATTAATAATTCTTATGGGGAATAATTCTCAAATGAAGCTATAAATTTGAGGTCAGGGACTTTATTTCTTAGAAATATAGGCACTTAATTATTTGCTAATGCAGATACTTTAGTATTTGCTGGTTAAAGAAAGAAAGGCAGAAAAAGTTTCAAGGACATGGGAGATGGCTCAGTCATTAAAATACTTGAGATGGATCCCCAGAATCCATGTAATAAAACCTGATAATCCCAGTGCTAGAGCAGGAGACAGGCAGATCTCTGAACTTGTTACCTAGGCAGCCTAGCCTATATAGCAGATCCTAGACCAGTAAGAAATCCAGTGAAAAAGCAAACAAGCTATACAAACCGGATAGATGGTGGTCAAGGAAGCACATCCAAGGTCATCTTCTTGACTATATGTGTGTGTACACATACACACCAGTGTGCACCTCACATGCAAAACTCAAAAGAATTCAGGCTAGAGAATGTGATAAACATAATAAAAATACTTTCAAATCAAAGAATGTGGTTAATACAATTAACAATTGTTGGGTTTAGTAATTTGAAAGTCTTTAGTATTAGACTAGAGAGCAACTTTCACAGTGTGATGAAGTTAGAAGTTACATTACTGTGTTTTACCATCTTTTTGTTCTAGCTAGGGAACAAATAGAAAGGCTTAAAACATAGCATTTCATGAAGTAATTGAGGGAGAATAGTGACAGTGTCCATTAAATATTTGGAGAAAAATAAATTCTTATAAGAACAGTAATAAGTATATATTTTAGTTCTTCAACATAGGAGCTGCTAAATGTAATTGAAATTGATTTATATATTTAAATCTGATTTGAGAAGAAAATTGAAATGTGAATAATTTGATTGGCCTTGTTTCAAATTGATCTTCAATGAGTTCATTACCTAATGCTCCTTATTATTAACAATGACATACCACTTTCATCATAGAAAACTATTATTTTGTGTTATGTCAGGAATATATTTGGCTGCAATTTTTTTTTTTTTAGAAAAGATAGTATCTTTAAACCACGTGAAATGTAATAACCTTTGAAGAACCAGATGCATGAAAGACATTTGAAAGGTCTTAGGCAAAGGAAACGCTGATATCGTTGCAAAAGTTAAATTGAAAAATCGACTTTTGGTTATAATAGGGCAGTTGATTGTCTTGTTACAATCAAGTTTAAAGTGTAAGTTTCTGAAACACCAATTAAATATTCTGTCTACCCTATCAGAGATGGACATTCTCAGTCAATCCCTGGTAGACTATTGGTACTTTATTGTAGTGATATTTTATTTGTGCTCTAACAAATAAAACTTATCTGGTGATCAGAGGACAGAGCCAACCACTAGGTTAGACATAGAGGCCAGACAGTGGTGGCACACATGCCTTTAGCCCTTAATCCTATCACTCGGGAGGCAGAGATTCATCTGGATCTTTGTGAGTTCAAGGCCACACTGGGAACAGAGCCAGGCATGGTGGTACATCTTTAATCCCAGCACTTGAGATTTCATGCCTTTTCTTGGGAAGGACACAGGCCTTTAATCCCAGGAAGTGACATGCCTGGGTGGAGAATGGTATATAAGGCATGAGGAGACAGGAACTAAGCAGCAGTTCAACTGAGATCCTCAGGGGTGAGGACTCAGAGGCTTTCAGTCTGAGGATTTGTGGAAACAGAATTGGCTGAGGAGTTGTCGAGGTGAAGTTGACTGGGTTGTTCTGTTTTTCTGATGTTTTAGCTTTCACCTCAATATCTGGCTCTGGGTTTTCTGTTAATAAGACCATTGAGATTCCTGTTACACTTTATCAGCCTTTTTTTCCCAATGAGTTTTTATTGATTATTTGGAAATTTCACATAATGTACCCCAATCACACTTGCTTCTCAGTCCTCCTAGATCTACCCTCCCACCTTTGTGCCCACCCTAGGATGTAGGGGGAGAGAAAGAAAGAAACACATCAAGTTTAATTTGTGTTGCCCATATACTCATTGGAGCATAGTCAACTGGTACCAATGGCCAGCCCCTTAAAGAAAACTGAGTCCTTCCTCACCCTCAACCCCTACCAGAGGCCATCAACTGTGAAGAACTACACTTCATCATGTATTTCACAATTTTCTATTTAGTGGCTTCCTGTCTAGACTTTGGGGGGGGGGTGTTTCACAGAATTCCACCAATGTCTGTCATTCTCAACTGTGAGTCTGCAGTCATCTATATCACTGCAAAGGTAGTTTCCTCACTCTTTACATTCATAGACTTCCACAGGGTTTCTGGCAATAGACAGCATAGTATGCCACATCCACATGGCCTCTGGGGCAAACAGGCCCCTGGCAGAAACAAGGCCCATGGACATCAACATTACTTCCGGCAGCAGCACAGACCACTGATGTCAACATTGCCTCCAGTGGGACTAGACAACAAACATACACACAGCCTCTGCTGCAGCAGGAAACAAAGGTCCCAGGTTGCATCAGGGATCCCATGCTTCATCTTGGCCTCTGGAGGCAACATGAACCACAGACACGAATATGGCCTGCTGTGGCAGCACCACCATCTTTGTTCTCCTCCTTATCATCCTTTAATAGTATTTGGATGAAACTTTTTGAATTGGGACCAAGACATAGGCCTGGAATATTCGCCATGTGGGAGAAGAAGGTGGGGATATGGCAAGTGCAAAGTCAGCTTGGGATATGGAGAGAGATCAAGGCCACCGTGGGCAATTTAGTAAGACCGTATCTCAGAATCTTTAAAAAAAGGAAATAAGAGGGCTGGGATATAGCCCATTGGTGCGCTGCTTAGTATTATGCATGAGGCTTTAGGTTCAATCCCCATTAAGCCCAATTTAAAACAGTGACAGAACTATTTGAAGGTCGCTTCAGTAGTTGAATTATTAAAATACTGAAATGAACCTTTGGTCTCTCCCCTTCTTGTCTTTTTTTGTTATGGTCACTTTACATTGGGTAATAAAAATCCATGAGATTTAAAAGGCTCATAATTGTGTATGCAAACTAGAATCTTTTCTGTAATTTGTTGTTGTTAAGTGTGGATATTTAATATTATATGAATTTCAAATATTAACTAAACCTTTTCATAGCATGAGGATGAAGAAGTGATCCTTATTAGAACAGATGAATCTGGACGAATGTGGCCTGTGAACACCCCCGGAGAGACCCTGGATATGAAAGCAAAAAGAAGGAAGAGACAAAGAGTATGTGTAGCATACCCTTTCAATTACTAATTCACAATTGCTTTATTCTCTTTTGAGTTCCTTTTGCATTAGACTAGTTTTTTTTTTTTAAATGAAAACATTGGAAAATAACAAACTTTCACTTTTATTCTTTTTTTTTTTTTTTTTTTTTTTTTTTTTTTTTGTTTTTCGAGACAGGGTTTCTCTGCGTAGCTTTGCGCCTTTCCTGGAGCTCACTTGGTAGCCCAGGCTGGCCTCGAACTCACGGAGATCCGCCTGGCTCTGCCTCCCGAGTGCTGGGATTAAAGGCGTGCGCCACCACCGCCCGGCTCACTTTTATTCTTAATGGTATCTTTTTACCTTTTACAAATGGCAAAAAGTTGAACTGTTTCCTTTCCAGTGACTGAACATGGAAGGCTTACTGCAATTTTCATTTTAATGTGTATGTCTTTGACATTGTATTCAGTTTCTTTGCATATTTACCATATTGCACATAGAAAAGCTTGACCTGCTAGACCTGTTATCTTTGTAGACACCTAGTTTGAGGTCTGATGATAGGGTGTTCACGCACAGTAATGTCTTAATTACATAGGGGCTAAGAGCTTTTGAGCACCATATTTTCTTTTCCATCTTTCAGCTCTACTTTGAGTATGGACAGCTGGCAAAACCAACACTTTCACTTCTCCTAAGTTAGGTTTTTGTTTTAAATTTGGAGATCATGTAGATGATAACTGAATATACAAATAATTATTTGGGAATATTCTGTCAAATATTGGTGGTTTGCCTGTTGAATGCCTGTTACTCTATAGATACTAATTAATTCTTTCAATAAATAGAAATGAGATTGATACTCCTAATATAATGGGAGTTCTGGTGAAGCTGGAGAGAGATGGAGAAATATAAGATTTGAATATTTAAAATGGCAGAACTGACTAGCAGTCCATAAACACATTGTCAGATGCCATGGAAGCCCTTTTAAGTTGCACACTACTGAACGATTTAAACAAGTGATTAAAGTCGGAGACAGAGTCGTTTATTCGGGGTTTGCATTTTGAGCATAGGCCAAATATTAAGTCTGTAGAGTCAAGGAAATCATGTCAAATTAGGTTCAGGTTAGTGAAGAAATAATAGCAATGTTAGAATAGATGATAGGACACTGGTTTTAGGAATCTCAAAGAAGGTAGGGGATGGATTTTATTTGAATTCTGTAATGAGTGGTTGGACTAAGGAGACAATAAATAGCACCTTGTGATTCCTATGTGGATATGGAACCAACTGTGAAGAAAACCCAGGGCTGAATTATATGGCCTCAGAATACCAGCTTTGCTTTTAATAAAGCTGTTTGTAAGCCGGGCGGTGGTGGCGCACGCCTTTAATCCCAGCACTCGGGAGGCAGAGCCAGGCGGATCTCTGTGAGTTCGAGGCCAGCCTGGGCTACCAAGTGAGTTCCAGGAAAGGCACAAAGCTACACAGAGAAACCCTGTCTCGAAAAACCAAAAAAAAAAAAAAAAAAAAAAAAAAAAAAAAAAAAAGCTGTTTGTAGAACAGATTACTGGTTAGGAGTGTGTATTTTATCGTTCTGGCAACCAGAAGAACATTTCAAATTGGTGGCCTGGCCAACAAATGTATTCTTATCCAAATGACTGATAGGTTTAACATCTCAGTTTACAGTGATACTTTCTCATCTTATTCTCACATAGTAGAGAGCAGAAACAGAACAGGTGTTGTCCTGTCTTTATAGGATCCTAATCTTACAGGGGCTCTGCCTTTTTACCTGATTACCTCTCCAAAGTCCTGACTCCTGGTAACACATGAATTAGGGGAGAGATACAAACATTAGGTGCATAATAGTGGATGTTTACTTTTTTTTTTTTCTTTTTTTTCTTTTTTCCCAATACTTATTTCCTGCTTAAATAATGAATAATGGCAGTCTTCCTTCCACTGTGGTAAGGAGTTTTAAGTACATGAAGAGAGAGGGGCTAGGACAGTTAGTTGTGATAGTTGTAATCTTTGGCCAAACTTGACAATCAGCGAATGGGATGCTTCCTCCTGGGAAGGAAGAAAGGAAAGGGGAAGAAGTGGAAAGTGTTATTCTGACGGACATTCTTTCACCTGGAAGGGACGGTTGTGATATGTGGGATTTTTTTTTTTTAACTTATTACCAAATTTATGGATAATTCATTCAAAACATCTGCAGAGACTTCATTATGTTCACTTTGCTGTAGGTTTCAACCCATGCGGATAAAGAAAGGATCCGATACTTTCCTGATGATGATCATCTTAGTCTCAGTGATTTAGTCAAGAATGAGAAGATGGGAACAAATATTGATCAAAACAGACTTTTCATGAGAATGGCATCTAAGGTAAGAGAGTCCCAGCAAACCTTTGCATTTTGAGAAATTGTTTCATCGATCTAACAGTGATGTACACATTGAAGAGATCTGATCATCTATAATCTTAGTTTATTTCATTAAATTGAACTTTGTATATGGTACATCAGGAAAATATTAAGGCAAATATTATATGTGTTTTTTCCCAGTATTTTAATTGAAAAAAATGGCTGGGTGGTAGTGGTGCACGCCTTTAATTCCAGCACTTGGGAGGCAGAGGCAGGCGGATCTCTGAGTTCGAAGGCCAGCCTGGTCTACAGAGCGAGATCCAGGAAAGGCGCAAAACTACACAGAGAAACCCTGTCTCAAAAAACAAAACAAAACAAAACAAACAAACAAAAAAAAACCAACAACAACAACAAAAATTTTTTTTATAAAATATATTCTGATAAAAGTTTTCTTCTTTCATCTTCTCCCAGATCTTCCCTATCCCATCCATTCAACTCCATGCCCTGTCTCTTTCTCTCTAAAAATCAGACAAACCAGAGTAAAATAAAACAAACAAAAAAGAAACATGAGAAACCTGCCCACCCCTACACATACACACCCACCCTCCATAGAAACACAAAATCAAAAGCTCTAATAGACAAGTATAGATGCCACGGACTGGCCCACCGGGAGTACCACGACCATAGGAGAATCAGGGCTTGGGTAGTCAGGAAGGCAAGTATTCGGCGACTGACAGACAGACAACAAACACACTCAAAAGTGGTTTGAATCTGCTGCAATTTTACTTCTGCAAATCAGTAGTTTATATACAGAAAAGAAAACTATCAAGTCATACAGGGAACAACAAGAGCTTGGCAATAATTCAATTACATCATCTTTAAAAAACATCAAGCACACAGTTATTAATCGGCGCTAGACATATCCTTTCACTCACAAGAACTTTATGACCCAAAGAGCAGTCTATGTTTTTATAAACTTAGTACAGTCCCTATACTTGTGTAGGCTTCTTGCAGCTGTGTCCTTCATCTTTATCTCAGCTGCTCGCTAGTTTATTATTCATTTTTACTTTTCTGGTTCTCATGACCCATTTAGCCAATTTGGATGCTGCAGATCCTCCCTAAGTCTTTCTTTAGTTCTTTACCATATATCTCTTCTAATATAAAACCTTTTTGCCTGCTGGAATATGGACACTTGTACTTTTATACCTGTAAGGGGAAAGGGTTCTGTTCTAGTCCTTAAGTTTTTTATGCTGAACTTCCTCAACAGAGGGGCCCACCATCTGCCTCTTATGAGATAATGTTTTCTGCCATAAATCACTTTAGTTGGGATTCCTAGTGGGTGAGTGTTTATTCCCTAGAAGTGCCTGAACTATTATACTTTCCATTATCTAGCGGCTTGAGGCTTGAGGTCTTTAAGGAATAGTTCATTCTGCTATATCTAAATAAGGTCCATGTCCAGCTTCCCCTTTCCTTCACAGTTCACAACCCAAGCATTCATTAATTTGGCTGTGTTTTATAGATTAATTAGAACATTATCAGAAAAGCAGTTATACAGAACCCATAGCCCAGAGAGCTCATGATCTGTGAAGCACGTCTCCTTCGAGAAGGAGGCATAACACAGGCACTCTGCCAGGGACCTCCAGGGAGCTTAGTCCCATGGGACACGTATCTCCCGTCCGTTATTATTGACATAATTGTTCATGTCACACGGACGACACTGGAGTTGGTGTGGCATTTCCCGGTTTTTTGTTTTTAAGACGCAGTTCCAGCAGATCACGCTTTACTGTGTGTAGGGAACGTAGGATAATTTTAAAAAGACAAGGAAATAATAACAGAACCAAAAGAAAATAAGAATCAATACCCCAATGAATGGAAAGTATTGTGTCCAATCTAGAGGATTTAAGAGAGCGGACATCTGACTCAAGATCACGAGCTAAGGCATCAAAAGAGCCATCCTTAAGTTTTTTATGCTAAACTTCCTCAACAGAGGGGCCCACCATCTGCCTCTTATGAGATAATGTTTTCTGCCATAAATCACTTTAGTTGAGATTCCTATTGGGTGAATGTTTATTCCCTAGAAGTGCCTAAACTATTATCCTTTCTATTATCTAGCGGCTTGAGGCTTGAGGTCTTTAAGAGATAGTTCATTCTGCTATATCTAAATAAGGTCCATGTCCAGCTTCCCCTTTCCTCCACAGTTCACAACCCAATCATTCATTAATTTTGGCCAGTCATCCTTGTTCCACATCTAGTATCCTCCTATGAGTGAGTACATACCATATTTGTCTTTCTGGGTCTGGGTTACCTCACTCATGATGATTTTTTTCTAGATCCATCCATTTGCCTGCAAACCTCATGATGTCATTGTTTTTCTCTGCTGGGTAGTATTCCATTGTGTATATGTGCCACAATTTATTTATCCATTCTTCAGTTGAAGGGCATCTAGGTTGTTCTCAGGTTCTGGCTATTACAAACAGTGCTGATATGATCATAGCTGAGGAAGTGCTCTTGTGGTATGATTGAGCATTTCTTGGGTATATGCCTAGGAGTGGTATAGCTGGATCTTGGGGGAGATTGATTCCCAATTTTCTAAGAAAGCGCCATATTGATTTCCAAAATGGTTGTACAAGCTTGCATTCCCACCAGCAGTGGAGGAGAGTTCCCCGAGTTCCACATCCTCTCCAGCATAAAGTATCCTCAGTGTTTTTGATCTTAGCCATTCTGACATAAGGCGTAAGGTGGTATCTCAGAGTTGTTTTGATTTGCATTTCCCTGATAATTAGGGATGTTGAACAATTCCTTAAATGTCTTTCAGCCATTTGAGTTTCCTCTGCTGAGAATTCTCTGTTTAGTTCTATAGCCCATTTCTTAATTGGATTGTTGGTCGTTTTGATATCCAGTTTCTTGAGTTCCTTATATATTCTGGATATCAGTCCTCTGTCAGATGTGGGGTTGGTGAAGATCTTTTCCCATTCTGTAGGCTGTCGCTTTGCCTTGTTGACTGTATTCTTTGCTCTACAAAAGCTTCTCAGTTTCAAGAGGTCCCATTGACGGATTGATTCTCTCAGTGTCTGTGCTACTGGTGTCATATTTAGGCAGTGATCTCCTATGCCAGTGCGTTCAAGACTACTTCCTACTTTCTCCTCTAGCAGACTCAGAGTAGCTGGATTTATGTTGAGGTCCTTGATCCACTTGGACTTAAGTTTTGTGCACGGTGACAGACATGGATCTGTTTGCAGCCTTCTACACGTTGATATCCAGTCATGCCAGCACCATTTGTTGAAGATGTTTTTTTTTTTTTCCATTGTACACTTTTGGCTTCTTTGTCAAAAATTTTATGTTCATAGATGTGTGGGTTAATGTCCGGGTCTTCAATTCGATTCCATTGGTCCACATGTCGGTTTTTATGCCAGTACCAAGCTGTTTTTATTACTGTAGCTCTATAGTAGAGCTTGAAGTCAGGGATTGTGATGCCTCCAGAGGTTGTTTTATTGTACAGGATTCTTTTGGCTATCCTGGGTTTTTTGTTTTTCCATATGAAGTTGAGTATTATTCTTTCCAGGTCTGTGAAGAATTGTGTTGGTATTTTGATGGGGATTTGTATTGAATCTGTAGGTTGCTTTTGGTAAAATTTCCATTTTTACTATGTTGGTCCTGCCTATCCATGAGCATGGGAGATCTTTCCATTTTCTGACATATTCTTCAATTTCTTTTTTCAGGGACTTAAAGTTCTTGTCATATAGGTCCTTCACTTGCTTGGTTAGTGTTACCCCAAGGTATTTTATGTCATTTGTGGCTATTGTAAAGGGTGATGTATCTCTGATTTCCTTCTCAGCTTCTTTGTCCTTTGTATATAGGAGGGCTACTGATTATTTTGAGTTGATCTTGTATCCTGCTATGTTGCTAAAGGTGTTTACAAGCTTTATCAGTTCCTGGATGGAATCTTTGGAGTCACTCATGTATACTATCATGTCATCTGCAAATAGGGAAAGCTTGACTTCTTCCTTTCCAATTTGTATCCCCTTAATGTCCTTATGTTGTCTTATTTCTCTGGCTAGAACTTCAAGTACTATATTGAATAAGTATGGGGAAAGTGGACAGCCTTGCCTCGTTCCTGATTTTAGTGGAATTGCTTTGAGTTTCTCTCCATTTAATTTGATGTTTGGCTGTTGGCTTGCTGTAAATTGCCTTTATTATGTTTAGGTATATTCCCTGTATTCCTGATCACTCCAAGACTTTTATCATGAAGGGGTGTTGGATTTTGTCAAATGCCTTTTCTGCATCTAGTGAGATGATCATGTGGTTTTTTCCTTTGAGTTTGTTTATATGGTGTATTACACTGATGGACTTTTGTATGTTGAACCACCCTTGCATCCCTGGGATGAAGCCTACTTGATCATGGTGGATAATTGTTCTGATGTGTTCTTGGAGTCTGTTTGCCAGTATTTTATTGAGTATTTTTGCATCAATGTTCATGAGGGAGATCGGTCTGTAGTTCTCTTTCTTTGTTGTTTCCTTGTTTGGTTTGGGAATCAGGGTTATTGTAGCCTTATAGAAGGTGTTTGGTAATGTCCCTTCTGTTTCTATTATGGGGAACAATTTAGAGAGTATTGGTATTAACTCTTCTTTGAAGATCTGGTAGAATGCTGCACTGAAACCATCTGGTCCTGGGCTTTTCTGGTTGGGAGACTTTTAATGACTGTTTCTATTTCCTTAGGGGTTATTGGACTATTTAAATAGTTCATCTGGTCTTGATTTAACTTAGGTATGTGGTACCTATCCAGAAAATTGTCCATTTCTTTTAGGTTTTCCAGTTTTGTAGAGTAGAGGTTTTTGAAATATGACCTGATAATTCTCTGGATTTCCTCAATGTCTGTTGTTATATCCCCCTTTTCATTTCTGATTTTGTTGATTTGGATTCTCTCTCTGTCTTTTGGTTAGTTTGGATAAGGGCTTGTCTATCTTGTTGATTTTCTCAAAGAACCAACTCTTCTTTCATTAATTTTTCATATTATTCTCTTAGTTTCTATTTTATTAATTTCACCTCTCACTTTGATAATTTCCTGGCGTCTATTCTTCCTGGGAGACTTTGCTTCTTCTTGTCCTAGAGCTTTCAGGTGTGCTGTTAAGTCACTAGTGTGAGATTTCTCCAACTTCTTTATGTGGGCATTTAGTGCTATGAATTTCCCTCTTAGCACTGCTTTCATAGTGTCCCATAAATTTGGGTATGTGGTGTCTTCATTTTTGTTGATCTCTAGGAAGTCTTTAATTTCTTTTTTTATTTCTTCCTTAACCCATTGGTGATTCAGTTGAACATTATTCAGCTTCCATGAGATTGTAGGTTTTCTGTAGTTTTTGTTGTTGTTGAAATCTAACTTTAAACCATGGTGGTCTGATAGAACACAGGAGGTTATTCCAATTGTTTTGTATCTGTTGAGATTTGCTTTGTGGCCAAGTATGTGGTCGATTTTAGAGAAAGTTCCATGGGGTGCTGAGAAGAAGGTATATTCTTTTTTGCTAGGATGGAATGTTCTGTAGATATCTACTTGGTCCATTTGGGTCATGACATCAGTTAAGTCCTTTATTTCTCTGTTAAGTTTCGATTTGGGAGATCTGTGCAGTGGTGAAAGTGGGGTGTTGAGATCTCCCACTATTAATGTGTGGGGTTTTATATGTGGTTTAAGCTTTAGTAATGTTTCTTTTACATATGTGGGTGCCCTTGTGTTTGGGGCATAAATGTTCAGAATTGAAACTTCATCTTGGTGGATCTTTCCTGTGATGAGTATGTAATGCCCTTCTTGATCTCTTTTGATTGATTTTAGTTTGAAGTCTATTTTGCTGGATATCAGCATGGCTACCCCCACTTGTTTCTTAAGACCATTTGATTGGAAAGTCTTTTCCCAGCCTTTTATTCTTAGGTAGTGTCTGTCTTTGAATTTGAGATGTGTTTCTTGTATGCAGCAGAAAGATGGGTCTTGCTTTCATATCCATTCTGTAAGCCTATGTCTTTTTATAGGTGAGTTAAGTCCATTGATATTAAGGGATATTAATGACCAGTAATTGTTCATCCCTGTTATTTTTTGTGGTAGCATGTGTGTACTTCTCTTCTTTGGGGTTTACTGCTGTGGCTTTATCTATTGCCTGTGTTTTCGAGTGTGTATCTGACTTCCTTCGTTTGGAATTTTCCTTCGAGTGCTTTCTGTAGGGTTGGGTTTGTGGATTAGTATTGTTTGAATCTGGCTTTGTCTTGGAATGTCTTGTTCATTCCATCTATGATGATTGAAAGTTTTGCTGGGTATATTAGTCTGGGCTGACATCCATGGTCTCTTAGTGTCTGCATTACATCTGTCCAAGTCCTTCTGGCTTTCAAAGTCTCCATTGAGAAATCGGGTGTTATTCTGATGGGTTTGCCTTTATAGGTCACTAGGCCTTTTTCCTTTGCTGCTCTTAATATTCTTTCTTTATTCTGTACACTTAGTTGTTTAATTATTATGTGGCGAGGGGACTTTTTTGGGGGCGTCTAGTCTGTTTGGTGTTCTATAGGCTTCTTGTATCTTCATAGGCATTTACTTCTTTAAGTTGGGAAAGTTTTCGTCTATGATTTTGTTGAATATTTTCCATGCCTTTGAGTTGGTATTCTTCACCTTCTTCTATCCCTGTAATTCGTAGGTTTGGTCTTTTCATGGTGTCCCAAATTTCTTGGACATTTTGGTTCATGACTTTGTTGCATTTAGTGTTTTCTTTGACTGAAGAATCTATTTCTTCTACTGTATCTTCAATGCCAGAGATCCTCTCTTCCATCTCTTGCATTCTGTTGGTTATACTTGCATCTGAAGTTCCCGATCTTTTACTCAGATTTTCTATTTCCAGCATTCTCTCGGTTTGTGTCTTCTTCATTTTTTCCATTTCCCTTTTCAGGTCTTGGACTGTTTCCTTTATTTGTTTCATTGCTTTTTCATGATTTTCTTTCAGTACTTTATTGTTTTCTTCCAGGACTTTATTGTTTTCTTCTAATTTGTTTGCCCTTTCCTCTAGTTGTTTACAGTGTTCTTCCCATTTTTTTTGTCTTTTCCTCTACACAAGCCTCTAACGTCTTCATGATGTTATTCATAAGATGTTTTCTTCTGCTTCTTCCAATTTTTGATGTTCAGATCTAGACGTTGGAGGCGGGCTAGGTTCTGGTGATGCTGTATTGCTCTTCATTTTGTTGTATGTACTTCTGCCTTGACGTCTTCCCATCTCCTTATGTTTCGTTCTTGGCCTTATCAGTGCACTTGTTTCAGATAGAGCTGACAGATTCAGGAATACTCTCTCTCTTGTCCAGATGGGAGCTCCCTTGTCCAAATGGGAACTCCGGGGCAGGATGGAAACTCATATCTGGATGGGAACCTGGGGCAGGATGGGAGCTTTTGTCCAGACAGAAAGTCAGTGGTAGGATGGGCGCTCTTATCCTGAAGGGAAGTCCAGGTTAGGATGTGAGCTCTTGTCCAGAAGGGAAGTCCAGGTCAGGATGTGAGCTCTTGTCCAGAAGGGAAGTCCAGGGCAGGATGGGAGCCCTCTCTGGTCCAGAAGGGAAGTCGGGGGCAGGATGGGAGCTGGGGGCCGGACTCTAAGTCTCAGGAAGTGGCTGGGGTCTCGGGCAGATGGGCGTGGGAGAAGAGTGTCTAGATTGCAGGGGCTGCCGGGGGTTTGAACAAGGGGATCTTTCCTGGTGGGGCTAGATGGAGACCAGCCTGGTGGCCAGAACCTGGGGCCCAGCTGGGCAGGCGTTCCCAGAAGTGGCTGGTGCCCAGGGATCGGGTCAGGGATGGGCCCAGATACTCACCTCTGGTCCAGAAGGGAAGTCGGGGGCAGGATGGGAGCTGGGGGGCGGTGTCTAAGTCTCAGGGAGTGGCTGGGGTCTCGGGCAGATGGGTGTGGGGGCAGGGCGTGGAGATTGCAGGGGCTGCTGCGGGCTTGGACAAGGGGATCCTTCCCGGTGGGGCTAGAAGGGGACCTGCCCGGTGGCCAGAACCTGGGGCCAAGTTGGGCAGGTGTTCCCAGGGGTGGCTGGAGCCCAGGGATGGGGTCCTGGAAGGGCCCGGATACTCACCTCTGGTCCAGAAGGGAAGTCGGGGCCCCTTGTGTTTGTCTTTATATGATTTGGATATTTCCTAATAATTTTAAGTAAAAATAAACTGGTTCTGATACCATTTATTTAAACTACACACTAGATAAATTTGTGTACAACTGAAACATATTCGACCTGGACTTTCTCTATAATTTCTGGTTAACTAAGTTACATTCTTGAATTTGTAGTAGTGTTCTGTTAGCATTTTGGCACAAGTATTGCTGTTCTTGTTTCTTGTGTTAATGGAGATGTTAATTATATTAGAGCTGCTAATAGCGAAGATGAAAACAGTGCCAACCCTTTTTTCTTGTAACCAGCTTTTACTTATGAGAGTGTGGGATAAAGACTAATTTGTGTTTGATAGTAGCAGTAAGACGGTAGGCAACTTCTCATAAAACAACAGATGTGGATAAAGCAATGGTTCCAATTTGGGATATAGCTAAGGAGAAACAGGTTGCTATGGAAATGATTTAGCATGGTGACTTTTAGTTCATCCTGTTTAGAAATTAGCCTCAGCATAGGAATAATTTCTTTTGCACTTTTATTAATCAAAATTAAATTTGGCAAAAATTTGATGTAACACTACATGTATATAAAAGTTAGAGATTTGGCATCTTACAGGCATTTCTATAAATACCATTCTTAATCTTTTTATTATTCAAACTTTATGAACTAAATAGCTGAGTTACTACATTCTTAAAAATATTATTATCCTTGTTGTACTATTAGTACTAGATGTTTTCATAAAGAGACTGCAAAAACTCACTAGCCTGTGTTCCTTCTTGTTTTTAGTTAAAAGGTATTAATCAAGGACAGAAGTCACCAAACTTTTCTATAAAGGACCAGATGGTAAACAGCTTTGGTTTTCTGTATTATATTCAGCTCTCTTGTTATGGCACAGAAACAACCATGTGCAGTATGTGAATGAATGTGTGGCTGTATTTCAGTAATTAATAATAATAATATTATCATCATCATCATTGGTGAGAGGAGACATGGCTAGCCCTATGTGGCCTTTGAGCCATAGTTCATTACCCCTAGATACTGGCTGTTTAATTGATAGGCTTTGATAGGCTTCTCTTACTTAATAGTTTTCTTGAAAAGCAGTCTTGGGCCTGGAGAGAAGCAGGCAGTCAGAAATCCTTATGGTCGTAATGCCATCCTATGAGATATCCTGCAGAAGTCACATTGGCACTGCTGGGATTATGCATTTTGTTTAGGTAGCTCATGGGCTGGTGGAAAAAGAGGTATTAAATACAGAACCATGAAAAGTGACCTCAGTAATTGTGTATGTATATGTAAATTGCTGTGAATGACAAGTAAAATCATTTGGAACCAATACCCGGAGTGCCTAATCTTGTTCTTGATACATATTTTACTTTTTGTTGCTCTCTTTTTACATTGATTCATCTCATTTTTACTGTCTTTTCTTGCTATATAGGCTATATTCACTTCTTTTCCATTGTGTTTTGTCATTACATCTTTATAAATATCTCTGTCTTATAAAGCCTGATTTTGTTTGTATAGGGGATCATGATTATTGTTTCTTTTTTAATTTTTTTTTTATTTTAAAATTATTTTTTCATTTTACATACCGAACCCCTGTTCCCCTTCCCTCCCCTTCTCCTTCATCCCCCTCCTCCATCCCACCCCTGCTTCCTCCTCATACCGGGTAAGGCCTCCCTTGGATAGTCAACACAGGCTGGCATATCAAGTTGGGACAGGACCAAGCCCCTCCCTGCTACGTCACCCCTGAGTAAGGCATGTACCATAGGGAATGGACTCTAAAAAAGCCAGTTCTTATACCCGGGATAAATTCTGGTCCCATTGCCAAGGGACCCACAAACACATCAAGCCACACAACTGTCACTCACATTCAGAGGTCCTAGTGCTGTCCCATGCAGGCTCCCCAGTTGTCAGTCCAGAGTTGGTGAGCTCCCTAACCCCTTAATGGTTCACTCTGTCAAGATACCTCTTTCATTGCTCTCCCTCTCTGTCCTTCCCTCAACTTGGCCATCAGCCATCTCGAATCCTCATGTTCCCACTTCCCATCTCCTCTCTACTCCCTCCTCCCAGTTTACCCAGGAGGTCTTAACCCTTTCCTCTTCGTGAGGTGATCCATGCCTGTCTCTCTAGGGTCTTCCTCTTTACCAAGCTTCTCTGGGGTTGTGGATTGTAGCCTGGTTATCCTTTATTTTGCATCTAATATTCGCTTATGAGTGAGTACATACCGTGTTTGTCTTTCTGGGTCTGGGTTACCTCACTCAGGATGATTTTTTTCTAGTTCTATCCATTTGCCTACAGATTTCATAATGACATTGTTTTTCACTGCTGCATAATACTCCATTGTGTAAATGTATTACATTTTCTGTGTCCATTCTAGAGCGGCATCTAGGTTGTTTCCAGGTTCTGGCTTACGAAAATGCTGCTGTGAACATAGTTGAGCAAGTGTCCTTGTGGTATGGTTGAGCACCTTTGGGGTATATGATGAAGAGTGGTATTCCTGGGTCTTGAAATAGGTTGATTCCCAGTTTTCAGAGATAACCACCATACTGATTTCCAGAGTGGCAGTACAAGAATGTATTCCCACCAGCAGTGGGGGTGTGTTCGTTGCCCTTTCTCCACATCTTCTCCAATATCAGCTGTCATCATTGTTTTTGATCTTAGCCATTCTGACAGGCATACGATGGTATCTCAGAGTCATTTTAATTTCTATTTTGCTGCTGGCTAAGGATATTGAACACTTCCTTAAGTATCTTTCAGCCATCTAAGATTCTTCTGTTGAGAATTCTGTTTAGACATGCACCCCATTTTTGAATTGGATTATTTGATATTTTGATGTCTAGTTTCTTGTGTTCTTTATATATTTTGGAGATCAGCTCTCTGTCAGATGTGGGGTTGATAAAGATATTTTCCCATTCTGTAGGCTGCCGTTTTGTATTATTGAGAGTGTCCTTCACCTTACAGAAGCTTCTCAGTTTCAGTTGTTCTCAGTGTCTGTGCTTCTGGTGTTATATTTAGGCAGTAGTCTCCTGTGGCAGTGTGTCCAAGACTACTTCCTACTTTGTCTTCTATCATGTTCAGTGTAACTGGTTTTATAGTGAGGTCTTTGATCCACTTGGATTTGAGTTTTGTGCATGGCGATAGATATAGATCTATTTGCATTCTTCTACATCTAGACATCCAGTTATGCCAGCACCATTTGTTGAAGATGCTTTCTTTTTTTCCATTTTATAATTTTGGCTTATTTATCAAAAATCAGGTGTTCATAGGTGTGCAGATTAATGTCAGGGTCTTCGATTTGATTCCATTGATCAACATGTCTGTTTTTATGCCAGTACCTAGCTGTTTTTATTACTGTAGCTCTATAGTAGAGCTTGAAGTCAGGGATCGTGATGCCTCCAGAGGTTGTTTTATTGCACAGGATTCTTTTGGCTATCCTAACTTTTTTGTATTTCCATATGAAGTTGAGTATTGTTCTTTCCAGGTATGTGAAGAATTGTGTTGGAATTTTGATGGGGATTGTGTTAAGATTGCCATTTTTACTGTGTTGATCCTACCTATGCAAGAGCATGAAGAACTTTGCATTTTCTGATATGTTCTTCAGTTTCTTTCTTCAAAGATGTAAAGTTCTTGTCATACTAGTCTTACTTCTTTGTTTAGAATTACCCTAGGATATTTTATGTCATTTGTTGCTATTATAAAGGGTGTTGGTTCCTCTAATTTCTTTCTCAGCCTGTTTATCATTTGTATGTTGGAGGGCTACTGATTTTTTTGAGTTAATCTTGTATCCTGCCATATTATTGAAGGTGTTTATCAGCTGTAGTAATCCCTGGCATAATTTTTGGGGTCACTTATGTATACTATCATATCGTCTGCATATAGCGAAAGTTTGACTTCTTCCTTTCTAATTTGTACCCCCCCCCTTTTTTTTTGCCTTTTGTCATCTTATTGCTCTAGCTAGAACTTGGAGTCCTATATTGAATAGGTATGGAGAGCGTGGACAGCCTTGTCTTGTTCCTGAGTTTGGTGGAATGGCTTTGAGTTTCTCACCATTTAGTTTGATGTTGGCTGTTGGCTTGCTGTCAATTGTCTCTATTATGTTTAGGTATGTTTCTTGTATCCCTGGTCTCTCCAACACATTTATCATGAAGGGGTGTTGGGTTTCAGTTTGTTTATATGGTGTATTACATTGACAGATTTTCATATGTTGAACCATCCCTGCATCTTTGTGATGAAGCCTACTTGATCATGGTGGATAATTTCTTTGATGTGTTCTTGGATTCAGTTTGATAATATTTTATTGATTATTTTTGCATCGATGTTCATGAGGGAGATTGGACTGTAATTCTCTTTACTAGTTGCATCTTTATGTGGTTTGGGTATCTGTAGCCTTGTAAGAAGAGTTTGGCAATGTTTTTTCTGTTTCTATTGTTTGGAACAATTTCAGGAGTATTGGTATTAGCTCTTCTTTGAAGTTTTGGTAAAATTCTGCAGTGAAAACATCTGGTCCTGGGCTTTTTTTGGTTGGAAGACTTTTGATGACTGCTTTTGTTTCCTTAGGGGTTATAGGTCTATTTAAATTGTTTATCTGATCTGGATTTAATTTTGTCCTTTTCTTTTAGATTTTCCAATTTTGTGGAGTACAGGTTTTCAAAGTGTGACCTAATGATTCTTTGGATTTCCTCAGTGTCTGTTATTATGTCCCCCTTTTCATTTCTGATTTTGTTAATTTGGATATTCTCTCTTTGCTTTTTGGTTAATTTGGATAAGGGCTTGTCTAGTTGATTTTCTCAAAGAACCAACTCGTTTCATTGATTCTTTGTATTGTTCTCTTTGTTTCTATTTTATTGTTTACAGATCTCAATTTGATGATTTCCTGTCATCTACTCCTAGATGAGTTTGCTTCTTTTTGTTCTATAAATTTCATATGTGCTATTAAGTCACTGTCTCGGATTTCTCCAAATTGTTTATGTAGCCACTAAGTGCTATAAACTTTCCTCTTAGCACTGCTTTCATAATGTCTGTCCCGCAAGTTTGGGTATGTTGTGCATTCATTTTCATTGAATTCTAAGAAGTTTTTAATTTCTTTCTTTATTTCTTCCTTGATCCAGTGATGATTCAGTTGAGCATTGTTCAGTTTCTATGAGTTTGTATTCTTCCTGCAATTTGTGTTGTTGAATTCTAAATTTAAGTCATGGTGGTCCTATAAGGTACAGGGGGTTATTCCAATTTTTTTTTTTTTTAATCTGTTGAGACTTGTTTTGTTACCAAGTATGTGATCAATTTTGGAGAAGGTTCTGTGAGGTGCTGAGAAGAAAGTATATTCTTTAGTGTTTGGGTGAAATGTTCTATAGATGTCTGTTAGGTCCATTTGAGTCATAGCATCTGTTAGTTTGCTTATTTCTCTGTTAATTTTCTGTCTGGCAGACCTGTCCAGTTGTGAGAGTAGGGTGTTAAAGTCTCCAACTATTAATGTGTGCAGTTTGATATGTGATTTATGCTTTAGTAATGTTTCTTTTACAAATGTAGATGCACTTGTATTGGGGGCATAAATGTTCACAATTGAGACTTCATCTTGATTGATTTTTTTTCTGTGATGAATATGAAATGTCATTTTCTATCTCTTTTGCTTACTTTTAGTTTGAAGTTTATTTTGTTAGATATTAGGATAGCTATACCAGCTTGTTTCTTAGGTCCACTTGGTTGGAAAATCTTTTTCCAACCCGTAACTCTGAGGTAATGTCTACCTTTGAAGTTGAGGTATGTTTTTTGTATGCAGCAGAAGGATGGATCCTGTTTTCATATTCATTCTGTTAGCCTCTGTCTTTTTTTTATTATTACTAAGAAATTTTCTATTCATTTTACATACCAACCACAGATGCCCCTCTCCTTCCTCCTCCTGAACCCCAGACTTCTCCCTCAACTTTACCCCCCATTCCTACCTCCAGGGCAAGGTCTCCCATGGGGAGTCAGCAGAACCTGGTACATTCAGTTGAGGCAGGTCCAAGCCCCTCCTCCCTGCACCAAGGCTGCACAAGGTGTCCCACTATAGGCACTAGGTTCCAAAAGGCCAGCTCATGCACCAGGGACAGATCCCGAGCTTACTGCCTTTGGGCTCCCTAAAAAGTTCAAGCTGAAAACCTGTCTTGCCTATCCAGAGGACCTAGTCCAGTACCATGAGGGCTCCACAGCTATTGCTCCATAGTTCTTGCATTTTCACTAGTTTGACTAGCCTTCTCTGTACTTTTTCCCATCATGATCTCCATGTCCTTTGATCATAGAATCCCTCCTCTCATCATTTGGACTACTGGAGCTCGGCATGGTGCCTGGCTGTGGATCTCCGCATCTGCTTTCATCAGTCACTGGATGAAGGCTCTATGATGATAGTTAGGGTATTCACCCATCCGATCATCAAAGTAGGACAATTCAGGCACCCTCTTGTCTATTGCCAGTAGTCTAAGGTAGGGTCATCCTTGTGGATTCCTGGGAACTTCCCTAGTACTCTGTTTCTCCCTATCTCCACGATGTCTTCATTTATCATGGTATCTCTTTCTTTGCTCTACCACTCTGTCCCTGTTCCAACTTGAATCTCTGGTTCTCCTTTGTTCTCATCCCTCATCCCTTGCCCTCCATTACCCTCCTTCACCCCCAGTTTGTTCATGTAGATCTTATCTACTTCTCCTTTGCTGGGCGATCCATGTGTCCTTCCTAGGTTCTTCCCGGCTAGTTAGCCTCCCTGGAGCTGTGGGTTGCAGTCTGCTTATCCTTTGCTTTACATCTGGTATCCACTTATGAGTGAGTACATACCATGTTTGTCCTTCTGAGTCTGGGTTACCTCACTCAGGATGATATTTTCTAGTTCCATCCATTTGCCTGCAAATTTCATGATATCATTGTTTTTTACTGCTGAGTAGTATTCCACCGTGTATATATGCCACATTTTCCTTATCCATTCTTTGGTTGAGGGACATCTAGGTTGTTTCCAGGTTCTGGCGATTACAAATAATGCTGATATGAACATAGTTGAGCATGTGTCCTTGTGGTATGGTTTAGCATTCCTTGGGTATATGCCCAAGAGTGGTATAGCTGGATCTTGAGGAAGATTGATTTCCAATTTTCTGAGACCGCCATACTGATTTCCAAAGTGGCTGTACAAGTTTAAATTCCCACCAACAGTGGAGGAGTGTTCACCTTGCTCTACATCCTCTCTAACATAAGCTGTCTTCAGTGTTTTTGATCTTAGCCATTCTGACAGGTGTAAGATGATATCTCAGAGTCATTTTGATTTGCATTTCCCTGATGACTAAGGATGTTGAGCAATTCCTTAAATATCTTTCAGCCATTTAAGATTCTTCTGTTGAGAATTTGTTTAGCTCTGTAGCCCATTTTGTAATTGGATTGTTCAGTATTTTGATGTCTAGTTTCTTTAATTCTTTATATGTTTGAGAGATCAGCCCTCTGTCAGATGTGGGGTTGATGAAGATCTTTTCCCATTCTATAGGCTATCATTTTGTTTTATTGACTGTGTCCTTTGCCCTACCAAAGCTTCTCCGTTTTAGGAGGTCCCATTTATGAATCTTTGCTCTCAGTGTCTGTGCTACTGGTGTTATATTTAGGAAGTGATTTTCGGTGCAATGCATTCAAGACTACTTTCTACTTTCTCTTCTATCAACTTCTATCAATTTAAAGAAGTTACTTCTTCTTCAGAGTAATTGGATTTATGTTGAGGTCTTTGATCCACTTAGACTTGAGTTTTGTGCATGGTGACACATATGGATCTATTTACAGTCTTCTACATGTTGATATCCAGTTATGCCAGCACCATTTGGTGAGGATGCTTTCTTTTTTCTATTGTATAGTTTTGGCTTCTTTATCAAAATTCAGATGTTCATAGGTGTGCAAATTAATGTCAAGGTCTTCAATTTGAATCTATTGATCCACATGTCAGTTTTTAATGCCAGTACCAAGCTGTTTTTTATTAATATAGTTCTATAGTAAAGCTTGAAGTCAGGGATCATGATGCCTCTAGAGGTTGGATTATTGTACAGGATTCTTTTGGCTATCCTAACCTTTTTGTTTTTCCATATGAAGTTGAGTATTGTTCTTTCCAGGTATGTGAAGAATTGTGTTGGGATTTTGATGGGAATTGCATTGAGTCTGTAGATTGCTTTTGGTAAAGATTGCCATTTTTTTCTATGTTAATCCTTCCTATCCATGTGCATGGGAGATCTTTCCATTTTCTTATATCTTCTTCAATTTCTTTCTTCAGAGACTTAAAGTTGTTATCATACAGGTCATTTACTTGTTTAATTAGAGTCACCCCAAGGTATTTAGTATTATTTGTGCCTATTGTAAAGGGTGGTGTTTCTCTGATTTCTTTCTCAGACCATATATCATTTGTATATAGAAGGGCTACTGATTTTTTTGAGTTAATCTTGTATCCTGCCACAGTACTGAAGAAGTTTATCATCTGTAGGAGTACCCTTGTAGATTTTTTTGGGGTCACTTATGTATACTATCATATGATCTGCAAATAGTGAAAGTTTGACTTCTTCCCTTCCAATTTCTATCCCTTTGATCTCCTTTTATTGTCTTATTGCTCTATCTAGAAATTCAAGCACTATATTGAATAAATATGGGGAGAGTGGACAGCCTTGTCTTGTTCCTGAGTTTAGTGGATTTTGAGTTTTTCTCCTTTTAATTTGATGTTGGCTGTTGTCTTGCTGTAAATTGTCTTTATTATGATTGGGTATGTTCTTTGTATTACAAGACCTTTATCATGAAGGGTGTTGGATTTTGTCAAAGGCCTTTTCATCATCTAACGAGATGATCTTGTGCTTTTTTCCTTTCAGTTTGTTTATATGGTATATTACATTGACAGATTTTCGTATGTTGAACCATCCCTGCATCTCTGGGATGAAGCTTACTTGATTATGGTGGATGATCTTTTTGTTATGTTCTTGGATTCAGTTTGCAAATATTTTATTGAGTATTTTTGCATCCATGTTCATGAGGGAGACTGGTCTGTAATTCTCTTTTTGTTGCATCTTTGTGTGGTTTGCCAATCAGAGCAACTGTAGACTCAAAAGGGATTTGGTAACATTCCTTCTGTTTCTATTGTGTGGAACAATTTGAAAAGTATTGGTATTAGCTCTTCTTTGAAAATATGGTAGAATTCTGCATTGAAATGATCTGGTCCTTGGCTTTTTTTGGTTGGAAGACTTTTAATGACTTTTTTATTTTATTTTTAGGGGTTATTGGTCTATTTAAATTGTTTATCTGATCTTGATTTAACTTTGGTATGTGGTACCTATCCAGAAAATTGTCCATTTCTTCTATATTTTCCAATTTTGTGGAGTACAAGTTTTTGAAGTATGAACTGATGATTTTCTGGATTTCCTCGATGTCTGTTGTTATATCTCCTTTTTTATATTTGATTTTGTTAATTTGCATGCTCTCTCTCTCTCTGCCTTTTGGCTAATTTGAATAAGGGCTTGTCTATCTTTTTTGATTTTTCTCAAAGAACCAACTCTTTGTTTCATTGATTCTTTATATTGTTCTCTTTGTTTCTGTTTTATTGATTTCAGCCCTCAATTTTATTATTTTCTAGTGTCTATTTTTCCTGGGTGAGTTTGCTTCTTCTTTTTTTGTTTGTTTGTTTGTTGTTGTTGTTGTTTTAGAGCTTTCAGGTATACTGTTATGTAACTAGTGTGAGATTTCTCGATTTTCTTTATGTGGGCATTTAGTGCTATGAATTTTCCTCTTGGCACTGCTTTCATAATGTCCCTTAAGTTTGGGTATGTTGTTCATTCATTTTCATTGAATTCAAGGAAATGTTTAATTTCTTTCTTTATTTCTTCCTAGACCCATTGGTGATTCAATTGGGCATTATTCAGTTTCCATGAGATTGTAGGCTTTCTGTAATTTTTGTTGTTGAAGTCTAACTTTAAGCCATGGTGGTCTGATAAAATACAAGAGTTTATTCCAATTTTTTGTATCTGTTGACATTTGCTTTGTGACTGAGTATGTGTTTGATTTTAGAGAAGGTTCCACGGGGTGCTGTTAAGAAGGTATATTCTTTTTTGTTAGGGTGGAATGTTCTGTAGGTATCTATTAAGTCCATTTGAGTCATAATGTCTGTTAGTTTCTATCTGCCAGACTTGTCAATTGATGAGAGAGGGGTATTGAAATATCCCAGCACTAGTGTGTGGATTTGATATGCAATTTAAACTATAGTAATGTTTCTTTTACAAATGCCGGTGCCCTTGTATTTGGGGCATAAGTGTTCATAATTGAGACTTCATCTTGGTGGATTTTCTCTGTGATAAATATGTAATGTCCTTCCTGATCTCTTTTGCTTGTTTTTAGTTTGAAGTCTATTTTATTAGGTATTAGGATAGCTTCACCAGCTTGCTTCTTAAAGTCCATTTGATTGGAAATTCTTTCCCCAGCCTTTTCCTCTGAGGTAGTGTCCGTCTTTGAAGTTGAGGTGTGTTTCTTATATGCAGCAGAAGGATGGATCCTGTTTTCATATCCATTCTGTTAACCTTTGTCTTTTTATAGGTGAATTGAAACCATTGATATTAATGGATATTAATGACCAGTGATTGTTAATCCCTGTTATTTTTTGGTGGTAGTATTGTGTGTTTCCCTTCTTTGGTATTAGTTGGTGTGAGATTATCTATTACCTGTGTTTTCATGGGTGTATCTAACTTCCTTAGGTTGGATTTTTCCTTGTGCTTTCTGTAGGCCTGCATTTGTGGATAGGTTTTGTTTAAATCTGGTTTTATTGTAGAATATTTTGTTTACTCTGTCTATGGTGATTGAGAATTTTGCTGGGTATAATAGTCTTGGTTGGCATCCATGGTCTCTTAGTGCCTGCATAACATCTGTCCAGGACCTTCTGGCTTTCAGAGTCTCCATTGAAAAGTCATGTGTCTACCTTTATATGTTACTTGGCCTTTTTTCTTTTCACCTCCTAATATTTTTTCTTTATTCTGTATGTTTAGTGGTTTGATTATTATGTGACGAGGGGACTTTTTCTTTGGATCCACTCTATTTGGTGTTCTGTAAGGGTCTTGTATCTTTATAGGTTTTTCCTTCTTTAGGTTGGGGAAGTAGTCTTCTATGATTTTATTGAATGTATTTTCTGTGCCTTTGAGTTGGTATTCTTTTCCTTTTATCCCTTTTATTCTTAGGTTTGGTCTTTTCTTGGTGTCCCAAATTTCCAGGATATTTTGTGTTATGACTTTGTGGGCTTTAGTATTTTCTTGGACTGACGAGACTTATTTCCTCTATCGTATTTTCAATGCCAGAGATTCTCTCTTCCATCTTTTGCATTCTGTTGGTTATATGTAGCTAGAGTTTTCCTGCCTTGCCCACAGTCAGGACAAATCTCTGTCACCCGCCAGTCCCACAGCCGCTCAGACCCAACCAAGTAAACACAGAGACTTATATTGCTTACAAACTGTATGGCCGTGGCAGGCTTCTTGCTAACTGTTCTTTTATCTTAAATTAACCCATTTCTATAAATCGATACCTTGCCACATGGCTGGTGGCTTACTAGAGTCTTTACATGCTGCTTGTCCTGGCGGTGGCTGCAGTGTCTCTCCCCTCAGCCTTCTGCTTCCCAGAATTCTCCTCTCTCCTTGTCCCACCTACTTCCTGCCTAGCAACCTACTTCCTGCCTGGTCACTGGCCATCAATGTTTTATTTATTGACCAATCAGAGAAACAGATTTGACATACAGCCCATCCCACAGCACTTCCCCTTTTCTTTTTTTAAAAAGGAAGGGTTTAACTTTTACACATCGCAAAGCCAGCTTGGTATATTTGGGAATTTGGGCATAGCTTCTCTTACTACTTCCTGCTGGAGGGGCGCTGTATCTTATGGGGGCACAAAGAAAATTTTAGGATCATGGAGTAGTCCATGAGGCTGTATCATCTGAGCCAGTTGCCTTGAAACGATTCTGGATGTTGGATCATCTGGGCCATGGTGTCATCAGAGACCTTTCAGGTGGTCTTGGCTGGTCAAACCTGATGTATCTTAATCTGGAACAAATCTGTAGCCTCTGGCTTTCTGTAGAAACAAAAGCAGAGCCTCTTTTCCAAAGCAACATATCCTTATAGCCAAATTTTGAAGTCAAGGTACCTTTAAAATACACATTTTGGCATAACTCAACAGCTTTTGCAATCAAATGTTTTTCTTCAGTTACGAATATCAAAGAGAATATAATCCAGATTCTCTGTGTGGTAGCCATCTTTACATGGCTTATTTTTTATATTACCTTCAGCCTATTGCTTTAAACTGCAGCCTTTTAAGCCTGAAATGGCGCTGTGGCTGCTGGCTCCGCCCACTTCAGCTTCCCAACATGGGGGTGGTACGTTTTCCGCCAGCTCTGGGAGCCATCAACTCTCAGAAATAGTGGGTCTATGCTTCTATCAAGGCAGCGTGTAGCCCAGAAACCTCTTTTTGTTGATGTAACCAACCGTCTTATTAAATAAGAAACACAGAAACAATGTAAAAGAGAAAGCCGAGAGGTCAGAGCTCAGAGCTAAAATCTCACCCTTCCGCCTGCGGTGTCCCAACTTCCCGAAAGAGACCTATTTCCTGTCTGTTCGTCTATTTATAGTATTTTGTTCTGCCTTCTCATTGGTTGTAAACCCAAACACGTGACTGCCTCGTCACTGTCTGAATGTACAGCCCCCTAGGTCTTAAAGGCATATGTCTCCAATGCTGGCTTTATCCCTGAACACACAGAGATCTATGGGATTAAAGGCGTGTGCCACCACCGCCACACTCTTGCTATGACTCTAATAGCTCTGACCCCCGGGCAACTTTATTTATTAACATACAATCAAAATCACATTTCAGTACAATTAGATTGCCACCACAGTTATGCTTGCATCTGTAGTTCCTGTTCATTTACTCAGATTTTCCATTTTCAGCGTTCCTTCAGTTTGTGTCTTCTTTATTGCCTCTATTTCAGTATTCAAGTCACAAACTGTTTCCTTCACCTGTTTGGTTGCTCTTCCTTCCTTCCTTCCTTCCTTCCTTCCTTCCTTCCTTCCTTCCTTCCTTCCTTCCTTCCTTCCTCCCTCCCTCCCTCCCTCCCTCCCTCCCTCCCTCTCTCTCTCTCTCTCTCTCTCTCTCTCTCTCTCTCTCTCTCTCTCTCTCTCTTTTCTTGGCTTTCTTTAATTTCTTCCAAGTTTTTGTTTGTCTTTTCCTCAATTTCTTTAAGGCAATTTTTCATTTCATCTTTAGAGGCCTCTATTGTCTTCTTAAAGTCTTTTTTTTTTTTTTTTTTTTTTTTTGCTTCTTCTATATTGGGATCCTCAGGTCTTGTTGATCTTGAATCAATAGGTTCTGATGGTGCTGTACTGGTATTCATTTTGTTGACTGTATTTTTGTACTGGTGTCTACCTATCTTTTCCTCTACTTAGTGCAAGCCTTGTCTGTGTCTGAGGGAGCCTCTCTTGGTCCTATGGGAGCTCTTGGTTTAATCGGGGCTCTTAGTCCATTCCGTGCCAATGGACTCTGTGTCTCAGGGAGCAGCTCTTAGTCCAATAGGTACTGGTGGGCTCTGTCTCAGGGAGCAGCTATTCCCAATTGGTACAGTGTGGGCTTATGGCTCCGGTGATCACTGGTGTCACAGGGGATGTTTGGCTTGGAGAGGGGGTGGGGAAAGAGGCAGCTGCCTGGTCCTTGGGGCTCCAGTAGACAGAAGGAGGGGCATGGAATGTCCGCCTCTGGGCCTAGGGACTAGAGACCTGGTCTGTCTATTGATATTGACAGATATTAATGACTAGTGCTTGTTAACTCTTGTTATTGGGGATTTGCTGGTGTGGGGTTATCTATTGCCTGTGTTTTAGTGGTTGCAGCTAACTTCCTTGGGTTGAAGTTTTACTTTTAGTACTTTCTGTAGGGCTGTATTTGTGGATGTTTATATGTAGTGTTTAAATCTGGTTTTGTCACGGACTATCTTGTTTTATCTATCTATGGTGATTGAAAGCATTGCTGGATGTTGTAGTCAGGGCTGGCATCTGCGGTCTCTTAATTTCTGCAGAACGTCTGTCCAGAACCTTCAAGCTTTCAGAGTTTCCATTGAGAAGTCGGGTATAATTCTGGCAGGTCTGCCTTTATATGTTACTTGAATTTTTCCTTTACTGTTCTTAATATTCTTTCTTTATTCTGTATATTTAGCATGTGTCAAGGGGACTTTTATTTGTGATTCAGTTTATTTGGTGTTCTGTAAGCTTCTTGTACCTTCTTAGGCATGTCTTTTTTTAGGTTGGGAAAGTTTTCTTCTATGATTTTGTTGAATATATACTCTTGTGCCTTTGAGCTGAAATTCTTCTCCTCTTTCCATCCCTATTAGTCTTAGGTTTGTTTTTCTTTTTTTATGGTATCCCAAATTTCTTGGATGTTTTGTCTTAAAATTTTGCTGGATTTAACATTTTCTTTGACTGATGAATCTATTTCTTCTACCATGTCCTCAACAATTGAGATTATCTTTTCATTCTCTTGTATTTTGTTGATTATGCTTGCATCTGTAGTTCCTGTTTGTTTACTCAGATTTTCCATTTTCTGAATTTCCTCAGTTTTTGTTTTCTTTATTACTTTAATTTCAATTTTCAAGTCTTCAACTGTTTCTTTCACCTGTTTGATTGTTTTTTTCTTGTGTTTCTTGATTTTCTTTAAGGGGTTTTTTGATTTCTTCCGATTTTTTGTTTGTTTTCCTCCATTTCTTTAAGGGAATTTTTCATTTCTTTTAGAACCTCTGTCATATTGATAAAGTTATTTTTAAGGTTGTTTTCTTCTGGATCATCTGTTTTGGGTAGTTCAGATCTTGCTGTTGTAGGATCACTAGGTTCTGGTGGTGCCATATTGCTGTTTATGTTGTTTAATGTGTTCTTACACTACTGTCTACCTATTTCTTCCTTTAATCTGTACAGGTTGGAGCTCCAGGTTGCTCTTCTTCCCTATAGGTGCAGGAGGTGCAGGATCAGGGCCTTACCTCTTGTTAATCAGTATAGGGATGGTGTATGGCTTTGGTGGTTGCTGGTGCTGCAAGAGATGGTTAATGGGGGGCAGGGGAGGAAGCTGCTACCCCATCCCTGGAGTGCCCCCGGGGCCTAGGAGTTAATGAGCTGAGCTGTCCCGTTCAGAGATCAGGGCTTTACCTCTTACTAATCAGCACAGGGTTTGGGGTGTGTATGGCTCTGGTGGTCGCTTGTGCCATAGGGGATGGTTGGTGAGGCCACAGGGGAGGAGCATGATTATTGTTTCTAAAATATCCTTTTATATCTCTTAGTTTTATGTTTTGTTTTTCTAAAGAAGTTCTATGTAATTACTTAAAACAGGACATGAATGGCAGAAAAAATCTAGAAAAAGGAATATCTGCTTGTTTTCCTATTGTATATAAACCAATGTGCTTATTGTGGTTTCTATTCTAATGGGTGTATTATGTTCCTTTGAGAACATAGAACACCACCTGAACCATACTATTCTTATTTAACCTTTCATGTTTACAAAAGGGAAAAATGAACCTCAATGAGCTAAATGGCATGTGCAATGTTTGGTGACTTTCCTAGTTCTTGAAGTTCTTGAGTGGCAGACTGCAATATCATAAGCTTCAACTGTTAACTCCCAGGCCAACTTTTTCATTAAACAGTACTCCACTTTAAATAACTTATATTAAATAATTGTTGATTGCTGCCTACATTAAATTACCTTTGACCAGTTTGCATGCATCATTTATTGGTATTTGGGGATAAGTTTTGTATGCTTTGATCTTCCTTAAAATGCGTTATATTGACCCCAGCATTCTTTATAAATAAACTCTCGGGACTGGAGAGATGGACCAGCAGTTAAGAGTATTGGGTTTGATTCCCAGCACCTCACAGCAGCTCAAAACCATCTGTAACTTCAGACTCAAGGGCATCAGCTGTCCTCTCATAGCCTCAAAGAAATACGTGTGGTACACAGACATGCATACAAGCAAATACCATATACATAAAATAGAACAAAAATAAAAAAGGTTACTGAAGGTTTCTCCAGACAAATCTCTCCCACCCTCAGTCCTGTAGCCGCTTTTAAAGTGAATATGCAGAGGCTTATATTAATTACAAACTGTATGGCTTATGGCACAGGTTCATTATTAACTAGCTCTTATAACTTAATTCAACCCATTTCTATTAATCTATATTTTGCCAGGTGGCTTTTGTTAATTTAGATATTCTCTGTCTGGCTTTTAGTTAATTTCGCTATGGCATTGTCAGTCAATTGTCTCAGAGAATAAATTTTTTGTTTCTTTAAATCTTTGTATTATTTTGTTGTTGTTTCCTTCCATTATATTGTTTTCAGTATTGAGTTTGATTTCTTTTTGGTGTTATTCTTTCTTTTTATTCTAGAGATTTCAGATGTGCTGTTAAGTTATTAGCATGAGATAGCTCCAATTTTTTATGTAGTCATCTAGTCCTGTGAATTAGCCTCTAAGAATAGTCTTAATTGTGTCCCAAAAGTTTGAGTATGTTGTGTTTTCATTTTTATTTGATTCTAGAAAATCTTTAATTTCTTCTTTCTTTATTTCTCTCTTGACCCATTTTTCATTCAATGGAGAGTTGTCCATTTTCCATGAGTGGGTAAAATTTCTGTTGTTTCTGTTGCTGATATTCAGCTTTTATCCATGGTGGTCTGATAGGATTCAAGATGTTATTTCAATTTTCTTGTATCTGTTGAAACTTTCTTTGTGGCTGAGTATGTGCTCAGTTTTGGACAAAGTTCCATGAGGTGCTGAGAAGATATTTTCTTTTGTGTTTGGGTGAAATGTTCTATAAATATTTTTAGGTTTATTTGTTCTATGACATCAGTTAGCTCCAACATTTCTCTGTTTACTTGACTGTCTGGATGACCTGTGTATTGCTATAAGTGGGATGTTGAAGATACCCATGATCAC
The DNA here is from genome assembly GCF_049852395.1 of Peromyscus maniculatus bairdii. Lineage (NCBI taxonomy): Eukaryota > Metazoa > Chordata > Mammalia > Rodentia > Cricetidae > Peromyscus > Peromyscus maniculatus. The sequence continues at coordinate 576,894 of NC_134858.1, forward strand.
TGTGTGAGGGTCACTATGTAATTTAAGCTGTAGTAGTGTTTCCTTAATGAACTTGGGTGCCCTTGTGTTTGGTGCATAGATATTTAGAATTACAATATTCCCTTAGTGATTTTTTTTCTTTGAGTATGTAGTGTCCTGCCCTATCTCTTCTGATTAGTTTTGGTTTGAAATTTATTTGTCAGGTATTAAAATGGCTATTATGCTGACTTACTTCTGTGGTCCTTTTGCTTGGAATATCTATCTCTATCCTTTTACCCTGAGGTGATGTCTGTTTTTGATTTTAAGGTGGGTTTCTTGAATGTTGCATACAAATGGGTTATGTTTTCAAATCCAGTCTGTTAGTCTGTATTTGATTTGCTGATGTAAGATTATTTATTCCTTGTGTTTTCTTGGATGTGGTTAACCTTTTCAGGTTCAAGTTTTCCCTCTAGCTCCTTCTGTAGGCTGGATTTATAGCTAGAAACTGCTTAAATTTAGTTTTATTATAGAATATCTTTCTTTTCTCATCTATTCTAATAGAAAGTTTTGCTGGGTATAATAGTCTCAGCTATCTTCTATGATCTCTTAGAGTCTATTGAACATCTTTTCAAACTCTTCTATGTTTTAGAGTCTCCATTGAAAAATCAGGTGTAATTCTACTAGGTCAGAATTTATATGTTATTTGGTCTTTTTCTCTTGCAGTTTTTAATATTCTTTCTTTTTTCTGTACTTTTAGTGTTTTGATTATTATGTGCTGTGGGGAATCTCTTTCTGGTCTTGTGTATTTGGTGTCTATAAGCTTCTTGTACCTTAATAGACACCCTTTTCTTCAGGTTAGGGAAATTGTCTTCTATGATTTTGTTGAAAAGATTTTCTCTTTCTTTGACGTGGGTTTCTTCTCCTTTATCTATTCCTATTATTTATAGATTTGGTCTTTTCATAGTTCCCTGGATTCCTGAATGTTTTGTTCCTGTATTTTTTTTTTTTAGAGCTGTTGTTTCCTTTAACCAAGGTATCCATATCTTCTATCTTGTTTTGAGTGCCTCTCTTCCAACTCTTGTATTCTGTTGATAAGCTACCTCTGAAATCCTGTTTGAGTTCCTAAATTTTTCATTTCTAGTTTTTCCTTAGTTTGGGTTTTCGTGATTGATTCAATTTCTATTTTCATGTCTTGAACTGTTTTCTTTTTTTATTCCACTATTTCTGTTTTCATATAGTTCATTAATAGACTTATTTATGCTGTTTTTTTCATTTTTCTTTATTAAGAAATTTTCTACTCACTCCACATACTATCCACAACCCCCCCCCCGCCCGACCTCCCTCCCCATCCCTCAGCCCTCTTTCCAAAGCTACCCCGTAACCCCACATCCCCAAAATTGAGGTCTCCCATGGGGAGTCAGCAGAGCACAGCACACTGAACCTAGGCAGGTCCAAGCCCCTTCCCACTGCACCAAGACTGTGCAAGGTGTCACACCACAGGCACCGGATTCCAGAAGCATGCCCATAGACCAGGGACAGATCCCGATCCCCCTGCCTTGGTGCCCCCCAAACAGATTGAGCCAAACAACCATCTTCCATATCCAGAGGGCCTAGTCCAGTCCCATGGGGGCTCCACAGCCACCAGTCCACAGTTCATGGGCTTCCACTAGTATGGCCAGTCATCTCTGTGTGTCTTCCCATCATGATCTTGTCTCTTTAAGGACCTTGAACTATGTCAGAATAGCTATTTTGAAGTCCTCATCTTGTGCTTCAGCTGTGTTGCATTTGTCAGGGCCTATGAATGTAGGATTGCTAGTTTCTGGTGGAGACTTATTGTCCTGGCTGTTACTGATTGGGTTTTTACACTGGCCTCTAGTCATCTAGGTTTGGAATTCTACCACTGAGCTAAATCCCCAACCCCTTATAATGAATGCTGTGTACTGATATATGGCCTTGTCTTTGATTGGGTAGGTATATGTTCCCCTCTTTTTCTGAAGGGAATGTGGTAGCTGTGGGTTGCCTGGGAAAGAATGTTTTTGAGATCCTACCAGATATGGCCACTGGGGTTTCTGGGTATAATATGTTTTGGTATTGGGAGCTGACAAGCTTGAAGGGAGATGGGCTTAGAAGTAGGTGGGTTGGGGGTTTGCTGAGAGGTTCCACAAGTTGGAGGAAATCTGGGTGGGCCAAAAAGATCTGCATAGACCTTTAGGAATGGTGATAGAGTGGAAGGAGATGCTGCAGCAGGTGGTCTGATACAAAGCTGGGAATGAGACTGGGGGCTTGAAATTGGAGAACAGGAGGGAGAGTAAAGATCTCCTGCCTCATTAACTGCCCGTGTGGCAGGTGGGTTTCCAGGGAGAGTCTGACTTGGTCATTGGTGACTGAGACTGAGGGGTGGAGTGGTGAAAGAAGGTTGATTCCCTGGTTGATGTGGCCAGTGGGTGTCCAGGGTTTGCCTGCAGTAGTTGCTGGCTGAGATTTGATTATCATTTTGCCTTGAGAGCAGAGTCATAAGCTTGGATGCTTTTGTGGACATTGGGCTTCAGTTCATTTTCCTCTGTTGATAATCCTGTGAAGAGAAACCATGACCACAGAAACTCTTATAATGGAAAACATTTAGTGGGGATGGCTCATAGTTTCAAAAGTTTAGTCCATTATCATCATGGTGGAGAGCATGGTGGTCTGCAGGCAGACATGGTACTGGAGAAGGATCTGAAAGTTTTACACCAAGATCAGCAGCATCAGCAGAAAGTGGTCTTTTTCACTGGGTGTGGCTTGAGCATTTGAGACCTCAAAACCTGGCCCCAAGTGATACACTTCTTCCAACAAAGCCACACCTACTCCAAGACCACACCTCCTAATAGTGCCACACCCTATGAGCTTACAGGGGCCCTTTTTATTCCACTCCATCACCATAAGCTCATAACAATATCATCATGCCAAATTCATTTAGTCCAACTTCAAAAGACCCCATAGTCTGTAACAGTTTCAAACTTGTTTAAAAGTCCAAAGTCTTTTTTGAGACTCATGCAATCTCTTAACTTTAACCCCTGTAAAATCAAAAGGAAAAAAGATCACATACATCCAACATATAATAGCACAAGATATACATTACCATTCTAAAATGGAGGAAAGGGAGCACAGTGAGAAAATGCTGGACCAAAACAAAACTGAAAACTAGCTGGGCAAACTCTAAATTCTACATCTCCATGTCTGATGTCCAAACTTTCTTCAGAGCTCCATCTTTTTCATCTTTGTTGACTATAACTTCTTTCTCTTGGGCAGGTTCCACTCCCTGTTAGTAGCACTCCTGGGCAAATGTCCTGTCTGACACTCAACTGGTAGCTGGGTAGCGGCGTGTGGATTGTAGGGACAATGAAGAGGACAGATAAGAGTCAAGAGGACTGCCAGTCAATACTGGACAGTCCCTTGTTTATTTCACAGCCAGCTTATATACAGTTTTGAAGGACAGAGGTAGAACAATGCACACACAGGCATTCAACCACTATGTATCCTGCCTTGCGTCAAGGAGCAGGGAGTGTCATTTTCTATCTTGATGTACTTCCAGCTGGCATCAGCAGCTTGCATCTAGCTAGATAGTGTGTTCCTTCCTGTGGGCTAATCAGGACTTTCTCACAGCCCTGGAGCAAGCAAGTGTGAACTCTGTTGACTCAGAATAGACTTTAGAATCAAAGGGGGAAACTAAGTCAGTTGTGGGCTTCCACAGGGTCCCACAGCTCTGGCATCTCTTAACATCTTGGGGTCTCCAAGGCAGTCCATGCTTCACCTTCACAACTTCACACTCTCTAGGCCTTCATTCAGGTACATGCCTGATACATGCCTGGCCTCAGAGGCAGATTCCATAACTCCTTTCTTCTATCCTTGACTCATAAGCTAGAAACATGTGGCTGAAGGTGCCAAGTTATGCTTCGTCCTAGGGCTGGAACATGGCCCCAGTGTACAATTACATCTTCACCAGCTTTCTGTTTTCTATAGTTTCCTTCACTGCCTAAGCTTGTCTGTTTTGAAACTTGCTCTGCAGACCAGGCTGGCCTCAGGTTCAGAGATCTGCCTGCCTCTGCCTCTGGAGTGCTGGGATTAAAGGTGTGTACCACCATACCCCACCTCCAAGCTTTTTTTTTTTTTTTATTTTACAATACAATTCAGTTCTACATATCAGCCGTGGATTCCCTTGTTCTCCTCCCTTCCGCCCTCTCCTCTTTCCCTCAGCCCACTCCCCATTCCCACCTCCTCCAGGGCAAAGCCTTTCCCAGGACTGAGATCAACCTGGTAGACTCAGTCCAGGCAGGTCCAGTCCCTTCCTCCCAGGCCGAGCCAAGCGACCCTGCGTAAAGCCCCAGGTTTCAAACAGCCAACTCATGCAATGAGCACAGGACCTGGTCTCACTGCCTAGATGCCTCCCAAACAGATCAAGCCAATCAACTGCTTCACCCATTCAGAGGGCCTGATCCAGTTGGGGGCCCCTCAGCTATTGGTTCAAATCCAGCTACTCTGAACCTGCTAGAAGAGAAAGTAGGAAGCAGTCTTGAATGCATTGGCATAGGAGATCACTTCCTAAATATAACACCAGTAGCACAGACACTGAGAGAAACAATCAATCAATGGGACCTCTTGAAACTGAGAAGCTTTTGTAGAGCAAAGGATACAGTCAACAAGGCAAAGAAAGTGACAGCCTACAGAATGGGAAAAGGTCTTCACCAACCCCATATCTGACAGAGGACTGATATCCAGAATATATAAGGAACTCAAGAAATTAGACATCAAAACGACCAACAGTCCAATTAAGAAATATCACAAGAATGGTATCAAGGCCACATACTGATATTCTTCTCCTTTGAAACCTTTTGAGTCAGTACCTCACAGTTCAAATCACCTTTAGGACCACTGTCTATCATCCTCCTACTGGTATGCCCATTGAGCAGTGCTTAAAGTATTCTGCTGCTTTTTAACCCAAATTACCAAAGTTCAAATTCCTCCAGACAAAAACATGGTCAGGCCTATCACAGCAATACCTGAGTCCCTGGTACCAACTTCTGTTTTAGTTAGGGTTTCTGTTGCTGTGAAGAGACACAATGACCACTCAGAGGATGATAGGGTTGTAGCCATCTTAGAGAAGGGTCAGACAGGGAGCAGCAGGCCCTTGGACAAATTATTGTAAAAAAAAAAAAAAAAACAAAAAAAAACTTGCCCCTCTGCCCCTAGACCCAGACAATTCGGAGCTGCATAAAATCAAGTTCCAGACACTTCCTGCCATAACCTAAAGGATATGATATAACATAACTGGCATAATAAACAAAGTACCATCCTGTGGGTTTACTACTGTTGTAGATTGTATACCATAGCTGTCAGAGGGAATGAGTTTCCTGCAGATAAAAATGGAATGTCTAACTATCAGAGGAAATGTGTCTACTGGTAACATAGATGCAATAACATAAATTGCTAGAGGATATGGCAATTTTCTTGCAGCTGCAACTCTCCATTCTGTTTAAACCAAGCATCTCTAACCTGAAGTAAACACCAATCTTGAGGTTGTAACTATATAGAGTTGGAATTCCCCTAGACGCCCTGTTACAATATATCGCATGGGGGACCCCAGCTGGCAGGACCAGGGTATCCCATGAGTGCAGGGAAACATGGCAGGCAGATGCAGTGGCAGGCAGAGGTGTGTGGAGCAGTCACTCACACCAAGCACTGCATCCACATGGAGAGAGTTTATTATAATAGAGAGATGAAGAGAAAGATGGGAAAGAGGGAGACAGAAGGGAGGGAAAGCGAAGGTGTACACACCTTATGGGAATGGAGGGGGGGGTGCGTGGGAGAGAGAGAGAGGAAGAGGAGGGGTTTTTCCTTAAAATGAGGCTTTCATGCTTGGATACAGGGTGGTCCCTTGGAGACATCAGACCTTTGGGTGCAACAACCAAGGCAACTCTCATAAAGGAAACTATTTAACTGAGGTTGGCTTCTAGTTTCAGAGATTTAGTCCATTATTGTCTTGGCAGGACACATGACAGCTTGCATACAGACATGGTGCTGGAGAAGGAGCTGAGAGTTCTATGTCCAGATCAGCAGATAGCAGAAGTGAATGTCACACTAGAACTGGCTTGAACATTTAAGATCTCCAAGCCAGCTCTTAGCGATGTGTTTCCTCCAACAAAGCCACACCTACTCCAATAAGGCCACACTTCCTAATAGAGTCACCACCTGTACACTTATGGAGGTCATTTTTATTTAAACTACATGCTTCTTGTAAGAATTGTCAGAGCCAGCCAACTAGGGTAGCTGAGTTGGGCATGAGGCTGAGGAAAAAACAGAGACAGAAGAATAGACAGAGACAGAAAATCAGTGTTGGGAGGGCTTCTGGTCAATACCAAGCAAGCCCTGAGTTTATTTCACAGCCAGATTGTACACAAACTGAAAGGCAAAAGTAGAACAAAGCACAACACAGGCAGTCTAGCCTGTCCTTGAATCAAGCAACAGGCTTTTTCATGATCTCAAACATGTGCCACCTGGTGACATCAGCACCCTGCTTAGAATTGAACATTAGCTAGATAACATTCTTTCCCACAAGCTAATCAGGACTTTCTCCCAGCCCCTATACTTTTCCTAGGAACTTTATCAGAGCTTTCTCATAGCTTCTGAAGAGACTAGAGAAAGCAAGCTTTGAACTCTTTTGGGTCAGAGTAGACATCAGATTCAAACTGAGTCCCTGTGGGAAACTGAGTCACTGTGGGCTCCCACAAAGAATTTGAAAGTTTTAGGTATTTTTTTAGATTTATTACTTTTATGCAGTGTTTTGCCTACATGGATGTAGTGTGCCTCATGCCTACAGAGGTCACAGGAAGGTATAGCATACCCTAGAATGTGAGGTACAGATGGTTGTGAGCTACAGTGTGGATTCTGGAATCAGAACCTATGGTTCCAACCTATGTCCAAGAGCAGCCAATGCTCTTAAGCTCAGAACCACATATCCAGCCCCAGGGTTTAGAGTTTATGCTTATATTTTTGTTTAATTTTGAATTCATTTTTGTGTATGGTGTAAGATAAAATTCCAAATTTATTTGTTTTACATTTCAATATTGGGCTCCTAAAAACAATTTTTCAAAAATATTGCATCTAAAATTTTGGAATTCGTTTTCCCCTCCTTTTTGTTAACATTTGCAATTGACATACAGAGTAATGGGTTTCATTATGGCATTTTTCATACAGATATGTCATTATACTTTGTGTTCATTCTCTTCCCATACTGCCTTCTCCTATGCCCCTGTTGCTTTGTACTGCTCTCTGGTTCCTTTTCTCTCCTCAGATAGCTGTACTTTCTACTTTATTACATGTGTTCCATATGTTCCTCTCCCTTAAGAGACATTTCTCCCCTCTCTGGTCTCCTTTTAGTCTTATGACTTACACACACACACACACACACACACACACACACACACACACACACACTTTTTTTTTTTTTTTTTTGGTTTTTCAAGACAGGGTTTCTCTGTGTAGTTTTGGTGCCTTTCCTGGAACTCACTTGGTAGCCCAGGCTGGCCTCGAACTCACAGAGATCCGCCTGCCTCTGCCTCCCAAGTGCTGGGATTAAAGGCGTGCGCCACCACCGCCCGGCTACACACACACTTTTAAATCTAAGTGCTCTTTATAAGAGAAAACAATCAGTGTCTTTCTGACTCTTGCTTATTGCATTTAACATGATCTTCAGTTGTATTTACTTTCTTGTAAATGTCATGATTTCATTTTTCTTCACAGCTGTATAAAATTCCATTGATAAAACCATTTATTTAAAACTATCATTTTCACACTGAATAATTTTGGTACTGTTATCCGAAATCATTTGGCCATGTATACATGTATTTGATTGACCATGTATGTGTGTTTTAATTTCTGGGCTCCATATTCTGCCCCATTGGTCTGTGTGTATGTGTTTGTGCCATTACTGCATTTTTTAATTGCTGTAGTTCATAGCAAGTTTTAACATCAACAAATGTAAGATCTCCATACCTGCACTTTTGCATTTCAGGATTACTTTAGCTGTTTGTGTCCATTGAGAATCCATGGGATTTGTAGGATGGTAATTTGTTGTTGGTTGTTTTTTTGTTTGTTTGTGTTGACACAGAGCCTCAATGTGTATCCTAGTCTGGGAGTCCTTAAGCTGTGAGTTCTTCTGTCTATTATCAGAACAAAGCAGATTTCATTTTTCATGTGTTCTGCTTTTACCGAAATGTCATTGACCTTTTAATAAAGACTTCATTGTATTTGTATGGTACCTTGTGTAGTGTGAAAATCTTTCTTTTAATTTTTGTACTCAATTTTGCACGTTTTTCTGATATTTGCCATATAGAGGTTCTCCAAGTTCTAAGATGTATGGTGTACTGTTTTAAATTGTAATGTAGTTGTCTTCCTTTAATGTTTTGTCTAAACTATATTTTCCTACCGTTTTCCTTTTTTAACTACACTTCTCTAATACTTCAGTGGCTTTTCCTTCTTAAGTATAAGATATTTTATAATTGTTAATACTCACTTAAATGTTGTTTATTGATGCCAAATATGGCAGTATTATAGGCATAAAGTTGTAGAAGAAGCATATATGACTGAAAAGAATATTTTCAAGCACACCCAAAGATAATAGGAAGAAGTCCAGATTCGATGTGTAGGAGGAGGGCATTGTAAATGCTGTTCTCAGATAAATGGAACCATGTTTCAGTTCTGTTGGTGAATAATCCTCACTTGCTAGTCTATGACAGAATCAGTTCAAAAACCAGAAATAAATGAGAGAAAATTGGCAGCATGTACTTAACTTTTATAAGGCACGGAAATACTGTCTTTCATATACAGAAAATAAGTATCTTATTTAATAATATATGAACGGTGCACTATATTTAATAGGGACATGATTTTATATATGGAAACATGTAGTCTATTGTTTTAGTATACTGTAGATAAAACAAACCCCCACTAAGTCTCTACTCCTTTTAGTAAAATAACTTCATACTGTTTGGTTTATTTATTCTAGAAGAAATTTCATTTTCTTCTAACTCTTCTGTTTTGTAAAATATATTTATAGTATGTTGATGATATACTTTAGAGATTGGGTTCTTGAGGGGAAGAATCTCATATATATGCCAGGCACCCTTTAGCTCAGTTGTTAGACAAATGTGGCTACATGTTTTGGTCCACACCTATAATCTCAGTAATTAGAAGGCTCAGACAAGAGGATCAGGAGTTCAAGAACAGCTTGAGCTACACAGTGAGACTCTTACAAAAACAAGAAAAATGTGTTCCTTGTTGTCTTGGAACTTGGCAGTGATTCCAAAGACATTTCTGATTACATTCTAGAGTCTTTAAAGTGATTGAGAATTCTTAATAGCCCAGAATGTCATCTGTCTTGGTGAACATTCTGCACATTTGGAAAACCATTCACTCTCTTGCCAAATGAGACTTCTGTTAGTGTTAATTAGATCATATTGGTTCATAGCCTGTTAAAGTCTCCATTGTGTCTCCTGATTCTTTACTTATCCCAGCAATTATAAAGTGATGTTTAAATCTCTTAGTTGTGTATTATATTTCTCCTGCAGTACCATTGAATTTTTGCATTGTGTATTTTGAAATTCTGTTACTAGGCACATGAATTTTAGGAATTTTGTGTTTTGAAGTGGCTTTTTTCTTTTTCTTTTAGAGACTGGTTCTCACCATGTAACCCAGGCTGACTTGAAACTCACTGTGTTGGTCAGGTTATCCTTGAACTCAGAGATCCACCTGCCTCTGCTTTCCATGAGCTAGAATTAAAGCATTAGTGACCAGCATTTTTTATCTTTTATAATCTTTAATTAGAAATATCCTTTTACTTACTATTCCGTCTTTAACTTGTTTCTAAAATTCTTCCCAAATCCAAGTATCTTGTTATTGCCTTATATTTGGTGATTTTTCAAGTAATTTTTTGGGGGTGGTGGTGGGGAGAGGCTAGTAGATTGAGTAGAAACTAATTTAGGAAAAGGAAAAACAAGCCAATGAATACTTAACACTGTAGTCATTATGAGATTGATGGTAATATTTCTGAGGGGCTTGAATATGGGAGGAAATTTCTTTCTGGGGGTAACAACTGAATCTAAACAGTTGAAACATAAAAAATGGAGAGTATTCATCAGAGAGCATGTGCAAGTTGAAAAGCAGCAGTGCCTTGGAAGGCTAATGATTGCTAGAATATAGAGAGTGAATAGGTGTGGCCAGATGTGTTAGGAGAGGTTATTGATGCTAGATTATGAAACGCTTTGTTATGAGAACTGGTGCTTTACAATATGAGTCTTTACCTTGTACCAGCATGTGTTGTAAGTAAGAAGACAGATAATATTGTGATCATTGTAAAAAAAAAAAAAGGAATTGAGAGAGTACAGAAATACTTCATAGCTAGCTCAAGGTGAAAGTTAGGAGATAGAATTTTACTGTGGTTATTTTGGCAGCTTCTAATTGCTACGTGTGTGTGTGTGTGTGTGTTTGTGTGTGTGTGTGTGTGCGCGCGCGCATTTTCTAGGCTATAGCAGAGTTTGTATTTGGCCTTGTACATAATATAGTGCTCTTTAGGGATTTTATATAAGGACATAAAATTTGTGTTTTGTGTCTGTCCAAATGTTGGGAAAAGGTTAGAGAAGTAGAGAACAAGCAGAGCAATAATGAATTTTTATATATTGTTTATGCTGAGTTTTCAAGTAGCTTAACCTGCATTTTTGTTTCCTTTCAGCTTAAATGAACATAATGGTTTCCATATCATAGTAGTAGAAAAGTAATTAAATGGTGTGAATTAGTAAAGATTCATTGACTTTAGCTGTGATAATGTTTTTGGTGGCCTCAGTAATGATAGATGGATTAGTTTTGTTTTGTTTTTTTTTTTTTAACCTCAAGCTTAATTCTCATCATTAAAAAAAAATTGCAGGTTGTATCATATTGCTTACAGATAGGACTTTAGGATGCCATTTTATTCAATGAAATATTAACTACCACCTCTGTCTTCTGCTATTATTGTTTTGATTTTTCAGTTCATGGGAAAACCAGATGGAGACCATTATACTCTGGATGACATGTTTGTCTCCAAAGCAGCTGAAAAAGAACATCTTGGTGAAAAGGAAGAGAGCCAGAGGAGGAAAGCAATTGCAGAGCACCAGAGTCTTGCCACACAGATGGCCAAGTGTCTGTACTGTTTTGACAGCTCTCAGTTCCCCAAGCACCTTATTGTTGCCATCGGTGTGAAGGTAAGAAATAAAGCATTCATGCAAGGTAAAGGTCAGTTCGTATATACAGATTTTTCTAGCTCTTCAGATTTTTAGAAAATTTTTAAAAGTTTTTACTTACTCTAATTTTTCAAATGTTTTTGTTCTCTAAGTTACCATAGTTCTTCGGGTTTTTTGATAGACCATATATCAGTGTTTCATTGTTTTCACCCCATGTTGTAGGTGACTCTGTTCTGTTGAGAATCAAATTCTGGCTAATCTAATGATTGAATTGAACTCAGCGTTAAAATCTCCCCTCAGAGTCTTAGTCTAAAGCAGCTTTCATTTCTTTACTTACTTCCTCATAGACTATATTTGATTTCTCATAGACTGTGTCAGAGTTTGAAAACCTATTGAAGTTACTTTGTCTTGTTGATTAGGTTTTCCCCTAAGTATTTCAGCTTCAGGAATGCAGAAATAACCTTTGCTCACCATTGTATTCCAAGCATCTTATCTTCATAGTGTGTCAGAGTCAGTTATTCAATAAATTTGTGTTGATGACTATATTACATTGTGCAATTAGTTTGTGGATGTGATAGGTGTAACACTAATCTGAAAAGGTCTTATAATAAAAAACCCAGAGCCCTATATTGGGGGGGGGGTGCTGAAACATCAGAGAAGGAGAACAGCTGCTAGCTTACCTCTGCACAATCCTCAGCCTAATCTTTAGAGAGTAAGTTCCTGTGTCCTCATGCCTTAAAAACATTTCTGGGATCCTGCCATATTACTTCTTGGAATTAACGGCATGTGTCACCACTGCCTGGTTCTGTTTCTCTCATGTAGCCCAGTGTAGCCTTGAACTCACAGAGATCCAGACGAATCTCTGCCTTCCGAGTGATAGTATTAAATAAAGGTCTGTGCTACCACTGCCTGACCTCTATGTCTAATTTAGTGGCTGGTGCTCGCTTCAGCAGCACATATACTAATTTAGTGGCTGGCTCTGTCCTCTGATCCCCAGGTAAGCTTTATTGGGGTACACAGTTTATCACCACAGATAGGTGCCAAATTCTGATTGTTGTGGAAAAGTAAAGAGTCAGGTAGATTTAAAAAAAAAATTTAAAGATGTATTCATTTAAAGGTTTTTTTTGGGGGGGGGTGGTAATTGAGTTTTGAATCTAGGGCTCTGTGGGGCGTTTACCCACCACCCCCACAGCTTCCCAGAGTTTTCTTGAGTGCGAGCAGCAGGAAATATTAGATAGAAGGATTTATAGCGGAGAATCTTGCGGAGATAAACAGATAGAAAATAAAGGATAGCCTCGAGAGGGCCTGGAACCTATTCCAACGGGCCCCGACTGTCTCTGGTCCAGGGTTTTTATAGAGACGCCAAGGGGTGGAGCAAAAGACCTCCTCCCCCAGCACAGCCAAGTGCAGGCCATCTCAGACACCTGCACTCAGGCCCGTGGTCCTGATCATCCTCTATTCGGACCTGCTGGGTAAAGCCACGAGGAACCCCGGAACGGGCTCCCACAGGGCTCCACCTAGGCAAGTGCTCTAGCACTTCTGAAGCTTTGTTCTGTTGACAAGTAATAAACAAATTAAACATATCTTGGTTCAGAAGGATATTGTCATAAAGTGAGGGACAAAATCATGGAAAGTGTTATTTTGAAAATATGTATTAGAAGTTCTCTCTGAGGCAGCAGTGAATGAAAAGCCTTGACTGGGAACAAAAAAAAAGAAGGAGGAGGAGGAGGAGGAGGAGGAGGAGGAGGGAGGAGGAGGAAAGAGGAAGAAGGAAGAAGAAAGAAGAAAGAAGAAAGAAAAGAAACAAATCTGGAGTGGCTCTCCTTTAATCCCAGCCCTCTGAAGGCTGAGACAAACAGATCTCAGCTGGAGGCCAGCATGGTCTACAGAAAGTTCCAGGACTGCCAGGAGCACACAGAAAATCCCTGTTTAAAAATAAAAAGACTGGAATGGATTAAGTGAGAATGGGTGGCTGAGGCTAAATGAAAAAGTTCTGGTTTCAAGAATTAATAGTTTGGGAAACATTCATATTGTCTTTCTTATCATTCATATACATATGAGTACTTCATTGTATGTAATAGAAAAGTAGCTATGGTTTATAGGTGATTCGTATATGTAAATAAATAGAATCTAACCAGAGAGGTAAAGCTATCCTGGACTCATTTTCTTTCCCTTAGCTAGGTTAATTCAGTTTTTTCCCATAACAAGAGAAATTGCCTGATTGTTCCACATAATTTAGACTGTCAACAAAAGAAAACAGCTTTCCTCACAAAGGAACAAAGATGGTTTATTCTCAAAGAAAACAATACAGTTTTTGAAAAATAAATCAAGAACCAAGTTACCCTGATTTGCAGCACTTCAGACTCCACAACAGCTGGATCTCTGGTTAGTCTATTAGCTTTAAACAGCACAAGGTGCAGTTCTTCCAGGAACTTCCATTCATAAGATTTACATTTTGTCTTTTTATTTTTCAAAAACTGTATTGTTTTCAGATAAAATGTCCCTTAGATAAAAGATCAAGTGACATTTGTTCTTGTGCTTTCTTGGGAATCTGTTTTTAATGTCTATCAATGAAAACTGAGACTTATGTTCTAAATTACAGTTTATTAGAAGCCATTTCCACGATATTTTAAATGTAAATAGCATCTTTGAGAATATTAAAATAAGACTAGTTCTTACAAGCAAGTCTGCCTTTTTCAATACTTCTGATTTCACTACTGTAGTCTTCTCTGTTATAGCCATGACTAAATAACACATCACCATTGGAATTTGCCCCTAGGTTTATTTATGTTTACCCAACTTCCAATCTCTTACTGAGGGCCACTGCCTCATAGTCCCTCTGCAGCACCTTCAAGCAGCTACCATGTTGGATGAAGATATCTGGGAGGAGATTCAGGTCAGTACTGTCATGCTCATTGTCTGCAAAGTTCATGAAGAGGTTTTGCAAATTATTATGATAAATTCAAACTGGTTTGATACCTTTACTTGACAGTTTGTAGGTGTCTATAGATTGTCATCTCTCACTACTTTTATTTCCTCACATTCTCCTTGTTTTGAAATCTTTTGTTTACTAAGTAAACTGACAAAGTAATTACTTTAAAAATTAATTAGGTTTCTAATTAGTGCTTTTTGCATCTTACGTTCATCATTCTTATTAAATTATAGCAAAAAAAAGTTTCTAAGAATGAAAATATGTGGAGTCAGAGATTTATAGGCAGCAGTTACTGTTTGCCCTCTGGCTGTGGTGATTGTGCTGCCAAACTAGCTTCTATTTCTTCTTGGTTCCCTTGATAGCATACTCTGGCTTTGAAGTCAGTTATATGAGTCAGTTACATGGTTTTATGGCTGATTCCTTGAAAGATTGAAAGGCACAGCATGGGTTAAATTGTTGCTGAATTATTTCAAGACCTCATAATGACCAAGAAAGAAAGCATTTTAAGTGCTTTCAGCTGAGTAGAGGTTTCAGAGGACTCAAGTTAGAAACTATAGATAAGACTTCAAAAGAGATGACAGTATATACTAGTTTTTGCAGAATGTGGAAAACGATGCCAAAAGACAGATTTGCCTGCATTTTATGAAATGCAGTCTCTTATGCCTTTACTTTTTCTAAGTTTGATACTCCCAGAGTTTATGGGTCAATTATGTTGTTGTGTCAAAGGCCAAGCATAATTAGCAACACAGAGAAGTTATTTTTGATGTGAAAAAATTTTTTGGAAGTGCTAGTAACACTAGGTAATTTAAGGTGGAAAGTATGGAAATCTGACCTTCAGGATTATTACAGGACTTTTCTGAGGTGCATTTAAAAATTTACAAAAAACTGATTTAACGTAGAATAAAATGCAGTGCAAAAGGCATTCAATTACAAGAATCTTGTGTGTATATTATATATTTCTGTGAGGAATTAAAATAAGTGGTAAAAAAAATCTCAAGTTGGATAAGACAATTTTTCAGTCCACGAGGAAGTGAGCACATGAACATGACATTCAGTGATTTGACTTAACACAAAATATTGTTTGAAAGTGCAGGAGTTCTTTTTCAATAATTTTCTTTTTAAGTACCTGATAACACTGTAATGGACATTGGATCTTATGTTTGGCAGAAAATATAAGATAATTTCATAAAAGCATACTTGAACAACCACAAATTGCAAATGAGAAAGATCCAAGTTATATAGTACCTTTTATGTTGAACTTGAAGAAAGTTTTGCTCTTAATTCAATTGACCATCTCATATTATTTCCTTTAACCAGTGGTTATGAGATTAAAAACTTTTGTGAATGTGGAGAAGTTCTGAATATATTTCTGTCATCTTTTTCCCCCTCCTCTAGATGTTTAAGAAATCATTGGTAAAGATGTTTGAAGATAAAGGATTGGATTGTATCTTTTTAGAGACTAATATGGGCATGAAGAAGCAGTATCATATGATTTATGAGTGTATCCCTCTCCCAAGGGAAGTGGGTGATATGGCTCCCATCTATTTTAAGGTATTTATAAGTAGTTTTTGTGTACATTCTTATTTTTTTTTATATTCATTTTAGGGAGAATATATTTGTACTAATGTATTATTTATTTATTTATTTATTTATTTATTTATTTATTTATTTATTTATTTATTTATTTTTGGTTTTTCGAGACAGGGTTTCTCTGCGTAGCTTTGCGCCTTTCCTGGAGCTCACTTGGTAGCCCAAGCTGGCCTCGAACTCACAGCGATCCGCCTGGCTCTGCCTCCCGAGTGCTGGGATTAAAGGCGTGTGCAACCACCGCCCGGCCATTTTTTAATATAGCCATACCAAATTTTATATAAAAAATGAAGTAAAAGCATAAAATAATCTAAATACATTTCTGTATAAATAATTTTGAACTTTTTGTGTAACAGGGAGTGCTAAGAAGTATAAATAAGCTATGAATAATGACTTAAAGTTTATATTTTAATGTCTTTAGTGAAGTCATTGTTTTACCATGAGGAATTCCAAATAATAACTCTAGGAAGGTGACCTCATGCAGTTGTATAGGGAATAACAGCCTACCTGGTATATTTAAATTGGATGTAGTTGAATGTTAGTTTCACCTTAAAACTTGTTTCATCAATGGTAAGGTAAAAAAAGATTATTTTGTAAATAATACCTGTACTAGTTAACTTAGAAAGTCTTAAAATTCCATTTCTATGTATTTTTATCTCTACTTTTAAAAAAGTATACTTTAGTTTTGAGAGTAATTTTTCTCAACATGTTTATTTCCAGTTTTATAGTCCGAAATAGTTTTTGGTACCCACAAATAATATACACTCCTTTGGTGTTTGGAAGAAGAAAAGTAAAATTAAATGAATTTGAGTAGACTTCTATTAATGCAAAAGGAAATTTGTGAAATTTTACATTCACAGATCATATTCTATCTTAAATTACTTAATCTTCTCAAGGATGGCTTTTTGTCCCATGAAGTTGAGCTCGTCACTATAAAGTTAAGAGAAAAAGAATTTTGTCTCTGACTAAAAGTTGGGCTTCAAAACATTAAGTAGTTCTAGTTTTAAATCTTCTAATTAAGGCTTTCACCCATTCAAAATGACAGTCTATCCTATGTACTGAAACCTGCATTCACCTAGAAAACAAAACAACACAAAAACTTGTCTCTTTGTGTTTGCTACTCTTGATTTCTTTTTTTTCACATGGTTGTTTCTTAGAAAGCCATAATGGAATCTGATGAAGAATGGTCCATGAATAAGAAGTTGATTGATTTATCTTCAAAAGATATTAGAAAGTCTGTGAGTATTAAGTTTTTGTAATATAAGAAATTACTATAGTATTGAGAATGTTTGTGAATGTCTACCTCTTGTTTGAGAATTAGGCCATTTGCCTGAGTGAGTAAAGGTGAAACAAAAGTACGCTTCAACAAAAAGTATTTCATTCTGTCAAACGCTCATTTGTTCAAATCTTTGTTCCTGGTGCTCAGCCCCCTGCCCTTTTACTCACCAAAATTGTCTGGGGTGGCCTCTGTATTTTGCTGTGACAAGGTCTCAGGAGGATACTTTTGTCACTGGTATTTTAATGAAAGAAACAATTTGTATTGGCTCCATTTTGAGTTTAGAACACCCTCCCTCTTTTTCTGTTCCTCCTTCTCTTCCCACTCCATTAAAACAAAAATGTGTGTGCATGTGTGCATCCATGTCTTCTCCTTCTACTGTGTTTTAGACAGGGTCTCTTGCTACATATACTTAGGCCAGCTAACACAAGCCTCCAGGGATTCTCTTGTCTCTGCATTCAGTCTTGCCACAAGAATCCTGAGATTATGGATGTGTGGTACCACATCAAGCTTTTTTGGGTTCTGGGGATCCCAACTCAGGTCCTTCCACTTGTGTGGCAAGGACCTGCTGAGCTATTTCCCTGACCCCAAGTTTATTTTTTATATAGAAGTTCCGTGCTGCATTCCTAGAATATAGTAGTTGGGTTACATTACGTGTTTACCACTTTCTTGGATGTATAGTTCATTTTTGACGCCTAGGTCAACTTTTAGATACGATATAGTAACTACTTTTTTTTTTTGTATGTCTTTTATTTCATTTTACAATACTATTCAGTTTTACATAACAGCCACAGATTCCGTTGTTCTCCCCTTCCTGCCCCCCTCCCTTTCCCCCCAGCCTACACCCCATTCCCACCTCCTCCAGAGCAAGGCCTCTACTGAGGACTGAGATCGGCCTGATAGACTCAGTCCAGGCAGGTCCAGTCCCCTCCTCCCTGATTGAGCCAAGCGTCCCTGCATAAGTCCCAGGTTTCAAACAGCTAATTCATGCAATGAGCCCAGGACCTGGTACCACTGCCTAGATGCCTCCCAAACATATCAAGCCAATCAACTGTCTCACCTATTCAGAGGGCCTGTTCCAGTTGGGGCCCTCAGCCTTTGGTTCATAGTTCATGTGTTTCCATTCCTTTGGCTATTTGTCCCTGTGCTTTATCCAACCTTGGTTTCAACAATTCTCGCTCATATAAACCCTCCTCTTTCTCACTAATTAGACTCCCGGAGCTCCACCTGGGGCCTAGCCGTGGCTGTCTGCATCTAGATTCCTCAGTCCTTGGATGGGGTTTCTGGCACAACTATTAGGGTGTTTGGCCATCCCATCACCAGAGTAGTTCAGTTTCGGCTGTCTCTCGGCCATTGTCAGCAGTCTTTTGTGGGGGTATCTTTGTGGATTTCTGTGGGCCTCTTTAGCACTTTGTTTCTTCCTTTTCTCATGTGGTCTTCATTTACCATGGTCTCCTATTCCTTGTTCTCCCTCTCTGTTCTTGATCCAGCTGGGATCTTCCGCTCTCTTTCCCTCGACCCTCGCCCTTCATTGCTCCCACTCATGTCCAGGTTGTTCATGTAGATCTCAGTCATTTCTCCATCATTGGGTGATCCTCGTGTCTTTCTTGAGATCCTGTTTTCCAGGTAGCCTCCCTGGTGATGTGAGTAGCAGTCCAGTCATCCTTGTTCCACATCTAGTATCCTGCTATGAGTGAGTACATACCATATTTGTCTTTCTGAGTCTGGGTTACCTCACTCAGGATGATTTTTCCTAGATCCATCCATTTGCCTGCAAACCTGATGATGTCATTGTTTTTCTCTGCTGAGTAGTATTCCATTGTGTATATGTGCCACAATTTATTTATCTGTTCTTCAATTGAAGGGCATCTAGGTTGTTTCCAGGTTTTGGCTATTACAAACAATGCTGATATAAACATAACTCAGCAAGTGCTCTTGTGGTATGATTGAGCATTTCTTGGGTATATGCCCAAGAGTGGTATAGCTGGATCTTGGGGGAGATTGATTTCCAATTTTCTAAGAAAGCTCCATATTGATTTCCAACATGGTTGTACAAGCTTGCATTCCCATCAGCAGTGGAGGAGAGTTCCCCTAGTTCCACATCCTCTCCAGCATAAAGTGTGTTCAGTGTTTTTGATCTTAGCCATTCTGACAGGCGTAAGGTGGTATTCCCTGATGATTAGGGGTGTTGAACAATTCCTTAAATGTCTTTCAGTCATTTGAGTTTCCTCTGTTGAGAATTCTCTGTTCAGTTCTATAGCCCATTTCTTAATTGGACTGTTGGTCGTTTTGATGTCTATTTTCTTGAGTTCCTTATATATTCTAGATATCAGTCCTCTGTCAGATGTGGGGTTGGTGAAGATCTTTTCCCATTCTGTAGGCTGTCGCTTTGCCTTGTTGACCATATCCTTTGCTCTACAAAAGCTTCTCAGTTTCAAGAGGTCCCATTGATTGATTGTTTCTCTCAGTGTCTATGCTACTGGTGTTATGTTTAGGAAGTGATCTCCTATGCCAATGCGTTCAAGACTGCTTCCTACTTTCTCTTCTAGCACGTTCAGAGTAGCTGGATTTATGTTGAGGTCCTTGATCCACTTGGACTTAAGTTTTGTGCACGGTGACATATATGGATCTATTTGCAGCCTTCTACACATTGATATCCAGTTATGCCAGCACCATTTGTTGAAGATGCTTTCTTTTTTCCATTGTACACTTTTGGCTTCTTTGTCAAAAAATTTTATGTTCATAGGTGTGTGGGTTAATGTCCGGGTTTTCAATTCGATTCCATTGGTCCACATGTCAGTTTTTATGCCAATACTAAGCTGTTTTTATTACTGTAGCTCTATAGTAGAGCTTGAAGTCAGGGATTGTGATGCCTCCAGAGGTTGTTTTATTGTACAGGATTCTTTTGGCTATCCTGGGTTTTTTGTTTTTCCATATGAAGTTGAGTTTTTTTCTTTCCAGGTCTGTAAAGAGTTGTGTTGGTATTTTGATGGGGATTGCATTTAATCTGTAGATTGCTTTTGGTAAAATTTCCATTTTTACTATGTTGGTCCTGCCTATCCATGAGCATGGGAGATCTTTCCATTTTCTGACATCTTCTTCAATTTCTTTTTTCAGGGATTTAAAGTTCTTGTCATATAGGTCCTTCACTTGCTTGATTATTGTTACCCCAAAGTATTTTATGTCATTTGTGGATATTGTAAAGGGTGATGTATCTCTGATTTCCTTCTCAGCTTCTTTGTCCTTTGTATATAGGAGGGCTACTGATTTTTTTGAGTTGATCTTGTATCCTGCTATGTTGCTGAAGGTGTTTATAAGCTTTATCAGTTTCTGGGTGGAATCTTTGGGGTCATTCAAGTATACTATCATGTCATTTGCAAATAGGGAAAGCTTGACTTCTTCCTTTCCAATTTGTATCCCCTTAATCTCCTTATGTTGTCTTATTGCTCTGGCTTCAAGTACTATATTGAATAAGTATGGGGAGAGCGGACAGCCTTGCCTCGTTCCTGATTTTAGTGGAATTGCTTTGAGTTTCTCTCCATTTAATTTGATGTTGCTGCTGGCTTGCTGTAAATTGCTTTTATTATGTTTAGGTATGTTCCCTGTATTCCTGATCTCTCCAAGACTTTTATCATGAAGGGGTGTTAGATTTTTGTCAAATGCCTTTTCTGCATCTAGTGAGATGATCATGTGGTTTTTTTCTTTGAGTTTGTTTATATGGTGTATTACATTGATGGACTTTTGTATGTTGAACCACCCTTGCATCCCTGGGATGAAGCCTACTTGATCATGGTGGATAATTGTTCTGATGTGTTCTTGGAGTCTGACGATATAGTAACTACTTCTATAGTGACTATTGTTTTGTAGAAATAAAAATTAAATTGAATAGAGATTTAATAAATGTATATTGCTTTTGAATTACCTTTAAAAATAACTCATTCTGTAAGTCTTCATTGCTTGTCTGCTGTTTAACAGCTCTGTTCTGGGCATGCTCTGTGTGTAGTAGATGAGAACAGAGAAGATGGTTGCTTTTATAGAGCTTACTTACTGTCAATTCAGCCCCATGCTAAACCCAGTCTTCCGTACAGAAGGTTTTTAAAATACATCTGTTACTTGCCCATGGAGGCTTTTCATGCTGCTAAGGGTTCAATAGTCTACCAGAGACTGGATGACCTGCAAACCATAAATAAAGCATTTCACCATGAGGCCTTTTTATTGAAAATGTCTGGCCACTGCTGTTCAACTAGATATTAGGTACCACTGGAATATTTTCCCTCCATTTCTGCTTTTGGAAAGCCAAACATCTAATTCAAAACACATAGATGGCTAGCATTCCCTATCACACTGATAGCCAGCTCAAAGATGCTTATTTCATAGAACTAGTGAAGATACAGTTTCAACTCAGAGGGAGAGTGTTTTGTCTACAGTCCTTTTCTGTTGCTCCCCTAGAAAACTCACCAAGAATTTTAAGGGGTTAAAAAAAAAAACAATCCTAAGTGTCTTGTTTACTTGTTCACTCTTCTTTCTATTGGCTTATTGAAACAGTGTCTAATATACAGTTTTTGTTTTTTAAATCATAATTTCATACTCAATTCTTTCCTAAAATTGTAAATGCAGCCAATGTATTCCAAGTTGAAAGTTCAAAAGAAATGTATTATCCCACATTTACTACTGTAAGTGCAACTTGTAGGTCATCTACTGCTTAAGCTTGTTTTTCTAAAACCTATGCTTAGTACATGAGCTAAGTAGCCAGGTGCTCTTGCTAATTTAACTGATGTGGAAAACAAGAAGCAGGTCTGGCTGCATATAAGAACAGGAGTCATTCTTTAGCATCAACAATCTGAAGGTGGGAATCCTTGAAGCAGTAAGGCTTTGTAGAATTTTTTTACCTGAGTCTCTTTGTGAGTTGAAGGCAGATAACTTCTTGGTGCATCTTGATGTCCATGTATGTGGAATAGTGAGGAGAACTTAATACCAGAAGAATTCCAAAAGAGCCATCTTTTAGGGTAACATGCTTTCCAATGCTTTAAAATGATGTTTCAGAACATGAAGTGAGTAAATACTAAGTCACTTTAACATTGCATATCAGAAAGACTTAAAACATTCTTCTGTATGTTTTGTGGCCTTAATAATTTCAAAAGGTTTTTGCCTTCCTCTTTGGTGTTGGGGTCATTTTTTTTTTCTCCACCTACATTCTTAGGTTTCAGTAGAGATTCATGTATTTGTACTTTGTTCTGATTCTTTTGCGTGTGTGTGTGTGTGTGTGTGTGTGTGTGTGTGTGTGTATACATGGCAATATATATTGTGAATATAAGTATACTATTTCTAGGGTCTTTAGATTCCTTGGAGAGTGATATCAAGCCTAGGGTTAGGGTTAAGAAAATAAATGTTATAAACAGATCTGAGTGCTGAGTGTAGAGGAATCATGTTATTACAAAGAATCTGTCTAAAAAAATGGGCACTGAAAAAAAAGCAAAGCTGTTGCATTGAAATTTCAGGAAAGTTCTTGATCAGTTAAAAAAATTAATATGAATTTTGTGGGAAATGTAGCAGTCAATATTTGGAGATAATTGCTTTTTAATAAAAAAAACTTTTTTTCAAGGGAAATTTGAGTTAACTAGAAGTGTAGATACTTAGAGGAAGTTAGGCATTACTGTTGAAATCAGAGGGAGAAATTCAGACTGAAAAGCCAGGCAGTTTTCACAGTTTTGCTATCGATCTACACAACACTCTACAGTTTCTGTGTGCATCCCTCCCCTGTCCAGTTCATAATGTGGTTTTTAATTGTTATGTAGTATGTTTAGGGCTGACCACTTGGGATTTGATATGCTCCATGAGAGCTTGTTCCTGGAGGAAATTAAGTTTCACTCTTACCGGCCATTGATCATTTGTAACTCTTTATCCCCATTGGGGCCTGGCATGATTTTCCCCATCTATGTTGGCATGCCTTGTCAATATGCTGTTCTTGTTCTGTAGCATGAATCCTAAATGGTCTTATAATAAAAACCCAGAGCCAGATGTCAGGGTGAAAGCTGAAGGATTAGAAAAGCAGAGCAATTCATAGCCATCACCTCTTACTTCACCAGCTCCTCAGCCTGCCAGAGCCAGTTCCTGTCTCTTCCCTCCTTATATTCCTTTCTCTGCCCAGCCATTCACTTCCTGTTTCAACCTTCCTAGTGCTTGGTTTAAAAGTGTATGATCCCAAGTGCTGGAATTAAAAGTGTGTGCCACCACTGCCTGGCTTTCTTTCTCTTTTAGACTAGATTAATCTCATGTAGTCCAGTGTGTACTTGAACTCACAAAAATCCACATGGATCTCTGCCTCTGCCTCCCAAGTGCTAGGATTAAAGGTGTGTGCCACCACTCCCTGACCTCTGTGGCTAACTCTGGCTGGCTCTGTTCTTTGATCTTCAGGCAAGTTTTATTACTTAGATTACAAACAATATATCACCACATTGTTCAGGTAACCATATTGTTGAGATTATTTGCATTCATTTTCTCGGCCATGCCTAGTAGACCCTACATAGCAACAGGCCATCCTGGACCTCTGCCTCTTAAAACAGTTTTTGTTTTTTTGTGCTCCCTCTCCAGTGATTTTTTCCCCGGAGCCTTACGTGTAGGGGTTGCATTGCAGATATATCAGTTGAAATTGAGCAACCACAGACCCTTCCTTATTTCTCTGCATTTTGACCCGTTGTAGATCTCTGTAATAGTCCTAGTTATAAAAAGAAGTTTCTTTGAGGAGGGCTGACAGGTATACTTATCTGTGAGTATAAATATTTTGAACACAGACATTACAGTGGGTTAGAAAAATGGCAGTAGTAGGTTCTCCTTTCATGTCTATGACCTCTCTAGCCATAAGTAGTTGACTAGATTTATAGAGCCAAGCATGAATTTCCTACTATTAACTTGCCCTTAAATCCAATTAGACAACTTTGCCTACCTTCAAGATAGAGCCACTCTTAAACCATTGAGAATATTTTGCCAGTCCCATCATTGTTAGAGTTCATAGGTGTTACAGCTTGGTAGGAGTACAGATTGTACCTCTCCTTTGGCACCTTACATAATCCTTTCCCACAGTATGAAAACTAGTCCTCTGGGAGGAGGCTTTCAGTTCAGGTCTAGCTCAGTTACTCCAAGTCCTGAATGCTACCTGTTCTCTCTTAGGTATGGGTCCTAGCTTTAGATTTGAATAGATAACCTGAAGTATCTGAAGGAGTCAGTAAAGTACAATGTGAGAAAAGCTCTAGAGAAGAGAATAGTAGGAAGCAGGTACTATTAAAGGGGTAATTGCAAGAATGGAGGACTTTTAGCTGAGGATAAGGAAGGAAGCAAACCATAATACAGGGGAATGGAGAAGAAGGAGAGATACATAACATTAAGGTTGTTTGAAAAAGACATAGGGTAACACACTGTTTTATAAACTGTGCTCTATCTAACAGAAACCCCAGTGCCAGGCTTGGGAAACCTCCCCTCAAGTTGGTGATTAGAGGAATACAAGAACGTAAAAAAATACGGGCTGTTGCCATTGCCCTTGGTTGCCTTCCGGAACTTGAAATTCAGACTCTATTTCTGTGTACACTGTTAAAGAGTGGAACTGGAGTTCCAACAGTTTTCCTTATGCTAGACAAGGCAGGAAAAGGAGAGTGCTAGTGAAGACAAATATGCAGGTGCCTTTGTCATAGCTAATGACAACAGAACTGCAGGCCCCACCTGCTGGAGCCTGAAAAACAGAATAAAGGAGAAGTCATTGTCATTTATATAAATGCTATGATTTCATTTTCCATCTTGCAAGTACCCCAGAGGCATTGAGTATATTAGTTTTCTGTACAGCAGTGGCAGTAGCTTAAAATGCTGTACAGTAATCTCACATTCCAGTTCGGAATGTCTTAAGTATGAAATGTGCTCTGTTGGGTGTCTCCTGAAGACTCTGAAGAAGAGGTGTTTGTTTGTTTGTTTGTTTGTTTGTTTGTTTTTTAATTGGACTGACATTGAACCTGGGGCTCTGTGCATGTAAAACAAGTGCATTCCCACTGAGCCATATCCCCAGCCTTAGTTTTGTTTCCTTTTTCTTTTTAAGTACATGCTCACTGGTCTCCCAAGCCTGCTTTGAGTCTGTTTGTAGCCAAGTCCTTGAATTTGAAGCCTTCCTCCTTCAGCCTCCAGAGTGGCTTTGACTATAGGCTTTTGCCATCAGTTCTACAGAAGAGAGGACACTCTTATCATCTCAGTTGATAGAAGCTTTTTGTATGTATGGCTTGTGGCCTTCCTCTGCCTTCAAAGTGCAGAGTTGGTTGAGTACTCAGGCCTCCTGTTTCTTATAATTATTCTTGTGCTTGCATTTATCTCATGTGAATAACCCAACATCACCATTTCATTATAAGACTCCTAGCTTGTTCACACCCTTAATGTCCCTTTTGCCATGTAAAGTAGCATACTCAGGGCTTTGACATATTCAGGACCCATTATTCTGCCTACCAGAGTGTAATACAAAGAAAGAGAAAGAATATATTTCTTCAAGTTACTTCTCAAAGTATCACATGCTGCATGCCTGGTGACCTAGTTAGGTGGCACAGTGTCCAATAGAGCCTTCTTTTCTATTGTCATTGGACGGCTTTGTACAAAGCATTCTTGTAGAGATAGAAATGAAAGTAACAGTCTCCAGGAAGGGCTTGGTCTTGCCTCAACTGAATGTAGCAGGCTTTCCTGACTCAGGAGACTTTAGCCTTTTGGAGGAGGGAATGGAGGGGAAGGCTGGGGTGGGGGGAGCAGGAGAAGAGATGAGAGAGATGATCTGTGGCTAGTATGTAAAATGAATAAAAAAAAAATCTAAAATAAAAAGAAAGTAACAGTCTCCTATGCTGTTAGATTAGAGCTGAGGACTTGTGTTTATGTCATTCTCTTGGATATTCCCAGCAAACCACAGAATGCTTCATGTTTCTCCTGAGACTCAAATGTTACAGAATTGTACGGCATTACATACTCATGAGAATCAGACATGTGCTTAAAGCCCTATCTGTCCGTTTTTACTTTATTTTTTCTTGATTGTCAATACATGACTATTATCTTAAAAACATATGCCAGGCGGTGGTGGTGCACGCCTTTAATCCCAGCACTCGGGAGGCAGAGCCAGGCTCTGTGAGTTCGAGGCCAGCCTGGGCTACCAAGTGAGCTCCAGGAAAGGTGCAAAGCTACGCAGAGAAACCCTGTTTCGAAAAAACAAAAAAAAAAAAAATATATATATATATATAACTTTAAAAAAATATAAATCAACATTTTATGTTTATATTTATAGACTGTTTTTTTTTAATTATTGCTTTTCCTGTTAAATGAGCAACATTTTGTTGTCCCTAATTTTATTGGATATAATGATTAAAGAGGATTTCTCTGTTCCTACTATATGTTACTGCATACTCTAAAATTCTGCCTTCCTAAGTACTCAATACCAATTGTGTGTTCTTAAGTAGGAATATGTGGGTCAGTGTCCAGATAACTCAGTGCTGATTGTGTGGTGGTATTAGAGGGAAAACTTACTGTATATTGACAAACATGGATAATTTCTAATGATAAAAGTTGGAACTTAGAGGAAAAACTTACAAAGATACAAAATCTGCCCAATAAGAAAGCAAGAAATTATAGCTCTTTTCAATCAGTATGGAGATTAAAACTCTTCCTTGTCTCCTTGTCCCTCGTGCCTTTCTCCCCTTCTCCTGTGTGTGTGGGGGGGGGGGAAGGAAAGGGAAGGAAAAAAGACTAATAGAGAGCTGATCCCAAGGTATTGTGAAATTAACTTGGTAAACTAAATATTGCTTTATTTATCTCACTAGTTACTGAGAGAAATTAATATTATAAATTTATTTATATTTGATAAATATTATAGTGAAAATTTTATGCATATGTAAACAAAGCCACAAATATATGATCAAGCTCCCGCTTCCTAAGTGAAATATGAACAAAACATACTTTTATTTGTGTAATCATAGAAAAATTATTCCTTGACTCTGTAAAATATTTGAATAATTTTTTTCTACTATCTCCAAGAATAGGAAAGTATTTGTTTTGATTGAATTGCTAGACTTGACGAAGATGTGTCTGGCTGAAAGTCTGTCAGAATGAAATCTTTTCCTTGGAAAGTTAGGTAATTGGAAGTTTGTCATGTACATTCTCCTGAAGGATGATTGGTTCCCTTGTGGCAGAGAATTGGAGAAAGCATAGCTTTCTTATTTCATGTGCAATTTGTTTGTTTACTTAGGTGCCCAGAGGCTTGCCTTACTTTGCTGTAGACTTTGGCCTTCAGGGAGGATTTGCCCACGTCATTGAAAATCAACACAAATTTCCTCGTTACTTTGGAAAGGTAAACTCAGAAATTTGATAAAAACCCTGGAGTTTAGTGGTTTGGTTAATACTTTCACAAGGGTGCAAAAGAAAATTAAAAGTTTCTACACAGTATACAAGAATTTGGTGAGTTGTTCTTCATACAAGTTTGAGAGAGGGATGGGGTTAGGATGTAACAATAAAAATGTACCAGAATATTAATGATTGAGTAAGAGACATCATTGTGTAACAGACTTTTTGACAGTGTGCTCAGTCTCAGTAACTGTAATGTTGTCCTGACTTTGGAGTCTGGCAGCTTTGTCCTGAAAAAATTGTGGCACTTGCTAATGTTTATTAAGGGCTTACAGTGTGCCCGTCTACTGTCAGAACAGTCATCTTGTGCTCACAGTAACTCTATTGTCTACATTTTCTTCTAACATTTGTTGTACAGATTAGAAAACTCTAAACTGCAGACAGAGGGGTTATGTAACTTGTCTAGGGTTTTGTGCTAAATCAGAGAACCCAGGTACCACAGGTCATGGTTAATGCAGATAATAAATTGTTTCAGCTCTTCATTTATAGTTAAGGTATAATCCAGGAAAAATAAATGACTCATTGCACACAGCTAGGTTCTGGGCATATAGGAAAGGCCCAGTGATTTGATTGGCAGTAGTTTCTTTCAGGGAAGAAAAAAAAAAAAAAGCCTTCCTAAGAGTATATTCCTTAAATTAGGGGTCTGTTTACTAAGTATCTAAATTCTTGTCAGAAACTGGAATGAAATTAATGTAGCATTTGAAATTGGCAAAATGAATCTGGGCCTAGCTCAGGCCTTTTTGTATGACCTCTATGTGCCTATACCAAGAGAGAGAGGAGCCTTGATAAACTCTGCTGAATGTTCCTAATGGTCCACCCTGCTTGCCCCTCTACCCTACTCTTATCTGCATGAGAAAATCTTCTACAATGAATTGGGATGTGCCAAGAGGAAACAGAGCTCCAATGGTTTGGATCCAGAACTCACTATGCTGCTGTCCTTAATGAGTACCCAGATTCCAAAGTCACATGGATTTTTGAATTAATGCTTATAGATTCTCACATAGCTCAGGCTGGTCTGAACTCATAGCTGAATATGTGCTTGTGCTCCTGATCATCCTGCCGCCACCTCCTGATGTTGGTTTCCAAGAGTGTACCATCAGGCCTGTTTTTATATAGCCTTGGGGATCAAACCCACAGCTTCATTCATGTCAGGTGCACTCTACCCTTGTTTGAGAAGTTTGCAGAATTTTTTTCTATAAAATTACCAACAACAAGTAACCAAATCAATAACAATAACAAAACCTTTGTTTTCACTGCTCTGAAAAATCCTGTTGTTGTTCCCTAGAGATTTTTAATTTTTAGCTCTAGATTCATAGTTTTAAAAATGTGTTTCTAGAGGAAAGGATACCACTAACCCATTGATTTACTTATTAAATTTTCATTGGGAGAATTGCCTTCCCTTCAAATAATACTCATTCATTGTTCTTATATAATACATTTTTCAGATTGAATGGGCAGTTTCCCCATGCCTCAGAGTATGCTTTTTAGGAAATACTTTGGATTCTCCTTTGACTTGCTGCCCAAGAAATTACTCAGAGAACAATGGAAAAATGATCTCAGTGCAGTAAGAGAATGAGAACCCGTTTTGCACTGTCACATAATGCATGCAGGGGTCTAGAGACAGTTAAGACAGACACATAAACTACCCTTTCTCGGACTGTACTGTAGATGGGCTGATGCCAGGAAATTCTTGCACTAAATCTGAATTTCTCCTGAGATCATATACAGAGTACTTTCTTAATGGCGGGTGGTTCCCTTTTCTGTTTTATCCAACAAGTAGGACATTTTTTATTTGTTTTAAATGTCTTATGGTCTTTGCTAGCTCTCTTTTCCCACTATATAGCTGAGACTTTATTATTCTGCTTCTCACCACATCTCCATATTCTCTTATGAGCTCTCTGTTGACATATTAGTTATATTTATGAGCAAGGAAATTAAATTTTATTTTCTTCCTCCCTTTTGTTACCATTAGATAGATATACTAATGAGCAACCAAGCAGACAAATTACTTCACCAGAGACATCACAAGGACTCTGAGGATCAGAGAGTTTGAAATTAAGATTGGAAATAAGGTTTATTTTGCTTGAAACTAATATGTAGTATGTATACATTGTCACAAAGAATTATTTAATATTATATTTAATAGCAAAATAAATGAGTAGTTTCCTTCTTGATTACATTGTTTATACATGTATATATTCATATTTTTCTTACTCTTTAAAAGGAAATCATTGGTGGTATGCTGGATCTAGAGCCCAGGCTGTGGAGGAAGGGCATTGGAGAAAGCTTTGAGGACCAAAGGAAGAAAGTGTTGCAGTTTGCTCAGTGGTGGAAACCATTTGATGTCACCAAAAGTAAAAGCTCTTAAGTGTATCCTGCATGTGTCATTTCCTCTGCTGAGCCCACTCAGTTTATGTTTATTATATTTATAAGCAACTTTGCCTTGGCCCCTAGGGAAGGGAGCAGCAGCTGGCCACTCTAGTCACTGACACCTAGTCAAGTTGTTTTCTTCCTTATGGCTCCTGGAGACTTAGTTTGGTGATTGTGGAATAAGAGCAGGTATATCAGGATAATTGGTTCACATTCCTTTCTGTATCTACTTCTGGCTATTCCAAATTATTTGGTTACTCTAGAAAAGGACTCCAGGGGAAAGTGAGTCTGCTTCCATGTAGAGTCTGTCGCCTAGCTTCTATTTTGCTTTTTATATAAAACCAGATGTATTCAGTACTAAGTGAAATTTATTTTCTTAGTTTTATGGAAGAGTTCTTTTTTTTCTTTTTCTACTAGTAGCATATAGTATCACTCTGTATTATCTTTGTTAAAGAAAAGGATTAAAAACTAAATGATAATGAAAATATACATAAACTCAAACTTGTTTTTATTTTGGACCTTTAAGTAGTCTGAATTTTGGTAATTTTAAAAGCAATTTTTCTAAAGAGCACAATTTTCAGTTGTTTGGGGTTCATGTAAAGTTAAAATCTGTAGCCAAATCACTGTGTTGGGGTCTTAATGTTGTCACAAATGTTCAATAATGTAAGTATTCAGGGAATGTTCTCTTGTTCCTACTTGATTAAAGGTATTTAACTTTTATTGTTCTCAACATTTGATCTTGAGAAAACCTTGTATTTATAAAATGTGTGTTATAATAAGACTTTTTTAAAAATTCAAACTGTAGTATTTTATTATAAAATGTTAGTGCCTAGAATCACTGTGAAGTATGTTCCAGAGTAACTTGTGATACATTTATTTTAAAGTCAGGTTGTCACTGTTCCAATGTATGTTCCTTGTATGTTAAAAAAGGCAACTGTTTTTGTTCTTCTAAAATTTCACAAATAATGATAACACTTAATGGTTTTAATTTTCAGTACTTATAAATTACATCTAAGTGTATATGTGTGTTTATATAGTAAACAGGTGTGACAGTATTATATGTTTTCAAACTATTGGCTTTGTCTCAAATCTTAAACAAATCTAAAACTTTCATTTTTATAATCAGTGAGTTAAAACATTTGTTTATAAAGTGCTAATTCATGTTGATAGTTCAAAAATATGAATACTCCTGCTTTACATTCTACAGAATCTGTAGCAGGTATATCCCAATGTACTCTTTGTCCTGGTTCCAGTTACTTCTTGTTTTGTTTTGTTTTGTTTTGTTTTGTTGTTGCTTTTTGTTTTTCGAGACAGGGTTTCTCTGTCTTTGCGCCTTCCCTAGAACTCACTGTAGCCCAGGCTGTCCTCGAACTCGCAGAGATCCTTCTGCCTCTGCCTCCTGAGTGCTGGGATTAAAGGCGTGTGCCACTACTGCCCAGCCAGTTACGTCTTAATGCACAATTTCTCAAAACCTCAGTGGCTTGTAATAATGACTATTATCTTGTACCGTATGGTTGGAGCTTTCGATGATTTGCCTTTATGATGTCTGGGTCCTCGGCTAAAGTGGCTCAAACATCTGGAGATGACTGGAGTTGTTTCTTGAGGCTTTTGTTCTTTATACTGCAAATGCTAATGTTCTATGTGGCTTTGTCACTTATGTACCTAGTGTCTGGGCTGGGGAACAGCAGCAGGGAATATTTTGGTATCATTTTCTCTATAAATGCTATCTTCAGAATAGTTAGATTTTTTTCTCTTCCTTAAAACTCCCCCAGAGCAACTATTTCAAAGGAAAACTTAACAAGTAGGATGTGCCAGTTCCCAAGGCAGAGCCCAGATACTAGTACAACTTGATATTTCTGTATTATGTTTGTCAAACATGGCTTAGAGCCTACCTACATTTAAGAAGAGGGATGGGGCTGAGCATGAAAGTGTAAGTCTTTAATCCCAACACTTGGGAGGCAGGCAGGCATGTCTCTGTTAATTCAAGGCCAGCCTGGTCTATGTAGTCACAGGTCAGACTATTTAGGGAGATCTAGTCTTAAAAAA
The DNA here is from genome assembly GCF_049852395.1 of Peromyscus maniculatus bairdii. NCBI lineage: Eukaryota > Metazoa > Chordata > Mammalia > Rodentia > Cricetidae > Peromyscus > Peromyscus maniculatus. Next base: position 608,719 of record NC_134858.1, read on the forward strand.
CCAAAACCAAGCCAAACAAACAAACAAGCAAACAAAATAGTGAGTGAGTGAGTGGGTGAGTGGGTGTTGTAGTCTTGCCTTTGATTGAAGAAATGTGAAATAATGTATGGCCACTTTTATTTCATTGCAATTTGCTCTGCCTTCAAATTTATATGTCTTTCCTGTTTAAAAAAAAAAAAAACTACAGCAGTGAGAGTAGCATCTGTTAATGCTGTAGGCATCGTCATTGAAAAGGAAAGAAGACAGTCAGGAGAAATGTTCAGTCTATATTCTCTAGTGAGTCTGAAATTAAACTGGGCATATGTTACTGTATTAGAGCCTCAGTCTGTTCTTGAGAAGTGTCTAGTTCTTTTCTCTATTTTTGGTGCTCTTAATTTAGTTAAGTTGGCCTTCCTTTTGCATAAGAAATTGTTCAAGAATTATACCTGGAGACTAAATAGAGTGACCATGTTGCCCTTCTGCCTCAAATCATCAACAGACAACATAAATCAAACCATAATTTTCAGGTAAGTAGAATCAGAATCAGAACAAAGTTTGGTGATCTCTGAGAGACAGGAACAAGTGAGACAACTCGTCTAAGTCCTGTCCTATCACTTTGAGTATGTCCACAAGGTGGGGGATCCAGGAAGAGCCTGTTGCATTATTCACCTTGAGTATGTCCACAAGGTGTGTGTGTGGGGACATCCAGGAAGAGCCTTTTGCATCATTCAACTTAAAGAATAACAGTTTTCAGTACAGAGATATCTAGACCACAGGTAGTTACTAAAGGAGAGTTTGCTAGACAGGGAGCCATATTTAGTGTATATATGAGGAGGCATTCTTTAGTTAAAGATTAACCTACTTGAGAGTTTACAGTAACATTGTTTATCTACCAGAATGTAAAAATGCATGATTGACTGAGATTAGGGGGACAGAATGTTATCACAGCGTGTGGAATAATAGTTGTAATAGTTTAGAATTATTGCTTCAAGTCTGAGTGCTGATCTAGTTTAGAGAAACAGACCTTAGAAGAGGCAAAGATATGAAACTGTTTCCAAGCAACTTAATTGCAGTGTAGAACAAAGCTCAAAAGTATAAAAAAAAAAAAAAAAAAAAAAACAGCCACACAAAGCACCAAAATGGCAACTGCTTGGATAGGTATGTTTTGTTTTTTTCTTTAGAAGATAAGTACTATTTAAGCAAAAATAATGAGGAATTTATAGCATCTAAAAGTAAAATCACAAATAGTGAAGATATGTAAAGGGAAGAAGTAGAAGTGTGTACTGCTGTAAGTTTGTTGCTCTATTCTTGAAGTGTTAATAACTTAAATATAGACTTTGGTAAGTTAAAAGTACATGAATACAGTTTCTAAAGAAGACCTTAAGATTAAGAGAATATAGTTGAAAAAGCCAATAAAGAAGATAAAAATACCAGGAGACTAGAAAAGCAAAGTACAAGTGAGACAAATAAAAAAACATTTTTTACCCTTCACACACCAATAATAACTTCCTCCTTTTGTGTAGCAAATTTCCACAAGACTAGCTGCTTACAGCAACACTCTTTTACCTGTTTTCATAGCGTCTGTGCCAGGATGTCAGGCACACTTAGTCAAGGTTGTGATCATTGCCAGACAGGACAGGCTCTTCATCTGGAAGCTGTACTGGTTAAAGATCTCCTTTCTCACCCACATGGTTGTTTGCTACATTCATATCCTTTCAACCAGGAAGGATAGCTTCATGTGTTTTCCATGTCGTTGGCCATCTTCTATGTATGGCATTAACAGATCTTCACTACATATGTTTACCAACATTGTCAATTACTTCTTCATAGTCAATTCAATATCAGAGGGATCTGTTAAAGATGACTACCATATAAGGTATTAAGGTAATCACATATGACTTGAACAAATTTTTATATACATCCTGTCACCACTATGTGTTATTGGTTAGAAGCAAGCCCCAAATCTTTCCTGCACCCAAAGCATCTGCACCCACTATGACCAACAAGTGTCAATCCGTGTGAGGCAAGAAAGAAATTCTGTTCAACATGACTCAGTAGCTGGCACTAGTTCAAACTTTGAGAGTCTGACACCAGGCAGTATATTTTAAGTATACTTAAGCACAACCATTTGGAAAAAGTTTCCCAATGGCAATTAATTGCATGTGTACAACAAAGGTTAGGACATGATTACATTGAAACTCTTGTGAAGTACAAGTGACATCTTCCATAAATATAGGCACAGAAAATATTGGTAAGGTTGGGAAGAAAAATCTACAAAAGTTAGTTGAGAGAGCAGGCAAATTTTTCTTGGCGAGAGGCATCAGTTAATATCTTAAAGCCAGTTTTAAAGCTGTGGTTAGTATTTCCATTGACGACTAAGAAGACAAATGTAATTTTAGGTGAGACCGGCTATTTCACTGGGACAATTGTTTGTAACCTGAGCATTTTCTTTCCATGGTTTCTCAGCTCTCTTGTAAGTGGGAAAGACAAGAATACTTTATTTTCATGCTCAATTCTACACATTCAGGGACAATAAAAATTAGAGGTGTTGTTTTTAGTCTATTCATTAAAAATAATGATTACAGATCAAATATATACTTTCAACATGTTAGAATTTGTGTGTTAGACAATTCTGAACAGAGGACTGAAGGCTTTTTTATCCTATAACCTAAGAAATTATAGCAAGATTTTTTTTCTCTTTTTTTTTGTTCATGGTGAGACAACTAATATGAAATTTTCATTTGTGTGAGATCATGATTACAGTTTGGCACTCTGTTTTTGCTACATTTCTAGACATACTTCTGCATCCTTGCTGTCTCTTGCCATGAGCTTCATTTGTTTCTAAAATTCACAGAATCTCTTGCATACTCTTTCTTGGTTTGCTTTATTCACTATACATTCAATTCACTTTTGCATTTGATGTTCATTGGCTTCTTTGCCACTGTCACATACAGAAAGTGATATGCTATATTCAATCTTATCCCCACAATTTTATTTAGAAGATTTTGACTTGATATCAGTGTCAAGTTGGTAACATCTATTATAGATTGATCTTGAGAAGTTTGCTGTCTTTACTATCTGCCAGCAAAATCTCTTGTTAATCCTGTCTCATATATGCCTAATTGGAACAGTGCTTAGGAAATTAACCTCGAAGGCTCATGGTGGTTAGCGTTGTCAACTTGACAGGATCTGGAATCACCTAAGAGACAATCCTTCAAGGCACATCTGTGAGGAATTCTCCAGCCTCTGGGGATTACATTGACTAAATCAATTGAGGAAGACATACACTAACAGTCAGTGGCACCATTCCCTATGCTAAGGGCTTAGACTGTATGAAAAGAACACTAGCTAAGCACAAGCATTCATTGCTTTCTGTTTCTTGACTAAGAATGCAATGTTACCAACTTCCTCAAGCTTCTTGTGCTGGCCAGTCTTATGTCAACTTGACACATGAACTAGAATTATCTGAAAGGAGGGAACCTTGATTGAAAAAAAAATGCTTTCATAAGATCCTGCTGTAATTTGTTATTAAGAATTATTACATTAATTATCCTGCTATAATTTGTTATTAAGAATTATTATTGCCGGGTGGTGGCGGCGGCGGCGGCGGCGGCGGCGGCGGCGGCGGCGGCGGCGGTGGCGGCGGCGGCGGCGGCGCACGCCTTTAATCCCAGCACTCGGGAGGCAGAGCCAGGTGGATCATTGTGAGTTCGAGGCCAGCCTGGACTACCGAGTGAGTTCCAGGAAAGGCGCAAAGCTACACAGAGAAACCCTGTCTCGAAAAAAAACAAAAAAAAAAAAAGAATTATTATTGATGAGGAAGGGCCTAGCTCATTGTGGGTGGTTTCATCCTTGGACTGGTGGTCCTGGGTTCCATAATACATCAGGCTGAAGGATCCATGGAAATTAAGCCAGTAAGCAGATCCCCTCCATGGCCCCTACATCAGCTCCTGCCTCCAGGATCCTGTGCTCTTTGAGTTCCTGTCCTGACTTCCTTCAGTGATGAACAGTGATACAGAAGTGTAAGCTAAATAAACCCTTTCCTCCCCAACTTGCTTGCTGTGGGATGTATTTCTGTATGTAGTGAATATGTGTTGCTCTGATTGGTTGGTAAATAAAGCTGCATTGGCCTCTGGCAAAGCAGCTTAGAGGCAGGTGGGAAATCCAAGCACATACATGGAGAGAAGAAAGGAGAAAGAGACACCAGCCTGCCGCCAAAGGATCAAGATGCCTGCAGACCGGTAACACCGTGACCACATGGCAACATATAGATTAATGGAAATGAGTTAAGTTATAAGAGGTAGCTAGCAAGAAGCCAGCCATAGGCCATGCAATTGGTAATTAATAGTAAGGCTCTGAATGATTATTTTATAAGCAACTGAGAAAATGCGGGACCGGAGAAACCTTCTGGCTAAACTTGCCAGAACTATCATGTTTTGTCATGTTAGCAATAGAAACCCTAAATAAGACACTCCTGCTACCTTGACTTCCCATCAAGATGGGCTTGAAGAGCCTAGGAATATGAAAACTTGTGTGCCCATAGCCTATATACATATTCTAGGAAAGTTGGAGCTGGCAGCTCCTGTGGACAAAGGTTAATCTTTAACAGTGGCTTCTGTGTAACCTTCTGCCCTACATTCCTTTCAACTGTGGGAGAAAGCAGCTATGTCAAGATAGCCATAGGCTTTTGCAAACATCTTGAACTAACACCTTGAAATCAAAAGTGTAAATCTTGGAGTGAACTGTCACTCAAGGCCTAACCTCAAAATTGAAAAAGTTTCTTTGGGTTACTACCTGGCATATGGTTTTTGCTGCAAGAAGAGGCTTGTTGCCTCTTTTCAGTGTCAGAATCCCAACTTTGTCTGTGGCTAGAAGTTTTGAAACCCCACGGGGTTTGGAAAAGTATGCTTCTGGTTAATAAACTTTGGTGGTCTGGTCCCCATTATTTGTGCAACCCCAACAGGCTTTGTATCTTTCTTGGGGTTTCTATTGCTGTGATGAAACACCATGACCCTAAAGCAAGTTGGGGAGGAAAGGGTTTAGTTGGCTTACACTTCAACATTTCTTTCCTCACTGAAGGAAGTCAGGCCAGAAACTTTTTGCATGAATCCTAATTGGTCTTATAATAAAAACCCAGAGTCAGATATCAGGGTGAAAGCTGAAGGATCAGAGAAGCAGAGCAAGCCTCAGCCACCACCTCTTACCTCACCAGCTCCTTATCCTTAGCCTGCCAGAGCCAGTTCCTGTCTCTTCCCTTCTTATATTCCTTTCTCTGTCCAGCAATATCACTTCCTGTCTCAACCTTCCTAGTGCTGGGATTAAAGGTGTATGCCACCACCGACTGGCTCAGTTTCCATTTTAGACTGAACTAATCTCATGTAGCCCGGTGTGGCCTTGAACTCACAGAAATCCAGCTGAATCTCTGTTTCTGCCTCCAAGAGTGCTGAGATTAAAGTTGTGTGCCACCACTGCCTGGCATCTATGGCTAACTCTGACTAGCTCTGTCCTCCGTCCGATCTTCAGGCAAGCTTTATTTCCTAGATCAAAAACAATATATCACCACAGGAATTCAAACATGGCAGGAACCTGGAGGCAGGAACTCATGCAGAGGCCAAGGATGGGTGCTGCTTAGAGTCTTGCTTTCTATGACTTGCTCAGCCAACCTTTTAGAACCCAGGACCAACAGCCCAGAAATGTCACCACCCACCATGGGCTGGGCTTTCCCCCATTGATCACTAGTTGGAAAAAAAAAAAAAAAACCATGCCTTACAGCTGGAGGCAATTTCCTCAACTGACAAACTTGGGTCAAGTTGACACAGAAAACCAGCCAGTGCACTGGGTTTGTTTGCATTTGGTCTAGTTGTTGGCTGAAAGGGTCCAGTGTAGCCCCCCCCCCCCAAAAAAAAAAAAACCCAGGCTGATGCTAGGACAGGTTGCTCTCGAAAACTGACAGTAGGAGCCCTATTGCCGAGGGACAATCAACAGATCATTGAATGTGGAGAGGTTGAGCTGGTGCCTGCATGGAGCTCTCGCCCCTATGTTCTAATCTCTTTGGCAAAAGAATGTACTCTGAAGGCTACAGAAAGAGAAACCTGGATACCAACCCAACCATGAAACCTTCAACCTATAATTTGTCCTTCCTGCAAGAAGGTCTAGGGCAATGATGGCTCAGAACTTGTGGGCGTGGCCAACCAATACTTGGTTTAATTTGATACATGCACCACAAGAGGGCGCCCTTGTCCTACACTGCCTTGATGGCCAGGAACTGGAGACTGGAAAGCACAGGGATCTAGGGTAGGACCAAGCATGACTGGCATACATACATACACACACACACACACACACACACACACACACATACAGATATCAATGAAATGATTCCTAATGATACTCTGCTATATTCATGGGTCAGTGCCTTGTCCAGTTGTCATCAGAGAGGCTTCTTCAACAGCAGAGAAAAGTAGGTGCAGAGACCCACAGGCATTGTGTAGAGAGTCTAAATTGGAGGTTTCCATGTTCCTCCCTGGAGGAACCCCACAGAAAAGAGGGATGAAAGATTGTAGGAGTCAGAGGGGAGGGAGAACATGGCCCACTGAATCAACTATGTGGGACTTATGGGCTCACAGAGACTGAGGCAGACTTTAGGGTATGCATGGGTTTACAGTAGGTCCTCTGTGCATGTTATGACTGTTAGCTTGGTGTTTTTGTGGGACTGCTAACAGTGAGAAAAGATGTATCACTGACTCTTCCTTCTATTGGGTTGCCTTTTCCAGCCTTGATACGAGGGCTTTGGTCTTGTCTTTTTTTTTTTTTTTTTTTTTTTTTTTTTTTTTTTTTTTTTTTTTTTTGGTTTTTCAAGACAGGGTTTCTCTGTGTAGCCTTGCGCCTTTCCTGGGACTCACTTGGTAGTCCAGGCTGGCCTCGAACTCACAGAGATCCACCTGCCTCTGCCTCCCGAGTGCTGGGATTAAAAGCGTGCGCCACCACCGCCCGGCGGTCTTGTCTTATTGTATCTTGTTTTGACCTGTTTAGTTATTGTCTCTTTAGAGGCTTGCTCCTTTCTGAAGGGAAACAGAGGGGGGAAAAATCTAAGGAAAGGTGAGGTGGGAAGGGCTGTCAGGAGTGGAGGGAGGGGAAAGTAGTCAGGATGTATCATATAAGAGAATATTTTCAATAAAAATAATTTTTAAAAATGTTGGACTGTTCCGTCAAGTTGTGAGCTAAAATAAACCTCTTGTTTTTTTTTTTTTTTTCTTTATTTGTTTTCAGGATATTTTATGACAGCAGGAAAAGGAACTAAGACAATAGTCCTCGGGAGCTTGTGCAGTCTTTGCTCTAATAAAATAAGGACTAGCATAAATGTTGCAAATTGATCAAACAACAAATGAAAAAACAACACTACTAGAAGTACCAATACCATGTTTGTCTTTCTGGGTCTGGGTAACCTCTCTCAGGATGATTTTTTTCTACTTACAGCCATTTTTCTAACAGCCTAGTAATACTCCCTTGTATAAAAGTACCACATTTTCTTTATTCATTCTTCAGTTGGGAAGCTTTACAGTTTCATGAGGTCCCATTTATTAATTGTTAATCTTAGTGTCTGCACTATTGGTGTTCTGTTTAGAAAGTTGTCTCCTGTGCCAATGTGTTCAAGGCTATTCCCTACTTTCTCTTCTATCACGTTCAATGTATCTGGTTTTATAGTAAGGTCTTTGATCCACTTAGTCTTTGTGCAGGGGAATAGATATGAATCTTTTAGCATTTTTCTACATGAAGACATCTTGATAGACCAGCACCATTTGTTGAAGATGCTTGTTTTTTTTTTTTTCCATTTCCATGTATACTTCTGGCTATTTTCTCATAAATGAGGTATCCATAGGTGTGTGGATTTACATCTCATTCTTTGATTCAATTCCAATAATCAACATATCTATTTTTATGCCAATACCATGTGGTTTTTATTACTATAGCTCTGCAGTAGAGCTTGAAATCAGGGAAGGTAATACCTCCAGAAGTTCTTTTGTCATATGGGATTGTCTCAGCTATCCTGGGTTTTTTGTTTTTTCATATGAATTTTAGTACTATTCTTTCAAGGTTTCTAAAGAATTGGGTTGGGATTTTAATAGGGATTGCATTGAATCTGCTTTTAATAAGATGGCCATTTTTACCATATTAATCCTACCAATCCATGAGCATGGGAGATCTTTCCATCTTCTAATATTTTCTTCAGTTTCATTCTTCAGTCTTAAAAATCTTGTCATACAGTTCTTCCCTTTCATCAGTTATGTCATGTTATGATTATTATATGATATATTATTTGTGACTATTGTGAAAGGTATTTCTCTTGTTTCTTTCTTCGCCCATTTATCATTTTTATATTTTCATATTCTTTTGAGTTAATCTTGTAACCAGCCATTTTGCTGAAGGTGTTTATCAACTGTAGGAGTTTCCTAGTAGAATTTTTGGTATTGCTTATGTATACTACCATATAAACTGCAAATAATGATACTTTGGTTTCTTTTTTTCTAATTTATATCCCCTGGATTTTCTATTGTTGTCTTACTGCTCTAACTAGAACTTCAAGTACTATGTTGAATAAATATGGAGAGAGTGGACAGCCTTGTCTTTCTCCTGATATAAGTACAATTGTTTTCAGTTTCTCTCCATTTAATTTGATGTTAGCTATAGGATTGTTGTAAATTGCCTTTATTATGCTTAGGTATGTCCCTTGTATCTTTGATCTCTTTGAAGACTTTTATCATGTAATGGTATTGGATTTTGTCAAAGGCTTTTTTAACATCTAATGAGATGATCATGTGATTTTTTTTTCTTTCAGTTTGTTTATATGGTGGATTATACTGATAGATTCTCATATGATGAAGCAACCCTGCATCTCTGGGATGGAGTCTACTTCATTGAGTACTTTTGCATCAATGTTCATGAGATTTGGTACAGATTGATCTGTAATTATCTTTCTTGTTGAGTCTTCATGTGGTTTGGTGTCAGGGTGACTGTGGCCTCAGAAAAAGAATTTGACAATGTTACTTCATGTTTCTATTTTGTAGCATAATTTGAGTAGTATTAGCATTAGTTCTTCTTTGAAAGTTGTAGAATTGTAAAATTCTGCACTAAAATTTTGTGGCCCTGGACTTTTTTTTTTTTTTGTTTGGGAGACTTTTAGTGACTGCTTCTTTTCATAAGGGGTGATAGGTCTTATCTAAATTGTTTATCTGATCTTGATTTAACTTTGGTAAGTGGTATCTATCAAGAAAATTGTGCATTTCTTTTAGGTTTTCTAATTTTGTGGAATAGATTTTTGATGTATGACCTTGTCATTCTTTGTATTCTTTCCTCAGTGTCTATTGCTATATTCCCCTTTTTGATTCTGATTTTGTTAATTGGAATATTCTCTCTGTGTTTTTTAATTAGTTTGGATAAGGTTTTGCCTATCTTGTTGATTTTCTCAAAGAACCAACTTTGCTTCACTGATTATTTGTATTGTTCTCTTTTATTGATTTCAGATTATTTCCTGCCCATCTACTCCTCTTTGGTGTGTCTGCTTTTTATTCTAGAAATTTCAGGTGTATTGTTAAGTTACTATTATGCGATCTCTCTGATTTCTTTATCATGGTAATTAATGCTATAAACTTTCCTTTTGGAAACTTTAATTGTGTCCCATAAGTTTAGGTATGTTGTGTATTCATTTTCATTGAATTCTAAGAAACCTTTAATTTCTGTCTTTATTTCTACCTTGACTCAGTAGTCATTCAGTAGAGAGCTGTTCAATTTCCATGAGTTTGTAGGCTTTGTGTTGTTTCTGTTGATGCTGAAATACAATTTTAATCTGTGGTTGTCTGGTAGGATAGAGGGGTTATTTCAATTTTATTCTATCTATTTAAACTCTCTTTGTGACTGAGTAGATGTTCAATTTTGGAGAAAGGTCCCTGAGCTGCTGAGAAGATATATTCTTTTCTGTTGGAGTGAAATGTTCTGTAGCTATTGGTTATGCCCATTTGAGTTATAATGTCTCGACTCTAGTATTTCTCTGTTTAGATTTGTCTGAATGACCTGTCCATTGCTGAGAGTTGGGTATTTAAATCTCTCAGTATTAAAGTATGGGGTTCAATGTATGATTTAAGTTTTAGTAATGTTTCTTTTACAAATATGGGTGCCATTGCATTTTAGGGCAGAGATGTTCAGAATTGAGATCTCATCTTGGTGGATTTTTCCTTTGATGAGTATGAAGGGTCCTTTCCCATCTCTCTTGATTAATTTTAGTTTTAAGTCTCATTTACTAGATATTAGAATGCTACACCACTTGCTTCTTGGGCCCATTTGTTTGTAAAATCTTTACTCCCACTCGGAGGTAATGTCTCTTTATTGTTGAGGTATGTTTCCTTTATGCAGCAGAAGGATGGATCCTGTTTGAATCCATTGTATTCCTGTGTCTTTTCATTGGGAAACTGAGTGCACTGATATTGAAAGAAATTAATGACCAATGATTGTTAATCCCTGTTATTTTATTGTTGTTGGTAGTGTGTTTGTGTGTGTGTGTGTGTGTGTGTGTGTGTTCATTCTTTAGGTTATGCTGGTTTGAGATTGTTTATTTCCTGTGTTTTTGTGGGTGTAGTTAATTTCCTTGGATTGGAGTTTTTCTTCCAGTACATTTGGGCTGGATTTGTGGATAGATATTGTTTAACTTTGGCTTCATCGTGGAATGTCTTGTTTTCTCCATGTAGGGTGACTAGAAGTTTTGTTGAGTATAGTAGTCTGCTCTGGCATTTGTGGTCTCTTAGAGTCTGTCTACAGGACATCTGTCCAGGCCCTCTGTCTTTTAGAGTCTTCATTGAGATGTCAGCTGATAATAGAAATAAAATAAAATAAAATAATTAAAAAAATGTTCAACACAACATTTGGATATTGGTTGATGTCATAATACTATTTGTTATCTGGATAGGTTGAAGCCAGTGACTTTATCCCTTGTAAATTTCTGTTAAAGATTTCTGTACAGTATTCCATTCCTTCCCCATGTGATGCTTCCTGTGCAGCTCAATAAATAGAGCAGAAAAAGAAAAAAAAAAGAGAGATGTCAGGTGTAATTCTAATAGGTCTATCTTTATATGTTAGTTGGCTTTTTTCCCCTTGCATCTTTTATTATTCTTTCTTTGTATGTTTAATGTATTGATTATTATGTGGCAAGGAAGATTTTCTTTTTCTGGTCCAGTCTATTTGATGTTCTGTAAACTTGTACTTTTATAGGCATCTCCTTCTTTAGGTTAAGAATATTTTCTTCTGTAGTTTTGTTGAAAATATTTTCTGGGCCTTTGAGCTGGGATTCTTCTCCTTCTTCTATTCTTGTTATTGTAAGTTTTGATCTTTTCATGGTATCCCAGATTTCCAGGATGTTTTATGTCAGGAACTTTTTAGATTTAACATTTTCTTTGATCAATGTATCAATTTATTCTATCATATCTTCTACACATTCTTTATTCCATTTCCTCTATTCTATTGGTTATGCTGTGTTTATTGTTTCTGTCCACGTACGTATGGTTGTTGTTGTTTATCTTCTCTAGAGTTCCCTCAGTTTATGTTTTCTTCTATTTCCATTTTCGTGTTTTGGAAAGCTTTATTCATTTCCTTCATCCGTTTTTTTTTTTTTCCTTCTTCTTCTTCTTGGCCCTCTTTAAGTGATTTATTCATTTCCTCCAATTGTTCCAATTGTTTGTATTTCCAGAATTCTTTAAAGGATTTATTTATTTCCTTTTTAAGGACCCCATAGTCTTCATAAAGTTGGTTTTTATAGTCATTTTCTTGGGCTACCACTGTATTGAAATATTCCAGTGTTGCTGTGGTGAGATAGCTAGGTTCTGGAGGTGCCATATTGCCCTGGCTGTTGTTGATTGTGTTCTTGCATTAGTGACTAGGCATCTGTGTTTCGGAATGAATGTACGTCTAGAAGCTTATTTTTGAGTTTGTTTTTGTTAGCTGGGTATTTTGTTCCTTGGTTTCTATTTTTGTGTTATATATGTGTGGTGGCCTCTGGTCCATTGAGGAGTCTCCATCAGAGTTGAGGGCTGGACTTCTGGCAGTTAGTGTGGCTTTTGGTCTAGCAGATGATCTCTATTCTTATGGTTAGTGTGGCCTGCACTTGAGCAATTCGTACCCTCCCAGTATATGGGGGTGGGGGGGTGGGCATGGCCGCTGTGGTGGGTGGTGGTGGCAGTGGTGGCAGTATCTTGGGTCTTTTGGCTCCGAACCAAAGGCCTGGAAGGGTTCAGATGGCATGTGGGGCTCTTACCTGTTCTGGCTGTCCTGGTCTGCACCTATTGCAGGGGATATGCCCCCTAGCTGGGGTTAGGGGCACAGGGGTGAAGGCTTGGAAAGGGGTGTCTGAGGATGAGTCTTTGGCTCCAAACCAAGGGGGTGGGAGGGCTCACACTGCAGGTGGGGCACTTACCTCTTCTGGCTGGTATGTCATGCACCTGAGCAGCAGGTGTCCATTGGTGTTTCCTAGCTATAGAATCATCTGGGATTTATTGGTATAAAGTATGCAGCACCAGAAGTTTTTTACATATTGAATGCCTTTAATCATTTATTTTTCAAATAGGCAATTTCCACTAAGACATGTTTTGATGAGAAATGGTAAAATATGCCCATTTTATATTAGTCACCTTCAGTGTTCTGAGTGTTAATGTGATCATCATTTACAAAACAATCATATTTTATTATAATCATGATTACTACTGCAGCTTGATGTCAGATTCTAGTTGTTAGATATTGTGTATAGATCAACAAATGAGTTAAATTTTTTTAGTGTGCAATCAAGTAATTAATAAATGCTATATTTGCTTTCTGTTCTGGGAGACCTACTTCCATATGGTCATTATTTGCTAACATTCCAGACTATCATGGTAAGTGGAGTTTTGCCTAGCAGAAAGTCTTAGATTAAGAATTTGAGGATGCAAGACCCAGTTATACCACTCTTGGGCATAACCCAAGGAATGCTCAATCTTACCACAAGGACACATGCTCAACTGTGTTCATATCAGCATTATTTGTAATAGCTAGAACCAGGAAAAAACCTAGATGCTCCTCAACTGAAGAATGGATAAAGAAAATATGGTACATATACACAATGGTGTACTACTCAGCAGTAAAAAACAATGATATTATGAAATTTGCAGGCAAATGGATGGAACTAGAAAATATCATCTTGAGTGAGGTAAACCAGATCAGAAGGACAAACATAGTATGTACTCACTCATAAGTGGATACTAAATGGGAGGGAAGGGATGACCAGACTGCAACCCACAATGCCAGAGAGGCTAGCCAACAGGGAAAGACCCTAGGAGAGACACATGGATGACCCTGCGAAGGAGAAGTGGATGAGATCTACATGAGTGGACTGGGTGTGGGGGTATGGCAGAGGGTGAGGAGTGGGGGATGAGAACATAGGGAAATGGGAGGGTCAAGCTGGAACAGGGACAGAGTGGGAGGTCAGGGAGGAAGATACCATGATAGGTGAGGACATCATGGGAATAGGAGGAGGCAGGGTGCTGGGGAGGCTCTCAGGAATCCACAAAGTTGACCCCACCTTGGTCTGCTGGCAGTGGTCCAGAGGCAACCTGGACCTTTCTACTCTAGTGACCACCCTAGCAAATAAACTAGCTGTCATCATAGAGCCTTTGTCCAGTGACTGATGGAGGCAGATACAGAGATCCATGACCAGGCACCAGGCTGAGCTCTGGGAATCCAATTGATGAGAGAGAGGAGAGATACTGCAGGCGAGGGACATCGAGATCATTATGGGAGGACATGCAGAGATGACCAACCACACTAGTGGAAACCCATGAACTGTGGACTGGTGGCTGTGGAGCCCCCATGGGACTGGACTAGGCCCTCTGGATATGGAAGATGGTTGTTTGGCTCGAACTGCTTGGGGGGCTGTGGTGGTAATCTAATTATACTGAAATGTGATTTTGTTTGTATGTTAATAAATAAAGTTGCCCGGGGGTCAGAGCTATTAGAGCCATAGCAAGAGTGTGGCGGTGGTGGCACACGCCTTTAATCCCAGAAAGCCAGCCTTTAATCCCAGGGAGTGGTAGTAGAAAGCAAAAAGATATATAAGGCATGAGGACCAGAAACTAGAAGCATTTGGCTGGTTAAGCTTTCAGGCTTTGGAGCAACACAGTTCAGCTGAGAGCTATTGGGATGAGGACACAGAAGCTTCCAGTCTGAGGAAACAGGACCAGCTGAGGAACTGGTGAGGTGAGATAGCTGTGGCTTGTTCTGTCTCTTTAAATAGACTAACAGACAGGAAATAGGTCGGGAAGCTGGGACACCGCAGGCAGAAGGGTGAGATTTCAGCTCTGAGCTCTGACCTCTCGGCTTTCTCTTTTGCATTGTTTCTGTGTTTCTTATTTAATAAGATGGTTGGTTACATCTATAGGGGACATCCAGGCAGAGGGATCGGAATCTGTCCCTGGTCTATGGGCAGGCTTCTGGAATTCAGTGCCTGTAGTGTGACACCTTGCACAGCCTTGGTTCAGTGGGAAGGGGCTTGGACCTGCCTAGGCTCAGTGTGCTGTGCTCTGCTGACTCCCCATGGGAGACCTTGATTTGGGGGATGTGGCGATACGGGGTAGCTTGGGAAAGAGGGCTGGGAGATGGGAGGAGGGAGGTGGGGGTTTGTGGATAGTATGTGGAGTGAGTAGAAAAATTCTTAACAGAGAAAAATAAGTATTTGAGGATGAACTGCTCTATGCATCACCTTTACTTTGCATCCTGGGAGTCATTATCATAGAGAAGTGGCATTTGTATATTAGCATTTATTTGTTTGGTTTTTAGATAGTCATGTAGCCTAGACTAGCCTTATACTCATTCTGTAACCGGGGATGACCTTGAATTTCAGATCCTCCTACCTCTACCTCCTGAGTGCTTAGATCACCGGTATATGCCACCAAGCCCTATTGTATGTGGAACTGGGGATCAAACTCATGCTTTCATGCATAAAAGACAAGCGTTATGACTGAGCTTGGCCAGTTTTTAAAACATCTAATAGAATGTCCTGCTTTCTTGAATTTATCACATTTATCATCTGCTTTGCTTTTGTGTGTAGCTCAAAAAAATGAAGAGCAAAGCATCATTGTGTTAATTATTAGATTACTGAGACTACATGAGGTGTTCATGGCACTCAAAGAATATTAATCTTCCAGTATGTAGGAAATACCCTGCTCACTTTTAAGATTTTATTTAAATCTTTCAAGGCATCTGTTAACTTTCATCTAAATGAAATTAAAGTAGGCCTTCTACAAGTCAATAACCAACAAATCTGAATGCTCATGGTAGCATATTATGTGCTATTAAAGGACAAATAATTACAAAGCATATATTATAGCTTAATATCTTTGCAGTCTAAAGAACTTCCACAAGTAAGACATTATCCTTGAGCTTTCACACATTTACATACCAAGTATACTTGGATTTATGCTGTGTCTGAGCTCAAAAGGAGGCAAACATATTAAGTATAAAATATAGGCATGCGAGCCGGGCGGTGGTGGCGCACGCCTTTAATCCCAGCACTCGGGAGGCAGAGGCAGGCGGATCTCTGTGAGTTCGAGGCCAGCCTGGGCTACCAATTGAGTTCCAGGAAAAAGGCACAAAGCTACACAGAGAAACCCTGTCTCGAAAAACCAAAATATATATATATATATATATATATATATATATATATATATATATATATATAGGCATGCTTTCATGAGTGAACATTAAAATTATGGTAAGGAATAGAGTTATTTATCAGCATACAAGAAGATATAAATGCATATTTATATTTTATCTACCATATACACTTAAATGTTGTCCTTTTGTAACCAAAATTCTGTCTTTTAACAAAGAAGCTGTCTTAGGTAATTTTTTGTTGCTGCGTTAAAAACTATGAAAAAAACAACTTAAGAAAGGAAGAGTATATTTTGGTTCACAATTCAGTCCATCATGGTAGAGAAGTCACAGCAATAGGAGTCCGAGGCAGATTGCTTGACACATTGCATCTACAGTGAAGAAGCAGAGAACCACGAATGCCTGTGCTAGCTAGTTTTTCCATTTCTTAATGCCCAGTCTCAGCCTACTTTTAGGATAGGTCTTACCTCCTTATGATGGTTTGAATAGGAATGGCCCCCACTGACTCATATATTTGAATACTTGGTCAATAGGGAGTGGCACTATTAGAAGGTATGGCCTTGTTGGAATAGGTGTGGCTTTGTTGGAGGAAATGGGCTTTGAGGTCTCAAAAGCTCAAGCAAGTTCTTTTCATGATGCCTGTGAATCAAGATATAGAACTCTCAGCTCCTTTTCCAGCACCTTGCCTGTCTGCATGTCATCTCTAATGGACTAAACATCTGAACTTTAAGCCAACCCCAATTAAATGTCCTTTATAAGAGTTGCTGTGGTTGTGGTGTCTCTTCATAGCAATAGAAACCCTAAGATATTCTTCAATATGGAATTGGCATAATCTCACATGGTCTAAGAATCCCTCACATATGTGTCTGAAGTCCTATCTCTTAGGTGATCCTAGATGCTGTCAAGTTGACAATGAATACTTAATACCTGCTATAGGAGCCTAGCTCAGAAGAACATTCATAGATCTTAACAGAATCCAGAATCACACACTGTCAGCCTTTAACCCTCAACCTGAAGAGAACTGTATTGTTCAGGATCCTCTCATTTGGACACAAAAGTGATCACAGCCTTTTATTCTTATATAGGTTCCTAGTTAGTAAGTATTCATGTTCTAGCAAACTTCAAAGCTATAATCCAGAAGGACTGTAATCTAGATGTAATTACTGTAATGAGTTCCTTTAATAAATACTTTTTGAGTCCACAATAAATCTGTTATGTTTAATTTTATGTTATTGTTAAAAACAAACTTCAGAGAGTTTCCCATATTCATTTATTTTTAACAAAGCTGAATTGCCAGGATTTTAAGTTTATATACTCTACTTCAAGCTATTTGATATGAGACTGTTGAATCTTGATCTAGTTAGAAATAAATAGTGTGTACTTATAATTTATTCTATTTTTACATTTCTTGGTTAGTTATCAACCTTTTTAGCCTTTTAACTTTCACATTAAACAAATGTCTACACAAAGCCATAACAAAATCTATTGTCTTTCAAAGCTAAAAATAGACAATAAAAGGCTTAATTAGTCATTCATTTCTAATGACTAATTCATGTACATTTCTATGCCATCCTAGCAAGACTGAATAATAAATGAGAGTTTTATCTGACTTCAGACATCCCTGTACTTCAACTGTATCATGTCAGTCAAGGCAGGATGAGATCAGTTTTTTTCATGTCCCTCACCTTAGGCCACCCCTTGCTATTTGCTATTCTCTCTCTCTCTCTCTCTCTCTCTCTCTCTCTCTCTCTCTCTCTCTCTCTCTCTCTCTCTCTCTCTCTCCCTCTCCCTCTCCCTCCCCCTCCCCCCTCTCCTCCCCCCTTCCTCCCTCTCTCCCTCTCTTTCTCTTTCTCTCTCTGTCTCAGTCTCTCTGAGAGAGAGAGAGAGAGAGAGAGAGAGAGAGAGAGAGAGAGAGAGAGAGAGAGAGAGAGAGAGTTTTGAGACAGAGTTTCTCTGTGTAACAGCTGTGACTGTCCTGGAGCTTGTTTTGTAGAGTAGGCTCACTTCAAACTCATAGAGATTTGCTTACCTCTGCCTCCCAAGTGCTGAGATTAAAGGCATTCACCACCGCCCCCCTGGACTTTCTATTCTTTTTGAGGGGAAGGTATTCTTTCTCTATAGCAGCTCTAACTCCATAATGTCAATTCTTTTACCCTTTAGTTGCACAGTCATCCTTGTCAGCAGAGTTGCTGTTCTCCTTGGTTCAAAGGTAAGTTCTGATATATTGCCATGTGTCTAGTGGGCAGTCTTAAGAGCCTGGGACCAGGCAATGTTACCTACTCACAATGTGAAACTAAAGACAGAAGTTCAAAGGGTGATGATTTTGGTCAACACACATTAAACCATGGTAGACCATCTGATTGGTGTATTAATTTAAGAAGGCTAGACAAAGATGGATGATCTAAGAATTGATAGGCAGGGTAGAGACGGAGCCAGATTTGCTTATTGGAGATGTGTTGTAGGTTCATAGAGAATTAAAGATGAAAAATGGTCATAAATGAGTACCAAACTTCAGGTGAATGAAAAGAACATAAGTAGAAAGAAAATAGTTTCAGATATTTTGGATTTTAAGATCTCTAAAATAGTCAGGTAAATGGTTTCAATAGCTAATGGGACATCAGGAGGGTAGCAATGAACCACATGTTCTTGAGTTCAAACTCACTGAGGTCAGAGCCTGCATGAGATCAGCCAAGGAGATTCTGATAATGTAAAAAAAAAAAAAAAAAAAAAAAAAAATGGATGAAGGACAAAGACATAAAGGATGCTACAAGAAAGAAAAGGGAGATTATATTGTTATGAATGCCGCCAAGCATGGTAAATATTTTACTTTTTAAAGATTTACTGTGTGTGTGTGTGTGTGTGTGTGTGTGTGTGTGTGTGTGTGTATTTATTTGTCTATGTCTGTGTGTCTGTGTGTTTGAGTTCAGGTACCCACAGAGGGCAGAAGAGGGCATTAGATCCTCTGGATATATATATATATATATATATATATATATATATATATATATATATATATATATATAGTCAGAGGGGATTATGGGCAATTCCACTCTGTCCTGGGAATTGTACTCTGGTTTTTTGCAAGAGTAGGATGCTTTCTTAACTGCTGAACCACTTGCCGAAGCCCCATTATAAATGGTTTAGAACAGTGGTATTTGAATTATGTAAGAATAAGTGAAAGCCAAAAAGAATACTTGTTTTATTTGCCAGCAGTGATCTTAGAGAGAATGTTTCGGTGAAGGTCACTTAGGAGTTCAACTGTGAAGAAAAGCCGTCGGGGGGCGGGGGGGTAGTAAGTGGGGAAGATCAGCAGGTCATGTATTATCTATATTAACAAATGATAAAATAAGGTTTGAGAGGTAACTCTCCCTCTGCCTGAAGGTGGCAATTGGCTAGGTAACAGTGCAAAAGTAAGGCTATTTATTCAAAGAATCACCCAGTGTAGGGGACATATTTTAAGCAGACACCATATGTCTTTATATGTTGATCCAGTGGCTAAAGTACATGACAGAAATGGCAATGTAGGTAAGGAAGAGTGGTTGTCCTTCTTGGGCAGAATCTACTTAAGGTGGACAGGAACATTTCATTTTAAGCCTCACTTGGTGTTTTGGGCTGGATGTGAATATTCGGATCAATGACAGCTGTGTGCTCCTACTGTGATTTCATTTGTGATAATACCAAGAATGATTAAAAAGTAAATTGCATTCCTACAGGTGACCAATTATTTAGCTGCAATACTCTATCACTTGGACAACATGCATGCAAAACCATATTCACTTGATTAAAGAAACAGATTTTATTTGGTGTTTTCTTTAGAGATGCAAGTGGCAATGCATGGGTTCTTGGCTTCAGAACATCCATTTTCACTAACAAAGATTGACTCATGCAAATATACCCTGATCTCTTGTGAAGATGAGCTTAACTACTAAGGAAACTGGTCCTTTTTTAACTCAGGCATTATGAACTTGGATCAGCAGTGTTTGCCCTCCTCATTGAGCACCTGAGCTCCAGAAATAGAAATAAGATGCTGTTCCTTGCATGGCTTGAAGACAGAGTTGAGTTGGAAAGATTTTAACAAGCATGAAGCCAGTCGAATGAGTGCCTTCAACTTTTAGCCAATGCCTCAATACCAAGCACAATAAAAGAAATTTACATGTACTTTCTAAAATGAGATGCTGTACTCTTTTCTGCATGGTCTGCATAAAAATTGCTGAAAGGTAGTCAACATTTACCCCTAGTCTGAGTAAGAGACAATAGAAATGTCAACAGGCATTCTGACACTTTATAAATGTTGAATAAACAAAGAAAAGAAAAAATGATGTAAAACTACAGAATGAGAATAATATCAGCAGAAAATAAAATATACAAACTGGAGAAAGATTGCCAGTGAAAGAAAAAGACGCTATACAACTGGGATGCTGTTAATGACAGATCAGCAGTAAAAGCCCACTGAGGGAAACTATTTCATTATGGTCAAGTTGGTGAAATTTCTAGCCTAGGTGGAGACCTAACATTCCAACTGGACTGACTCAATTGCCTGGCTTAGGAAGGCATGACCACCCCTAGGATGGTGGGTTCATTTTAAGTCATGCTAAAGAGATAAGTAGAATAATGATCAATAAGATAATGTACTTTTCCTTTCCAGGAATTCTGTCCCATAACCACCAGATTCCTGTCTGACTGCCTTTTTGAATTACCCAGAAAAGCATAGTACTTCCTTTTTCTTCTTTCCATCTCTGCTTTAAGCATCTTTTCCCTAACACTTTGGACTTCTTTACTCTTTCTCTAAAGCCCCTTTCCTGTCTTGTGATTGCATGCCTGCCATATGGCTAGCTGATCTCCATGCTGGATTAATTCAACCAGAATGTCTCCCCACCCCCACCCACTCCCTTCTCTAGTCTTTTCCTCTGGGCAGCTACTGAGTTTTATAGTTTGCCTACCCTGGGGCTTTTCTTTTAAATTCTTAAATTGTACTTGAGCTTTGATTTGAGTTATTTCTTAAGTTCTTTTATTAATAGGACTAAGAACCCCAAGAGGGAGACCCTGACTTCTCTGATATTATTTGAGATCCATGAAGGTACTCTCTAAAA
Organism: Peromyscus maniculatus bairdii; assembly: GCF_049852395.1. Classification (NCBI taxonomy): domain Eukaryota; kingdom Metazoa; phylum Chordata; class Mammalia; order Rodentia; family Cricetidae; genus Peromyscus; species Peromyscus maniculatus. The sequence continues at coordinate 629,469 of NC_134858.1, forward strand.
GTTTTAATAAGATAAAGACTCCTATAATTTTGTTAGGCAGTAGAAATAGTTGTGAATGTTTATAAAAAGGTTTTATATATCCCTCAATATTCACACCATGTGATGTATCTGATATGTACACACAAAAGCATATTAATGTATATATGTATTCATGCATGTAATACCTGTGTTTATTTGGCTTCATTTTATTTACTCTGTGACCTCGCTGACCACTTCTTTCCCTGACACCAAATGTCTCAGTTAAAAAAGGAAGAATATTAAGAGTATAATCCCTCAGCATCTATGGTAATTATGGAATTTTTGAAACATATATTATTGTGTATATATATATATACATATATATAATATATATTGTGTACAATAAGAAAACAACTATGCTATGATGCCATGGGAGAATATTTCTGTTGTCTTCAATTTTATTTATCTGTAAAAATAACAAATCATTATCGAAATGAATGATAAACAGCTCTGGTGGCGGTGCTGGTTACCGGTGAAAAGGTCATGGTTGTAAGGATTCTGTGCTTATTATGTCATCAGCCTGTGATGGTGTCCCAGCCTAAAAAGCATATGTACCCTCCCATGTGCTCTCTCTCTGTACTTTCCCTCCATGCAGTCTCTCTCTCTCTCTCTCTCTCTCTGTGTCTCTCTCTCTGTCTCTCTCTCCTTCTAATAAAGCTCAAAAAGGTAACCATGGCTTGTGATTCTTCTGCTACCACAGTATCTAGCACCAGTCACTAGTGCTGTATACCTGTGGTAGCCATGGCCAGCCACTAGCGCTACTGCTCTACCCCGTTAATGGTCATGACAGAATCTGGTTGCTTAGTAGCAGAGAGCTTTATTAGGAGGAAGGGGAGGAGGGATAAAAGGATCAGGCCTGGGGAGGAAAGAGGGAGAGGGGGTGGGGTCTGCATCTGACTTTTTTAATGCACAGATTGTGTGACCACGCATATACGTGATCACCAGTGCACACTGATGATGTAAGACATAAGAACATTTGCTTATCTCCTGAACTGTGCATGTACAGTCATGTAGCTGGAGTGAGGGCAGAATTCTAACAACTATGAGAAGAAATTTGAGGATATAACATTTGAAAGATATCATGGATTGTAAACATGCGGCTTCCTTTTTCAAGAGATCCATCAATACTTATCCTGAAGGATATTAAAATATCTCCCCAGATTTCTAAATAAGGAACAAAAGGATTCAGCTTGCAACAAAGTAGTCTAGATGGAGAAAACTGTCAAAATTGGCAGCAGCTATGTCCACATAGTTTACTAGAAAACAACAACCAAAAAGAAAAAAAATCGGTCAAATGACACCAGAGAAGTCAGTTTCTCACTCTTGGTGTTCTCAGTCTTAAGAACCTAGTTCCTAGAATCACCTAATATTGCCTTTCTGTTGAAATTGCTTAGTTCTTTCCCCTCCTCTTTATTCTTAATATAAAGGAAAACCAAAGAGAAGGTAGGGTGATGCTGAGAAGGGTAATGCTGTGTGTCTTATGGGACTGCATTTTCTACCCTCAAGATATCCTGTATGAAAGATGATGAGAGAGTCTCCTTCCATTCAATGAAAGACACAGGTCCTAAATGAACTGTAAAGATGAACAAAGGGAGTTGGGAAAAAGTAAGGAAGGTTTCTTGGTTGGACAAACACCAGGCCTGGTAACCTGCATTGGTGTTGCCCCAATAAGGGAAGAAGAGAAGAGGTATTGTCAATAGAGAAAGCAAGTAGGTCAGGTGTGGCCTGACCACTGCATGGAAATGAGGGAAAAAACCCAATATGGGATTGTGGGCCTTCAAGTGTCACATCTCCCAATCAGTAGCTAAAGCCTAGAGTTCCTGGGGAGGAGTAGGCCTCTTTAACTAGACAAGTGGAATAAGCAGCACTGTTTCTTTCTTTTAATTTTTCCTACTCTGACTAGGAGAGGGAGTAGAAGATCTTGAGAGCCAGCCACTTGCTGTCTCCACCCGAACCTGGTAGAACCACAAGGAAACAATTGCTAATGAGTTGTAAATTCTACATTCAGGAAAGGGTCTTTAAAAGGTGCTCATTAGCAGTTGATATGTAATGTGAGTGCTTTTCTAAGTAAGTTCATTTAGAACTATTTTTATTTAATGAACCCAGGAAAGCTATAATGAAGCAATGGCAAGCACAGCTGTGACACTTTAATTGTGCACACTTAGAGAAGGCTCTATGCTCCCAAAGTTAAGTTCTAAACAGTAGTGGCTTCCTGTACTACAGTAGAGTGTTAGCAATTTCAAGATTGGTAAATTTAAGAGAACTGAAGTTAGGGAGTTGAGAAACAACTTCTCTTAAAAAAAAATCCTGCCGGGTGGTGGTGGCGCATGCCTTTAATCCCAGCACTCGGGAGGCAGAGGCAGGCAAAATCCTTATGACTTTTGGTTCCAGTCTTGTAATAGTTAACTGTCAGTTTGATGGAATCTAGAATCACTTAGTAGATAGGTCTCTGGGCATGCCTGTGTGAGGTTGTCTTGATTATTTTTTGTTTTTGTTTTTGTTTTTTCGAGACAGGGTTTCTCTGTGTAGTTTTGGTGCCTATCCTGGATATCACTCTGTAGACCAGGTTGGCCTCAAACTCAAAGAGATCCCCCTGGCTTTGCCTCCTGAGTGCTGGGATTAAAGATGTGTACTACTGCCACCTGGATATGGCCAAAACTCTTAAAGGAGTCATATCCTCACTTTTTTTTCTTAGTTTTCTTAAGCCAAATGTGGAAATACACCCTACTTTGGGTGCCAAAGTGTTGTTGAGGATTTTTACTCTTTTTTGTGGGTGGGCACCACCCAGCTACCTAATAAATCACACACAGGGGCTTATTCTTATGAATGTCTGGCCTTAGTTTGGCTTAGTTTCTTGCCAGCTCATCACAGACTATTGAGGTCCAGCCCCTTACAATCTTTTCCCAGGGTTCCAGAAGAAATCCTACCAGTGGCAAAAATTAGTCTGAGGGATGTTGAATGAATCTAAATACACCCCGAGCTCTTTAGTTTATTCACTTTATTCTTCTAAGTCAAAATCTACCAGTGCTGTGGGGGTACTGGTATATATACACTTACAAACAGTAATACTTTGACAAAGCAATGTGACGTTTTCTGGGTCATAAGATCTACAATAAGAGCAGTGATTGACAGTTTTGTTTGTAACCCAAAGAGGGAGTGATTAAAGGAGGTGGGGTCAATGCAGGGCAAAAATCAGTTAATAGATCAAAAGGGGGGAATATATGTGCTCAAACTATGTTCTTATAAGTGGTTAGGTAAAATGTTAGGAGTTTTATGTCATTAAGTCATGAGTAAAATAAAACTGCCTTTTTTTTTTTTTTCCTGTGGAGTTATATCTGTCTCAGCCTAATCTCAGCTGTGCGGGTTTTCTGGCAGGGCAGGGAAAGGAACTCAGTAACTACATAGCCTGTGTCACAGCTTGCTGTACCAGGTATGTGAAAGCCTCTTTGTTTTGAGTTAATTGTTAAAGGGGGACTTTGGCTATGGAAGAAAGGAGGGTTTAACCTTAATTTGCACAAGAACAGAGCTTTGTACCTAACATCTACCTGTCTCAGTATGTATATTTACCTTATTTTAGAAGGCAAGCAGGTGGTCTCAATGCTTATCTATCTGCAGTTGTCCTTGAATGTTTGAGAAGTATCTCAGATAAAATGCTTTTGTCTGGAGATGGACCTGGCTGGATACTTGCTGGTGGAGATAATTACAGAAAGGCAGACTTCTGGGTCTGAAGCTAAAAGGAGAACAAAAGCCTGGTGATGTTATCCAAATATCCCAGTAGGGGAAAATTGTGCCCAATAAATGATCAGTCAAATGGGAAAGCTACAATAGCATACGAGAAATTCATAGTAGGAGTCAACCAATATCACCAACACTCCTTAAGTCTTGGCTTCCTCTGTAAAAGTTCTTTACTCTTCCAGGTTATAGCTTTGCCATAGTCAGCTGAATTCCTGATTTATATTTCTGCAGCTGGCAACAAACTTAATTTAAATTGTCTTGTCTGTCTTTTTGCCTCTGGGCTTTTCCCATTCTCTTACTTCCATAAATCTTGCTCTTAATCCATAGCTTGCTGGTTGTGTAGCTAGAGAGCTGGCCCCTGATGTCCTCCCCTTCTCTGGCTCCTTCTCCTCCTTCCTTTTCAAATTTCTCCTTCGTTATTTTCTCTTTGTCTTCCAGCCCTGCCTATCCTTTCTCCCATCTTGCTACTGGCCAGTTCTTTATTAGACCATCAGTTGTGTTAGACAAACACAGTTACACAGCTTCACAAAGTTAAACAAATGCAACAAAAACAAAAGTAACACACCTTAAAATATTCTACTACAAGTTACCTCCACTGCTCTTCTGGAAGAGCATGTGACGATTTGAGCAGAATGAATCCTTGTATTTTGACATATTTACTTGGAGGATGAGTCTCAGAGAAGAGAGATTATAACCAGGTGATGCTTGAATAAATAATTTGATAGTTAAAATTGCATAACCATATCTGTATCCCAACTAGTGAAACTGTTCATGCTGGTTATGGAAAGCAAACCACAGTACATGTAATTTGATAGTTTTTCCTTAATACTCCTTTTTAAGGAACCTTATAAAAAACTCTAGAGTGCATGTCATTCTAGAGGTTATTAAGGTGGATTCTAGTGGATTTCTCATTATTTACGTAATAACATACTTCTTGCTTTGACTTATAGGAGTGTTTGCATGTTTGAAGAGTTTCTATCAGCTTGTGTATGAAGACAGAAGTTACATAATCGTCTGAGACAAGCATAAATGCTTTATGATGCTGGCTATGGGAATCTCTTCAAAATTCTTATGGTTGCAATCAACAGGCAGCCATATTTATAACAATTAATAAATTGTCCTCATTTGAATGTGTGCTATGATGCACATGAGGAAGAAAGAGGCTATGGAACTGGCTGTAAGAGTGTAAGAAGACCTAAATTTAACTATGGGATAAGATTGGGGCATCAGAGGATGAATCTCTAGAAAAATGACCTTAGAGTTGAGAGCCAAGGAATTGAGAGAAATTCAGAACCTCCCATGCTGTTTGATTAACTTCCTTAGTCACTATAACAAATTGACACAAACTTGTTGAATCATAACCACAAGAATTTATTATATCCTAGATACCAGATGTCTGTCTGGAACCAAGGTATTAGAAAAGCTGAACTCTTTCCAAATGCCCCAAGAAAGAACCCGTCTTTCCTCCTTTTCCAGGTTTTAATGGTTCCATACATTCCTTGGCTTGTGTCATACAATTTCCATCTACTTCTATCTTCACTATGTCTTTTTCTTTTGTCTCTTAATAGCATGATTGTCATTGACTGAAATTATAACCAATCTAAGAATCAAGGATGATCTTATTTCAAGATTCTTAAGTACTTCTGAACAGACTTTATTTAAATAAAAATAAACTCAAATTTGGAGGTTCTAGAAAGTAAGACATAGCCATGTCCTTTGGTGGGTGCATCATTAAACCTGTTGTAGGGCCTGAGTACAAAGTTCCAAAGACTTCTATATAAGCTCTCAGAGTAGTTCAGCTCTTTATCACTCATTTACATATAAGACAGTGTTTACTTTACTGTCATTGTTTTGGAAATATCTGTATTTCTGGAATATAAATTTATTTACATCAAAGACTTTATCCTGTTTTTATATTCCAAACTCTATCTCTAGTTATATGCACTCAAAATGACTCCAGAAGTGTATTCACCTAGACATTCAGAACATGTCAATTCCAAGTGCTTCGATAACAAAATAAGAAATGACAAGTTTGAAATAAAAATTAATAAGATAATCATAAATGAAGGAGATTGCCCATGTGTGGAGATATTTTTCAGTGACAAATTGTTTGATGAATATTGTTGATAGGATTAAGAAGCTTCTTGGCTTCCAGTCAGGGGTTGGAGGTACTCCCTATCAAAAAGCAAAGCATCATTTTAGATTCTAGCTAATGAATGGTAGCCTGTCCTCATGGAAATAGTGATATGTCTATCTTGAGGGTATGTTGTAATGATAGGCATCTTCAGTGATTTTTAAGGCACATTAAAAAAGCAATTGTTTGGTGAGAATATATGATTGCTAATTTGTCATTGTCAGAGTCAACAGAAATACTGTTTCTGAAGAATGCACATTTTCTGATCACATTCAATTGCTTTAAATAGGAAAGCAGAGGTGAAATGTGTGTTCCCCACACCCCCAGATCACTTTGTTTGTTTTACATGGTTACTACAAATATACTGTTAAAAAGCCAAATTCCTGTTTTATTTGACAGCTGGGTGTAGATGCAATAGTCTTATTAAATAAGAAACACAGAGCCAAATGCAGAGTTAAAAGCCTAAGTGGTCAGAGCAGTAGCTACGTGGTGATAATAAAAACACTTTCTTGGGGCTGGAGAGATGGCTCAGAGGTTAAGAGCACCGGCTGCTGTTCCAGAGGCCCTGAGTTCAATTCCCAGCAACCACATGGTGGTTCTCAACCATCTAGAATGAGATCTGGTGCCCTCTTCTGGCATGTAGGCATACATGCTGGAACACTGCATACATAATAAATAAATAGATTTAAAAAAAAAAAAAAAAACACTTTCTTATCCTTTGCTGCTGCTGCCGTTCTTCCCCTGAGAAAGAGACCTACTTCCTGTGTATATGTCTTTTTATTGACTTTCTGTTCTGCCTTCTCAATGGTTGTAAACCCAACGATATGACCCCCTTGTCACTGCCTGTCTATACAGACCTTCATGTCTTCTATGGTTGGTACAGAGATTAAAGACATGTGTCTCCATGCCGGCTGTATCCTTGAACACACAGAGATCTGTCTGTCATGTGATTGAGATTGAAGGTGTGTGCCACCACTGCACGACTTCTGCTATGGCTTGCTATTAGCTCTGACCCCCAGGCAACTTTATTAACATACAAATAAAATCACATTTCAGCACAAAGAAAATATCACCATATTTCCCCCTTTCTATTTTAATAAAAACAAAAAAGGAAAAAGTTATAATTAATATAAGAAAAACTATATACAAAAAGTACAGTAACTATATATAATATATACAAGTAATAAATACCTAAACAATGTCTAGTCCATTTGCATTTGACAAACTCGTAGAAATTAACTCCATTATCCTATTTTAGTAAGTCCAAAATGTGCCTGATTCACTTTCTATCCTAACTTATATTGCTAACAGAACTATCTTATAATGTCTTTGAAATGTATACACTTACACCTCTTTAGTGAGTTTCTTTTCTGAAATTCTTAACAAGGAAAACTATAACTATCTAATATTTAACTAACTATAACTATCTAATCTTCCACTCCCTCAGAGACCCAAGAAGGAAATAATATTACCTAACAAAATAAAAATAGGAAGTGCACACGAGCAGCTTCCAAAACAATGTGAGTTGACAGAAACAGCTGCCTGGACAGTCACCCAAGGTTTCTCTGCAGCATTGGGGCATCATCTTAGGACTATATATAGGCTTAACATATCTGACAGACTCATTTGTGAAGTAGGATGTACACAAAGTCAACAGTTTGATCTCACATTTGGTGAGAGCAGTCCATGTAACAGAAACAGCTGAATTCCACTAGTGTCATGTCATGATTCAGAATTTTAAATTGTAGAAATTGTTGATGTTTTTTATTTTTTGAATTCAGCTGTCCATTCTTCTTGGCATTGTGTGTGGCTTCATCTTGGTATCCTGTTCTTCTCCGCATCCCTTTCTTCTCAGCTTGTGAGTGGCTTCAACTCTTTTATTAAATGCCAGTCTGTCGTTGAGAGGTTAGACCCTGTCAGCTTAGTTACTCTTCAAGAATAACTGTTTCAGCTGCTGTTCCACTGCACATCACAAGCCATCAGTCCAGTGCCTGTTCAGCTGCCTTCAAAGAAAAAGAGCACTGTACCTTTTCCCGGATTGCAAAGGCCACTTCAGGGATAGTGCCATATTGTCCTGGCCTCAGAGGATGCCTGTTGCTAAAGCCACAAACACACTCATCTTGACAAGAATCGGAGGTCCTTTATTTTGTGTCCTGTCTGACCATTTTGTCCTGTTGTCAGCAGTCAATTTGAGAATACTTTGTTGTCAGTGGCTAACTTTTGCCACAATGAAAGTTAACTCCATATGCAGTTTCTTCAATGCCCATATTTTCTCTGAAGTAGACTGATACTGCCAGGAGCCAATATGTCTCATAGTCATAAAAAAAAGAAAAATTTTTTAAGTTATTAAAATATTTTAAATGCCATATTCTGTAGATCTCTGAAGGGTTTGAAGATGTCCTATCTAAAATATATCTGCTCAATCTTGAAAACACACCTAATATGACTAAAAGTTCGATTGTAGTGTCTAACTACTAACTTTCATTTCTTTATATCATAATAGTTGGTAATAATAACATTCAAGGATAAGCAAATTGCATTATATTGTTAAATGAACTGTATAAGTACAATATCTTGAACATTATTAGAAATATATGTATGGCATTTTCTAACAATATCAATCTCAGTATACATAATTTGTATACAATATACAAAAATCCAATCCAATGTAAAGTATTTAAAACTAGTAATTATCTTTTAAAAGTAGATTCAATAATCTATCTTTTTATCTATATCATATCTATATCTTCTCTTTATTTCCCAGAGTAGATTCAGTAATCTACCCTGTATTCTATCATTTCTATGTATCTGTTTTTAAACAAGAATCTTAAATCTAATCTCCTTTGCTTAGCCCTTTTCCTAACCCTTAACAAAAACTCATAACCAACTCTCCTAAACAATGAAAATTATCCCAAACCAAAAACCCATTAGAAGACCAAAAAAAAAAAAAAAAAAAAAACCACCCACCCCACTCCACCTCTTTGGGAATGTGGGCATCATATTCTTAAAATTGCTTCCAGCTGGATATGGGCAAAAGTATCTTTATTCTGAAAAGAAAAAATTTGGAAAGGTAGCTATATCCTTTGTTTCCAGTCTAAGCATAATGCCAAAGTTCAGGGCTTATCTCAAGCCCTTATTCAAGTAGTCTTTGAAACAGGATCATCTAAGCTAGTCAACTCAAAATTGCTCTGAGAAGTTTGCTGCCCAAAGCTGATCTGTAGACGATGTTTGTCAGGTTAGTGATATTATTATTGTCCACGTGGAATTATTGTTGTGGGGCTCTATCTTCTTCCTGAAGACTTCAGTTGATGTTAGGCCTGGCTGTGATTTCCTGCAGAAAACTGATAAGAGCCTCAAATACAAAGACATATATAGGCAGCTAATTAAAGCCTTTTTTCTAGAATTAGTTAGTACTCTATATCACCATTCATATCTTAACAAAGTTAAATATATATATATATATATATATATTAAATTTTGTTATAAAATTCATACTTTAGGAAAACTTTAAAGAATCAGAATAGAATCAAAGAATTGAGATTAGTAGTAATAGAATAGTCTCTTAATTAATTTGGTTTTTCTCCTGTTCCATATCAGAAGATGGCGCTTTCTTCTGGCATGATACAGGGCATTTGCATTTTCCTTTTAACAACATGCTTGAGTTTAAAGAAGGAGAGAGCCATTTTCCAACTCCAAAGCCAGCTTTAAATTTTAATTGAACTGGGACTATAAGAAGACCAATAGTGTTAACTGTCTGTAGAGAAGAGCAGAAACAAACATTTAGGAAGACATATGAAATTTTATAGATGAGATACCAATAGGCCATTTTACTCTTTTTCTTGGAACTTTTTTTTTTCTAGATGATTTGTCCTTTTTCTTCGGGTGTCTCATGTGTTCAGTATTCTTCAGATTCCTTAGTCTGCATTCTCCTAAAAGACAAAAACAAAAACCTTTCCCCAAGACTAGTTTTGGGGAAGTTCCCTTTTGGCAAGTTATATCTGATTAAATGAAAAAGCATGCATTAATGGTATAAGTTTAGTATAAATTGGATGGTCATGATGGTTGATGAACTATCACCTCTTCTAATTAAGACTTCTCTCTTGTTCAGTTCAAACCTTTATCAGTTTTGATGGTACCCACAGCTTATCTTCTCCTGTAGAAACAAAAGCAAAACCTCATCCCCAACATAACACATATCCTGGTTTTCATTCTGAGGTCAGCACATCCTTAAAGTATATAGGCTGATTTAATTCTGTAGTTTTTTTCTATTATCCAATGTCTCTCTACAGCTGTTGTTCCTTTATCATTAGCATTGAGAAAATTCAAAGTTAATAAAGCATTATGCAGTCTATTTCTGGGGGGTTTTGTTACCCTTTCTGCTTATTTAACATATCCTTTAGAGTTCTGTTGGATCTTTCTATATCTGCTTGGCCTGTATCTGTAACATGCTTTATATTATAATAAGCAAAAAAAGTGTTTCATTTTAACAGAGACATATGATAGAGCATTGTCAGTTTTTTTTTTTTTTGAGAGGGAGAACAAGGAATAGGAGACCAAGGCATTGTCAGTTTTAATATGTGCAGGTATACCCATGATGGCCATAACTTCTAGCAAATGAGTGATCAGAGAATCAGCTTTTTTAGAACTCAAAGCAGTTGCCCATTGAAATACTGAATAAGTATCAATGGTATGGTGTACATATTTCAATTTTCCAAATTCTGCAACATGAAACATATCCATCTGCCAGATTGCATTCCTCTGAGTACCCTTTGGGTTACATCCCACTGGTAATGGCATTTGATTTTAAAAGGAACAAGTAGGACATTTCCTTACAATTTCCTTAGCTTGTTGCCAGTTTGTGGAAAAATCCTTTTTTAAACCTTTACTATTGATGTTTTTTTATGAAATTCTGAGGCCTCCAGCACATTCCCTAACAATAATTTATCAATCTCATCATTACCTTGTGCTAGAGGGCCTGGAAGACCCATATGGGATTGGAAATCAGTTATATGTAAAGGATGACTCCTTTTCCTGATTGTATCTTATAACTGAATAAATAGTGAAGTTAATAATGACTCAGGGATAAATTCTGCAGTCTCATTATGTAATACCACTCTTTGAGCATACTAAGAGTCAGTAACTATGTTGAGAGGTTCTGAAAAATCCATTAATACCAACAGAATAGCATACAGTTCCAATTTTTGAACTAAATTATAAGGACTTTGAACCACTTTACTTAAATTTTCTGATTTGTAACCTGCCTTTCCTTGTTTGTTTGTATCCATATAAAATGTACGAACTCCAGATATGGGTTTTTCCCATAGAATTCAAGACAAAATCCAATCAGCTCTCTTTATAAGATCAATTCTATTGATTTGGGGCTATTTGCTGTTAACTTCTCCCAAAAAAATTACTGCAAGCTCTTTGCCAAGGTTCACTTTATGTCCATAATTTTTCAATGTCCTCCTTAGTTAAAGGTACAACAATTTCTGCTGGGTCTATTCCTGCTCATTGATGGAGTCTCAATTTTCCTTTCGAAAACAAGTCAGAGATTTTTTCCACATAAGTTTTTAAATTTTTATTTGGTTTATTTGGTAAAAATATCCATTCCATTATAATATCTTCCCTTGCATTAATATTCCTGAAGGAGAATGCTTAGAGGGTAAAATAACCAAAATGCAATCCAGCTTTGGATTGATATGATCCTCATGTCCTTCATGTACTTTCTTTTCTACCAAGGCAAATTCTCAGCCTCTGGTGATAATTTTCTAGGACTGTTTAAGTCCTTGTCACCATCTAAGGTTTTGAACAAATTATTCAGTTCATCATTTTTTACCCCAACAGTAGTTTGTAGATGAGAAAAGTCTCCAAATAATCTTTGAAAGTCATTAAGAGTCTGTAATTGTTCTCTCCTAATTTGTACTTTTTGGGGTTAATTTTTTGTAGACCTATTTTATATCCTAAATAATTAATAGAATCTCCTCTTTGTGTCTTTTCAGGAGCAATTTGTAATCCCCAGCAAGACAAAATTTTCTTTACTTCTTCAAACATTCTTTCTAAAGTATCTACATTTGAGTCAGCTAGTAAAATATCATCCATGTAATGATAAATTATGGATTTAGGAAATATTTTACACATCACTTCCAGTGGCTGTTGTACAAAATATTGGCACAGGGTTGGGCTATTCAACATTCCCTGTGGGAGGACCCTCCATTGATATCTTTTAACTGGTTGAGAATCAATAGAGTAGGCACCATGAAAGCAAATATTTCTCTGTCTTTTTCTTGTAATGGTATAGAAAAGAAACAATCCTTTAAATCAGTAAGTATAAGAGGCCATCCTTTAGGTAACAGAGTAGGCAAAGGCTTCTCAGTTTCAAGAGGTCCCATTGATTGTTTCTCTCAGTGTCTGAGCTACTGGTGTTATATTTAGGAAGAGATCTCCTATGCCAATGGGTTCAAGACTACTTCCTACTTTCTCTTCTAGCACGTTCAGAGTAGCTGGATTTATGTTGAGGTCTTTGATCCACTTGGACTTACATTTTGTGCACGGTGACAGATATGGATCTATTTGCAGCCTTCTACACGTTGATATCCAGTTATGCCAGCACCATTTGTTAAAGATGCTTTCTTTTTTCCATTGTACACTTTTGGCTTCTTTGTCAAAAATTATATGTTCATAGGTGTGCGGATTAATGTCAGGGTCTTCAGTTCAATTCCATTGGTCCACATGTCGGTTTTTATGCCAGTACCAAGCTGTTTTTATTACTGTAGCTCTATACTAGAGCTTGAAGTCAGGGATCGTGATGTCCTCAGAGGTTGTTTTATTGTACAGGATTCTTATGGCTATCCTGGGGTTTTGTTTTTCCGATATGAAGTTGAGTATTATTGTTTCTAGGTCTGTGAATGATTGTGTTGGTATTTTGATGGGGATTGCATTGAATCTGTAGATTTCTTTTTGGAAGCTTGCCATTTTTACTATGTTGGTCCTGCCTATCCGTGAGCATGGAAGATCTTTCCATTTTCTGACATCTTCTTCAGTTTCTTTTTTCAGGGACTTAAAGTTCTTGTCATATAGGTCTTCACTTGCTTGGTTCGTGTTACACCAAGGTATTTTATATCATTTGTGGCTATTGTAAAGGGTGATGTATCTTTGATTTTCTTCTCAGCCTGTTTGTCAATAGTATATAGGTAGGCTACTGATTTTTTAGAGTTGATCTTGTATATTGCTATGTTGCTGAAGGTGTTTGTAAGCTGTATCAGTTCCTTGGTGGAATCTTTGGGGTCACTCAAGTGTACTATCATGTCATCTGTAAATAGGGAAAGCTTGACTTCTTCCTTTCCAATTTGTATTCCCTTAATCTCCTTATGTTGTCTTATTGCTCTGGCTAGAACTTCAAGTACTATCTTGAATAAGTATGGGAAGAGCGGACAGCCTTGCCTTGTTCTTGATTTTAGTGAAATTGCTTTGAGTTTCTCTCCATTTAATTTGATGTTGGCTGTTGGCTTGCTGTAAATTGCCTTTATTATGTTTAGGTATGTTCCCTGTATTCCTGATCACTCCAAGACCTTTATCATGAAGGGGTGTTGGATTTTGTCAAATACCTTTTCTACATCTACTGAGATGATCATTTGGTTTTTTTCTTTGAGTTTGTTTATATGGTGTGTTACATTGACGGACTTTCGTATGTTGAACTACCCTTGCATCCATGGGATGAAGCCTACTTGATCATGGTGGATAATTGTTTTGATGTGTTCTTGGAGTCTGTTTGCCAGTATTTTATTGAGTATTTTTGCATCAATGTTCATGAGGGAGATCAGACTGTAGTTCTCTTTCTTTGTTGTATCCTTGTTTGGTTTAGGAATCAGGGTAATTGTAGTCTCATAGAAGGAGTTGGTAATGTTCCTTCTGTTTCTATTGTGTGGAACAATTTAAAGAGTATTGGTATTAACTCTTCTTTGAAGATCTGGTAGAATTCTGTGCTGAAAACATCTGGTCCTGGGCTTTTTTTGGTTGGGAGACTTTTAATGACTGTTTCTATTTCCTTAGGGGTTATTGGGCTATTTAAATAGTTTATCTGGTCTTGATTTAACTTAGGTATGTGGTACCTATCCAGAAAATTATTCATTTCTTTTATATTTTCCAGTTTTGTAGAGTAGAGGTTTTTGAAGTATGACCTGACAATTTTCTGGATTTCCTCAATGTCTCTTGTTATGTTTCCCTTTTCATTTCTGATTTTGTTAATTTGGATGCTCTCTCTCTGTCTTTTGGTTAGTTTGGATAAGGGCTTGTCTATCTTGTTGATTTTCTTAAAGAACCAAACTCTTTGTTTCATTAATTTTTTGTATTTTTCTCTTTGCTTCTATTTTATTGATTTCAGCTCTCACTTTGATAATGTCCTGGTGTCTATTCTTCCTGGGAGACATTGCTTCTTCTTGTTCTAGAGCTTTCAGGTGTGCTGTTAAGTCACTAGTGTGGGATTTCTCCAACTTTTTTATGTGGGCATTTAGTCCTATGAATTTCCCTCTTAGCACTGCTTTCATAGTGTCCCATAAGTTTGGGTATGTGGTGTCTTCATTTTTGTTGATCTCTAGGAAGTCTTTAATTTCTTTCTTTATTTCTCCCTTAACCCATTCGTAATTCAGTTTATCATTATTCAGTTTCTATGAGATTGTAGGTTTTCTGTAGTTTTTGTTGTTGTTGAAATCTAACTTTAAACCATGGTGGTCTGATAGAACAGAGGAGGTTATTCCAATTGTTTTCTATCTGTTGAGATTTGCTTTGTGACCAAGTATGTGGTTGATTTTAGAGAAGGTTCCATGGGGTGCTGAGAAGAAGGTATATTCTTTTTTCTTAGGATGGAATGTTCTATAGATATTAAGTCCATTTGAGTCATAACATCAGTTAAGTCTTTTATTTCTCTGTTAAGTTTCGATTTGCGAGATCTGTGCAGTGGTGAAAGTGGGGTGTTGAAGTCTCCCACTATTAATGTGTGGGGTTTTATATGTGATTTAAACATTAGTAATGTTTCTTTTACATATGTGGGTGCCCTTGTGTTTGGGGCATAAATGTTCAGAATTGAAACTTCATCTTGGTGGATCTTTCCTGTGATGAGTATAAAATGCCCTTCTTGATCTCTTTTGATTGATTTTAGTTTGAGGTCTATTTTGCTGGATATCAGGATGGCTACACCTGCTTGTTTCTTAAGACCGTTTGATTGGAAAGTCTTTTCCAAGCCTTTTATTCTTAGGTAGTGTCTATCTTTGGATTTGAGGCATGTTTCTTGTATGCAGCAGAAAGGTGGGTCCTGCTTTTGTATCCATTCTGTAAGCCTGTGTCTTTTTATAGGTGAATTAAGTCCATTGATATTAAGGGCTATTGATGACCAGTGATTGTTCATTCTTGTTATTTTTTGGTGGTAGTGTGTGTGTACTTCTCTTCTTTGGAGTTTACTGGTGTGGCTTTATCTATTGCCTGTGTTTTCAAGGGTATATCTGACTTCCTTAGGTTGGAATTTTTCTTCTAGTGCTTTCTGTATGGCTGGGTTTGTGGATAAGTATTGTTTAAATCTGGCTTTGTCTTGGAATGTCTTGTTCATTCCATCTATGATGATTGAAAGTTTTGCTGGGTA
This sequence comes from Peromyscus maniculatus bairdii, assembly GCF_049852395.1. Lineage (NCBI taxonomy): Eukaryota > Metazoa > Chordata > Mammalia > Rodentia > Cricetidae > Peromyscus > Peromyscus maniculatus. The sequence continues at coordinate 644,987 of NC_134858.1, forward strand.
TATTAGTCTACGCTGGCATCCATGGTCTCTTAGTGTCTGCATTACATCTGTCCAGGTCCTTCTGGCTTTCAAAGTCTCCATTGAGAAATCGTGTGTTATTCTGATGGGTTTGCTTTTATAAGTCACTTGGCCCTTTTCCTTTGCTGCTCTTAATATTCTTTCTTTATTCTGTACGTTTAGTTGTTTAATTATTATGTGGCGAGGGGACTTTTTTGGGGGTTCTAGTCTGTTTGGTGTTCTATAGGCTTCTTATATCTTTTTAGGTATTTCCTTCTTTAAGTTGGGAAGTTTTTCTTCTATGATCTTGTTGAATATATTTTCTGTGCCTTTGAGTTGGTATTCTTCTCCTTTCTCTATCCCTATTATTTGTAGGTTTGGTCTTTTCATGATGTCCCAAATTTCTTGAACATTTTGGGTCATGACTCTGTTGGCTTTAGTGTTTTTCTTTGATTGATGAATCTATTTCTTCTACCGTATCTTCAACACCAGAGATCCTCTCTTCCATCTCTTGCATTCTGTTGGTTATACTTGCATCTGAAGTTCATGTTCATTTACTCAGATTTTCTATTTCCAGCATTCCCTGTGTCTTCTTCATTTTTACTATTTCCCTTTTCAGGCCTTGGACTATTTCCTTCATCTGTTTCATTGCTTTTCATGATTTTCTTTCAGAGCCTTATTGTTTTCTTCCAGGGCTTTATTGTTTTCTTCTGCTTTATTTGTCCTTTCCTCTAGTTTTTTAAAGCGTCCTTCCCATTTTTTGTTTGTCTTTTCCTCTATATAAGCCTCTACCTTCTTAATGATGTTATTCATGAGGCTATTTTCTTCTGCTTCTTCCAATATTTGATGTTCAAGTCTACATGTTGGAGGAGGGCTAGTATTGCTGTATTGCTCTTCATTTTGTTGTATGTACTTCTGCCCCGACATCTGCCCATCTTCTTGTAGTTTGTTTTTGGTCTTATCAGTGTACATGGTCCAGACAGAGCTGACAGATTCAGGAAGTCTCTGTCTCTTGTCCATATGGGAGCTCTCTTGTCCAGGTGGGAAGTCCGGGGCAGGATGTGAGCTCTTGTCCCAAAGGGAAGTCTGGGGCAGGTTGGGAGCTGGGGGCCGGTCTCTAAGTCTCAGGAAGTGGCTGGGGTCTTGGGTAATGATGGACGTGGGGGCAGGGCTTGGAGATTGCAGAGTCTGCCGGGGGTCTTGGAGAAGGGGATCCTTCCTGATGGGGGTAGAAGGGATCCTGCCCAGTGGCCAGGGATGAGATCTAGGCTGAGCCCAGGCACTCACCTCTTGTCCAGAGGAAAGTCCAGGGCAGGATCTTGTTTTTTTTTTTTTTTTTTTTTTTTTTTTTTTTTTTTTTTTTTTTTTTTATGAGACAGGGCTTCTGTGTAGTTTTGGTTCCTGCCTGGCTCTTGCTCTGTAGACTAAGCTGGCCTTGAACTCACAGAGCTCTTCCTGGCTCTGCCTCCTGAGTACTGGGATTAAAGGCATGCACCACCACCACCTGGCCTTTTTTATTTTTGAGTCTTGTAGCAAGGTAAAAGTGTATAGACTTAGCATTCACTCTAAGAGAGTGAGGCCTGTTACCTGAATTTTACACAGAGAACTGAGGTAGCAGCAGAAGCCTTGTTTCTGCTGTTAAACTGGCAAAGCTAATACTAACCTAGTAATCAAACAGTATCAGAGTTCTGAGAAGGATAACTTTTACCCAAGTTAGTGATTAAAAATGGCAGAGACTTACTTGCTGCCTATCTAGACAGGGACCCCACAGTCCTCCATGGTTGTTGAGGGAGAAGTTCTTAGGGCAACATCAGTCTTCCACTGCTAGGTCAAGAAGATCTGACAGACTTTCCTATGGAGTAGGAACTTATAGGAGGGCCAATCTACCTTGTCTAGGGAAAATGTGGCAAGCAATTCCCCAGTGTCCTGTTGTCTATGGTCTGAAGACGGTCTTGGCAGCAGCTGAGGTGAAAGATGGTTTTTGCTTGGTGGCTGTCATTATGTGTTGGAAGCAAGGTCTGGGTGGAGGTACTTCTGTGCCCATCCATCTTCTTTGGAGGAAATAGGGGTGCTGGCAGTAGCTAGCATGTCTCTCTATCACAAAAAACTTTTAAATTAAACATTTTAAATGCCACATTCTGCAGATCTCTGAGCATTTGAGGATTGTTTTTCTATTAGGTATATCTTAATAGACAAACTTTCTTTCTAGTTACTTGTTTCAAGCTTAACTTTGAAAACATATAGGGCGCCAAGTAAGGCTTATTGCTGTAATTAATTATATCAGTACTTAGTATGACTACAATTAAAAAACTTGATCATTCGTAAGGACTGACTATGTATTCTGTAACAGTCTTCAATATGTTAGCAGCTTTCATCGGACTAGGACTTTATGTTCCATTCCTGTCAGGTTTTACCCAAAAATAATGATTTTGAATTGAAGCTTTTATACTGTCAAAATAAAACCCTCTGTTCATAGAGAATGTGCTCAGGAAAGAAACCAAAATAGCCATTCCATGGGTAAAAATAGAACAAGTTTGTATCAAATTGTGAAGGCTGTCTCCTGCAAAAGCAAGGAAAAGTGAAAAGGGAAAGATCCCAGGGTGAAATGAGAACAGGAAAAAGAGGCTTGTGAGTTGGTATGTGACCCATTAGCAGGAACTGGGGGAGCACTGAGGCCAGCACTGCCCTTGACAGGCCATGGGGCCCTCTGCCCAAGTGCCCAAATCTGGGAAATAGACCCTCTTGGGGGACCAGGTATTCTATTATAGAATATATATCTTATTTATCAAATACCTTATTTATCAAACACATGTTGTCACTTATTTAAATTCTCTAGAAGCTTGGTGTTGAACAGTTGGCAGAGAAATAAGTACTTAGGTGTAAATCTCTAAGTCAGTTTTTTGTTAATCTGAATAGATCTCTGTAAGTAAATTTGTTGCAACTCTGTGGGTTTGGTCCCGGCACCAAAATGTGAGTTTTGCAACTCTCGGGTAAGGTATCCTGACTACTAGGGGAGTCAGGCAACACCTTGAGCTGCTTAGGACAGCTCTGATGGCTGGAGCTGCAAAGAGATAGCTCAACCATGGAGAATGAGGTATCCCAGACAACTTGAGCTGCTCAGGACAGCTCAGCCCTGGGGGTGTCCCAGACACCTGGAGCTGCTTAAGACAGCTCTGATGGCTAGAGCTACAAAGAGACAGCTCAGACCTGAAGGGAAGTTTTTCTGACTGCCCTGAAGGGAAGTTTTTCTGACTTCTCAGAAGTCTGGCCTGGAAGTGTTTCACAGGGAAGGGTATCCTGACTGTTCAGGAGAGTTAGGCTATACTTGGTGTAATGGGGGATGGTCTCCCTGCAGGATATAGCAATCCTGCTCCTCTCCTGGAGAGCTGTTACAGCTGGGCTTTGCTCAGCCCCCACTTAAGGGGCCTTCCTAGCAGAGCTCTGCTTCTTCAGCCTATGTTGTTGCTTCTTTTGCTTCATTCTTCAAAAGGGGAAATGTAGCTGGAGTTTTCCTGCCTGGCCCACAGTCAGGAAAAATCTCTGTCACCCGCCAGTCCCACAGCCTCTCACACCCAACCAAGTAAACACAGAGACTTATATTGCTTAACAAACTGTATGGCTGTGGCAGGCTTCTTGCTAACTGTTTTTATATCTTAAATTAATCCATTTCTATAAATCTATACCTTGCCACGTGGCTCATGGCATCTTTAGATGCTGCTTGTCATGGCTGAGGCTGTCAGTGTCTCCCTCACTCAGCCTTCCACCTCCCAGAATTCTCCTCTCCTGGTCCCACCTACTTCCTGCCTAGCCCTGGCCAGTGTTTTATTTATACAGAAAGATATCCACAACAGGAAAACCCCTACATAAATGTAGCAATGTCCTCCAGATCCAGAGAAAATTGTTACTTTTTCAGCTCTTTCTTGCTCTGTCCACAGAGGGACATCTCTCCAAGGATCATCTGTTTAGTTCCTCCTTGCTCTGTCCACTGAAGGATGTCTCAGCAAGGATCTTCTCTATGCCAGTGAATAAAAATCTTCACACCCAAAACTCTTGAGAAAGAGATTTATTGGGGAAGGAGAAGTCCAGGAGAGTAGCTGCCTTTACCAGGGTGGAGAAAACAGCCCACAACTGATCAGGCAGGACAGTTAATATAGGAGGTTTTGGGGGCAGAGTCAACCAGTGATTGGTTAGATTTTTTTCTGCCCAGGGATTGGCCAGTTTTTGTGAGCTAGAGACAAAGATGGCCCTGATTTCAGAGCCAAACTGTGTTTCTTTCACTGACCTTTCTTGGCCTTTTGACACTAATTCTAAGGGCAGGGCACATTTCTTTCACTGACTCTGATTCTCAGGACCAAGAGTGTTTCCTTAATGCTGGTTTCAGAATCAGAATCATGGCAAGTTTCCTTGGTTTTAGGTTTGGGAATAAAGTGTTCATTTCTCTGCCTCAAGTACCAAACCCAGGATGTATGTTTTTTTAACCTGGTTCTGGGCCCCATGGCCAGGGTTCTCCTGTCCTGTTCTGTGATTGGTTGGTTTCATAATTTAGTTGGCTAGGGCCAGAGATGGCTCTGATTTGAGCCAAACTGTGTTTCTTTCACTGGCCTTATCTGAGCCCTCTTTCCCTAGTTCTGGGTTGCAGGGTCAGGGTTTCTTTACCCATTCCCCTTTCCCTATAATCTCCATAATCTTAAATTTTTATCACCATATAGCTAATATTTTAAACAAGGGTTGAACCACATATACAATATGTTGTAAAAGATCTAACCATATATGTTTATCATCACTCAAAAAATTCCATACCAATCCAAAATATTTCAGACTTGTTGCTTTCTTAGTCTAAAAGGAGATAAAGTGGAGAGCACATTAGGATTAAGAAGTGTATGTACTCTTTAACCTTAGTAAAATATGACTGCCAGCCATGTGGCTGTCTACATTATGATGAGGTAACCAGCCAAGATGGAAGAGAGGCACGTGGCTGCTGTTTAAATATATTTTTCTAAACAATAGTTGCATGCACATGCATACACAGTTGAATCCAAGTTATATTCATATATACACAAAGTTGAAGCTAGCTTACATGCACACATAGAGTTAAATTCAAGACACACACACACACACACACACACACACACACACACACACACACACAAAGAGGAGTTGAATAAATTAAAAGAAAGTGAAAACCAGTGTGTGATGAGTGAGGTGAAGCTGGCTTCTCTATCTCTGACTCCTGTATTGCAGCAGACCTAGGCAGAACATTTAGAGGGGGAGATCAAACAAACACAAGTAGGTCTTTTAGCAAAGAAAAAGAAAGAAAGTGGAGAATTATTTTTCAATTTTATGGACTGCCTGGTCCAAGGAATACTGAGGCCAGCCTCACATCCAAGGGAATGGTTAGAGGCTGGTAGCCCCTGCCAGGGACCTAATTGCCAGTATTGGATGGAAGGCCAAGCTGTAGGTGAACGAGCAAGATTTGTTGCAGATGAAAGAGAGAGGATCTGTTATGGGTGGAGCAGGTAGGTAGGTAGGTAGGGTCCCAGTGTGAAGTGGGTACCCTTTGGCAGGCCCTGCTAAGGTATGCTACTAAGCAATCATGCCACATGCAATAGAATTAAAGAGGTTTATTGATGGGGGAGAGTGAAAGAGTGAGTGAGTGGAAAGCTGCACTGGATTAGGGACTTGAGACAGGAAGATGAAAGGAAGAGAAGCAAGAGAGAAAAGAGGAAAGAGGGAAAATTAGAGACAAAGAGAGGAGTAAGAGATAAGGCAAAGAGAACAAGCTCTGCCTGGCAGGCCAGTGTCACATAGCTGGTGGTGGAAAGGAAAGGAACCTGGTGACAGATAATGATGTAATTGCTTTGGCAGAGGCAGGCTGCTTCTGCTACCACTATAGAAACTAAGCAGGCTGCTGCTGCTACAGAAACTAAAATTGGAATTCTTTAATCAAAGAAGCAGAGTTAGATGTGTAAGACCCCAGTTTTTTTCTCTATTTGAGAGAGTTCACTTAATGAATGGGGAAATGCAGCTTAATGGGATTTATAAAGAAAGAACAAAGGGAGGGCTTGGATTGAAGATAAGAAAAAGCTTGAACATAGGGTACCACCTTCTATCTATTGGTTTGCTGGCAGAAGTTGCAAAGGTCCCATGAAATATCAGGATATAAGGTGCTGACAAGCAGTTATTTGAATTGCTATCTAAGGAGTATTGGGACCAGGTTTGACTGCAAAGATGGTTAAGTTAAGCCTTTAAGTCAGGTGCTAGGTGTAGAGGTCTGCTGTTTGGGGAGCTTTGCACATATGGTGCTAGACATATTTCCCACATGTGAGGTAGAGAAATAATATCCAAAGGTCTGGAATTTCTAGCGTCCTGGTGCAGGTGCCTGAATGCTAACACTAACATATTGTGACAATAGGAGAAAAAAAGCCTTTTAGAATCTATTGACTTAGCAGACAAGTACCTTCTACCTCTCTACAAGCTATGAATGTCATGACATAGCGTCTTGAACTTTTGGAAAGCTTCCCCCATCTTGCTATACCTGCCTCTCTGATGTATCTACCCACTAATGTATTTTAAAGGTGCCTTGATTTATGATTTTTTTCTGCTGTGTGAAACTAAAATCTTTGTAAAACTGCTTCCATGTTGAAGCATGGAATTTAGAGTAGTCTAAATCTGTGTTTCTGGGTCACAGTCCCTCAAAATAGTTCAAGAATAAATGGATCTTTTATTCTCTTTAAGATGAGAGCTGTACTTTCTGGATTGACAATTCTCAGGCCACAATGTAGGACCCAGAGAATGATCCACTTTTCACTGGAAGAATCACTTGAATAGAAACCAGGTGCCTACATGGAACATTGAATCCAGAACACCTGATGTTATTTCCTTGGGTGGATTTTTGCTGAGTTCTTTCCAGGGCTCAAGACCACCCTTTCTTTGGTAAGAGATCCATTTTGTTTATTCTGGGCTGGTTAAGAAGGATCCTACTTTAATAGATACCTTTTTGGTCTATGTACATGAGAACATGCATAAACCATCAGACTGGACCACTTCATGGGTAGAAAGAAAGATTTGTTTGGGCGAATTCAAAGCTGCCATGGCTATCTCTTGGGGCATGTAACAAAAGGCAAGGAAAGGCTTGCCAATTTTAAGGAAGCAGGTTCTGGTATATAGGTAGAGAGCTAGGGAGTGGGGAGGGGATGCAAGACAGAATAGCATGGAAGCTAGCATGAAGACTTTTATTTGTGTTGCAGATATGTGTTAATAGGGAACTAGATACTCCATTGGCAGAAGTAGCTAGACACAGGAGCAGATAAGGGAGATGATGGCTCTTTCTGACAAACAGAAAAATGCTTTACAAGTTTCTAAGGAAGACTATTGTTAATCTACCACAATCCTTCTCTTTACCTGTTCAGAGTCCATACTGAGCAGATCGCAGTATGTCATGTCAGTGGCACTGCCATATGAGGGGCCCACCTTGAACATAACAGTCTGCTTTCAAAGTATATTGTGTTTAGTTGGAGCCCCCAGCTCATTACTGCTTTACTCAGAAAGCGTCATGCCTGTCTCTCTCTTACAAACCTCACCCACTCAGAGAGTCTCCAAACAAAGGGAAGACACCAAAAATCCAAGTTCTACATTCTTGGTAGCTATGTCAACTTTATTCCCTTGAAGTTGTCAGCTACTAAATTTCCCACCTAAAGTGCTCAGCTTTTGACCATTCTTAGGCACAAACCCAACATCATTACTCCTTGCCTAAAATGTATATAATTACTCTGCTTTAGTTTGGGTGTACAGTTTGGCCTCAATTTCTGGGACTGGAGAACCCACAAGGGAATTGCTTTGCTCAGATAAAGCTGTTCTCATATTTTTTCAATTTGGCTTGATCTGTCTCACTGCATCAGTGGAGAAACCTATTATCTGGAGGCAGAAAAACATTATATTGTTTAAGATTTTTATGTGTCTGGCGTCCTTCAATTCAGCAAATAGATGTTTTTGTTATCTTGAGCAAACTAGCTTGTTTACATAAGTGAAATCATGTAGTTAGCATTGTGACCCATATCTTACATGAATGACAGTTTAAAATTGTACAAGACCAGACAATTCTGAGAAGAGCCCCAGGTATTCTGAGAAACCATTGCTCTTGGAAAAACTGGCTGATGGGATCCCATTCTCATGGGTTCAGCCTTTATAGGCTAAAGATACTCTTTTGTTTTATAGATCTCCCTTCTTCTCTTTATTTATTATTTTTTCAATACATTCCAACCACAGTTTCCCCTTCCATCACTCCTCCCAGTACCCCAGCCCTGGATCTATTCCTCCTCCATTTCCCTTCAGAAAAGAGCAGGCCTCCCAGGGATATCAATCAAAGATGGCATAACAAGTTATAGTAAGACTAGGTACAAATACTCATTTCAGGGTTGGGCAAGGCAATTGAGTAGGATGAAAAGGGTCCCAAAAGCAAACAAGAGTCAGAACACCCCCCAGTCCTACTGTTAGGAGTCTCACAAAAATAAGCTAACAACCATAACATATTTTCAGGGGACCAGTGCAGACCCATACAGTCTCCATGATTGCTGCTTCAGTCTTTGTAAACATCTATGAGACCTTCTTTATTGATTCTGTGGACTATGTTCTCCTGGTGTCTTCAACATCTCTGGATCCAACAATTTTCTGTTCCCCTCTTCCATGGGGTTTCTTGAGCTCTGAGGAAAGGAACCCAATGGAGGATGGAGATAACCTTTGTGTTCTCCTTATGCCTCGTATTTGGTTGTGGGTCTCTGCATCTGCACCCATAAGCTACCAGAGGAAGCTTCCCTGATAATGATTAGGCTAGGCACTGATCTATGAGTATAACAGAATATCATTAGGAAACATTTATTGATTTTATAAATTCATTCCTAGCTCTCTGAGCTGTCTAGTCTCTAGTTTCTGGTCATCTAGGCAGTGTTGGGCATGGGCTCCCTTTTCTGGTATGGGCCACAAATAGACTAGTCATTGGTTGGCCATTCCCTCAAGATCTGTGCCTCCATTGCCCCAGCTTGTCTAGCAGGCAGGATAAATTGTAGGTTGATGATTTTATGGATGAATTAGTGTCCCAGTCCCACCACTAGAAGTTGCCTAGTTACTGAAGATGGCCGGATCAGGTTTTGTGTCCTCCATTACTAGGAGTCTTCACTAGGATCACCCTGTAGAATTCTGGGAGTGTTAACTGCAATGTTTCTACATAGCTTTCTAAATGCCCTGCAATTCCAGTAGTCTTTTCTTGTATTACTAATATAACTACAAGCTCGATTGTAATGATTAATTATTAACCTGCATTTCTTAATTATCCTAAATAGTTGGTAATAACTTTCAAGGACTAGAAAATTGCATTACATTGTTAAATGAACTGTATAGGTACAATACCTTGAGCAAGATTAGAAATATAAGTACAGTATTTTCTAACAAAATCAATCTCAAATTTGTGTCAATATACATAATTTGTATACAACATACAAAAATTCTATCCCATGTAAATATTTAAAATTAGTAGTTGCTTTTTAAATGTAGATTCAATAATCTACTGTAGTGGGTAGCCATTCCAGCTTGGATCTGGAAGTTCCAACCCCCATTGAGACTCTGGCAACTGTCACACCTACGAGGCGGGGCGAGGGGAGGCGCCTGGAGACCCGAGAGCTAGATGGGCCAGCGCTCTCTCTGTGCGCTCTCTCTGTGCCGGGACACTGAACTGTGCAGAGTCCCGGAGAACACCGCTGGACTGCGATACACCTTCCCCAGACCCTGCGACCTACCTTTCACTTAATTTGTGAGTTATGCCATTAAATAAATATCCTTTTAACTATGTGGAGTGGCCAAAAATAATTTCTCCAATATCTGGCGCCTAACGTGGGACACGAACCCACGACCCTGAGATTAAGAATCTCATGCTCTACCGACTGAGCTATATTTCTCCAATATCTGGCGCCTAACGTGGGACACGAACCCACGACCCTGAGATTAAGAATCTCATGCTCTACCGACTGAGCTATATTTCTCCACTATCTGGCGCCTAACGTGGGACACGAACCCACGACCCTGAGATTAAGAGTCTCATGCTCTACCGACTGAGCTATATTGGAGAAATTATTTTGGCCACTCCACGTAGTTAAAAGGATATTTATTTAATGGCGTAACTCACAAATTAAGTGAAAGGTAGGTCGCAGGGTCTGGGGAAGGTGTATCGCAGTCCAGCAGTGTTCTCCGGAGCTCTGCACAATTCAGTGTCCCGGCACAGAGAGAGCGCACAGAGAGAGCGCACAGAGAGAGCGCTGGCCCATCCAGCTCTCGGGTCTCCAGGCGCCTCCCTTGCCCCACCTCATAGGCGTGACAGTTGCCAGAGTCTCAATGGGGGTTGGAACTTCCAGATCCAAGCTGGAATGGCTACCCACTACATCTCCCCCTTTTTGTCTAAATAAGAAGGTTCTAAACTAATACAAGACTATATACAAAGGAATGGTTATCAAATATTGTCCAGAAATAATGAGGGATAATGACCTAGATAAGATGTAACTACAACCAATGAAAACAATATCAAGCAAGAAACACATACTAAAATCCAGAGAAGTATTAAAATCAATCTCAAATTTGTGTCAATATACATAATTTGTATACAACATACAAAAATTCTATCCCATGTAAATATTTAAAATTAGTAGTTGCGTTTTAAATGTAGATTCAATAATCTACCTTTTTATCTTATCATATCCATATTCTCCTATTTTTCTTTTAAGAGAAGATTCAATAATATACCTCTTATCTGTATCATCTTTTTTCATTTTCAAACTAAGAAACCTGAATCTAATCTCCTTTGTAATCAAACACCCGAAACAATGACAATTATACATAATCCATTGAATGATCAAAAACAACCCTCCCCACTTCTTGGCAATGTGGGCATTGTGTTCCTAAAATTACTTCCTGTTGATTGTCAGTGAAGGCATATTTAGAAAATCCTGAAAAAAATTTAGGTTAATTGTCAAGTCCTGGGAGAGGCAACTGTATCATTTGTTGTCCAGTCTCTGCATAATGGGAAAATGCAGGGCTTCTCTCAGGTTCTTTCTCAAGTAGTCTGTGAGCCTGGATAATCTCAGCTAGCCATCTCAAAATTGTCCTGAGTAGTTTGCAGTCCAAAGCTGAACTTTGGGTGGTGTTTGTCAGCTTAGTGGTATTATCAGTGTTCTGATGGAATTGTCTTTGTGGAGCCCAATCATATTTTTGGAGACTTCAAAGTCACTGTTCAGCTTGGTTGTGGCTCCCTGCAGAAAACTGATATAGACTTAAAGCAGAAATAATGTACAGGAAGTTAGATGAAGCCTTTTTTTCTAGAATTAGTTAGTACTCTATATGACCATTAATGTCAAGACAAAAGTTTATATATATAATTTTGATATAAAGTTCATACCTTAAGAAAAGTTTTAAAGAGTCAGAATAAATCCAAAGTATTATGAGAATAGTGGCAATAGAATAGTCCATTAATTTTGGTTTCTCTTCTGTCCTATATATCAGGTGACACTTCTGACATGATAGAGAGATTTTGCATTTTCTTCTAACAAGAATGCTTGAGTTTAGAGGAGAGAGTCATGCTCCAACTCCAAAGCCAGCTTTAATTTTTAATTGAACTGAGACTACATGAAGACCATTTACATTATGTGTTTGTAGAGACAGCAGAAAGAAACATTTAGGAAGACTTATGAAATTGTTTCCTGTTAGATATGTGATATACCAATAGGCCAATTTACTCTTTTTCTTGGGACATTTTTTTTTTTCTGGAAGATTTGTCCTTTTTCTTCAGATGTCTCATTTGTCCATGTTCTTCTGATTCTTTAGCATTCATTCTCCTGAAAGACAAAAACAAATCCCTTCCCCAACCTTAACTTTGTGGAGGTTCCCTTTGGGCAAGTTATAGCTGATTAAATGAAAAGCATATGTTAGTGGTATAAGTTAGTTTAAATTGAATGGTCATGATGATTCATGAACTAACCCCTCTTCTAATTAAGAGGTATCTCCTGTTCAAATTGTACCTTTATCAACTTTAGTGGTATCCATAACTTTTCTTCTGTAGAAACAAAAGCAAAACCTCATCCCCAACATAATACGTACCCTGGTTTCTATTTTGATGTCAGCATATCAGTACATCGGCTGATTTAATTCTGTAGTTTTTTTCTGTTTTTCAATGTCTCTCCACAGCCATTGTTCCTTTCTCATTAGCATTGAGGAAATTCATAGTTAATAGAGCATATGTAATCTATTTCTCGGGTTTTTTGTTAACCCTTTCTGTTTATTTAGCATATCTTTTAGAATTCAATCTGATCTTTCTATGATTGCTTGGCTTGTAGGATTGTATGGTATACCTGTAATATGCTTTATATTGTAATGAGCAAAAAACTGTTTCATTTTGCCAGAGACATATGCTGGAGCATTGTCACTTTTAATTTGTTCAGGTGTACACATGATGGCCATAACTTCTAGCAAATGTGTGATTACAGAATCAGTTTTCCATGAAATCAGAGCAGTTGCCCATTGAAGTCCTGAATAGATATCAATGGTGAGGTATACATATTTCATTTTCCAAATTCTATAAAATGAAACACATCCACTTGCCATATTTCATTCCTCTGAGTATCCTTTGGGTTACATTCTGCTTGTAGTGGAGTTTAATTGTAAAAAGAATAAGTAGGATATTTTCTTATAATTTCATTAGTTTGTTGCCAGGCTATGGAAAAATCCTTTTTAAAACCCTTACTATTAAGATGGTATTTTTTAAATTCTGATTTCTCTAGCACTTTTCCTATCAATAGTTTATCAATCTCATCTTTATCTTGTACTAGAGGGCCTGGCAGACCCATATGGGATCAGATGTGAGTAATTGTTTTGATATATCTTTTTGTATGCTGTGAATATATGTTGTTCCCATTGTTTAATAAATAAGCTGCTTTGGCCTATGGCAAGGCCACTTAAACTCGGGTGCGAAATCCAAGGAGAGAGACAAGAAAGAGAAAGGTAGAGTCTGGGTGAATGCCAGCTGCCATTAGGAAAAAGAAAATATGATGGTACTGGTAAACCGTGGTCACATGGCAACTTATAGATAAATAGAAATAGGTTAAGTTATAAGAGCTAGCTTCAAGAAGCCTTCCATATGCCATGCAATTGGTAATTAATATTAAACATCTGAATGATTATTTTATAAGTGGCTGAGGTGCCTTGGGGCTGGGCAGAACTGGAGAAACATGGGACCATGTGGCATGCTGGGACCAGAGAAACCTTCTAACTACATTTGGTGCCCAGATGTGGTACCAAGAATTTCCACCCAAAACCTGAGAAAACTTTAAAAAATTCTAAAATGAAACTAAAAATAGCTTTGTAGTTCTATCTCTCAGGCAAGCTGTGGCATGCGGGCTTGAGCTACAAAATGGCAGGTTTGCAGCCTTTGGGCTTGATCTACAGAATGACAGTTCCTGCCATGGTACACAGAGGTGTCTCCAAGCCATGCAGAGCACTGAATGGTGGATTTAGCCTTTACTCATACAGATAAAATCAGGTTTATAGGCCAGCTGCACACAACCTGGTGGCAGCATGGACCCCAGAATTGGCAGGGTAAGCATGTCACTCCTGAATACCTCCATCATGTTGGTAAGCTGAGGTAGGCAAAGTCAGCAGCCAAGGTTGCTGCTTTTTGTCCTAGCCACATACTTTAACAATTTAGCATCTCTCCTGGTCAGAGAAGGATTATAGATTCACAATGAGACCAATTCAGATGGAATAAAACTCTAAACAGTTTACAGTATGTGTAAAAATGTATGTAGGCTTGAAAGAGAGTAGGAAAGGAGTATATGCAGTTATATAAAGAAATAGATAGTTTTAAAAAATAAAGCCTTTAAAGAGACAGTTAAAGTAAATAAAAATAAGCCACATAAAGATGGAAATCACACAGTGTCTGGATTTTATTGACTTTAGGTTTTTTAATTGCAGAAAGACATTTGATTATAAAGGCTACTAAGTTAACCCAATATGTATATTTTAAAAGTATCTTCACATCAAATTTATGTTTAAGTATACATTGCTCTGGAAAAGAGGTTCTGCTCTTTTTTCTATAGAAGATGAGAACCTGTGGATTTCTTCCAGGCTAATATGGTTTGGTCAGAGACCCCTGGAAAAGTCTCTGATGACACCTTGGCCCAGATGATCCAACATCCAAAATCAGCTTCAAAGAAACTGGCTAAGATGATCCATCCTCACAGACTACAGCGAAGATATAACTATAATTCTTAATTTTCACAAGACCCCCAGTAGGATTGCCAGCAACATCAACCAACAGGATATAGAATAAGCTATGCCCAAATTTCCAAAATATTGTTTATAAATGTTTGTTTTTATTTAAAGGGAGTTGATTATAAATGCAATCTCTTTCAAAGGAAGAAAAGGGTATTTGATATAGATATGATTGGATAAAAGGATAGATTATTGAATCTACTGTTAAAGAGCAACAACTTGTTTAAAATATTTTATATTACTATGTATTTTATTTTATTGACATAAATTCAATTTAATTTTGTTATACTGCAGATGTATTTCTACTCTTAAGGTATTATGTTTGTACAACTCCTTTGACATTGAAATGTATAATTAAGAAATACTGATTAATAATTAAGTCATCTATGATAAATCAAACTTGTAGTTTTTTGACATACAAAGATATATTTCAATTATGTAGGTAATCTTCAAACACTTTAAAGACTTACAGAATATCACATTCAAAATGCTTTAAAAACTTAAACTTTTTGGAAAACAAGACACATCTGCTCCTAGCAACACCAGTTTAGTGCAAAGAGGAAGATGGACATTGAAGACACTCCATATGGAGTTTATCTTCTTGGAAAATATAGCCATTTGGTTAAGAAACTGTATAGCTGAAAGTTTTTCTGTGTTCCACCCAGTCCACAGCTGCTCAGACCTAAGTAAACACAGAGAGGCTCATATTAATTAAAACTTCTTGGCCACTAGCTCAGGCCTACTACTGACTAGCTCTTACTCTTAAACTCAGCCCATTTCTGTTAAGTATATGTCACAATGTGTTCATGGCTTTACCTGTGTGCCATTATATGCTGTTCCCTGGATGGCAGGCTGGCATCTCCTGACTCAGCCTTCTTTTCCCAGAATTCATTTAGTCTACTTGCCCTGACTCTACTTCCTGCCTGGCTACTGCCCTAAGTGTTTTTATTAAACCAGTCTACAAGGACATTATCCCACACCACTTCCCCTTTTCTGTGTAATCAAAAAGGAAGGTTTTACCTTTAACATAGTAAAATTATATATAACAAACCATTACCAAGCAAGCACTACAGTT
Organism: Peromyscus maniculatus bairdii; assembly: GCF_049852395.1. Lineage (NCBI taxonomy): Eukaryota > Metazoa > Chordata > Mammalia > Rodentia > Cricetidae > Peromyscus > Peromyscus maniculatus. The sequence continues at coordinate 660,363 of NC_134858.1, forward strand.
ACAATATATAACCTATTTGTATTTGGCAAAATTAAAGACAGTATCTACTCTATATTTATGAGTCTAAAGTTTTATATCTAGTCTATCTTTTATCATAACCAAGGATAATTATAACTATCTAGTCTTCAACTACATCAAAGACATCAGAAGGATACAATATTACATAAATAAATAGGAAGAATATTGGAAGCAACTTCCAAACATCTAGAATGACAGAGATAGCTGGCTGCTCACCCAAAGTTCTTCTGTAATGTTGTGGCATCCATTTTTCAACCCACAGGCCTAGAGTTTCTCAGGTGCTTCTCTCTGTGTCCTATGTCTGGCAGTTTCCTCTGCAAAGCAGGAATCTGAAGGACCATATCTCTTTCCAAAGTTCAGCGGTCACTTTCCATGGGTCCTGCATTTCCAGTTGACATAACATTTTGTCAAGTAATCCAGGCAAGAACAGTTTCTTGACCAAATAGCTACCTTTGCCAAGAAGAAGATAACTCCATATGGAGTGTCTTTGATGCCCATCTTTCTCTTTGAAGTAAATTGGTGCTGCAAGGAGCAGATATGTCTCATTGTCGAGAAAGTGTAAGTTTTTAAAACATTTTAAATGACATATTCTGTAGGTCTTTTAAGTGTTTGAAGATTACCTACCTAATTTTTTTTTTGTTCTGCCTGGCCAACAGTCAGGGCAAATCTCTCTCACCCGCCAGTCCCACAGCCACTTAGATCCAACCGGGTAAACACAGAGACTTATATTGCTTACAAAGTGTATGGCCACAGCAGGCTTCTTGCTATTTAGTTCTTATATCTTAAATTACCCCATATCTGTTATTCTATAAATTGCCACGTGGCTTGTGGCTTACTGGTACCTTACATCTCACTTTTCATGGCAGTGGCTGGATGTGTCTCTCTAACTCAGCCTTCCTGTTCCCCAAATTCTCTTCTTTTCTCGTCCCACCTATACTTCCTGACTGGCTAATGGCCAATCAGTGTTTTATTTATTAACCAATCACAGCAATACATTTAACATACAGAGCATTCCATAGCACTTACCCTTTTCTTTTTTTCAAAAAGGAAGGTTTTAACTTTAACATAGTAAAATTACAGATAACAAAACAATTATCAAGCAAGAATTACAGTTACACTGTCTAGTATATTTATAATATCTAGTCTATTTGTATTTGGCAAAATTAAAGAAGATATCCTATCTATCTTATATGTGTGAGTCTAAGGTTTTTTTTAATCTAACTTATCTTTTATCATAACTAAGGAAAATTGTAACCATCTAGCTTCAACTACATCAAAGACTTCAGAAAGATATTATCTGAGAAATGGGAGAGAGACACAAGCAATTTTTGGGAGTCTTGCAAGAGTAGACAGAGACAGCTGGCAGCCTGGACAGCCACCTAATGTTCTTTTGTAAAGTTGGGGCATCTGTCTTTAGCCCATAGGTCTAGAGTCTCTCAGTCATTTCTCTCTGTGTCCTGTAGAATGTCTGGCAGTTTCCTCTGTGAAGCAGGAACCTTAAGGACCATTCTGTCAAGCAAAGTTCAGTGGTCATCTTCCTATGGGTTCTGTATGTCCAGTCGATCAAGCAGTCCAGGCAAGAACAGTTTCTTGCCCAAATGGCTATTTTTGCCAAGGTGAAGATAAACTCCATATGGAGTGTCTTCAGTGCCTATCCTCCTCTCTGAAGTAAATCGGTGATGCCAGGAGCAGACATGTCTCACTATCCAGAAAGTCTAAATTTTTAAAACATTTCAAATGCCATATTCTGTAGGTCTTTGAAGTATTTGAAGATTACCTGTCTATCTGAAATGTATCTATGTATACCTAGAAAACTTGACTAATATGCTACAAGTTTGACTATCATAGAAGACTACTTGTTAATCTGTATTTCTTAATTATTCATTCCAATCAGTTACATAAACATAATACCTCAAACAAGAATAGAAATATATACACTATAACAAATTAAATTTAAACTTGTATCAAAAAACTAAAATCCATAGCAATGTAAAACATTATAAACAAGTTGCTCTTTAAAAGTAGATTTAATAATCTACCCTTTCATCCTAGCATATCTATATCATATCCCCTTTTCTTCTTTTTTAAAAAGATTTATTTATTTATTTAGTATGTACACAGAAGAGGGCACCAGATCTCATTACAGATGGTTGTGAGCCACCATGTGGTTGCTGAGAATTGAACTCAGGACCTCTGGAAGAGAAGTCAGTGCTCTTAACCTTTGAGCTATCTCTCCAGCCCCTCCCCTTGTCTTCTTTAGAAAGAGACTGTATTTATATTCTACCTGTTTTAAATAAAAATATTGGATTTTCTCTGTCCCACACCAAAGGGCTCTTCTGATATGGGACACAAGAATCTTTCAACTTTTTTTTTTGTAATATAGTTGGGTTTAGAGAAAGAGTGAACCAGTTCCATCTCCAAAGCCAGCTTGGTATGTTTGGGAACATCTGGGCGTAGCTTCTCTTACTACTTCCAGCTGGAGGGGTGCACTGTATCTTATGGGAACATAAAGAAAATTTTAGGATTATGGAGTAGTCTGTGAGGCTGTATTTTCTCAGCCATTTGCATTGAAACCATTCTGGATGTTGCATCATCTGGGCAATAGTGTCATCAGATATCTTTCAGGGGGTCTCGGCTAGTCAAACCTGATGTATGTTAATCTAGAACAAATCCATAACCTCTTGCTTTCTGTGGAAACAAAAGCAGAGCCTCCTTTCCAAAGCAACATATCTTAGGTCCAAATTTTGAAGTCAACATATCTTTAAAATATACATATTAGTTTAACTCAACAGCTTTTACATTCAAATGTTTTTTTGTAGCTAAAAATCTCAAAGACAACACAATCCAGATTCTCTATGTAATATCTATCTTTACATGGATAATTTTTTATACTACCTTTACTGCCTCTTTAAAGAGTTTATTTTTAAAAAGCATCTATTTCTTTATATAACTGTATATATTCCCTTTTCTTTCTCTTTCAAGCCTACTTTCATTTTTACACATAATATAAACCATTTAAAATCTTATTCCATCTGAATCTGTCTTATTGGGTAACTATTGCTTAAAACTGTAGCAGTTAGTACTGAAGCAGAAGTCTTGACTGTTACCTCCACCCCATTTAGCCTTTCAACATGGTGGACAAAATTTACTGCCAGCGCTGGGAGCCATAGTGGATCTATGATTCTATCCAAGCAGCATGTAGCACAGAAACCCTCCCCCCTTTTTTTAATCAACAATGGCTAAATTGTTGTCCACCACATAGCATAATGTACGGCTTGGAGACACCTCATTACTGCCATACTATAGGTCAAACACGCTAACCAGGAACCTACCATATAGTAGCTCAAGCATGCAGGCTTCGGCTAACTTGAGAGACAACTAGGAAGCTGTTTTAGCTTCGTTTTAGAATCTTCTTTCTCAGGTTTTAGGTGGAAACTCTTGCCCCACGTTGGGTGCCATTTGTAACTAGAATTTTTTTGGGCCTGCCTGGCCCATGGTCAGGGCAAATCTCTCTCACCCGCCAGTCCCACAGCCACTTAGACCCAACCGAGTAAACACACAGTGACTTAAATTGCTTACAAAGTTATGGCCACAGCAGGCTTCTTGTTATTTAGTTCTAATATCTTAAATTAACCCATATCTATTAGTCTATAAGTTCCCACGTGGCTTGTGGCTTACCGGTACCTTACATCTCACTTTTCATGGCAGTGACTTGCCACATCTCTGTAACTCAGCCTTCCTGTTCCCCAAATTCTCTTCTCTGCTTTTCCTTCCTATACTTCCTGCCTGGCTACTGTCCAATCAGTGTTTTATTTATTAACCAATCAGAGCAACACATTTAACATACAGAACATCCCACAGCACTCTATCTTAGAAGACTAATTATTAATCTATTTCTTAATTATTCATTACAATTTAAATGAGTTACATAAACATAATACCTTTGTAGAAGTAACCATCTTATTAAATAAGAAACACAGAGCCAATGCAGAGATGAAAGCCCAAGAGGTCAGAGCTAAGAGCCTTACTCTTCTCTGCTACAGCTATCCTCTTGAGCCAAGAGACCTACTTCCTGTGTGTTTGTCTTTATATAGACTTTCTGTTCTGCCTTTTCATTGGTTGTAAACCCAGCTACATGACCGCGTCATCACTGCCTGTCTGTACAGACCTCCAGGTGTTCTATGGTTGGTATTGAGATTAAAGGCATGTGTCTCCATGCTGGCTGTATCCTTGAACACATAGAGATCCACCTAGCTCTGCCTCCCAAGAGCTGCGATTAAAGGTGTGCACCACCACTGCCCAGCTTCTGCTATGGCTTGCTATTAGCTCTGACCCCCAGGCAACTTTATTTATTAACATACAAATAAAATCACACTTCAGTACAATTAAAATATTACCATATACCTTAAACAAGAGTAGAAATATATACATAATAACAAAATTAACTTTAAATTTGTATCAATAAACTAAAATCTATACCAATGTAAAACATTTTTAAACAAGTTGTTGTTCTTTAAAAGCAGATTAAAAAACCTACCCTTTTATCCTATATCTATATCCTATCTTCCTTTTTTTTAGAAGATATTGAGTATGACCAATAATAATTTGTAACCAATCTCTAAACAAAGAGATATCCCGTATCCCTCTTTTTTTCATATTAGCAAAGGCTAAATCTACCACACAGTATACTGTGTGGCTTGGAGATACCTCTGTGTACCAGGGCAGGAATCCGCCATACTGCATGTCAAGCCCACACACCTTGAATCTGACATAGAGTAACTCAAGCCTGCAGGCTGTGGCTGGCCTGAGAAACACAACTAATAAGCTGTTTTTAGCTCCATTTTAGAATCTTTTTTAAAGTTTTCTCAGGTTTTATGTGGAAACTCTTTCCCCACATTGAGTGCCATTTGTAACTGAAAGTTTTATCCTGTGTCCCTTTTAGTCTGCAGCTGCTCAGACGCAAGTAAACACACAGAGACTTATATTAATTAAAACTGCTTGGCTGTTATCTCAGGCCTCAGCTCATTTCTGTAAATGTATATGTCACCATGTGTTCCATGGCTCTACTTTGTGGCATTACATGCTGCTCCCTGGACAGCAGGCTGGTATCTCATGACTCAGCCTTCCTCTTCCTGGAATTCCTTTAATCTGCTCACCCCACCTCTACTTCCTGCCTGGCTACTGGCCAATCAGTGTTTTATTAAGCCAGTCTACAGGGGCATAATCCCACAACAAAACTGCTGTTGCCTGTGCTGCTAATAATATGTTGTATAATCTGAACATGCAGGACCCATAGGAAATTGAATGCTGAATTTGTCAAAAATAAAGGTAAAATGTTCCTTCAGGTTCCTTCTCCACAGAGGAGACTGCCAGATATTCTATAGAAACAGGGAAAAATGACTGAGTGACTAGGCTAGGCCTATAGGCTAAAAGTGGATGTCCCGATGTTACAGAGGAACTTTGGATGATTGTACATGCAACAAGTTGTCTCTGTCATTCCAGATTTTGGAAGTTACTTACAATATTTTTCCTATTTACTTAGGTAATATTACATCCTTCTGGGGTCTTTGATGTAGTTGAATACTAGATAGTTATAATAGTTTTCCTTAGTCATGATAAAAGATAAGTTAGATTTGAAACCTTAGACTTGCAAATATACAATAGATACAATAGAGTCTTTAATTTTGCCAAATACTAGCTATTGTAACTGTAATTCTTGCTTGATAACTTTGTTATATATAATTTTACTACATTAAACTTAAAACCTTCCTTTTTGATTAGATAGAAAAAGGAAGTGCTGTGGGATATCTTTCTGTATGTTGTGAAAATATGTTGTTACCATTGTCTAATAAATAAGCTGCTGTGGCCTATGGCAAGGCAGCTTAGAGGCAGGCAGGAAATCCAAAGAAAGAGAAGGCAGAGTCTGGGGAGATGCCAGCTGTTGCCAGGAGAAGCAAGATGTCAAAGTGCTGGTAAGCCACAGCCACGTGGCAATTTATAGGTTGATAGAAATGAATTAAGTTATAAGAGGTAGCTAGCAAGAAGCCTTCCATAGGCCATGCAAATGGTAATTAATAATAAACCTGTGAATGATTATTTTTAAGCAGCTGAGGGACTGTGGGGCCAGGCAGGACCAGAGAAACCTCCCAACTACAAGTTATATAGAAGGGATGGTTCCTATTCCTGATTATTTCTTGTAACTAAATAAATAACAAAGTTAATTCTGACTCATCAAGAATAAATTCTGCAGTTTCAGTATGTAAGACCACACTTTCAGCACACTGAGAGACATTAAGTATGTTGTTGAGAGGTTCCAAAATCTTCATTAATACCATCAGAATGGCATATAATTCTGATTTTTGGACAGAATTATAAGGACTTTGAACCATTTTACTTCAATTTTCTGATTTGTAATCTGCCTTTCCTTTCTGGTTTGCATCTGTATAAAATGTAGGGGGGGGGGCTCCAGATATTGGTGTTTCCCATACAATGCAAGGCAGGATTCAGTTAGCTCTCGTTATAAGTTAATTCTATCGCTTTTTTGATATTTATTGTTAATGTCGTTCAAAAATTTACTGCAAGCTCTTTGCCAAGGTTCACTTTCTGCCTATAATTTGTCAATTTCATCACTTGATAAAGGAACTACAATTTCTGCTTGATCTATTCCTGCTTGTAGCTGGAGTTTTCTCCAGTCCTGCCTAGCCCCATGCACCCCACAACCACTTATAAAATAAGCACACAGATGCTTATATTATTTAAAGTGCTTGACCTAATGGCTCAGGATTCTTTCTAGCTGTTCTTATATCTTAAATTAACCCATTTCTATTAAGCTATACTTTGCCATGTTGCTTGTGGCTTACCGGTACTTTACATCTTCCTCCTCATGGCAGCGGCTGTCAGCATCTTTCTGCCTCTACCTTCCACTTCCCAGACTTCTCCTCTCTCTTTGTCCCACATATACTTCCTGCCTGGCTACTGGCCAATCAGTGTTTTATTTATAAATCAATCATCTACAGCACTTCTCCTCTTTCTTTTTCAAAAAGAAAGATTTTAACTTTAACATAGTAAAATTAGATATAACAATTATCAATCAAGAATTACAATTACAATATCTAGTCTATTTATAATATCTAGTCTATTTGTATTTGGCAAAATTAAAGAAGATATCCTATCTATCTTATATTGTGAGTCTAAGGTTTCATATCTAACTTATCTGTTATCATAACATAAGGAAATTATAAGTTATAGTAGTTTTCAACTACATCAAAGACTTCAGAAAGATATAATATTATCTGAGAAATGGGAGAGAGACACAAGCAACTTTTGGGAGTCTTGCAAGAGTAGACAGAGACAGCTGGCAGCCTGGACAGCCACCTAATGTTCTTTTGTAAAGTTGGGGCATCTGTCTTTAGCCCATAGGCCTAGAGTCTCTCAGTCATTTCTCTCTGTGTCCTGTAGAATGTCTGGCAGTTTCCTCTGTGAAGCAGGAACCTTAAGGACCATTTTGTAAAGCAAAGTTCAGTGGTCATCTTCCTATGGGTTCTGCATGTCCAGTCAATCAAGCAGTCCAGGCAAGAACAGTTTCTTGCCCAAATGGCTATTTTTGCCAAGGTGAAGATAAACTCCATATGGAGTGTCTTCAATGCCCATCCTCCTCTCTGAAGTAAATCGGTGATGCCAGGAGCAGACATGTCTCACTATCCAGAAAGTCTAAATTTTTAAAACATTTCAAATGCCATATTCTATAGGTCTTTGAATTATTTGAAGATTACCCACCTAATTGAATTATATCTATGTAGACCTAGAATACTTAACATGAGTATAATTTTGACTATCATAGAAGACTACTTGTTAATCTGTATTTCTTAATTATTCATTATAATCTAAATGAGATACATAAACATAATACTTCAAACAAGAGTAGAAATATATAAACAGTATAACAAAATCAACTCTAAATTTGTATCAATAAACTAAAATCTATAGCAACCTAAAACATTTTTAAACAAGTTGCTCTTTAAAAGTAGATGCAATAAGCTCCCCTTTCATCCTATTATATCTAAACTATCCCATTTTTTCTTTAGAAAAAGAGTACATTTATAATTAACCTGCATTAAACTGCTTTAAATAAAAATACTGGTTTTTCTCTGTCCCATAACAGAGGGCTCTTCTGATATGGAACAAAAGAATCTCAACTTCTATTTTTTTTAGTAATATACTTGTGTTTAGAGAAGGAGTATGCCAATTCCATCTCAAAGCCAGCTTGGTATATTGGGAATCTGGGCCTAGCTTCTCTTACATCTTCCTGCTGAAGGAGGGCACTTCATATTCTTATGAGGACATAAAGAAAATTTTAGGATTATGGAGTAGTCCATGAGGCTGTATTTTCTGAGCCAGTTGCCTTGAAACCATGTTGGATCATCTGGGCCATGGGGTCATCAGAGACCTTTCTGGGGGTCTTAGCTGGTCAAACCTGATGTATATTAATCTGGAACAAATCCATAGCCTCTCACTTTCTGTAGAAACAAAAGCAGAGCCTCCTTTCCAAAGCAACATATCCTTAGATTTAAATTTTGATGTCAACATATCTTTAAAATATACATATTAGTTTAACTCAACAGCTTTTACAATCAAATGTTTTTTGTAGTTAAAAATCCCAAAGACAACACAATCCAGATTCTCTGTGTAATATCCATCTTTACATGTCTTATTATTTATACTACTTTTACTGTCTCTTTAAAAACTTTATTTTTAAAAGTATCTATTTCTTTATATAACTGTATATATTGCTTTTTTCTCTCTCCCAAGCCTACATACATTTTTACACACATTGTAAAGAATTTAAAGTCTTGTTATATCTGAATCTGTCTTATTGTGTAACTACTGTTTTAAACTGCAGCATTACTAGGGCTAAAATAGTAGCTTTGGCTGGTGGGTCTGCCCACCTCAGCTTTTCAACATGGAGATGGTACATTTACCTCGAGCCTCAGAGGAACCATGCTCACCTCTGGAGGCAGTGGGTCCATGCCTCTATCAAAGCAGTGTGTAGCCCAGAAACCTTTTTTTCTTTTTTCTACTAACAAAGGCTAAATCCACCATGCAGCATAATATATAGCTCATAGATGCCTCATTACCACCATACTGCAGGTCAAGCATACACGCCAGGAACCCGTCATAGTAGCTTAAACCCTCAGGCTGCCGCTAACTTGAGAGAGACAACTAGGAAGCTGTTTTTAGTTCCGTTTTAGAATCTTGTTTTTCAGGTTTTAATTTGAAACTCTTGTCAACCTGTTGGGTGTCATTTGTAGCTGGAGTTTTCTCCAATCCTGCCCAGCCCCACGGACCTCACAATCACTTATAAAATAAACACACACATGCTTATATTATTTAAACTGTTTGGCCTAATGGCTCAGGCTTCTTTCTAGCTGTTTTTATATCTTAAATTAACCCATCTATTCCTTGCCATGTGGCTCATGGCTTACTGGTACTTTACATCCTGTTTCTCATGGCAGCAGCTGGCAGCAATTCTCTGACTCTGTCTTCCACTTCCCAGACTTCTCCTCTCTCTTTGTTCCACCTACTGGCCAAACAGCATTTTATTTATCAATCAATCATCCACAGCACCTGCTAATTGATGAAGTCCCAATTTTCCTTTTAAAATCAACTCAAAGATCTTTTCCATAATTTTTTAATTTTCTTATTCTGTTTATTTGGTAGAAATATCCATTCTAATATAATATCTTTGCTCTCCATTAAAATTTTTGTAGGACAATGCTTAGAAGGTAAAATAACCAAACTGTAATCAAGCTTTGGATGCAAATGATCCACATGCATCCTGTATTTTCTTTTCCACCAAAACCAGTTCACTCTCAGCTTCATCTGAAAAATTCTCTGGGACTGAGAGACCTGGAGCCTGGAGGAAGTGCCCGGCTCAGCTGGGATAGAGAGACTGTGGTCAGTGCTCAGAAGTGGAACCTTCTGACTGAAGACCATTCATGATGAGTGTTCAAACCCCACCCACACTGGAGGAGCTGGCCAGGCAGGCACTGCTGAGAAATGAGGCCTTGGCCATCTCTGCTCTGGAGAAACTGCCTGGATGCTGTTCCCAGCACTGTTCAAGGATGCCTTCAATGGCTAACACACTAGGATTGTGAAGGCAATGGTGGCAGCCTGGCCTTTCCCCTGCCTCCATGTGGGGATGTTGATGAAGACTCCCAACTTGAAAACCTTCCAGGCTGTGCTAGATGGAGTAGACATGCATCTGAAAAGAGAGTTTCACTACGGGAGTGAGAAACTTCAGGTGCTCGACCTGAGGAATGTTCACCATGAGTTCTTGAACATATGGACTGGAAGAGAGGATGGGGCCTGGTCAGCAGAGACTGTGGATGAGAGGCCTGTAGTGAAGGACCTTCCCAGATATGCACTGAGGCGGAGGCATGTGAAGGTGATAACTGACCTCTACCTCAGGTTCCATCTGAATGAAGAGCAAGCATGCTTCTTGCAGTGGGTCCAGCAGAGAAAAGACTTTCTAAAGCTGCACTATATGAACATTAAGATCTGGACTGTGCCTATGTGCACTGTCAAAGAGATCTTGAATGTTTTCCACCCAGGACACATTGAGGACCTGGAATTAAACCTGGCCTGGGATGTGTCCAAAATGGCACAATTTGCTTCCTGCCTTGGAAAGATGAGAAGTCTTCGTAAACTCTTCCTGAAAAACAAGGCCCCAAACACTTTCAGGCTTGTCTACAGGACATCAGACATTGAGAAGCATATCAGCAAGGTCTTTGCTCAGTTCTCTAAACTCCACTGTCTGCAGCATCTCTCCATTGATGACATCTGCTTTCTCAAAGACCACATAAACAAATACTCTGGTCCTTGACAACTTGCTTGGAGACTCTCTCCATCAAAAACTGCGAGATGTCAAGTTCGGACTTGAAATATTTCCCCTTGAGCCACAGCCTTCATCAGCTAAAACAGCTGGACTTGAGAGGATCTGAGTTTGTGACTTCATGTCTCAAGCCTCTTGGAGTGCTGCTAGAAAATGTAGCAGGTACTCTGGAGTCTCTGGACTTGCAGGGTTGTAATATGGATGACTCTCAGCTCACTGACCTCATCCCTGCCCTCAGCAAGTGTTCCCAGCTCACCGAGGTTAACTTTTCATACAATGACTTCTCCATGCCCGTCCTGAAGGACCTTTTGCATCACACAGCCAACTTGATCAAGATGAGTGTGGAGTACTACCCTGCCCCTCTGCAATGCTATAATGTTTCCGGTTACATCGAGGAAGACAGATATGCCCAACTTTGTCATGAGCTCATGGATATACTGAGAGCCATAAGGGAGCCCTGTAGCATCTTCTTCTCCACAAATGCCTGCCATGTATGTAATGAGAACTGTGACTCTGAAGAGTACTCTGAAAATGAATGCTGTGTCTTTCACCTGGAGCTTTGTTCTTGTTGGCAGTAAACAGGGAACATGACTTCTGGATGTGAGTGCTCTTCCTCTGGGGTCTTCCTCAGTCATCAGCCTCCCTGCTAGCTTCAGGGTCTGGAAAGACTTTCAACTGGCTTCAAGCATCTCCTGGAACTGTTTTTGAAGTCTTCTTTTGTGATCTCTTCATTAATTGTGTTTTTTAAAAGTCCCTAGGCCTACCCATTACATTCTCCATTTTCAGCATAAGGCTGCAATTAAATAATTCACTATCAAAAAAATTCTCTGGGATTAATTAAGTCTTTGTCACCTTCTAAGGTTTTAAACGAATTACTCAGTTCATCAATTTTTTACCCAAATAGCAGTCCATAGATAGGAATGGTTTCTGAATATCTTGAAATTCATTAAGACTCTGAAATAGATCACTATAATTTGCACTTTTTGGGGTCTAACTTTTGTAGACCTATTTTATATCATAAATAATTAATTGAATCTCCTCTTTGTATCTTTTCATGAGCAATTTGTATCCCCAACAGTGCATTTTTTTCTTTACTTCTTCAAACATTCTTTCTAAGGTGTCTGCATTTGAATCATCTAATAAAATGTAATGAAAAATTATAGATTTAGGAAATTGTTCATGCATTACTTCAAATGGCCCTTATACAAAATATTGGCACAGGGTTGGGATATTTAACATCCCTGTGGGAGAACCTACATTGATCTCTCTTGACTGGCTGGGAATTACTATAAGTAGGTACCATAAAGGCAAATTTTTCTCTGTCTTTTTCTTGTAAGGGTATTGAGAAGAAACAGTCTTAAATCAGTAAGTATAAAAGGCCATCCTTTAAGTAACAGAGTAGGCAAAGGAATTCTAGATTGTAGAGAGCCCATTGGCTGAATTACCTTGTTAATTGCTCTTAAATCTGTTACCATTCTCCACTTACCAGATTTCTTTTTAATAACAAATACAGGAAAATTCCAGGGGCTGGTTGATTCATCAATTTGTTGAGCATTTTTACCAGCTGTTCTGAGGCCTATAATTTCTTTGTTGCTAAAGGCCCTTGCTGATCCCATACAGGCATGTCTGTTAACCATATCAAAGGTAGCACTGTTGTGCCCTGTTCTTGTACAATTTGGATGGTCAGTGACTGTTCTTTATAATACCTTCTAATATTTTTCTCAGAAATATGTGTTAGTTTATGATTTGTTTCTGAGACTGGAGGAATGTTAATCTGGGTATTCCACTGTTGTAATAAATCATAGCCACATAGGTTCATAGCTATATACCTAAATATGGCTCTAATTTTCCTCTGTGTCCTTCAGGCCCTATCCATTTGACCCAGCTTGTACTCTGTTTCACTTAAGATAATGTTCCAATCCCTAATACCTGAACATTTACCTCCTGAAGAGGCTAATTTGGATATAAAAATTTTGGTACAATTATTGTTATGTCTGCACATGTATCTATGAGACATTCAAGGAGAATGTCATTTATTTGTATTTTTAATTTTGGTCTTTGTTTATTTATAGAAGTTTGCCACAAAATTCACATCATGGTTTCTCCCAAATTTTTGTTCTCTCTTTTATAGCTGTTCTAGTACCCCGAGAAGTATGTTTTTTTGCAATAGGCATTAGTTGTTTTTTTTTTTTAATTGCTTTGGGAAGTAGTTCCTTCTATGATGGCAGGAAAGGACTGAACTGAATTTGTCATGGAGGCCTCTGAGAGACCCCTGAGGGAATTTCCCAGTGGGAAAGGCAAAGGATTACCTTGTCTGTCTCTTGTTGATCTACAATTGTTAGTCCAATGTTTGCCTTTACCACACCTTCTGTATATTCCAGAAGGGAGGGATGTTCTGTTGCCATTGTTTCTTGAAAAACCATTGTTTCTAGGAATACCATACACAGTCTCTTTTTAGATGACCCTGTTTACCACAATTGAAACACCTGATATTACTATTTTTCTTCAAACCTCTAGAAATCACTTCTCCTATCCAAATATCATCATTGTCATGAGATTTAGTATTAATTGTATCTCAGATCCACTCCTCCAAAGATGCTGATCTTGCCTTTAATGTCTTAATTGCAGTTTTGCATTGTGCATTAACATTTTTAAAAGCCAGAGATTCAATTATTATCTGTTTAGCTTCTGAATTTGTATCATTCTATTTACTGCTGAAGACAGCCTTTGTACAAAATCAGTAAAGGTTTCTTTTGGACCCTGTATAGCTTTTTTAAATGACTCCATTTTCTTTTCTACTTCTTCAATTCTGTCCCAAGCATTCAAGGCTGACTTTCAGCATGCAATTAAGGTGTGATTATCATATGAAGATGTCTTTGTATATCAGCATAATTGCCTTCCCCAAGAAGCTCATTTTTGCAAATTTCTATACCTCTAACCCTATATTGTTGTTCAATTGTCTTAGCTTCATCTTTCCACCAGTTCCTCCATTGTAACTGTGGATGTATAGTTGAAACTTTTCCTGTGTCCTGGCTGGACTGTGGTTGGGACAAATCTCTCCTGCGTGCATCCCCCAAGTAAGCACACAGAGGCTTATATTAATTATAACTGCTTGGCCATTAGCTCAGGTTTGATACTGACTAGCTTTTACACTTAATTTAACCCATAATTCTTATTTATGTTTAGCTAAGTGATTTGGTACCTTTTCTTTGTTCTGCCTTGTCATCTTGCTTCCTCTGTGACTGGTTAGTGACTCCTGACTCTGCTCTTCCTCTTCCTAGAATTCTCCTCATCTGATTATCCCACCTACACTTTCTTCCTAACTACTGGCTAATCATTTTATTTATCAATCCATCAATCAAAGCAACACATATTCACAGCATACAGAATGATATCCCACAGTAGTGGCCCAGTTTCTGGAAAGGTATAATCAAATCTTTCCAGTCCTGAGTGATAATTCTATTTCACATTGACCACAAGTTTAATATCTACTTTACAAACAGAGAATGCATGCCATATAAGACTATAGCTTCTTTGAATAGCCTCAAATCTAACACTTTCACAGGAGCCCAACCTTATAATTCTTTCAACATTTGGCAGTTCCTGTAAGGTTACTATACAGATTAGGGTTGGCTGTTTGTAAGCATTAGGCCATTTATCTGTAAATGTATAATGTAATGTTGAGATTGGTTCACCTGTAAGTTCTTCTGTCTGGGTCTGATTTCTCTATGATTTTTTAACAAGTTTTTCTAAAACTTTTGTCTTGGCACTCATATTAACCAACTTTTTAAAATACTAAAACAAAAATTAACAAACAAATAATATTTATAATTGATATTATGTAAATCCCATCAACATTAATTATTCTTTCTTTTAATTGTTCCATTTTCAGACCACCTAATGTGTTATCAAACAGAGGCCAAATTCCTTCCATTGTAAAAATGTTTCCAATTTTTTTAATGTGCAAAAAAATCTCTTTTAACTATTTTCTCCCTTTAAGAAATCTTAATTTACTCACCAAATTTGCCAACAATGACAATTCAGATGTGAGGCTGACTGTTCTGCATAGAGTAGTAGAAACCTGAGTGGGTTTCAAGGCAGCTACCTAGTGTGGTAGCTGTCCAAGATGAGGATCCAGAAAGAGGACCCACAACCCACTGGGAGAGAAGAAGCCAAAGAGACTCCAGCCCATGTTGGTTGGAGACTTGGGCCACATGCAGCTTGGGCTTGAGCTAGGGCCAGGAAAGTCAGGAACAAGTGGCTTTTTCAGGAATTCATGACACAAATGTTGGGTCACCAGATGTAACATGAATTACTAGATGGTCTTATAATGAAAAAACAAAACTCAAAACCCAAAACCAAGTATTGGGGTGAAAGCTGAAATATCAGAGAGGCAGCACAAGCCAGCCCTAAGTTCTTACCTCTATGAAATCCTTAGTCTCAAGAGAGAGATTTTCTGTTTACTAATGCCTATGTATCTTTCTGTGCCCTGCCATCTTACTTCCATTCTAGTGATGGAATTAAAGGCATGCCATGATGCCTGGCTCTGTTTCCAGTGTGACCTTGAACTCACGGAGATCCTGATGAATCTCTGCCTCTAGAATGCTAAAATTAAAGAGGGGGGAGAGGGAGAGAGTAAAGGGGGAGGAGTTTTTTAAAGGGTCTTTATATAAGATGATGTCAGGGTGCGGGGTGAGTCCCCAAGTGGTGGTTCAGAGTACTAACAAGGGAGATCCATATGTCCACCTTAGAGCCCTCCTTGTTACTTAGCCTTTCTGTGTCTGTGGGTTGTATCATGATTATCCTTTACTTAATAGCTAATGTCCACTTATAGATGAGTGAATACCATTTTTTTTTGTCTTTCTGGGTCTGAATCTGGATTACCTCACTCAGGAGGATTTTTTTCTTTTTCTTTTTCTTTTCTTTGAGACAGAGTTTCTCTGTGTAGTTTTGGTTCCTGCTTGGATCTTGCTCTATAGACCAGGCTGGCTGCAAACTCATAGAGATCCACCTGCCTCTGCCTTTTGAGTGCTGGGATTAAAGGTGTGTGCCACTGCCACCTGGCTGAGGATTATTTTTTAGTTTCAACCATTTGCCTGTAAATTTTATGATATCATTTTTTCTAACAACTGAATAATACTCCATTGTATAAATGTACACATTTTTTAAATTCATTCTTCTGGGTATATGCCCCCAAAGGAGGAAATATTGAGATATAAGACTGTCACCAGGTTGGTCACCCTAGTGGAAGCCCATGAACTGTGGACTGGTGGTTATGAATCCCCCATGGGACTGGAATAGACACTCTGGATATGGAAGACAGTTGTTTGGTTTGAACTGTTGGGGGGGACCCAGGGAGGGGGGTCGGGATCTGTCCCTGGTCTATGAGCAGGCTTCTGGAGCCCAGTGCCTGTGGTGTGATACCTTGCACAGCCTTGGTGCATTGGGAAAGGGATTGGACCTGCCTAGGCTCAGTGTGCTGGGCTCTGCTGACTCCCCTTGGGAAACTTTGATTTTGGGGATGCGGGGATGCAGCGTGTCTTGGGAAAGAGAGCTCGGGGGTGGGAGGAGCGAGGAGGGGGTATCTGTGGATAGTATATGGAGTGAGTAGAAAATTTCCTAATAAAGAAAAATGAAAGAAAAAAAAAGACTGTCACCAGATACTCTAGCTGGCCTTATCTTGTAGTGAGCTACTGAACTATATTTGTGCCTCTCATGAAAATATTCCTAAGAATACTTGAAGTACTAAAACTATCTTGAATAAAATTGGTTTCTGGACCAGTTCTAAATTCCTGTACAATGTGATCTTAAATTAAAGGTTAACTGCCTGACCATTTAAGTGTTATCTCTCAGCTTCTGTAAACAATACTTGTTTTCTATATACATCACAACTGAGGGTTTTTTTATTTTGTTTTGTTGTTGTTTTTGTTTTTCTCTTGAAAACTCAAACTAACTTCAGGTTCCAAGCAGCTTCCCATTAATCCGCTTGGGACAGCCCCACTGGTATTAACAAAGACTCCACTTATTTGGGGCTGTTGGGAGTTTTTCTCTTTAGGTACTTCATAACAATGTGTGGTAATCACTAACATGCATGTATTTAGAAAAATGGAGAAATCTAAAGATAACCTAAACATTTGCTATTGAAGTTAGAAAAATATATTTGCTAAATTCTGAACCAACCTTGAACTGAAACTGAAGTCAGCCTGACTCACAGGTTTGCACAGACTTTATGGAAACCATAACTCACCTGCCATTATTCTGCATTCGAAACTGCAAGGCTTTCTGCTCCCCTCTCTGATCAAACAGTGATACCATGTGTTAAATCTCAAACTTACAACAAATGGCTGAAGTGCTTATTTAACATATGAAAGGGATCTAGCTGCCAGGTTCTCCCAGCATCCCTCAGTCCCTACCTGTTACAGGGTATGGTTGGCATACCCTGCTCCCTACCCTAATTTTTTCCAACCCAGGGGCTGAGCTGTCTTTCCCTCAGCTGCCCCTCCTTATATAATCCAGCCATTTTGATTACCCATTGTCTTTGAGCCTCCTGGCTGCTGTGCCTGGTTCCCTTCTCTCCTCTCCCTCTTCCCCTCCCCGTCTATTCACTTGACTTAGGGTTATGAATACTGTGGACTTTCCCAGATATGTAGGCAGACTTTCTTTCCTGCCAGCTGGTTCCCAAATAATCACAAAAAAAACCTTATTAATAATCATAAATGATTGGTCAATAGCTCAGGCTTGTTATTATCTAACTCTTACATTTTAAATTAACCTATATTTCTTATCTACCCTCTGCTACATTGTGGTGCCTTCTTTTAACAATGACATGTTCATCTGGCTTCTCTCTGTATCTCCATGAGACTCCTGAGACTATGCCCTTCTTCCTCCCAGTGTCATCTCTCTGACAGTCCCACCCATAGCTCTTGCCTAGGTACCAGCCAGTCAGCTCTTTTATTAAACCAATCAGAGTGACATGTATTCACACAATGTAAAGGAATATTCCACATTTCTCCCTTTTTGTCTAATTAAAAATGAATATTTTAATTTTAACATAGTAAATCTATACAAAACAGTTATTGAGTAAGAATTACAGTTATAATATCCAGTTCTTTTGTTTGATAAAATTAGAGAAATTCCTTTATTATCTATTGAATCTTTGTGAGTCTCAACTTTTATACCTAATTTACTTTCATCATAACTAAGGAAAATTGTAAATTTTCAAAGAGCCCAGAAGGGTATAATGCTACCTAATGACAGTGACATCTGACTGCCTCAACAGTCATTCACATTTCTCCTGTAACATTGGGGCATCCAGCTTTGGCTGGATGTATATCTGACAGACACTTCTGAGAAGCAGGGGACTTTGAAGGACTGTCCTTCCTTGTCTTAGCAAAGTTTAGCAGTCACTTTTTTTTTTTTGCATTCCACTGGTCCAGTTTGGACAGTATACTGTCTGCAATTGAGGCAAGGGGAGTTTCTTTGCTCAAATGGATTGCCTTTGCCATAAAGAAAACAACCTCCATATGGAGTTTCTATGGTGCCTATCATCCTCTTTTGAAGTAAATTTGTGCTGTCAGGAGCAGATGTATCTCACTGTCATGAAAAGCCTTAGGTTATTAAACATATTAAATGCCATGTTCTCTAGGTCTTGGAATTGTTTGAAGACCATCTATCAAAATATATCTGTTTAAACTTGAAAACATACCTAATATGTTTGATTATTATAGATGACAACCTACTAACTTGTGGTTCTAACTATACATTACATTTTCAAAAGAGCTGCATAAAAACTATACCACAAACAAGGGTAGAAACATGCATACAGTATAACAAAATTAAGTTTAAATTTTTATCAATAAACCAAAATCCATACCAATGTAAAATATTTTGAGATTAATAGTTGTTTTTTGAGTTAAAGTAGATTGAATAATCTATCCTTTTTTCCTGTCATTCCTATATTATACCACCCTTTTTTCTTTTAGACAAAGATCTTTGATTTTAACTCCTCCGTCTAGCCTTTTTTCTAACTATGACCAAGAACAACTTGCAACCAATCCCCTTAAATGATAACAAACATCCATAACCCATCTTTTGGGAATGTGGGTGATATTTTTTCAAGATTGCATCTTGTTGTCTGGGGTGCTGTCATCCTTGGGAGAACCTTGAGGAAAACTGGATAATTGTTAAGTCTTGGCTGGAGTATTCTGCGAGGATGGTTCATCTCAGCCAGCAGCCTTGAAGCTGTTCTGGATGCTGGATCACACGGACTCTGTTTTCATTGGTGTCTGTTCTTCTTGCTCTGAAAACATATAAATATTTTGTCTTAGGTTTTTTTTATTGCTGTGAAGAGATAACATGAGCATTGTAACACTTGTAACAACAAAGAAAACATTGAATTGAAGTAGTGGCTTACAGTTTCAGAGGTTTAGTTCATATCATCATGGTGGGTAGCATCACAGCATAAGGCAGATATGGAATTGGCTACAACATTTTGACCAGAGAGAAGCAGGAAGTTGAGTGACTCTCACACTGAGTGAAGCTTGAGAAAAGGACTCCAGAGTCCACCCCATAGTGACATACTTTCTCCAACAAGGCCATGACTCTTAATTGTGTCACTTTCTTTGGGAGCCATTTTTTTTCAAACCACCACATTCCACTCTCTGGCCCCCAAAGCCATATAGACAAATCATAGTGCAGTGCATATTTAGTCCAACTTCAAAAGTTCCCATAGTCTATCATAGTCTCAACAGTGTTTGTACGTCCAAAGTTCAAAGTCTCTTCTGTGATTCATGCAATCTCTTAACTGTAATATAATATAAAATCAAAATAAAAAATATCATATACTTCCAACATATAATGGCAGAGGACATACATTATGATTCCAGAATGTAGGGAAAGGAGTACAGTGAGAAAATACTGGACCAAACCAAGACCAAAATCCTGATGGGCAAACTCCAAGCTTTGCATCTCCATGTCTGATGTCAAAACACTATCCACATCTCCACCTCCATTCATCTTTGTTGATTGCAACACACTTCCTCTCCTGGGCTGGTTCCACTCCCTGTTAGCAGCTGTCCTATGACTCTGGCATCTTTAACACCTTTGATTCTCCAAGGCAATCCAGGCTTCAACTTCACAGCTTCAGGCAATTGCCTCTTTACCAAGCCTCCACTCAGGGACACCCCTGACACATGCCTGGCCTCAACAGCTTTCTTTAGGAACACAGGTAAATTCTAAAATCTGTTTCTTCCATCCTTAACTCTAAAGCCAGAACCATGTGTCTGAAGCTGCCAAGTTCTGTTTCTTGCTGGGGCTTGACTATGGCCTCCTTGTTCAACTACATCTTCACCAGTTTCCTATCTTTTACTCCCTAAGCTTGACTGTCCTGGAACTTGCTCTGTAGACCAGGCTGGCCTCAAACTCAGAGATCCACCTGCCTCTGCCTTCCTAATACTGAGATTAAAGGTGTGCCCCACTACAGTCAGCTCTAAGCTTTTCTTCAGTTCCTTTTCACAAATTGAAAACTTATCTGGGTTGGATCTTGCCACAAGGTCACCAATCTCTATATTCCACTTCTTAATTTATTTATCTCTTTGACCAGAAGGTTTAGTTCCATTTCACTTCCTGGTGCTCTTTTTCTCCTCAAAACTTACTTTTTGTAATTTACCATGCTCAGCTTTCCCCTTTACATTATATATCTTCATTAGAGTCACCACTAATATTCACATGACAGAGATTATACTAGGCTGTTCTGAGATTTTTTTCTGCCAATGGAATTAATCTAAAATTCTTCACTTTAGCCTCAGGCAGACTTTTCAGATGAGGGCAAAAGGCAGCCACTTTCTTCAGCAAAATGATTTCTAGGCAACATACTAAAATTCTCTGAAACCTCTTGAGCCAGCTCCCAACATTTCAAATCATTATCAGCAGCATTGTTTTCCATGATTCTTCTAGTATGCCCCATTAAAGGGTGTTTAAAGCACTACATTGCTTTTCTAACCCAAAGTACCGAAGTCCGTATTATTCTAAGCAAAAGCACGGTCAGGCCTATCACAGCAATTCCTCAGTCCTTGGTAGTAATTTCTGTCTTAGGGTTGTTTTATTGCTGTGAAAAGACACCATGTCCACAGCAACTCTTATAAATAAAACATTTAATTGAGGTTGTGGCTTATAGTTTCAGAGGTTCAGTTCATTGTAAGTATGATGGGGAGCATGATAATGTGCAGGCAGATGTAGTTCTGGATACATATTGACAAGAACGCAGCAAGAAGTTGACTGATTATCACACTGAGTAAAGCTTGAGAAAAAGTCCACAAAGCCCACCTCCACAGTGACACACTTCCTCCAAGGCCATACTTCCTGATAGTGCCTTTCTCTTTGGGGGGCATTTTCTTTAAAACCACCACACTTTAAAATGTAACATACATATCTGTATTAATATAAGTATATACTGTGTGGTGTACACAAGTTAGCCAAAGATTATTTTTTTTTCTGTTTGAGTAGGTAAATATATATTACTTGTCTTTTATTTCTTCTAGGTTTATTTCTTTATGTTTGTAGTCAAGATTTTCAGGGAGTCTTCCCAATCAAACCGATCACTATCAACCTGGAATGAATATACAGCCTCTTATCCCTGTGGAAATAAAGTCACGACCTCTTCCCCAAAGAAACATATCTTTTCACTTCCATTTTAAGAATACATAGGTTGGTTTAATCTAGTAGTTTTCATAATCCAATGTGTCTTAGCAGCTTTTCTTCCTCATTAATAATCAGAAAATCTAAAGACAACACAATAACATACAGAATACAGACTCTGTGTATTTCCCATCTTTACATGGCCTATTATGTTTTTTACTCTATTTCTCTCTTAAGGACTTTACTATATTTTTAAAACAGTTTTAAGTCTATGACTGTCTCTACCCTTTCTTTTTTCCCTTCCTAGCCTATGTATATTTTTAAACACATTTTATCCTGTTTAGAGTTTTTGCTTTCTGTCTGGATCTGTCTTTACTGAGCATCTGTATTGTTTTTCAATCACATGAGATGAATCTTAAACTGCTATGTCAGCCACTGTCCATGTAGCTTAGTTTAGTTCAAAACAGTAGTTCATGATGGCTGGTGTCTGGAGGCTGGATCCTCCTACAGGCAGCTGCTGGGAAATGTACCTTTGTAGTGCTGCTGGCATGGGAGACAGCAGAATTTTGCTTTTTTTTTTTTTTTTAAAAAAAAATGTGTTTAGAACCTTTTAAAAACTTTCTTGGATTTTATGTGGATGTAGGTGCCATATGTAGGCAGAGTTTCTTTGTGTATTAGCAGTCACTTTCAAATAACTACCCAGACTTATTATTAATAGAAATGCTTGGTCAATAGCTCAGGCTGGTTACTAACTAACTCTTACTGCTGTGGGATGTCCTGTATGTTGTGAATAAATTAAACACTGATTAGTCAGTAGCCAGGCAGAGAGTATAGGATAGGCAGGACAAACAGAGAAGAGAGGCTGGGAGGTGGAAGTCTGGGAGAGATGCCAGCCTGCCATCCAGGGAGCAACATGTAAAGACAACAGGCAAAACCATGGAACATGTGGCGACATATAGACTATCAGAAATGGGCTAAGTAAGGTTTAAGAGCTAGTCAGTGGTAGGTCTGAGCTAATGGCCCAGCAGTTTAATTAATATGTTTCTGAGTGATTATTTTATAAGTGGTTGTGGGGTCTGTGGTGCTGGGCAGGACTGGAGAAAACTCCAGCTACATCTTACATTTTAAATTAATCCATATTTCTTATCTACCCTTTGCCATGTATCTGTATCTTCTTTCAACACAACATATTAGTCTTGCTTTTCTCTGTGTCTCTGGAGACTCCTCAAACTCCACCCTACTTCCCAGCAATTTCTTAGTCTGGATTTTTCACCTAGCCTTAACCTGCCAGGCTATAGGCCAGGCAGCATATTTATTAAATCAACCACAGTGACATATACTCACACAGTGTAAAGGAATATCCCACACCGATGTGTCTGTCTTTAACTATTCTCTCCCTTTTATCTATAATAAACTTTGTCCTCTACTATACCTAGGAGCAGTCATTTTCTCTCATTTTTTTTTATGTTTTTCATTTACCATGGTGACACCACCATACCCTATTCTTATGAAAAGTTCATATCCTGTCATGGTTGCAAACAGCCACCACAACTGCATCAGTGGGAAATACCTAGCTTATGATTTTCTCCTTTATAAATCCCCTGCTTTATAGACACTGAGTCTACTACACTGGGCTTGTAGTAGAAAAAGTGCATGCCCCCTTCTGGGTTGGTGTGGCT
This sequence comes from Peromyscus maniculatus bairdii, assembly GCF_049852395.1. Taxonomy (NCBI): domain Eukaryota; kingdom Metazoa; phylum Chordata; class Mammalia; order Rodentia; family Cricetidae; genus Peromyscus; species Peromyscus maniculatus. The sequence continues at coordinate 683,586 of NC_134858.1, forward strand.
CAACAAAGACTTCAAATTCATAAATTGTGAGGGCCAAAGTTCAATATTAAGTTTTAATTACTATGCCTAAGAGATCCATGAAACAAAAATGCCTCTGATCTGCAAGCCTCTTGCCCAAGGACAGATCATTCCTGAAATGCTCAAGGGGGTTACTTATAAGAAACAATGAGCCACATGTTTTCACTCTCTTAAACTAGTTTGTTTAACCCAACTACACTGGATATGCTTGATTATATGTGGGTGGGAGGTTCACAGGCAGGATGTATGCTTGCTCCTGATTGGAGCTGATAGTAAATACTTAAGTCTCTGCAAACTGTGACTCAGGGCCATTTTCTGGAAACCCAGAGATGGACCTAGCCAGAGCCCATCCACATGGCCAATATTTAATTAAACATTGCTTCAAATTTGACTTTAAAATGTGGTAGTGTTCTTATTCTTGACCTGTTGCATCTGGTGGGATTAAGAAAATTCTGATTGTGGTCTCCTCTTGGGTAAGAACAACCTGTCTACAAAACCTACTTCCAAACTGGTTTATCTTGCATACTTAAAGTTGCCAGTGTGTACACCCTTAGTTTCAGTACTCAGGAGGCAGAGGGATGTGTATTTCTCAGTTTGAAGCCAGCCTGGTCTACAGAGGAAGTTCCAAGACAACCAGGTATAGAAGTAACCATCTTATTAAATAAGAAACACAGAGCCAATGCAGAGATGAAAGCTCAAGAGGTCAGAGCTAAGAGCCTTACCCTTCACTGCTACAGCTATCCTCTTCAGCCAAGAGACCTACTTCCTGTGTGTTTGTCTTTATATAGACTTTCTGTTCTGCCTTCTCATTGGTTGTAAACCCAACCACATGACCACCTCATCACTGCTTGTCTGTACAGACCTCCAGGTGTTCTATGGTTGGTATTGAGATTAAAGGCATGTGTCTCCATGCTGGCTGTATCCTTGAACATACAGAGATCCTCCTATCTCTGCCTCCCAAGAGCTGGGATTAAAGGCATGAACCACCACCGCCCAGCTTCTGCTATGGCTTACTATTAGCTCTGACCCCCAGTCAACTTTATTTATTAACATACAAATGAAATCACATTTCAGTACAAATAAAATATCACCATAGCCAGGGATACAGAGAGAAACCCTTTCTCAAAAACCAAAACCAAACCAAAACAAACTTCTGGGAAATGACTGTTGTTGTTGTTTGTTTGTTAAAAAATCATAGACAACATGCTTTAATTAAAATGTAAAATATCTGTTAGCAAATGACAAAAATCCTCATAAAATTTTTAATGCATCATAAATAGTTTGAGTTATTTGCAGCTGAAAACAATGTAGAGCATACATATGGAATCCACAGTTAGCTTTGTCTTCCTCATTCAGTTCTTATTCTGAACCCAGCAAACTTAGATCTGATAGTACAGATTAATAGCAAAGACTTTACTGTCAGAATTATATGGATTTCAGTCTTTACTTTGTTACTAGCATGTGACTTGGACCAAGTGGTTTCCTTTCTCAGCATTAGTTTCATAATCTTTCAGATAAGAATAAAATAATTTAAAAATGGCATCTGTGTTTGGGGAGATGGCTGCTCTTCCAAGAAAACTGGGTTTAATTTGCAGCAACCATGTTGTGGTTCCCAGTCATCTGTAACTCCAGTTCTATGGGACCTGACACCCTCTCTGGTCCCTTTGAGCACTAGGTATCCACATGGTGTACAGGCATACATGCAGATAAATATCCATACATGTAAAATAAAACAATAAAAAGATTTGAAAACAGAATCTTTCTGAAGTTTATTATTGTTATCAAAGGAGAGAGGAGATGGCATCATTTTTTTTCTGGGTGTGAAAATAGAAGTCTATTAGTCTTCCTCTTTCTTTCTTTCTTTCTTTCTTTCTTTCTTTCTTTCTTTCTTTCTTTCTTTCTTTCTTTCTTTCTTTCTTTCTTTCTCTTTCTCTCTCTCTCTGCCTTTCTTCCTTCCTCCCTCCCTCCCTCCCTCCCTCCCTCCCTCCCTCCCTTTCTTCCTTCCTTCCTTCCTTCCTTCCTTCCTTCCTTCCTTCCTTCCTTCCTTCCTTCCTTCCTGTAGTGTGTAGCTGTTCCAGGTTTGACCTGGAAGTACTAATCCCAGTAACTGCCACACCTACCTATGAACTGCCCCTGAGGTGGGGCTGAGACGGAAGCACTTAGACCCAAGATGTGCTAGCTCTCTTGTGACCCTGGATGCTGGGTTGTAGACCAAGCAGAGTTCTCCAGAGAACACCACTGTACTGCACTTCACCTATCCCAGATCCTGTAACCAACCCTTTTACTGGCTGTAAGTTATCCCAAAATAAACCTTTTTAACTATGTGGAGTTGCCTTAGTAAATTCCACAATACCTTCCTTCTTTCTTTTCTTCCTTTTTGTGGTGTTTATGTGTATATAAATGTGTGCAGGTGATTGCATACATATATATGTGAGTGTGAATAACAAAGGTCACACTTGGGTGTCATTCTTCGTGTGCCATTTACCTTGGTGTTTGAATAATTTTTTCATTAAGCTAGAGCTTACCAAGTAAATTAGGTCATAGGGCCAACCAGCTGCAGGGATGTATCTGTCTCTTCCTCTCCAGATTTGGGATTACAAATTTTTACCACCACATCAGGAAATTCAGCTCAAGCCCTTGGGCTTCTGAGACAAACACAATACTAAAAGAACTGTTTAGCTAGCCTTAGGTTAATTATAGCAGTTTTTAACTGTAAAATAATAGTTACTCACTGAAATTTTATTAAAGTTATTGAAAAAATTGTACCCATACTTTTAAAATGCTAAGCAAGAAGCATATGAATTAGCCCCATTGATGGAAAGGAATTCTTTATCTGAATATGTTATGGCATAATACTTTTGAAACTCAGCTGAATAATGCCAGCTCTCCATGGCAGGGGAGTGCTGACTCTGCAGGTAGAAAGTCGGAAGCCTATGCTCCCCACCTCATCATTGAGGGCTAGACTTTAGCAGTGTCAACATTTCTTGATGTTTAAAGAGGGAGCTTTTTTCCCCAATATTTTACATATACCACTCCCAAGGAGAACAGATTTCCTTTCCAACAATTAGAAGTCATTCATAAGTGTTCAAGGTTAAAGTTATAGGCAAAGGACTTAGTGACCTGCATTGATTTTCAAGGAGTAGGTTGTAGTAAATAGCCTGCTTTGGGGCTTAGTAATATGCTGGCAAAGGCCAGGCATGTCTCCTATTTAATATAGCTTGACCAATTCAGTCCAGGGGTCATGCATCTTGACTCTGCATTGTCTGCTTCTGAAGGAGAGTCTTGAATGGTTTCAAAAAACAACAGGATTTGAGACCATTCTATGGTTTTAGAGCACAGATATGAATAAATACAGTAGTGTATGAAAGTGACATTCTGGAGAATTACTGCTCTCATGAAAAGCAAGAGAGGAGACTTATTATCTGCCCAAGGGATCAGGATTCCAGAAATTGAATGGGGACTTTCAGTAGACATATAGACTAATCACCCAAAAACATTGAAGTGAGTCAGAACCATCCTGAGTGACTAGAGTTACTGTGTACTAAATGTTCTCCAAATCTGATATCCTGATACTTACATGAATGGGATTCTCTTCTTATCTGTCTTCTTTTCTCTTATTATGTTATGTACAGAATTTCTTTTAACAACTCAAAAATAATGTATACCCAATTATACTAATTTTTATTTTTTTCCTGATTTTTTTTATTAACAACTCTTTGATTTATTCAAAGCAATTCGGGTTCAAAACTTAAGTTACAACAGTCAGAAAAAAAAAACAAAAATAGAAACACACAATCAGTACTGCCTGCCCTTATGTTCAACACTGTGTGGCTTTATCCAAAATAGTTGCACAAAAGTATGAACTTCAGAGTCTCTAAGGACTTAACATACTGTATACACATGCAGTACAAGTAGTGTTAAAACAAAGCCCAGAACATCTACAGAATAGAAAGCCCACTCTTGCTTACGCATGAAAATACTACCCACAAAGCTAACTAAGTCTTAATAGTTATCTGGAGGCCCTATTTGTTGTTTTTAAACCCAAGAACTCTAATTTTGATTGCACAATAGATGATTGGTAAATAAGTCAATATATAGATTTACTTTTTAAAAATAAGCATTTATTTTGAACCTAGCATAGTGTGCCAAGAGAATTCTTAGGGACTGAAAACAGGCATTCCAATTATTGAAATGAGGAAAATGTTAGTCCTTTGGAGATTCCAGTACTGGCACTGAATTTAATCACACAATAGAGAAACATTTGGGGTAAGTGTACATGCTTCCTCATGGCTACTAAATAAACATGAGCAGACAGGTCCCTTTTCTTTTGTTCCAGAGGCTCCATGTTCAAGGCAATTGCTTTTTAAATCTTGGCCACTAATTTTTGTTTTCCTTTGTTTTGTATTACTATGTTTATTTTTTAAGTTAGTATCAGCAAATTAAGTTCTGCCTGTACTGGGCTCCAGAAATTGTTCATAAGAGTAGGACTGTTTTTTAATTTAAGATGTTTGACATGGTGTTTTAAAATAACAAGTATGAAATTATTTGCTGAGAAGCTAACAGAGTTGCATATCTGACTGAAATAAATGTGTGATTTTTCCTGATTATTGCTATACTGCACTACAGTGCATTTTGCATCACCAAATCTTAATATTATAACATGAGCTTCAGTGTTTAACCACAAGGTGGGGCTGTCTTGAACTCTTCAGACAAGAGTATATTTGATGCTTAGAGCCCTGAATTTTTGTTACACTGCAATCAGACATTTTTAGCTACTTCAGCTTTTATTATTAATTATATAGTCCAGGATAGAGTTACTTTGCTATTTTACCTCAGTCTAAATAAAGATTTTGAACCAAGGTAATTTACATTAGCCAGAGATTCTCAGTAGCCAGAGTTTTCAGTAGGTCTTGGGTGCCTTGGTAAAAGGACACTGAAAATATAGGTAAGAAAGTGCTCAGATGTGTTTAAATTTTTTTGTTTTTATATATTTATTTAATGTGTATGGATATATGTGCAGGCATGTGTGTGTCACAGTGCATGTGTGAAGGTCAGAAGACAACTTCTGAGAGTTAACTTTTCTCTTTCACATTTCGGTTCTGGGGATCAAAATCAAGTGGTCACTAACAGAGATGTCATGTAGACAAATACTAAATAGAGAAATGCTAGAACTAACAGACATTATAAACCAAATGGACCTAACAGATATTTACACAACATTACACCATTGAGCCATCCCAACATCCCATAGATTAAGTTTTATTATTCCACATAACAACAGCTTATCAATTGCTGTTCTCTGGGAAGGTTTTATTTGGATTTCTGCCCATGTATTTATATTTTAAAAAGTGTGTATGCCAAATAAATTGGATCAGAAAAGGAAGTGCCCTCAGCAAATAATAATCAAAGGATTAAATGTACAGAACACAGAAAGAATATTAAGACCTGCAAAGGAAAATACTAAGTAATGGATATTACCTATTAGAATTACACCTGACCTTTCAATGGAGACTCTAATGTGATGATATATTGTGTCCCCCAATATATTGTGCACCATAATAAAGCTTATTTGAGGATCAGAGGAGAAAGCCAGCCACTCTTTTAAACATAGAAGTCAGACAATTGCAGCACATGCCTATAATCCTACCATTTGGAAGGCAGAGATCCATTCAGATCTCTGTGAGTTCAAGGCCACATTGAGAACAGAGCCAGGCATGGTAGCACATGCCTTAAATTCCAATACTAATTAACCAAAAAGGTCTGGAGGTCTGTACAGACAGACAGGAAGTGATATAGCTGGGCAGAGAGAGGAAATGAGATGGCAGAACAGAAAGGCATATAGGCATGGGTATACAGGAAGTAGGTCTCTTTGAAGGCTGAGAGCTTGTAAGATGAGGTTGGCTGTGTCTCGTCCTATTCCTCTGATCTCTCAGTTTTAACCCCAATATCTGGCTCTGTTTTTTTTTTTTATTTATAAGAACGTTTAGCAATTCACCTTACATCTGGCAGCCCAGTGTTTGTGGCAAGAATGAACTAAAAAGCCATTTGTGGCCCCGGCTCAGGCCTGAGCTGCATGGTTCAGGCCTGAGCTACATGTGGCCAGAGTCTCCACCCCATGTGGGCTAGAGTCTCTTTGGCTTTTCCTCTCCTGGTGGGTGGTGGGCTCTCTCTGGATTCCCGTCTCAGACTGCTACAACACTAGGTAGCTGCTTTGAAACTCCCTCAGACTTCTGCTGTTCTACACAGTCAGCAGACTTGGTGAGTCAATTAAGATATATTAAAGGGAGAAATTAATTGAAAGAAAATCCCCCCACATTAAAAAATGGGAAACATTTTTATAATGGAAGAGATTTGGTCTCTGTTTGCTAACATATTCGGCAATCTGAAAAATGGAACAATTAATTGTCAGAATAATTAATGTTAATGGGATTTACATAACATCAATTATAAATATTATTTGTTTGATCATTTTTATTTTAGCATTAAAAAGGTTTGTCAATTTGAGTGCCAAGATAAAAATTTTAGAAAAACTTGTTAAAATAAATTATAGAGAAATTCATACCCAGACAGAAGACTTTAAAGGGGAACCTATCTCAGCATTGAATTATACAGTTACAGAGAAACAGCCTTAGGTTTCCAGACAGCAAACATTAATCTACCCAGTAACCTTACAGGAATATCCAAATGCTCAAGGCTGTGTATGAGCTAACTGGACTCCAGTGGAAATGAGCTACTCCCAAATTCCCAAAATATTGTTTATATATGTTTATTTGTTTTTATTTTTATTTTTTAATTTTATTTTACAATACAATTCAGTTCTACATATCAGCCATGGATTCCCTTGTTCTCCCCCCTCCAGCCCCCCTCCGCTTACAGCCAGCCCACCCCCCAATCCCACCTCCTCCAGGGCAAAGCATCCCCCAAGGACTGAGAGCAACCTGGTAGACTCAGTCCAGGCAGATCCAGTCCCCTCCTCCCAGGCCGAGCCTAGTGACCCTGCATAAGCTCCAGGTTTCAAACACCCAACCCATGCAATGAGCACAGGACCTGGTCCCACTGCCGGGATGCCTCCCAAACAGATCAAGCCAATCAACTGTCTCACCCATTCAGAAAGCCTATTCCAGTTGGGGGCCCCTCAGCCATTGGTTCATAGTTCATGTGTTTCCATTCATTTGGCTATTTGTCCCTGTGCTTTATCCAACCTTGGTTTCAACAATTCTTGCTCATATAAACCCTCCTCTTTGTCACTAATTAGACTCCCAGAGCTCGACCCGGGACCTAGCCGTGGATCTCTGCATCCAGATCCCTCAGTCGTTGGATGGGGTTTCTAGTATGACTATTAGGGTGTTTGGCCATCCCATCACTAGAGTAGGTCAGTTTGGGCTGTCTCTCAACCATTGCCAGCAGTCTATTGTGGGGGTATCTTTGTGGATTTCTGTGGGCCTCTCTAGCACTTTGCTTCTTCTTATTCTCATGTGGTCTTCATTTACCATGGTCTCCTATTCCTTGTTCTCCCTCTCTGTTCTTGATCCAGCTGGGATCTCCTGCTCTCTTTCCCTCGACCCTCACCCTTCATTACCCCCACTCATGTCCAGGTGGTCCATGTAGATCTCATCCATTTCTCTGTCATTGGGCGATCCCTGTGTCTTTCTTGGGGTCCTGTTATCCAGGTAGCCTCCCTGGTGATGTGAGTAGCAGTCCAGTCATCCTTGTTATAAATGTTTATTGTTATTTAAAGGGGTTGATTATAAATACAATCTCTTTCTAAAAAAGAAAAAGGGATAATATAGATATGATAGAATAAAAGAATAGATTATTGAACCTATTTTTAAAGAGCAAAAACTTGTTTAAAAATGTTTTACATTGCTATAGATTTTAGTTTATTACAAATTTAAAGTTAATTTTGTTATACTGTATATATATTTCTACTTTCATTTAAGGTATTATGTTTATGTAACTCAAATGAGTTACTATCCATTACTAAATTGTAATGGATAGTTAAGAAATACAGATTAATAATTAGTCTTCTAAGATAGTCAAACTTATAGTCATGTTAGTAAAGTTTTCTAGGTATAGATAGATATATTTCAGTTATGTAGGTAATCTTCAAACACTTCAAAGACTTACAGAATATGGCATTTAAAATGTTTTAAAAACTTAGACTTTCTGGACAGTGAGACACAGTGCTCCTGGCAGGACTGATTTACTTTAAAGAGAAAGATGGGCATAGAAGACACCATATGGAGTTGATCTTCTTGGGGAAAAAAGCCATTTGGGCAAGAAACTGCTCTTGCCTGGATTGTGTATAATATATTATATAAACTAGACATGCAGTACCCATAGAAACAAGACCACTGAACTTTGCAAGGTGAAATAGTTCTTCAGATTCCTGCTTCACAGAGGATACTACCAAATATTCTACAGGACACAGCAAGAAGCAAGCAAAAAACTCTAGACCTATTGACTAAAGATGGATGCCGCAATGTTACAGAGGAACTTTGGATGACTGTCCAGGCAGGCAGCTGTCTGTCATTTTCAGAGTTTTGGAAGTTTCTAACAATTAATTTCTTGTTTACTTAGGTAATATTATATCCTCCTGAGGTCTTTGATGTAGTTGAAGACTAGATAGTTAAAATTATAATTTTCCTTGGTTATGATAAAAGATAAATTAGCTATGAAAGCTTAAACTCACAAATATAGGATAGATGGTAGAATATTTTTTATTAATTTGTAAAATACAAATAGACTGGATATTATAACTGTGATTCTTGCTTTATAACTGTTCTATTTTATGTACGTTTACTATATTAAAGTTAAAACCTTCCTTTTTGATTAGACAGAAAAGAGGAAGTGCTATGGGATGTCTTTCTGTATGCTGTCAATATGTGTTGCTCTGTTTGTTTGATAAATAAAGCTGTTTGGCCAATGATGAGGCAGAATAAGGTTAGGTGGTACATTCCAACTTGAGAGAGAGGAAGAGGAAAGGAGAGGTGGAAGAGATGCTGCAAGCTACCACCAGGACAAGCAAGATGTAAAAGTACCCATAAGCCACAAAGCCATGTGGCAACTTACAGATAAATAGAAATAGGTTAAGTTATAAGAGATAGATAGTGAGAAGCTTGAGCCATAGGTCATCCTCTTTGTAAATATTACAAGCCTCTGTATGCTTACTTGGGACTAAGCAGCTTCAGGATGTGAGTGGGGGAGATTTGTCCTGACTGTAGGCTGGGCAGGATGCAGAAAAACTTCTGACTACACTCTAAAACCTAGAAGGTCATAGACAGATGTACTACAGACTTTAAGAAACCTCAAATGCCAGCCTCAACTACTATACCAAACAAAATTTTCATTCCCATAGATGGAAAATTTATGATACTCTACCATAAAGTCAGATTTAAAGAATCTCTATCTACAAATCTATCCCTACAAAAAGATACTAAAAAGGAAAAGTCCAACCTGAGGAATTTAACTACACCCATGAAATCACAAAGGTCAAATAATCTCAAAAGCAGCAAAATAAAGAATGGGAACACACACACACACACACACACACACACACACACACACACACAAACACATTTTAACAACAATAGGAGTCAGCAATTGTCATTTATGTCTCTCAGTAACAATGGTCTCAATTCCCCCAATAAAAATAAACAGCCCAACAAAATAGATGGGAAAGCCCATCCTTCTGTTGTGTCTAAAACCACATGTACACATCAAAGATAGACAGTACCTCAGTGTAAAGGGTTGGAAAAAAATTCATACCATAAAGATACATGCTCAGCTATGTTCATAGCAGCACTATTTGTAATAGCCAGAACCTGGAAACAACCTAGATGCCCATCAACGGAAGAACGGATGAAAAAAATGTGGTACATATACACAATGGAGTACTACTCAGCAGAGAAAAACAATGAAAGCATGAAATTTGCAGGCAAATAGATGGAACTAGAAAAAATCATCCTGAGTGAGGTAACCCAAACCCAGAAAGACAGTTATGCTATGTACTCACTCATAAGTGGATTCTAGATATAAAATAAAGAACAATCAGACCACAACCCATAGAACCAGAGAGGCTATATATATAACATGGAGGTCCCTAGGACGACTGTGGCATATAATAAATTTCAGTTTTACTCAATTATTAAAAAAAATATAGCCAAATGAATGGAAACACATGAACAATGAACCAAAGGCTGAGGGGCCCCCAGCTGGATCAGGCCCTCTGAATAGGTGAGACAGTTGATTGGCTTGATCATTTTGGGAGGCAACTTGGCAGTGGGACTCATTGCATGAGTTGGCTGTTTGAAACCTGGAACTTATGCAGGGACACTTGGCTCAGTCTGGGAGGAAGGGACTGGACCTTCCTGGACTGAGTCTACCAAGTTGATCGCAGTCCTCGGGGGAGGAGTGTCCTGGAGGAGGTGGGAATGGAGGGTGGGCTGGGGGTAAGGGGAGAGGGTGGGAGGGGGGAGAATAGGGGAACCCATGGCTGATATGTAGAACTGAAGGGTATTGTAAAATAAAATATATATATATATTAAAAAAAATATCCCACACAAATGAATCTAAGACATTTTAATAGCTAACAAAATCAAATTCAAATGAAAACTAATCACAAGAGATAGGGGAGGACACTACATACTCATCAAAGGAAAAATCCACCAAGATGGCATTTTATTTCTTAACATTTATACCCTCATGATTGTAAAAGATACATTATTATGGATTAAATTACATATTAACCCTCAAACACTGATAGAGTGAGACTTCAATGCCCTACTCTCACCAAAAGATAGGTAATCTAGACAAAAACTAAACAGAGAAATACTAGAAATAACAGACATTTTAAACCAAATGGACCAAACAGTTATTTACACAACATTTCACCCAAATAGAAAAGAATATACCTTCTTTTCTGAACCTCATGGAACTTTCTCCTAAATTAGCCACATACTCAGACACAGAGAAAGTCTCAACACATACAAGAAACTTAAAATAACTCTCTGTATCCTATCAGACCACCATGAATAAAGCTGAATGTCAACAACATCAAAAAGCTTACAAACTCATGAAAACTGAACAACTCTGCTGAATGAAAAATGGGTCAAGACAGAAATAAGAAAGAAATTAAAGACTTTCTGGAATTGAATGAATATACATCACACCAAAACTTATGGGACACAATGAAATGATTTTAAGTGGCAAGTTTATAGCACTATGTGCCTACATGAAAAAAATAACTGGAGTGTTCACACATTAGGAAATTAATAGCACACTTGAAAACTGTACAACAAACAGAGGAAACTGCACCCAAAAAATGTAGCAAGCAAGAAAAAATCAAACTCAAAATTGAAATAAATCAAATAGAAACAAAGAGAACAATACAAAGAATTAATGAACAAAGGATTTGGTTCTTTGAGAAAAATCAATAATATTTATAAACCCTTATCTAAATTAACTAAAATTTAGTTAATCTCATTTTTAAAATATAAAAACAGAGAAAAATAACTAAATTAAGAAAATTAAAAATGAAAAGTAGTATATAACAAGACACCAAAGAAATCCAGAGAATTATAAGGACATGCTGTAAAAATCTATACCCCATCAAATTGGAAAATCTAAAAGAAATATATAATTTTCTTTATAGATATCACTTATATCATTTAAAAAGTTAAATCAAGATTAGATAAGAAATTTAAACAGATCTGTAACTCCTTGTGAAATAGAAGTAGTTATTAAAATTCTCCCAAAGTATATTTGTGGAAGCCCAGGGCCAGATGGTTTTAGAGCAGAATTTTACCCGACTTACAAGGAAGAGTTAACACCAATACTTCAAAAAGCATTCCACAAAAGAAACAAAGAAACATTTCCCATTTCATTTTATGTGGCTATAGTTACCCTGCTACTCCAATCTCACAAAGAAAGAAATTTACAACAAAGAAAGAAAGTTACAGACCAATATCCCTTATGAACATAGGTACAAAAATACCATCGTCAAGTAGGCTTTATCTCTGAGATGAAATGATGTTTAAATATATGAAAATCAATAAATGTAACCCAGTATATAAATAAACTGAAAAAAAAAAGACCACATGATCATCTCATTAGATGCAGAAAAGTCTTTTGACAAAATCCAACACCCCTTCATTATAAAAGTCCTAGAGAGATTAGGGATACAAGGAATATACTTCAAAATAATAGAAGTGATTTACATAAGTATCATAATCAACATCAACTTAAATGAAACTAAAAGTAATTCCCCTAAAATAAGGAATATGACTATTTTCCCATTCTGTATACATTTAATACAGTACTTGAAATCTTATCTAGAGCAATAATGCAACTGAAAGGGATCAAGGAAATATAAATTGGAAATTCAAGGTATCTTTATTTGCAGATAATATGATATATGTAAGTTCCCTAAAATTTCTACTGGAAAACTACTACAACTGGTAAACCACTTTAGCTAAGTAGCTGGATTAAAAATTATCTAAAAAAATCAGTAGCCCTCCTATATAAAAGTGATAAACAGACTGAGAAAAAAATCAGGGAAAACACTTTTCACAATAGCTTCAGATAATATAAAATATCTTGAGGTACCTCTAATCAAGAAAATGAAAGACTTGTATAATAAAATATTCAAAGTGTTGAAGAATAAAATTGAAGAAGATATCAGAAGATGGAAAAATCTCCTATGATCATGATCAGTATGATTAACATAGTAAAAATGGCCATCCTACCAAAAACAATCTTCAGAGTCAATGCAGTCCCCATCAAAATTCCAACACAATTCTTTACAGATCTTGAAAGGACAATTCTCAACTTCATATGGAAACCAAAAAACCAAGATTGCTAAATCAATCCTGAGCAATAAAAGGACTGTGGGAGGTCTCACCATTCCTGATCTTAAGTTATATAAAATCCTATAGTAATAAAAACAGCATGGTAATGACATTAAAAACAGACACATTCTGAAGACCCAGACATAAGTTCACATGCCTATGGACACCTGGTTTTTGGTAATGAAGCCAGAAACACACACTGGAAAAAAGACAGTATCTTCAACAAATGGTGCTAATGAAACTAGATGCCTGCATATAGAAGAATGCAGATAGATCCATTCCTATTACTCTACAAACACACACACACACACACACACACACACACACACACACACACACACACACACACGCACACACCCTCCAAATAGATCAAAGACCTCAACATCAAACCAGGCAAACTGAACCTGATGGAAGAGAAAGTGGGAAATACCTTTGAACTTATTGGCACAAGAGAAGAAAACAGAACACTGCTAATGCATGCACTAAGATCAACAATTAATTAATAGGCCCTGACAAAACTGAAAAGTGTCTGTCCAAAAAAGGACACCATCCTTGGAAAATATGGCAGCCTACTAACAAGGAAAGGTTTTTAACTAACTCTATATGGTAGAATGCTAATATCAAAAATATGTAAAGAATCAAGAAACTTGATTTCAAAAACCAAAAGATCCAATTTAGAAATGTGGGACATACCTAAACAGAGAATTCTCAAAAGAGAAAACTGAAATGACTGAGAAATTAAAGAAATGGTCAACATCCTCAGCCATCAGGAAAATGCAAATAAAAAAATCCTTTGAAATTCCATCTTCCACATGTCAGAGTGGCTGCAATCAATAATGTAAATGCTAGTGAGGATATGGAACAAGAGGAATATTCCTCCATTGCTGGTGGGAGTGCAAACTTGTACAACCACTATGGAAATCTGTGTGGGAGTTCATCAGAAAGATGAGATTCAATCTGCCTCATGATTCAACTATACCCCTCATGGGATTATACCCAAAGGACATAATGCTTCACCCTACCATAGGGACACTTGCTCAACCATGTTTGTTGCTGCCTAGTTATAAAACTTTAAAAAAAAAATGGAAACAACCTCCTAGATGTCCCTCACAACAAGAATAGACAAAGAAAATTTGGTACATTTACACAATGAAATATTACTCACCTCTTAAAAATTACATAATGAAATTTGCAGGTAAATGGATAGAATTAGAAAAAAATTATTCTGAGTGAGGTAACCCAGAACCAGAAAAAAATAAATATGGTATATATTTGCTTACATCTGGATACTAGCCATTAAATAAATGATAACCAATCTGTGTTCTATAGACCGGAAGAGGTTAGTCACAGAGGAAGTGAAAATAGAATATATATTTTGGGTGGATTGGAATCAAGGGTGGGGCGTGGTAAGAATAGGAAGATCAGATAGGAAGGAGGGGTGGGAATGAGGGAGGGAATGAAGGGAGAGACAGCTAGAGTTGAAAAGCATTTCTGTGAGACCCTTTTGGCCAGCTACACAATTAAATGAATACCAGTCCTGGAACTGATGTTAGCTTCTTTTGATAAAAAGAGATGACCATACCAACAAGGGTTGTATCATTCACATAATTTGGAGACTTTATTAAGATTGCCTTTGTATCTTATAGGAAGTTTCCACTGCACCAGGTTTGCATAGCACCTCTCAAAAGCCTTTCAACTCTAGCTGTCTCTCTCTTCATTCCCTCCCTCATTCCCATCTTCTCTCCTTCCCACTTGATCTTCCCATTCTCACTACTCCCTACCTGTAGTGGGTAGCCATTCCAGCTTGGATCTGGAAGTTCCAACCTCCATTGAGATTCTGGCGACTGTCACGCCTATGAGGCGGGGCCAGGGGAGGCATCTGGAGACCCAAGACTTGGATGGGCGAGCACTCTCTCTGTTCCTGGACCCTAGATGGTGGAGGTTGACTGAGCAGAGTTCCAGAGAACATCGCTGGACTGCAATACACCTTCCCCAGACCCCGTGACCTACCTATTCCTTCATTTGTAAGTTACCCACTAAATAAATTTTTCTTTTAACTACGTGGAGTGGCCTTAATAATTTCACCAATATCTGGCACTCACGTGGGTCAAATTCCAAAGGCCTGGGTGGCTCCTGCCCTCAATCTCCTCCCCGGCTGGTGGGTACCTAAACCTGCCTCACAAGAATTTAAAAACCTTTTTGCCTGTATGATGACTGACATTCTCCTGGAAATATATGACCTTCCTCATGCATATTTGGCCTGTACCATTTTGACATTCATTGTAATAATTCACACAATGTTTAAACACTGGTTTAATAAGAACAAAGATGAGTCATTATTGGGACTGATACAGGATTTAAAAGATAGCAATGAAGGCTTACAGAAAAAGAATCTCTTTCTGTAATCTGCCTTCAAAGATAGCAATGAAGGCTTCCAGAAAAAGATTCTCTTTCTGGAATCTGCTTTCAAAGATAGCAATGAAGGCTTACAGAAAAAGATTCTCTCTGTAATCTGCTTTAAGAGATAGCAATGAAGACTTACAGAAAAAGAATCTCTGGAATCTTCTTTCAAAGATAGCAATGAAAACTTACAGAAAAAGATTCTCTTTCTGGAATCTGCTTTAAGAGATAGTAATGAAGACTTACAGAAAAAGATTCTTTCTCTGGAATCTGCTAATCAGGATTTACAAAACAGGCTTGTACCCAAAATTCATTTTATTGGTAATAAATATGAATATCTAATGGATAGAACACTAACTCTCCAGAGTGAAGTTATGGCTACTCAGACACTACATAAGGAAGAAAGATTATCATTAATTGATAAGATAAGGTCCATGGAATCATATGTTTCTGAGGAAAATAAAAATGTCTATGATTCCATGAGAAATCTGGAGTCCCTTGCAAGAGAGGAAGTTCACTCCCTAGAACAGACCCTAGGTGCTCATTTGCAAGCCCTAGAAGAGACTCTCAGTAAACATGACAAGGGAACTAATAAGCAGAAGGTCAAGACCATAGAGGTTGTAACATCTCCAAATGGCTCTCATACAATGGCTTATCCTGTTATTATCCATGAGAAGCCAGCAGATGACACATACCCTGAGCCATATATGACATATACATTACAACCAATCTCAACAAGGGACTTTAAAAATATAAATGAAGCAGTAGCTACATATGGGATACACTCCACATACGTAAGACAGATGTTGAATTCATCATCTACCTCATATAGAATCATCCCAGATGACTGGCATCAGTTAATTTCAGCTGTTCTAGAATATAGCCAGCAGCTACAGTGGAAAAGCTGGTTGAAAGAAGAGGCAAAAAATTTAGAACAACAAGGTAAACTCAGAGGTTTTGTGATCTCCCAAGATCAAATGCTTGGTGAGGGATGTTTCGCTGACAGGAATGTACAAGCCACTTATGATGAGCATACAATATCCCTATGTTGTACAGCAGCTCTAAATGCTTGGGGAAAAATTCCAGAACCTGAGATATACACAAAGATATTTCAGGGACCACACAAACCTTTCACTGATTTTTTTTACAAAGGCTGAACACAGCTATAACAAAAGCTGTATCAGATAAAGAATTTTTTTAAAAAGTATTAACTGAGTCCTTGGCGTTCGACAATGCTAATGCAGAATGCAGAAAAATACTTACACCACTAAAGATCAGATCATCTCCTTTGGAAGCATGGAGTCAATACACTAATGGTGTTGAGTCTCTTAACTACAGTAGTGAGGTTTGGATAGGAGAGACAAATCCCAGAGGTGAAAGAAGGCCCCGTGTTACCAAATGTTTTAAGTGTGGTCATATAAGTAAAAACTGTACGTGGGGGTACTCCTAGAAGTAATATTCCTTTTAAAAATAGCCTAAACAGGAGACCCCAACCACCTCCTGGATTATGTAAAAGGTGTGGCAAAGGCCGACATTGGACCAGTGAGTACAGATCAAAGATAGATATACAAGGCAACCCTTTACTGGCGGGAAACACCTCAGGGGGCCTCTTGCAGGCCCCCAAATCAAATGTAGTATGAACATTTCCAGCCACTGTGGAAGAAATTCCTCTTCAGGACAACTGAATAAACCAAAGCCTAAGATAAAAACCGATACTGCAATACATGATAAAAGAGCCCTGATAGGTGGATCAGTTTACAAAGAACACTATAAAACAAATATTTTGGCAGACTTCCATAAATGAACAAAGACCAAAGCTTAAAATTCGAATTAATGGCCTGGTTCTGGAGGTCCTGGTAGACATGGGTACTGATGTGACTATAATTACACCAAAATCATGGCATCCGAATTAGCCTCTTCAAGTGGTAGATGTCCAATTGTTAGGGATTGGCACCCTATCTCAGATAAAACAGAGTTTGAGATGGGTTGAATGCATTGGGCCAGAAGGACAGAGAGGAAGGTTGAAGGCATATGTAACAAATGTAGCAGTAAATCTTTGGGGCAGAGATCTGTTACAACAGTGGAATACCCAGATTAAAATTTCTACACTCTCAGAAAAAAAATACAGACCAATGCATGTTTCTAGGAATAATACAATAACATGCTATAAAAAACAGTCACCAACCATTCAGGCTGTATATAAACAGAACACAACTGCTGCTAAACTTTCAGAAGTACCAACTGCCTTACCTTTAAAATGGCTAACTAATAAACCTATCTGGGTTGGACAGTGGCCTTTGACAAAAGAGAAGCTACAAGCTATAGAACAGCTGGTTCAAGAGCAGTTAAATGCTCAACATATTGAAGAATTTACCAGCCCTTGGAATTCTCCTGTATTTGTTATTAACAAAATCTGGTAATTGGAGAATGCTGACAGATCTGAGAGTTATTAATAAAATAATTCAGCCAATGGGCTCTCTACAGACTGGGATGCCTTTGCCCTCTCTGCTACCCAAAGAATGGCCTATAATAGTTATTGACTTAAAAGACTGCTTCTTTACCATACCCTTATAAAAAAATAATAGGGAAAAATTTGCCTTCACAGTACCTAATTATAATAATTCTAATCCAGTCAGGAGATATCAATGGAAGATCCTCCCACAGGAAATGTTAAACAGCCCTACTTTGTGCCAATACTTTGTACAGAAACCATTGGAGATAATTCGTGTAAAGTTTCTACAATCCATAATTTATCAATATATGGATGATATCCTATTAGCTGATCCAAAGTTAGATACATTAGAAAGCATGTTTAAAGAAATAAAGACAGTTTTGTCTCGCTGTGGACTGCAAATTGATCCTAAAAAATACAAAGAGGAGATTCTATTAATTACTTAGGATATAAGATAGAGCTACAAAAAATTAGACCCCAAAAGGTACAACTAAGGAGAGATTGATTGAAGACTCTTAATGATTTTCAAAAGTTATTAGGAAACATTTCCAACTTACTGGGTATCATGGGAATACCCAAAGATGGACTACAAAATTTGGCTAATACTCTAGAAGGAGACAAAGAATTAAATAGTCCAAGAGAATTATCAGCCGAAGCTGAGAAGGAATTGACTCTAGTAAAAAAGACAATTCGAAAAGCACATGTGGATCATGTGGATCCAAAACTTAAATGCATTCTTGTCATATTTCCCTCCAGAAATTCCCCAACAGGTATTTTGATACAGAGGGAAGATATTATATTGGAATGGATATTCCTACCACGTAAACCAAATAAGAAATTAAAGACTTATATAGAAAAGATCTCTGATTTGATTCAAAGAGGTAAATTAAGACTTCGCCAGTTGACAGGAATGGACCCGTCAGAAATTGTAGTACCTTTAACTAATGAGAAAATTTCATCACTATAGAAAGATAATAAATAATGACAGAGAGCCTGTAGTAACTTTTTGGGAGAGATTAACAACTACTATCCCAAAAACAAGAGAATAAAATTCATAAAGAAGACTGAGTGGGTCCTTCCTCACATTGTATGACAAAAGCCAATTTCTAGAGTCCTCATATTTTATACTGATGCGAATAAATCAGGGAAAGCAGGATATAAATCAGCAGGCTTAAGTAAAGTGGTACAAAGTCCATACAACTCTGTACAAAAGGCAGAACTGTATGCCATTCTTATAGTACTGATGGACTTCACAGAACCCCTCAATATAGTCACTGACTCTCAATATGCAGAGAGAGTTGTTTTACATATTGAAACTGCTGAATTTATTCCTGATAATACAGAATTAATGTCATTATTCATTCAATTGCAGGAAATCATCAGAAAAAGGGAACATCCTATATATATATAACACATATCAGATCCCATACAGGTCTGCCAGAACCTCTAGCACAAGGTAATGATGAGATTGATCAGTTACTAATAGGTAGTGTGCTAGAAGCCTCAGAATTTCATAAGAAATACCATGTAAATAACAAAGGTTTGAAGAAGGATTTCTCCATCACTTGGCAACAGGCTAAGGATATTGTGAAAAATGTCCTACTTGTTCCATCTATAACCAAACTCCATTACCTGCAGGAAGCAATCCAAAAGGTATACAAAAAAATGAAATTTGGCAGATGGATGTGTTTCATTTTGCAGAATTTGGAAGATTCAAGTATGTACATCATACCATTGACACCTATTGAGGATTTCAATGGGCAACTCCTATGAGTTCTGAAAAGGCTGATTCTGTGATCACATACCTATTAGAAGTTATGGCCATCATGGGAATACCTGTACAAATTAAGACAGACAATGCCCCAGCATATGTCTCCAATAAAATGAGACAATTCTTTGCTTATTACAATATAAAGCACGTTACAGGTATACCACACAATCCCACAGGCCAAGCAGTCATAGAAAGATCCAATCGAACCTTAAAGGATATGCTAAATAAACAGCAACAGGTAACAATGACTCCTAGAAATAGACAGCATAGTGCTTTATTAACCTTGAATTTTCTCAATGCTGATGAGAAAGGAACAACAGCTGCGGAGAGACATTGGATGACAGACAAGACTCCTGAGCTAAACCAACCGTTTTATTTCAAGGATGTTCTGACCTCAGAATGGAAACCTGGATATGTTCTACATTGGGGAAGTGGTTTTGCCTTTGTTTCTGCAGGAGACGAAAAGTTATGGATACCAACAAAATTAATAAAAATTCGATTTGAACAGGAAAAACCCCTTGATGAAGAGAAGTAAAAGGTCATCCACCAATGTGACATCTCTACAAGTTGTAAGAAAAATTTAACAGTCAAAGGTTGGGGTAGGGTTCTGTTTTTGTCTTTCCAGGATAATGGAAATACCCATCTTCCAAAAATCATAAGACCTTGGATATTCAGATATTTTACAGCAGAAAGAAAGAATCTATTGATACCAATCTACACAGGGTAAAATCTCACTGTCTAACATCTATCTCTCTCTCAATCTAGTAAAGTTGTGGTTCCAATTCAATTATAAGCCAAGCAGGCTTTGGAGATGGAATTGGCTCACTCCTTCTCTAATCCCAAGAATATTGCTAAAAGAAAAGTTTGAGAGATTCTTCAGTCCCGTATCAGAAGAGCCCATTGGTATGGGACAGAAGGACACCAATAAAAAGGAACCATTGTCTTCTAAATTCTAATTCTCTCCATGCTTACTCATGACTTCTCAGGATCCTTTCTTACATGCTATGTCTTCTTTAAATCCAAACCTTCCATTTTTTGATAACAAATAAGTTTTTCCAATAGTAATCTCGGAAGTCTCCAGAAGGAAGATGGGGCTCCAACAACAACTCTACCCAATCCAGAATGGCCATGATAATCATCATCATACTACACTTCTTGCCAGAATTTCAAACAATCTTACCCATTACTCTAAGACTTGCTGCAGAACCTACAGTTAGTCTAACTGAGATTAACTATCTGAGCTTTCTCACAGTAACCAACAGAGATAACATCACCCCCTAAACAACAGAAAACAATTCTAAAAAAATGACGCCCCTTCTCCCTTAGGTTTCATACTTATCAGGGTTATGGATGATGGTTATAGGGTTGGGGGTGGAAAAAAATATTAAACTCAATATTCTCCCTAAAAAAAAGAAAAAGAAGAAATGGAATGGATAGGTATAAGATATTATGGTAGATCATTGTATATACTAATAAACAAGTTTAGTACAATAGCAACCTTAGATAATTTGCACTGTAACTTATACTGTTATGGATTCTTATATATTGATACAAATGTAAACTATTTTTATATTCCTGTTTAAGATAATTTGTATATTGATACAAATACAGAACTATATTTGTTATAATGTACATATATTTCTACTCTTTTTTGAAATATTTTTATATTGATACAAATGTAAATTTATATCTGTCATACTTTATGTATGTTCTATTCTGTTTAGGATATTCAGTATATTGATATATATTTAAGATTATTGTCATATTGCATATTGCACTATATATTCCTACCTCTGTTATAAATATCTTGTGTATTGTCACAATTTTGAAGTCATCATTCTTTACCATACATTTGCTTATAGACTGTTTACCTTGTTTATCCTTAGTCCTTAGGTTATTTCAGCAGATAAGACTTATAGATTTATAGTCACCTATGCCTGTCATCTCTATAGTTATGTTAGTTAGGTTATCCAGATTTACAGATACATAGGTCAGATGGACAGGTAATCTTCAAACACTTCATAGATCTAGAGAATATGGCATTTAAATAACTTAGAATTCTGTTGACATGAGACACAATTGGTCCTGGCTGCACCAGTTTGATCCCGAGAGAATGTTGCGCTTCTAAGACATTTCCATTTGGAAGTTTGTCTTCTTGGCACAAAATGGCCTCCTTGGCAAAGAACTGCCCTTGCCTTGACGGCTGACAGTACGAATGCAATGTTGTCCTTTCTGGACAAGTGGGACACAAGGAAAACGACCACTGTACTCTGCCAAGACAGGGTAAGATGGTCTTTCAGAATTCCTGCTTCTGAATGTGGTCTGTCAGATACTCTAGGCCTATAACCAATTTGAATGCACCAACGATGCTGAGAAACATTAGGTGACTGTCCAGGCTGCCATCTGTCTTGGTCTACTCTTGCAAGATTCCTGAAAGTTGCTTACATCCATCTACTATTTCTCAGGTACCATTATGTTCCTTCTCAGGTCTTTGATGGGATTGAAGACTAGCAGTTATAGTTACAACTTAGTATATATAATATCTTAAATAGAACATATTAGATTCAGGTTCTTTAGGATAAGACACCTTTTGGAATGATCTTTATAACATGCCATTTACCTATGTTCTATACTTCTCTGGATTTTAGTATGTGTTTCTTGCTTGATATTGTTTGCATTGGTTGTAGTTCCATCTTATCTAGGTCATTATCCCTCATTATTCCTGGACAATATTTGATAACCATTCCTTTGTATATAGTCTTGTACTAGCTTAGAACCTTCTTATTTAGACAAAAAGGGGGAGATGTAGTAGGTAGCCATTCCAGCTTGGATCTGGAAGTTCCAACCCCCAATGAGACTCTGGCAACTTTCAGGCCTATAAGGCGGGGCCAGGGGAGGCATCTGGAGACTGGAGACTTGTATGGGAGAGCGCTCTCTCTGTTCTTGGACCCTAGATGGTGGAGGTTGACTGAGCAGAGTTCCAGAAAACACCGCTGGACTGCAATACACCTTCCCCAGACCCCGCGACCTCCCTATCCCTTCATTTGTAAGTTACCCACTAAATAAATCTTCCTTTTAACTACGTGGAGTGGCCTTAATTTCACCAATACCTACCCTTAATTCTAGTCCACCCAAAAGATGTATTCTATTTTACTCTCCCAGGGAGATCTATGTGTCCCATTACTGAAGACAACACAGATACACAACTCATTGAACATAGAGAAGTTGAGCTAGTGCCTTCATAGAAACTCCACCCCTATTTTTTAGTGTCTTTGTTATAGGAAGGTACTCTACAGCCTACTAAAAAAGAAATTTAAACACAAATCAAGTCACAAATCCCTTGACCTACAATCTGTGCTGCAATTGCTAGGGCAATGGTGGCACAAAACTTGTGGGAGTAACAAACTAATGTCTAATTTGGCTGGAAGTCCACTTTACAAGATGGAACCCATAACTAACACTGGTTGCATGACCAAGAACCAGAGTCCAGATATCCCAGGGACTTAGGGTAAAACCAAATACTATTGGTCTAAAATAGTAAAAAGTAAAATTACCCCTAATGATATCCTGCTATATTCATAGATTGGTGCATTATTCAGCAATCTTCAGAGAGGCTTCCTCCTGCAGCATTTGAGAACAAGTATAGAGAACCACAGCCAGACATTACACACACAGAGAGATCTTAGAATGTACAGCTGTAAACTAAATGTTTCCATCAAATCTCTTCCCATAGAGCTCAGGGAACCCCATAAAAGAGCATGCAGAAGGAGTGGGGGAGACAGAGGGGATGGAGGACGTCATGAGAATAAGGCCCTCTAAAAACTACTGACCAAAGAGCATATGAACTTACAAGGACTAAAGCAGCAACCACAAGTCCTATACAGGTCTATCCCAGTTCTTCTGTGTATATACTATAGCTTTTAGTTAGTACTTTTATGTTACCCTTGAATGTGTAATGGAGTGGGTCTCTGATGCTTGTGCCTTCTCTTGGAGTTCTTTTATTTTTCTGTTGGCTTGTCTTGTCCAACTTTGACATGATGGTTTTTGTTTTAACTGATTGTATGTTATGTTGTTATATTTTATTGTTATACCTTTGAAACCTGTTTGTTTTTAATGAGAGACAGAAAGGACATGGATATGGATGACAGAGGTGTGAAGGAACTGGGAGGACTAGAAGGAGGGAAATTGTATTCAGATTATGCTGTATGCGAAAAGAATCTACCATTAATTAAATGAGAAATAACATAGTAATTACATGGGATTCATGATCTAGATGAGAGATTATTTTTTCTTTTTCTTCCAATGTTACTCCCTGTTCACAGTGATCAGTTTGTAGATGAACACCTAGTCACAAGTCTGTATTTGTCAATCTGAGTGTTCCCCTGTTGTTGCTTTTTTTAAGCATTCAGGGACATGCTTACTCTTCTCTGATATCTGAAGGAGAATGAACATAATTCCACCTTTGTTAGTGTCTAGGTTTGCAATTACAGAGACTTTAATTAAGATACAAAGAGCTGACACATTTAAGAGCTCATTAAATTCCAAGAGAGTTCAAGTTCCTGCTTCCAGATTTCTCCTGGATTTCATTCTACCATTTACATCCTGAAAAATGCCTCTTTCTTTGCATTTTTCCCTTAAATTTTAGCCAGAGTTCTAACCAACATATTTCCATAAAGAATTAACTCTAGGACACTTTTATTTTTCAAAAGGATATTTGGTAGCATTTGAAGCAGTACAATAAGTACAAGGGATTTGCTTTGTGGCAGTGAACATAATGATGCTTTTTGGTTTCTGTGACACCAGAGATAGTCTACACTGTTCACTAGAGGGGCCAGCCTGGCCAAGGAGTTTCACAGAACTTAAAAAGGGATAAACTTTTGACTCTCTGTAGAGTTGAAAACAGTGCTCAGCTGCTTCTTGAGAAACTCTACAGGGTCTTATAGGAAACGTAGGTTAAGCCTTCATTAAATGATGCTTCTCCTGCGTGCCCAGTGAGTTCAACCTTATGTAGTAGTAGCTCTATGTGGCAGGATCTTGAGAAGAATATTTGCACTTGGTACGAGTCATATGGAATGCTGGTCCGAGTTTTTCCAAGCCCAGGATTTTTCTGAGAGCTTTGAAGCCTTTCGGTTGAGCAAAGTTTGGTAATTTTTCCAAAAAAAACTTAAGCTACATTCCTCAATGTATACAAATTTCTCAAGCATAGGGGCTAATGGTCTTGGGAATGACAAAGTCATTTTTGAATCTAAACTTGGAAGTTCACCTTTTGGAAGAAAAGATCTTTGGCTTATGTTCTGGAATGAGAAGATGTATCGATCAATCAATCTACTATGAGTCATGGTTAAATTTGAAAATATTTGTCATCTCTTCCTTGATCTTGCCTGAACATGCTGAGTGTGGCTGGCATTGTTATATTTTTATAGTGAGTCTTTTAGCATCTGGCCATGGTGAGGCATCCTTGTAGTACCAGCACTTGAGTACAAGCAAGTGGATTCTGAGTTTGAGGCAAACCTGAGCAACCTACTAAGACCTTGTTTCAAAAAACAATAACAACAAAAATCTCCATTGCAGAAAATGACTCAGTAGACCAATGGTTTGATATTCAAGCACAAGAACCTGAATTTGGGTCCTAGCATCCACATAAAAGTTGGTGTGGCTAATCATGCCAGTAACAACATCATTGGAAAGAAACAGAAGCAGGCTGATCGCAGGGACTTTCTGGTAGTCAGCCTAAATGAAATAAAGGAGTCTCGCTTTAATGAGAGGGCCTTAGAAGAAATAAGATGAAGAGTGATATCTTGTGTCCTCTATCACTAACCTGTGTATATGGGTTACACAGCCTCTGTAAACAAGTGTTTATGGTGGGAATGAGATTCCTAGAGCATGAGAAACAGTTCCAAAGAAAATTCTGTCAATCTCTGTCCCAGAATGATCACAGCCTCATAATAGTATAATGTGAGATTGAGACATACAGTGAGTATGAAAAAGAGTACCTGAGTGTCTAGCAAAAGTGGTAATATTTACTGAGCACTTGTGTGTCAGATATTCCTCTAAATATGCTACATATATAATTTCATTTAATTTTACAGCCATTCTATTGAATTTTTATTACCTGCATTTTATGTGTTGAATAAATGGAGCACAGTTTAAATTAGTTGCTCATTGTTAATATGGTAGCTTATCTCCTAGCTGAATCTCTGCTGGTCCAATGTCTCACTTTCAGCCAATATTTTTTATGGTAGTAGGAAATCATATTAATGCCAGCAATGGCTCATAACTAGTCTGAATGATTCTATATGAAATACCTTTAAACTTTCTCTTGCACTCTCTCTCAAAATCCAGGAACAAGACAAAAGAATTCAATGGGAAACCACATGAAGAGGCTATTACTGACAGTTCAAACTTATCTGTCATACACAAGAACCATTCATTTGGCCAGGTGAGTCTTGAGATGACTACAGCCTCAGTTAATATCTAAATGCATCTCCTGAGAGACTATACTACTAATCCAGCAACAATCAATCTATAGAACCTGATAGTGATAAAAGTTTCATTTGCACCATTGCATGTGTGGAAAGACAGACATACAGATCAACAGAGGAAAAGTGGATGTTCCTATGTAAATAGTTGAAACTAGACCCATATATTTCATTTTGAATAAAACTCAGCTAAAATGGATCAAATATATTGAGACAGCATTTCTCTGTATAGCCTTGGCTGTCCTGGAACTTTCTTGATAGATTAGACTGGCCTTGAACTCAGAGAATTGCCTTTCACGTGCTGTGATTAAAGGCATGTGTCACCATGCCCGGCTAAAATATCTATTAAGCTTTTGTAATTTATCAAGTAAGACTTGAAACTTTGAAATTATGAAAAGAAAAGAGAGAAAGACTTAAAAGATATGAATAAAAGCTAGATTTCAAGGCAAAGCGACAGCCTACAGAATGGGAAAAGATCTTCACCAACCCCACAGGTGACAGAGGACTGATATCCAGAATATATAAGGAACTCAAGAAATTAGACATCAAAACGACCAACAGTCCAATTGAGAAATGGGCTTTAGAACTAAACAGAGAATTCTCAACAGAGGAAACCCAAATGGCTGAAAGACATTTAAGGAATTGCTCAACATCCCTAATCATCAGGGAAATGCAAATCAAAACAACTCGGAGATACCACCTCACGCCTGTCAGAGTGGCTAAGATCAAAAACACTGAAGACACTTTATGCTGGAGAGGTTGTGGAACTAGGGGAACTCTCCTCCACTGCTGGTGGGAATGCAAGCTTGTACAACCACTTTGGAAATCAATATGGGGCTTTCTTAGAAAATTGGGAATCAATCTCCCCCAAGATCCAGCTATACCACTTTTGGGCATATACCCAAGAAATGCTCAATCATACCACAAGAGCACTTGCTCAGCTATGTTCATATCAGCATTGTTTGTAATAGCCAAAACCTGGAAACAACCTAGATGCCCTTCATCTGAAGAATGGATAAATAAATTGTGGCACATATACACAATGGAATACTACTCAGCAGAGAAAAACAATGACATCATACGGTTTGCAGACAAATGGATCGATCTAGAAAAAATCATCCTGAGTGAGGTGACCCAGACTCAGAAAGACAAATATGGTATGTACTCACTCATAGGAAGATGCTAGATGTGGAACAAGGATGACTGGACTGCTACTCACATCACCAGTGAGGCTACCTGGAAAACAAGACCCCAAAAAAGACACGGAGAAATGGATGAGATCTACATGAACAGCCTGGTCATGAGTGGGAACAATGAAGGGCAAAGGTTGAGGGAAAGAGAATGGGAGATCCTAGCTGGATCAAGAAAAGAGAGGCAGAACAAGGAATAGGAGACCATGGTAAATGAAGACCACATGAGAAGGGGAGGAAGCAGAGAGCTAGGGAGGCCCACAGAGATCCACAAAGATACCCTCACAAAAGACTGCTGGCAATGGTCGAGAGAAGGCAGGAACTGACCTACTCTGGTGATGGGATGGCCAGACACCCTGTTAGTTGTGCCATAAACCCCATCCAAGGAAGGTCTGAGGAATCTGGATGCAGACATCCACGGCTGGGCCCCTGGCGGAGCACTGGGAGTCTAATTAGTGAGAAAGAAGAGGGTTTATATGAGCGAGAATTGTTGAAGCCAAGGTTGGATAAAGCACAGGGACAAATAACCAAATGAATGGAAGCACAGGATCTATGAACCAAAGGCTGAGGGGCCCCCAACTGGATCAGGCCCCCTGAACAGGTGAGACAGTCATTTGGCTTGATCTGTTTGGGAGGCAGCTGTGTGTTGGTGCCGGGTCCTGGGCTCGTTGCATGAGTTGGCTGTTTGAATCCTGGGACCTATGCAGGGACGCTTGGCTCAGTCTGGGAGGGGGGGACTGGACCTGGCTGGACTGAGTCTACCAGGTCAATCCTGGTCCTCAGGGGAGACCTTGATCTGGAGGAGGTGGGAATGGGTGGTGGGGTGGGAGGAGGGGGAGGGGAGCGAGAGTGGGAGAATAGGGGAATCTGTGGCTATTATGTTGAACTAAATGATGTTGTAAAATAAATTTACTAAAAAAAAATCACAAATGAATATAATAACTATAAAGACACTATAAAAAGAAAAAAAAGCTAGATTTCTTAACACATCAATAGCCCAATAAATAAAACAATTGACAAATGGAATTATTTATAAGAAACTTCACAAAATTGATTAATTTTGTACATTTAATGCATTATAGTCT
The DNA here is from genome assembly GCF_049852395.1 of Peromyscus maniculatus bairdii. Lineage (NCBI taxonomy): Eukaryota > Metazoa > Chordata > Mammalia > Rodentia > Cricetidae > Peromyscus > Peromyscus maniculatus. The sequence goes on from NC_134858.1 coordinate 711,829, forward strand.
CAGATGATCTTTTATGCTTTGTGTAGGGAATTCTAACCCTGAAAAGTGATCCATTTGTTTTGTATTAGTAACTTTATCATAGCATATAACACTCTCCACACAGTAAAAACAGTTTCCATTTTTTTTTCAGAATTAACTTCATGCTCACTCTATTTTTTTCATTTTTTTTTATCTACATACCACCCACAGATTTCCACTTCCTCCCTCCTCCCACCTCCCAGCCCTCCCTCCAAATCAAGGTCTCCCATGGGGAGTCAGCAGAGCCTGACACACCAAGCCCAGGCAGGTCCAAACCCCTCCCCACCGTACTAAGCATGCACAAGGTGCCACACCACAGGCACCTAGCTCCCAAAAGCCTGCCCATGTACCAGGGATGGATCCTGATCCCTCTGCCTGGGTGTCCCCCAAACAGTTCAAGCTAAACAACTGTCTCCTGTATCCAGAGGACTTGGGCCTAGTCCAGTCCCATGGGGGCTCCACAGCCACTTGTTCATGGGTCTCCACCAATGTGGCCGGCCATCTCTGCAAGTCTTCCCCATCATGATCTCGAAGTCCCCTGCTGGTAGAATCCCACCCCTTCTCTCTCATCAACTGGATTCCCGGAGCTCAGTCTGATGCCCACTGGGAATGCATACATCCACATCCATCAGTCACTGGATAAAGGCTTTCTTAGTCCAATCGGGTGCTGGCAGGTTCTGTCTCATGGAACAGTTACAGTCTCCGAGGGTCACTCACTCTATTTGTAAGGAAATTTTGATTTAATATTTTGATACTTACACTTTTCTACTTTGACAATTTAGACAAGAATATGGAATATTGAACTATGGGACTTCTTGGGGGAAACTATGTCAATCTGTATATCAAATACTGCACCTGTAACCTAGTCTTGCAAATGAAAATGTTCAATGGACATGTGTAAAGTGAGGTACCAATGAAGGTTTAGTTTCAAGTCCTCTAAATTCTCCCGGGTTTAGTTCTCATCATATGTAGCCTTCCAGTCATATTTCCAACACTATAGATAGATGTCTTAGAGACTGATATTAAATCACACTTTAATGTTTCTTATGTAATTTGAATAATGTAATAATTTATCAAATATTTATTTACATTTCCCATCTGGGACAATGTGCTGAGGCTTTAAAAGGGATCATAGAGCCAGGTGGTGGTGGTGGTACATCCCAGCACTCAGGAGGCATAGGCAGGTGGATCTCTGAGTTTGTGGCCAGAAGAGAGAGAGAGAGAGAGAGAGAGAGAGAGAGAGAGAGAGAGACAGAGACACACACAGAGACACACACAGAGACACACACACACACACACACACACACACACACACACACACACACACACACACACACACAGAGAGAGAGTTCCAGGATAGTTAGGGCTACACAGAGAACTCCTGTCTCAAAAACAAAACAAACAAACAAAACTGATCATAGAGATTATGTGATTCTCAGTATGATCTTTGATCAAAAGTAATACTAAAATGATTGGGTTGGAAAATGAGGTGACCTGATACTTATCCTAAAGGATAGAATATAAGGCTCTGTTTCTTAGTTTGTAGAATGTAAATAACTATACAAGTGGTGTGGTTTTCTGGCAGAAAGCATGTAAGAGCAGTGTTTGGGAAGCAGAGATATGAAACATGTAATTGCACTCAGAAAAGGTTTATTAAAAATATTTCCTATGTTGATGCTGTAGTAACGCTCATCTCAAAATCAAATTAACCAAAAGACCAAAGGCACTTGGGAGAGTAGATTTATGTACCCTGTTTCTCCTCTTATTTTCCTCTAAGTGATTTTTTTAAAGATAATATTTTTTTTTAAAGATAATATTCTTATAGGGGCTTATTATCCTGAAAATTCAGATCTATTCTTTTCTCATCTGTGAGCCTATATGTTGTTTTGGATAAGGCTCTGGAAGATTTAGGCTCTAATTCCACTGGAACCAAGATTTGTGTATGACTTTCTTCTTACTTTTTATTGGTGTTCCATCAGGCACTGGAAAGGACAATCATGTGAAAAGTCAGAAGACCATTATACTTATTTACATAAGTTGTGAAGGCCCCGAGGATGACACAAGTGCAGATTTCAGAGAGAGGCATGGTTGTTTGTTCTTTTGTCAATTATACAACTAGTGTCAGAAGGTTAGTACTTGCTAAATTTTGAACTAGAAGGAGAATGCAGTGGAGGTTGAGATAGACAGTTTACAACCCTTGTAGACATGAGTGACTTAATAGTGACAAACTACTTAATGAAGTGATTGGTCAGGACATTGACTAGATGTGGCTGGTTTATATAACAAATTCTCCCTAATACTTTAGAACATGGAAAAATTAGTCTGAGTGTGAAGGGAGAACTGAGGGCTTGTCCAGAAATGGAGGAGCAGGTACTATGAGACGAAAAAGGAAAAACACCTATTTTAGACTTGGTAGAGGAGTTCAGAAAAACTTTTTTGTGTGGAAAAAAAGAAACATGATAAGGGGTGAGCCAGGCTGAATGGCAGTAAAGGGAAAGGAAGTTATTTTAGTTTGTCTCAGACTCTACTTGTCCTTTAATATACTCTTACTCAATTGTGAAGAATGAAGAAATTTAGGTAGAGCTGTAGAGTTTTATATAGGGTATAGCCCCCTCAAACATGAAACCCATTTATCTCACTTATATTTAGGCATCCCCTGTGTGTTTGTTCTCGATGATGAAATACAAACGCAAGTGGCAGGTATCATTTTCATGATGTGTTCTTAAAGAAAAAAGACACATCCTCCCCATTTCTCATTTTCACTTTCCTTTCCTTCTCAGTGCAATGTAGCTTTGATGGCTGTTTCAAGAGCAGGCATGTGAGGGCCTAAACTTTTGCTTGTAAGTGTATGAGCACGATAGGACAACAAATTCAATAGAGCTCATCCATGACTCTTTGCAGTAGAGTTTCTAAAGGAGTCTTAGCCTGGAATTTGACTTCTATGGACAAGGAATAAATGACCTACTAGAAACATTTTCACTTGTAGCAGAACTAAATTCTCAATAGATCATAGGTCATAGCAGAGGAATATTTACAATATCCAAAAGGTAAGTAAAAGCATGGTATTTTTGAAAAAATTTGAGTGTGGATAAAGTGAAGATGAAAGGAAAGACAAACCAGTAACAGATGTAGGTGCTTCAAGTTTACATCAAGATGTACTTATGTGTCTTGATAAGGATTTAAGATTATATTCTCAGGATAAAAGATGTGGTGATGATTGAACAGGCAATCCATGAGCCTCATTATAGTCTGGGAGAATGAATTGACTCTAGAATGGATAGATGCCATCCAGAATGATTAGAAGACAATTGAGGATAGTGTAATCACTCTGGGGGAATGATACTAGAAGCTTCAGGTTTAGCAATACAGATGGATAGAAAGGGAATCATTGGCAGGACTTGGGGGAAATTCTCTCTCACCTTAGGTAAAACAACTTGCTATTTCCTAAAAACTCCTGTTTCTGTTTTTTATACACATAAGGAGGCATTTAGCTACTTAATGAGGATTCACACAATTTTCCCCTCGTACCTACTCCCTGTTGACATGAACTATATTGATTTATTTGCTCACAATGACTTATTCATTAATTAATAATCTTACTAGACTCAGAGTGCTTCTCAATTGTTCTAAGAAAGTGTAGCTAGAACTCCCAAGATGTATGGGTAGGACTTAAATTTATCAGTGCATTTCTTGTCTACTCATTCATTTATTTGGTCAATAGTTGTAGTTACAGCAACTTTATTTAAAGTCCTTAAGCAGAGACAATTTAAAGAACAGGTCAAGATGGCACTGAAAGGTCATCAGCCTACAGGGGATGCTAAACTATTACTGTAAGCTAAGGACACAAGGCACAGTAAGTGCTTACTCCAGATCAGAGGAAGTACAGTACAGAATTAGTATAGATTCTTTGTTACATTATTTGGGTGAGACAGGACAAGACCTAAAGGGACATATATGCTTAATTAGCTAAAGTGTGCATAAAGATAAAAGAAAGCAGGGATTTTTTTTTCTGAATTGACCAGGTAAGTTGGTGAAATATCTGGGACACTTGGCACTAACAAAAAGAGACTGAGCTGATTGTCTACCCTAAATAGTTCAGTACTTTTAACTGTAAACTAGAGAAAGTTTTCTCAGTCTTATGCAACACTAAAACTACATCATAGTCATAGAATACAGAAAAAGGGTGGGCTTTGAGGCTATTTGGTTTAGCAGTGCATAGATGGAGTTAAGAATACAGGTAGTTTCTTATCTCTTTAGTCTTCTACTCAGACCTGTTGATGTCATGAGCATAATTTCTACTGGGCTATGGGATGGTATCATATTAACAGTGTGGGAAGGTTTCTCTCTTCCATGTTCAGTGAAAGTGTGGTAAGAAAGAAGACTACAGTGACAGTAGTCAGTTTTAGACTATTTTGAAGAATTCACTTACTTTTTAAATTTAAATAAATATTTTTTATTTTTGAGATTATAATTACCTTTGTCTCTTCTGTTTCCTCCCTCCAAACCCTTTCATACACCCCTCTCTACTTTCCTTCAAATACACAGCCATTTTCACTGATATTACTTACATATATACCTAAATACAGTTCTTTCAGTCTTTATAATGTTACTAGTATGTATGTATTCAGGGCTGACCATTTGGCACTCGACACCAATTTATGTGCTCTTACCTGGGAAAATCACCTCAACCAGTTGCTCAGTTGCCTATAGTTCTTTGTGTATGGTTGAGGTTTTATGGCCTTTTCCCTGTCTAGTTTGGCACATTCATTCGTGCCATCATATTTAGCTCATGTATGCATAGTCATGTGGATGAGACTTTATGCATATAACTTCTGATGGTACTAGGAGACATATTCTCATAGAAAACTCCATGGTCCTCTGACTCTTTCTTTCCTCCTTCTTCCTTAATGTCCCCTGAGCCTTAGGTGCAGGAGTGTTTTGTAGATGTATCCACTGGGATTTGGCTTCACAACTCTGTATTTTGATTGTGGTTTTCTGTAATGGTCTTTGTTGCAAAGAGAAGTTTCCTTGATGAGAGGTAAAGACTGTATTTACCTGTGGTATAAGGAAAAATGTTTAGATTGCTGTTAAGGATTATGTTAGTTCAGTAAAGTAGTGGTTGTAGATTCTCCTCATTTTTTACTTCTCTTAGTATTGTTCTATTAACTTTTTAGATATGTATTTGCCAGTTTGTCCAGGATGGCTTTGAACTTTTAATATACCTATCCCAGCCTTCCAAGTGCGAGAAAGGCCTTTGTCACCATATTGAGCTCTTATTTTTAGTCAATTTAGATTGCAAATATTAAATAGATCAGTAATTTAACTGCAGGGGTGGGTGATGTGAGCTTCTTGTCTGAGGCTGGGTTGCAAAACAATCTCTGATAAGTGGGTCCCTGTGGAGGACACAGACTGCTAACTTTTACAAAAATGACACTTCTCCCTCAGTGCAGAAGAACTGGGAAAATTGTATTGAAGTTTTGTGGTTGGGTATATTTTGACAGTCAGTGCTCAAGAGATGGTAAATAGTGCATGAATCTGGGATAGTATCTCACAGCACAAATGTTCCAAACACTATAGTTTCAGATGTCCTCCCTCACTAATTCCCCTTTGAACAGAACATTAATAAAATTTTAGAATAAAACCCATTTTTGCTAACTTTACATATGAAAGCATGGGTTTTTCTAGAGAAGATTAAATAAAATAAATCACATTTATGACATAGTGGCTCATGTCAGACAAATATTGGACCATCACAGCCAGAAGAGTTAAGTAAAATATAGTTATTTGATTATAGTGAGAGTTGCTAATGTGATTTGGAGGGCATTCATTCCACAGAGAAAGTGAGATGTCAATATGTATGTCTCTTCTTCTACCATTAGAGTATTTACTGATTCTTGGGTACATGTGGCTGAGCAACTGGACAGAAATTAAACATCTCTTATTTATTTATTTATTTATTTATTTATTTATTTATTTATTATTTATTTATTTATTTATTTATTTTACAGCCCAGCTGCAGTTTCCCCTCCCTCCTCTCCTAATAGTGCCCCATCTCCCCCACCACATTCTCACTCCCCAATCCATTCTTCCCCCATTTCTGTTTAGAAAAGGGTAGGTCTCCCATGAGTATCAATAAAACATGGCATATCAAGTTGCAGTAAATCCAAGCACCTCCCCATGCATTAAGACTGCGCAAGGTAACCCAGTATGGGGAGTAGGGCCCCAAAAGCCAGTAAAAGAGTTGGAGAAATCTCCTGTTCCATGTTAAGAGTCCCACAAGAGGACCAAGCTAATATATGCAGAGTGCCTAGGTCAGGCTAGAGAAATGGCTCAGTGGTTAAGATCACTGACAGTTTTAGGGGAGAGTATTTTTTTCTTTTATTATTAAGAAATTTTCTATTCATTTTACATACCAACCACAGATCCCCTTCTCCTGCCTCCTCCCACCCCTCATTCCCACCTCCTCCGAGGCAAGGCCTCCCATGGGGAGTCAGCAGAGCCTGGTACATTCAGTTTAGACAGGTCCAAGCCCCTCCCCCCAGCACCAATCTCTGCAATTGTCCTACCAAAGGCACTGGGCTCCAAAAAGCCTGCTCATGCACCAGAGTTGGATCCCAATCCCACTGCCAGGCCCCCCCCTAAACAGTTCAAACTAAACAACTGTGTCACTTATGCAGAGGGCCTAGTCCATGCCCAAGAGGGCTCTATAGCTATTGGTCCACAGTTCATGAGTTCCTACTAGTTTGGCCTGGTCATCTCTGTACATTTCCCCATCATAATCTAGATATCCCTTGCTCATAGAATCCCTCCCCTCTGTCATCGACTGGACCCCTGGAGCTTGGAATGGTACCCTGCCAAGGATCTCTGCATTTGTTTCTATTAATTACTGATGATGACAGTTAGGGTATTCACCAATTTGATTACTGGAGTAGGCCAGTTCAGGCACCTTCTCCACTATTGTTAAGTAGTCTAAGGTGGGGTCATTCTTGTGTATTACTGGGAACTTCCCTAGCACCCTGTTTTTCCCTGTTCCCATGATGTCTTCATTTATCATGGTATCTCTTTTGTTGCTCTCGCACTCTGCCCCTGTTCCAGCTCAAACTTCCCATTCCCTTATGCTCTCATCTCCCATCCCTTGCCATCCATTACCCCCTGACCCCTGATTTGCTCATGTGGATCACATATATTTCTCATTCACTGGGTGATTTATGCATCCCTCTTAGGGCCTTTATTGTTAGCTAACTTCTCTGGAGCTGAGGACTATAGTCTGGTTATCCTTTGCTTTACACTGAGTATCCACTTCTAAGTCCTTCTGAGTCTGGGTTACCTCACTCAGGGTTGTATTTTCTAGTTCCATCCACTTGCCTGCAAATTTTATGATATCATTGTTTTTTACTGCTGAGTAAAATGTGGCACATATACACTCCATTGTGTATATGTGCCACATTTTCTTTATCCATTCTTTAGTTGGGGGGCATCTAGGTTGTTTCCAGGTTCTGGCTATTACAAATAATGCTGCTATAAACATAATTGAGCATGTGTCCTTGTGGTATGATTGAGCATTCTTTGGGTATATGCCCAAGTGTGGTATAGTTGTGTCTTGAGGTTGATTGATTTCCAAATATCTGAGAAACTGCCATACTGATTTCTAAAGTGGCTATAACAGTTTGCACTCCCACCAAAAGTGGAGGAGTGTTCCCCTTGCTCTGCATCCTCTCTAACATAAACTGTCATCAGTGTTTTTGATCGTAGCCATTCTGACAGGTGTAAGATGGTATCTGAATAATTTTGATTTTTATTTCCCTGATAACTAAGGATGTTGAGCAATCCCTAAATGTCTTTCAGCCATTTGATATTCTTCTGTTGAGAATTCTGTTAAGCTCTGTAGCCCATTTTTAAATTGGATTGTTTGATATTTTGATGTCTAGTTTCTTGAATTCTTTTACATATTTTGGAGATCAGCCCTCAGTCAGATGTAGGGTTGGTGAAGATCTTTTTCCCACTCTGTAGGTTATCATTTTGTCTTATTGATCATGTCCTTTACCCTACAAAAGCTTCTCAGTTTCACGAGGTCCCATTTATTAATAGTTGCTCTCAGTATCTGTGCTAGGGATGTTAAATTGAGGAAGTAGTCTCCTATGCCAATGAATTACAGACAACTTCCTACTTTTTCTTCTATCAAGTTCAGTGTAACTGGATCTATGTTGAGGTCTTTGATCCACCTGGACTTGAGTTTAGTGTATGATGACAGATATGGATCTATTTGCAATCCTGTACATGTTGACTGCTGTGGATATTGCTCTATATAACTAAAACACTGATGGCCAGTGACCAGGCAGGAAGTAGGTTGCCAGGAAGGAAGTAGGGGAAGTAGGTGGGACAAGGAGAGAGGAGAATTCTGGGAAGCGGAAGGCTGAGGAGAGAGACACTGCAGCCACCGCCAGGACAAGCAGCATGTAAAGATGCCGGTAAGCCACCAGCCACATGGCAAAGTATAGATTTATAAAAATGGGTTAATTTAAGATATAAGAACTGTTAGCAAGACGCCTGCCATGGCCATACAGTTTATCAGTAATATAAGTGTCTGAGTGATTATTTTATATGTGGATTGTGGGACTGCAGGGCTTGGTGGAGCCTGGAGAGAAGCTCTCCAGCAACAGTTGACATTCAGTTATGCCAGCACCATTTTTTGAAGCTGCTTTCTTTTTTCCATTGTACGCTTTTGGCTTCTTTGTCAAAAATCAGGTGTTCATAGGTGTGCAAATTAATGTCAGGGTCTTCAGTTCAATTCTGTTGGTCCACGTGTTGGTTTTTATGCCAGTAACAAGCTGTTTTTATTACTATAGCTCTATAGTAGAGTTTCAGTTCTGGGATCATGATGCCTCCAGGGGTTGCTTTATTGTACAGGATTCTTTTAGCTATCCTAGGTTTTATGTTTTTCCATATGAAGTTATGTATTGTTCTTTCCAGTTCTGTGAAGAATTGTTTTGGGATTGCATTGAATCTGTAGATTGTTTTTGGTAAGATTGCCATTTTTACTATGTTAATCTTACCTATCCATGAACATGGGAGATCTTTCCATTTTCAGATATCTTCTTCAATTTTTTTTCCTCAAAGACTTAAAGTTTTTATTATACAGGTCCTTAACTTGCTTAGTTAGAGTTACCCCAAGGTATTTTATATTATTTGTAAGTATCGTAAAGGGTGATGTTACTCTGATTTCTTTTTCAGCCTATTTATCATTTGTTTATAGGAGGGCTAATGATTTTGTTTTTGAGTTAATCTTGTATCCTGCCTGCCACATTACTGAAAGAGTTTATCAGCTGCAGGAGTTCCTTGGTAGAATGTTTGGGGTCACTTATGTATACAATTATATCATCTGAAAATAGTGAAAGTTTGAACTCTTCCTTTCCAATTTGTATCCCCTTGATCACCTTTTGTTGTCTTATTTCTCTAGCTAGAGCTTCAAGCACTATATTGAATAAATATGGAGAGAGTGGACAGCCTTGTCTTGTTCCTGATTTTAGAGGAATCACTTTGAGTTTCTCTCCATTTAATTTGATGTTGGCTGTGGGCTTGCTGTAAATTGCCTTTATTATGTTTAAGTATGTTCCTTGTAGTCCTGAACTCTCTAGGACCTTTATCATAAAGGGATGTTGGATTTTGTCAAAGGCTTTTTTAGCATCTAATGAGATAACCATGTGTTTTTTCTTTCAGTTTGTTTATATAGTGTATTACATTGACAGATTTTCATATGTAGAATCATCCTTGCATTCCTAGGATGAGTCCTACTTTGTCATCGTAGATAATTTTTTGATGTGTTCTTGGATTCACTTTGCCAATATATTATTGAGTATTTTTGCATCAATTGTTCATGATGAAGACTGTTCTGTAATTATCTTTCTTTGTTGCATATTTGTATGGTTTGGATAATAGAGTAACTATAGTTTCATAAAAAAGAGTTTGGTAATGTTCTTTCTGCTTCTATTGTGTGGAACAATTTGAAGAGTATTGGTATTTGCTCTTCTTTGAAATTCTGGTCAAATTCTGCACTGAAACCAGCTGGTCCTCACCTTTTTTTTTTTTTTTTGGTTGGGAGAGTTTTATGACTGTTTTTATTTCCTTAGGAATATGGGTCTATTTAAATTGTTTATCTGGTCTTGATTTAACTTTTATATGTGATAACTATCCAGAAAATCATCCATTTCTTTTAGATTTTTTCAATTTTGTGGAGTATAGGTTTTTGAAGTATGACCTGATGATTCTCCGGATTTCCTCATTGTCTGTTATTTTATCCCCTTTTTCATTTCTAATTTTGATAATTTGGATGCTCTCGCTCTCTGCCTTTTGGTTAATTTGGATAAGGGCTTGTCTATCTTGTTGATTTTCTCAAAGAACTAACACTTTGTTTTACTGATTCTTTATATTGTTCTCTTTGCTTTTAATTTATTGATTTCAGCCCCCAATTTGGTTATTTCCTGGCATATATTCCTCCTGGGTGGATTGTGTCTTTTAGTTCTAGAGCTTTCAGGTGTACTGTGAAGTCATTAGTGTGAAATTTCTCCATTTTATTCATGTGGGCATTTGATGCTATGAATTTTCCTCTTAACACTGCTTTCATAATTTGGGTATGTTGTACATTCATTTTCATTTAATTCTAGGAAATCTTTAATTTCTTTCTTTATTTCTTTCTTGACCCATTGGTGATTCAGTTGGGTATTATTCAGTTTCCATGAGTTTGTAGGCTTTCTGTAATTTTTGTTGTTATTGAAGTCTAACTTTAAGCCATGTTGGTCTGATAAAATACAGAAGGTTATTCCATTTTTTGTATCTGTTGATGTAGATGAATTTCTAAACAGTCTTATTAAATAAAAAACACAGAGCCAAATACAGAGGTAATAGCTGAAGAGATCAGAGCGAATAGCCATGACTAGCCTTAGCTTACCACCAACAGTAGCTTCCACACAGAATTTCTTCCTGTCTGACCTGTGCTTTTATTGCCTTCCTGTTCTGCCTTCTCCTTGGCTCTAAGTCCAGTCATATGACTTCCTCATCATTGCCTGTCTATACAGACCTCCAGGTCTCTATGGTTGGAACTAGGATTAAAGGCTAATGTCACCAAGCTTGGCTGTGTCATTGACCACACAGAGACTCTGCCTGCCATGTGATCAAATAAGGATGTGGGTTACCACTGCCAGACCTCTGTTTATGGCTTGCTGACCTCTGATCTCCAGACAAACTTTATTTATTAACATACAAATAAAATATCACATTTCAGCACAAATAAAGTATCACCATATTTCCCCTTTTTATTCTAATAAAGAAATTTTGGAAAAGAAAAAAGTTATAACTTATAGAAGAAAAACTATATACAAGTGCAATAACTATATACAATATATACAATGTCTTACTCATTTGCATTTGACAAACACAGAAAAAATATTCCATTATCTATCCTATTTTGGTAAGTCCAAAATGTACCTTAAAGAAAACCAAGAAAGCCAAGAAAAAAAATCAAACAGGTAAAGAAAGCAGTTTAAGACTTGCAAATTAATAATAGATGCAATAAAGAAAACACAAACCGAGGAAATTCTGGAAATGGTAAATCTGGGTAAATGAACAGGAACTACAGATACAAGCATAACCAGCAGAATACAAGAGAGGGAAGAGAGAATCTCAGGCATTGAAGATACAATAGAGGAAATAGATTCATCAGTCAAAGAAAATGTTAAATCCAACATATTCTTAATACAATCTAACACATCTGGTAAATTTGAGACACCATGAAAGGACTAAATCTAACAATAACAGGGATAGAAGAAGGAGACAAATTCCAGCTCAAAGGCACAGAAAATATATATTCAACAAAATCATAGAAGAAAACTTTTTCAAACTAAAAAAAGACACACCTATGAAAGTATAAGAAAATTAAATAGATGGGACCAAAAAATGTCTCCTTGACACATAATAATCAAAACACTAAACATACAGAATAAAGAAAAAATATTAAGAGCAATTAAGGGAAAAGACAAGTAACATACAAAGGCAGACCTATCAGAATTATAGCCAACTTCTCAATGGAGACTATGAAAGCTAGAAGGTCCTAGACAGATGTTTTGCAGATATTAAGAGACCATTGACTTCAGCCCTGTCTACAATACTCAGCAAAACTTTTAGTCATCATAAACAGAGAAAACAAGATATTCCACGACAAAACCAAATTTAAACAAAACATATCCATAAAACCAGTCCTACAGAAAGTACTAGAAGGAAAATTCTAACCCAAGGAAGTTAGGTACACCAACAAAAACAAAGGCAATACACAATCTCACCCCAGCAAACTCCAAAGAAGGGAAATATACACACACTATCACCACTATCCATAAAAAAATAACAGTAACAGTCACTGGTCATTAATATCTCTTAATATCAATGGAGTCAATTTGCCTATTAAAATGCACAGGCAGCCAGGTGGTGGTGGCATATGCCTTTAATCCCAGCACTTGAGAGGCAGAGCCAGGCAGATCTCTGTGAGTTCAAGGCCAGCATGGGCTACAGAATGAGTTCTAGGAAAGGCACCAAAGCTACACAGAGAAACCCCATATTGAAAAAGAAAGAAGACCCAGGCTAGCAGAATGGGTACAAATACATAATCTATCCTTCTGCTGCAAACAAGAAACACACCTCAACATTAAAGAAAGACAGACATTACCTCAGAGTAAAGGGTTGGGAAAAGATTTTCCAATCAAATGGGCCTAAGAAACAAGCTGGTATAGCTATTCTAATATCTAACAAAATAGACTTCAAACTAAAATTAATCAAAAATGATGGAGAAAGACATTTCATATTCATCACAGGAAAAATCCATCAAGATGAAATTTTAATCCCAAACACTTATGCCCCAAATACAGTGGCACCAACATTTGTGAAAGAAACTTTAGTAAAGTTTAAATCACACATCAAAACACACACACTAATAGTGGGAGATTTCATACCCTACTCTCACCAATGGACAGGTCTTCTGGACAGAAAATTAATAGAGAAATAAGAGCACTAACAGATATTATGACTCAAATGACCTTAAGAGACTTCTATAAAACATTACACCCAAGCACAAAAGAATATACCCTCTTTTCAGCATCTCATAAAACTTCTACAATTGACCATATACTCAGTCACAAAGCAAATCTCAACAGATACAAAAAAATTAGAATAACCACCTGTATTTTATTGGATCACCATGGCTTAAAGTTATAGTTCAACAACAACACAAATTACAGCCATCCTACAAACTCAGGGAAACTGAATAATGCTCAATGGAATCACCACTGGGTCAAGGAAGAAATGAAGAAAGAATTTAAAGACTTCCTAGAATTCAATGAAAATGAATGTATGACATACTCAAATTTATGGGACACCATAAAAGCAATGCTAAGTGAAAAGTTCATAACGCTAAGTACCAACATAAAGAATTTGGAGAAATCTCACACTAGTGACTTAACAGAAAACCCTAGAACAAAAAGAAGTAAACTCACACAGGAGGAGTAGATGATGGAAAATAATCAAATTGAGAGCTGAAATCAAGGAAACATTAAAAAGAATCAATGAAACAAAGAGTTGGTTCTTAGAGAAAATCAACAAGATAAACAAACTTTTATCTAAACTAACCAAAAGGCAATGAGAAATGAAATGGAGGATATAACAGCAGATACTGAAGAAATCCAGAGAATTATTTGGTCATACTTCAAAAACTTTTACTCCACAGAATTGGAAAATCTAAAAGAAATGGACAATTTTCTGGATAGGTATAACATACAAAAAGTAAATCAAGACCTGATAAACAATCTAAATAGATCCATAGCCCCTAAGGAAATATAAGCAGTTATTAAAAGTCTCCCAACCCCAAAATCCCAGAGCTGGATGTTTTCAGCACAGAATTCTATGAGAATTTCAAAGAAGAGTTAATACAAATACTCCTCAAATTGTTCTACACAACAGAAACAAAAGAAACATCTCCCAAATCAAGATCTCCCATGGGAAGTCAGCAGAGGCTAGGCAGGTCCAAGCCCCTTCCCATTGCACCAAGGCTGAGCAAGGCATCACACCACAGGCACCAGATTCCCAAAAGCCTGCCCATGCACCAGGGACAGATCCCCATCTCCCTGCCTGGGTGCCCCCAAAGAGTTCGAGCCAAATAACCATCTTCCATATCCAGAGGGCCTAGTCCAGCCCCATGGGGGCTCCAGAGCCACCAGTCCACAGTTCATGGGCCTCCACTAGTGTGGCCGGTCATCTCTGCACATTCTCCCATCATGATCTTGACGTCTCCTGCCTGAAGAATCCCTCCTCTCTCTCATCAATTGGATTCCCAGAGCTCAGCCTGGTGCCTGGCTGTAGATTTCTGCATCTGCCTCTATCAGTCACTGGACAAAGGCTCTATGGTGACAGCTAGGTTATTTGCTAGACCGGTCACCAGAGTAGACCAGTACAGGTACCCTCTGGACCACTGCCAGTAGACCAAGGTGGGGTCATCCTTGTGGACTCCTGAGAGTCCCAGCACCCTGCCTCTTCCAATTCCCATGATGTCCTCATCCATCATGGTATCTCTTTCCCTGCCCTCCCATTCTGTCCATGTTCCAGCTCGACCCTCCCATTTCCCTATGTTCTCATCCCCCACCCCTTGCCCTCTGCCACCCCCCACATACCCCACACCCCATCTACTCATGTAGATCTCATCCACTTATCCTTTACAGGGTCATCCATGTGTCCCTCCTAGGGTCTTTCCCTGTTAGCTAGCCTCTCTGGAGCTGTGGGTTGCAGTCTGGCCATCCCTTCCATCACATCTAGTATCCACTTATGAGTGAGTACACACTGTGTTTGTCTTTCTGAGTCTGGGTTACCTCACTCAGGTTCATATTTTCTAGTTCCATCCATTTGCCTGAAAATTTCATATCATTGTTTTTTACTGCTGAGTAGTACTCCATTGTGTATATGTGCCACATTTTCTTTATCCATTCTTCAGTTGAGGGGCATCTAAGTTGTTTCCAGGTTCTTCCTGTTACGAAAAATACTGATATGAACAGAGTTGAGCATGTGTCCTTGTTGTAAGATTGAGCATTCCTTGGGTATATGTCCAATAGTGGTATAACTGGGTCTTGAGGAAGACTTATTCCCAATTTTCTGAGAAACCGCCATACTGATTTCCAGAGTGGCTGTACAAATTTGCATTCCCACCAACAGTGGAGGAGTATTCCCCTTGCTCTACATCCTCTCCAACATAAGCTGTCTTCAGTGATTTTTATCTTAGCCATTCTGACCTCAGATGAAACTTTACATTCCATTACTACTATTGTACTAGCTGCACAACACAGGGCATATTTCCTAGACTCACTGAAGTTAAGATTCTTTACATGTGCACTGGAGATCATCAAAGTATCAATACATAGAAATGTCTTGAAGTTTAAATGAACTCATTCAATTATAGAAATGATCATAACATTAATAATATAGCTGCTGATCAATAAAAATGATGCTATTGTTATACCCATACAGTTGCTTGTTAGCCTATGTGCTGGACCTTGTGATAGGTGCTGGTGACAAATGACACTCTAGTAGATGTACATCAATCATCATAGACAGTAGGTAAAAGAGATAACAGACTTTTATAATCCTATAGTGATAAGCCAATTTACTTTAAGTGGCTTAATCTCTTTGTAATTAGCCAAGGTGACAAATAAACACAAACACAATTGGAAGCTTGTTAAGGAAATAGTGTCAATGTTAGTCCAGATTGCTGGGCAGAATCCCTTTTCCTTAAGGTTGATGCCATTCTGATTTTCAGCATATGATCTGAAGTGAAGTGCAGCTTGCTTGTACCATGGCTGGGTGGCTGGTTCCTTTACTACAGAGCATCAAAGAATTTTTTTTTCAGGCAGATATTGAAATCCAGATAGAAAAAAAAATCAGTGATATATTGCAAAATCTAGTTATCTTGAATAAGACAGTTCTTGTTTAACAGGCTTACAGAGTATCTATGGTTTCCATAGAAACAAGACTAAATCCTTCCTTTAAGGCAATTCCAGAGGTCTCAGTAGACCTGTAGAATATGCCATGAACTGTCAAAACACTGCTTCTGCTGACAAAAGGAAGGGAAAATTTGTTGATCGGTCAAGCTATCCTAGTGTGGCACAGTGCTCTGGAAATTTCAGTTAAGAATCTTATTTCTACAGGAAATAATGCATTTCCTTGATTCTAATGCACACACACACACACACACACACACACACACACACACACACACACACACAAATATATTTACCACAGTGTTTTGAAGACCAGCAACCAAAGAGTTAAAGTCAGCTCTCTTATATATACTAAGCAGGGCACTTTTAATTGGGAAGTTCTTCACATGCACAGTTGATTTTCATAGCCTCTCACATCTGACTTACCATTTCATAGCAATGATATGTTTCTGTCACCTTACATTCAAAGTCATTCATTTTCATTTCAGCAACTTTAATTTGCTTGAGAGAGCTATCAAACTTCTTGGAATTTGAAGAATTCCATTGCCAATCCCATTGCCAGAAAGCTTTTGAATTCAGGTGATTTATTGTAAATCAGGAAAAAGATGATGATGTTGAGAATACATGAAATACACAGAAGGATAAATTCAAAAGATAAAATTTCAAGTTTTAATATTATATTTTTGAACTGAGATGTCATAATTAGTAATAAATGACTAATTAATATAGAATCGCAATAAAATTTTTAAATTAAAAATTTATGTGTGGGTGTTTTGCCTATTTGTCTATGCACCAAATGTGTGTCTAATACCAATGGAGGCCATAAGAGAACAATCCATTTTGATTGTCATGACAGCTCATCTTACCCCTGTAGTCTAACCACTAAGAAATTTTTTGTTGTTGTTTTTTTCAAGACTAAGAAATTTTTATTGTGGCATGGAGAAATAGTTCCATGGTTAAGAATACTTGCTGCTCTTACAGAGGGCCTGAGTTTGATTTCAAGTGCCCACATGATAGCTCACAATCATCTATGACATCTGCATGGCAAAGATTTACTTTCAACTCCTGATCCTCTTGTTTCCACCTCCCAAGCACCGACACTATAGATATACCTGGTTCTTAATGACAATGTGATTTCCATTTCATAGGTGGTAAAAATGAGGATCTGAGTCTGGTAGATTTTATAAACCTTTACCCACGGCTATTTCCTATTAATGCTGAATTTAAGATATAACTGCATTATGAAGTATTGTAGGTTTTTTCATGCCTAAATCTTAAATGTGAATGTGAACTTCAAATTTCAATTCTACATTTTTTTATGGGAAGAAGTGTGACTTTTAATCTCGATATTTTCACTCATTATTGACAGTGTTTTGAAAATTCTTAACCAAGAGTGAGTAATGACAAGACCAGTTTCGAAGTTAGATGGAAGGAAACAATGTAGCCCTTGGGTGATGTGGTTCCTTAAAGAATGGGGCTCCTTCTTGGCATGGGATGACATTGAATTCTAACTCTGTGAATAAGCAAAATTAGCACTGTTCTACTTTTGTACGACTTCTTCAAAAGTGTAGGAAAGGATTCCATTGTCAGTTTGATTTGGCATTTTAGTCAGTCAGGGCTGCTAGACATTCTGCACTGTGCATTAGAACACATGGCCTGTATTTTATTATGAATAACTTTTTGTTAATGACATTAGAAGTATGTTTGTAGAAAATTTATCTTTTAATTATGTTTAGAAAATTAAGGGAGATTTGGGGGTGATTAGGTTTAAAGAAGAAACCATGGTTCTCAAAGAATTAAATCTCTTTTAGCTAGATTATAAAATTAAGGGATAAGAATGTGGCTGTGTGAACAGGGCTTCCTTCTTAGAAAATGAAGTCTTGGTAAAATTTAATAGGATGGGAGGCCCATGGGAAGCCAATCAAGTCTTCTTGAATTAATGCATTGAAACATTCAGAGTATTAGAAATATTGTGTGTTTGCCGGGCCATAGTGGCACACACCTTCAATCCCAGCACTTGGGAGGCAGAGTCAGGCAGATCTCTGTGAGTTCAAGACCAGCTTGGTCTACAGAGCAAGATCCAGGATAGGCACCAAAACTACACAGAGAAACACTGTCTCAAAAACAAACAAACAAACAAACAAAATATTGTGCTCATTTCCTCAGCTGCATTTACTTCTCCTCACCTCTTTTACCCACTGAATATGAAAAATGACAGACTTTTGAGAGGACTGATTTTTATAAATATATTAGAAGGACATGGTTTCAAATACAAATTTTCTTTTAAAAGACAAGGTTTGGATATATTGCCCAGGCTGGTCTTGAAGCTCCAAGGCTCAAGCAATCTTCCTTCCTCAGACTCCCCAATAGCTAGAACTATAGGTGTGTGTCATTATGACCAGTCCAAGAAGAACTTCTTTTGAGGAAGGTAATTCTATAGTGAGGTGTTAGATAATTTTAGGTAAGAAGAAAGTCATCTTGTCCACATTGGGAAACTCACTTTTAGGTAAAAACAAAACATTATGGTCGTTTTTTTCCCTCACATATATAAATCTTTCCCTGACGATCATGTTTTCTGGCTCTTAGGACTCTCATTTCAACCCCCACAGTCTCAGAGTACTTCACACATCAGGATTATGTGGATTAAAAAGTGATTGACCTAGGATAGCCCAAGGGTTTGCTTATGACTTTTTCAACTTTTCCTGGAAGGCAAATTGCTCAATAGTTAAGAGCACTGGCTCTTCTTCCAGAGGACCCAAGTTCAATTTCCAGCACCCACATGGCAGCTCACAACTGCCTGTACCTCCAGGGGATCCAACAGACATACATGTAGGCAAAACACTAATGTACATAAAATAAAAATAAATAATTTTTTTAAAAAGCTTTAAAAAAAAACCCACCCAAAAACCAAGCCAAAACAAAACAAAAAACCACAGGCTTGTTTCCACTTTGCTAATTTCTAAGTTAAGTCCTCATTGGGGTTTGAAACCTTGAGGGATGTGTATAAATATTTCATACCCTGTGTCATGCTCTAAAATGTTAAAGATTCACTCTGTGACCCTGCTTCACTTTCCATTTTTCCTAAGGCATTCATGTTTGCAATATGGAAGTAAATCTGGGGGAGATAACAATCTATGTTCTACTTTAATCCTTATGAGTACTAGTTTCAAAAAGTGCAGTATAGTACAGTACTGTACGTAATAAGGTCAAGCAGGCCTGATTAAAATTCTAAGCAAGACTTCTACCTATTTAATCTCTTTTCAATGGATGGTGACTCCTTTATTCTCTCATGCTTACAAGAAAGAAAATTAATTAATCAAACACATTCTTGAGTGTTTTTGTCATCATGTTAATTTGGGCTTTTGCAAGCATGAGTAATAGCAAAACAAAAGCTCAATCACCACTGTTGGAGGTCAGAGCATGACAAAAATCAGTAAAGACTGGGCAGGAGAGGAGGGCAGAGGGTTTCTGAGATAAGCTTGGAATTGTGTATGTGTGTGTTGGGGGGGTGCTAATGTGTTTAGTGACATTGTTTATCAGGTAAAAAAAAAAAAAAACCTCTCAAGGCCCTCATTGCTCAAGGTTTTGAATGTAGACAACTTAAAATGATTTGAACTTCTATATTTTATTTCTTATTTTATCACAAGACTAAAAATTCCTTCAGAAGTAAAAAACTTTGTTGGAAGACTCTGCTGTTTATGGTTATAGTTCACCATGTCTGGACAGCTCTCTGAGCTTATCACAAAATGGAAGACTCCCTTCCCCCAGCAGGGGCTTCCTACTCTCTGGCTTTCTTTCTTTTTTTTTTTTTTTCTTTTTTCTTTTTTTTAAAATTTATTTTATTTTATTTTACAATAACATTCAGTTCTACTTATCAGCCAAGGGTTCCCCTATTCTCCCCCCTCCCACGCCCTCCCCTTACCCCCAGTCCATCCCCCATTCCCACCTCCTCCAGGGCAAATCCTCCCCCAAGGACTGTGATCAACCTGGTAGACTCAGTCCAGGCAGGTCCAGTCCCTTTCTCCCAGACTGAGCCAAGTGTCCCTGCATAAGCTCCAGGTTTCAAACAGCCAACTCATGCAGTGAGCACAGGACTTGGTCCCACTGCCTAGTTGCCTCCCAAACTGATCAAGCCAATCAACTGTCTCACCTATTCAGAGGGCCTGATCCAGCTGTGGGCCCCTCAGCCTTTGGTTCATAATTCATGTGTTTCCATTCATTTGGCTATTTTTTCAATAACTGAGTAAAACTGAAATTTATTATAAGCCACAGTCATCCTAGGGACCTCCATGCTATATATACAGCCTCCATGGTTCTATGGGTTGTAGTCTGATTGTTCTTTATTTTATATCTAGAATCCACTTATGAGTGAGTACATAGCATGACTGTCTTTCTGGGTTTGGGTTACCTCACTCAGGATGATTTTTTCTAGTTCCATCCATTTGCCTGCAAATTTCATGCTTTCATTGTTTTTCTCTGCTGAGTAGTACTCCATTGTGTATATGTACCACATTTTTTTCATCCGTTCTTCCGTTGATGGGCATCTAGGTTGTTTCCAAGTTCTGGCTATTACAAATAGTGCTGCTATGAACATAGCTGAGCATGTATCTTTATGGTATGAATCAGCATTCCTTGGGTATATGCCCAAGAGTGGGATGGCTGGGTCTTGAGGTAGTTCGATTCCTAATTTTCTGAGAAACCACCATACCGATTTCCACAGTGGTTGTACAAGCTTACATTCCCACCAACAGTGGAGGAGTGTTCCCTTTGCTCCACATCCTCTCCAACATTGACTGTCATTGGTGTTTTTGATTGTAGCCATTCTGACAGGTGTAAGGTGGTATCTCAGAGTCGTTTTGATTTGCATTTCTCTGATGATTAAGGATGTTGAGCATTTCTTTAAATGTCTTTCAGCCATTTGTGATTCTTGTTTTGTGAATTCTCTGTTTAGCTCTTTAGCCCATTTTTTAATTGGACTGTTCAGTATTTTGATGCCTAGTTTCTTGAGTTCTTTATATACTGTGGAGATCAATCCTGTCTGATGTGGGGTTGGTGAAGATCTTTTCCCATTCTGTTGGCTGTCTTTTTGTCTTATTGACTGTGTCTTTTGCCCTGAAAAAGCTTCTCAATTTTGAGAGGTACCATATATTAATTGTTGTGCTCAGGGTCTGTGCTGTTGGTGTTTTATTTAGGAAATGGTCTCAGGTGCCAATGCGTTCAAGAGTGCTTCCTACTTTCTTTTCTACTGTTTAGTGTAACTGGATTTATGTTCAGGTCTTTGATCCACTTGGACTTGAGTTTTGTGCATGGTGACAGATATGGATCTATTTGTAATCTTTTACATATTGACATCCAGTTATGCCAGCACCATTTGTTGAAGATACTTTCTTTTTTCCATTGTATAATTTTGGCTCCTTTGTAAAAAACCAGGTGTTCATATGTGCATGGATGAATGTCAGGGTCTTCAATTCGATTCCATTGGCCGTATGTCGGTATTTATACCAGTACCAAGCTGTTTTTATTACTATAGCTCTATAGTAGAGTTTGAGGTCAGGGATGGTGATGCCTCCAAAGGTTGCTTTATTGTATAGGATTCTTTTAGCTATCCTGGGTCTCTTGTTTTTTCATATGAAGTTGAGTATTTTTCTTTCCAAGTCTGTGAAGAATTGTGTTGGGATTTTGATGGGGATTGCATTGAATCTGTAGATTGCTTTTGGTAAGATTGCCATTTTTACTATGTTAATCCTACCTATCCATGAGCATGGGAGATCCTTCCATTTTCTGATATCTTCTTCAATTTCTTTCTCTAGAGATTTAAAGTTCTTATCAAAAAGGTCCTACACTTGTTTAGTTAGTGTTATCCCAAGGTATTTTATATTATTTGTGGCTATTGTAAAAGGTGATGTTTCTCTGACTTCTTTCTCAGCCCTTTTATCATTTGTGTATAGGAGGGCTACTGATTTTTTTGAGTTGATCTTGTATTCTGCCACTTTACTGAAGGAGTTTATCAGCTGTAGGAGTTCCCTGGTAGAGTTTTTGGGGTCACTTATGTATACTATCATATCATCTGCAAATAGTGAAAGTTTGACTTCTTCCTTTCCAATTTGTATCCCTTTGATCTCCTTTTGTTGTCTTATTGCTCTAGCTAGAACTTCTAGTACTATATTGAATAAATATGGGGAGAGTGGACAGCCTTGTCTTGTTCCTGAATTTAGTGGTATCGCTTTGAGTTTCTCTCCATTTAATTTGATGTTTGCTGTTGGCTTGCTATAAATTGCTTTTATTATGTTTAGAAATGTTCCTTGTATTCCTGCTCTTTCTAAGACCTTTAACATGAAGGGGTGTTGGATTTTTGTCAAAGTTTTTTTCAGCATCTAATGAGATGATCATGTGGTTTTTTTCTTTCAGTTTGTTTATATGGTATATTACATCGGTTTTCTTTCTTTCTTTCTTTCTTTCTTTCTTTCTTTCTTTCTTTCTTTCTTTCTTTCTTTCTTTCTTTCCTTCCTTCCTTCCTTCCTTCCTTCCTTCCTTCCTTCCTTCCTTCTTTTTTTCCTTCTTTCTTATTTATTTTCTTTTTCTTTTTTTCTTTTTTTTTTGGTTTTTCGAGACAGGGTTTCTCCATGTAGCTTTGCACCTTTCCTGGAACTCACTTGGTAGCCCAGGCTGGCCTTGAACTCCCAGAGATCAACCTGCCTCTGCCTCCTGAGTGCTGGGATTAAAGGCGTGCGCCACCACCGCCCGGCTATTTAGAGATGGCTCAGCCGTTAAAGGCTAGGCTCACAACCAAAAATTATTTTGTTTTTTTTTAATTGAGAGGTTTTCTATTCAATTTACATGCCAACCACAGATTCCCCTGGCTTCCCTACTCCCACCCCCCAGTTTTCCCCCAACCCACCCCCCATTCCCACCTCCTACAAGGCAAAGTCTCCCATTGAGAGTCAGCAGAGCCTGGTACATTCAGTTGAGGCAGGTCCAATCCCCTCCTCCCTGCACCTTACACCTGTCAGAATGGCTAACATAAAAAACACTGAAGACAGCTTATGCTGGAGAGGATGTGGAGCTAGGGGAACTCTCCTCCACTGCTGGTGGGAATGCAAGCTTGTACAACCACTTTGGCAATCAATATGGTGCTTTCTTTGAAAATTGGGAATTTATCTCCCCCAAGATCCAGCTATACCACTCTTGGGCATATACCCAAGGAATGCTCAATCATACCACAAGGGCACTTGCTCAGCTATGTTCATATCAGCATTGTTTGTAATAGACAAAACTTGGAAACAACCTACATGCCCTTTAACTGAAGAATGGATAAATAAAATGTGGTACATATACACAATGGAATATTACTCAGCAGAGAAAAACTATGACATCATGAGGTTTGCAGGCAAATTGATGGATCTAGAAAAAATTAGCTTGAGTGAGATAACCCAGACTCAGAAAGACAAACATGGTATGTACTCACTCATAGGAGGATACTAGATGTAAAACAAAGATGACTAGACTCCTGCTCTCAACTCCAGGTAGGCTGCCTAGAAAATAGGACCCCAAAAAAGACACAGGGATCCCCCAATGACAGAAAAATGGATGCGGTCTACATGAGCAACCTGGACATGAGTGAGAGTAATGAAGGGCAAGGTTCGAGGGAAAGAGAGCTTAGGGGAGTAGGAGATCCCAGCTGGATCAAGAACAGAGAGGGAGAACAAGGAATAGGACATGAAAATAGGAAGAAGCAAAGTTCTAGAGAGGTCCACAGAAATCCACAAAGATACCTCTAAAATAGACTACTGACAATGGTCGAGAGAAAGCCCATACTGGCCTACTCTGGTGATAGGATGGCCGAAAACCCTAATTGTCATGCCAGAAACCTCATCCAATGACTGAGGGAACCAGATGCAGAGATCCATGGCCACACCCCAGGTAGAGCTCCAGGAGTCCAATTGGCAAGAAAGAAGAGGGTTTGTATGGGCAAGAATTGTTGAGACCAAGGTTGGAAAAAGTACAGGGACAATTAGCCAAACTAATGGAAACACATGAACTATGAACCAATAGCTGAGGAGCCCCCAATTGGATTGGGCCCTCTTGATAAGTGAGACAGTTGATTAGCTTGATCTGTTTGGGATGCATCCAGGCACTGGGACAGGGACCTGTCCTCAGTGCATGAGCTGGCTGTTTGGAACCTGGGGCTTATACAGGGACACTTGGCTCAGCCTGGGAGGAGGGGACTGGACCTGCCTGGACTGAATCCACCAGGTTGAATTGAATCCCCATGGGAGTCTTTGCCCTGGAGGAGATGTGAATGGGGGCTCGGAGTAAGGTGGGGGGAGGGGGAGAACAGGGGAATCAGTGGCTGATATTTAAAATTAAATTAAATTATAAAATTAAAAATTGGGCTATAGATATAAACAGAATTCTCAACAGAAGACTCTCAAATGGCCAAAAGACATTTAAGGAATTGCTCAACATCCTTATTCATCAGGGAAATGCAAATCAAAATGACTCTGAGATACCATCTTACAACTGTCAGAATGGCTAAGTTCAAAAACATTGAAGACAGCTTATGTTGGAGAGGATGTGGAGCAAGGGGAACACTCCTCCACTGTTGGTGAGAATGCAAACTTGTACAGCCATTTTGGAAATCAGTATGGCAATTTCTCAGAAAATTGGGAATCAACCTTCTTCAAGAGCCAGCTATACCACTCTTGGACATATACCCAAGGAATACTCAATCATACCATAAGGACACATACATGTTCAACTATGTTCATGGCTGGCCGTATTTAGAAGCTGTCCCTGAGCATGGTTTCCTGACTCATTTTAAGTGTGACTTTTGACACAGTACACTGCAAATGCTGTCCTACTGCCACCCATATAATTAGATGTTGCTCCCATCTGTATGATGGAATCATGTTCACTAATGCAAATGAAGCATACTATGAGCATGCATTAGGTGATATCCCAGCTACTGTCTTCTTCCTATATATTCCCCTCACTCTGGAATAAAGTTTTAGCTGTCTTACTGAAGCTGACTTTTGGCAGGTTATTTCCATCATACTCACAGCTATACAAAGTTCTGCCCACCTTCTGCTCCCTCTATACTCATGGCCTGATTACCAACAGACTATGAGAGAAAAGGACACCCCAGAGATCTTGGGTACCCTGTAGGCCTAGGTGTTAGCAGGTGTAGTCTGGTAAGAAGTCAACAATGCATTAACTTCCATCAAAGTCTTTAAGAAATTAACTGCCACCTGGTAAGATATTGAAGTAGAAGGCCTTGGATGAGAGGAGATCAGGAAAGCTTTGCATGAAATTCAGTGGGGGGAAAAGAGGTAGAAAGCAATAAGAACCTGGCCCAGGGTTGCTGAGTGTTCATAGGGAGAGGGTTCTCAGTGGCAAACTGCTCAACCCAGAGAAGCCAACACCATTTTAGGTCCTTTCCTTTTCTTTGTAGCTTCTTCTGTGATGAGTCTATTTTCTAAGCCTTCAAAGTGGCTTTTCAGAGCTTATACTGGATAGACTATGATGTACTTCCTGTTGTTGAGGTCTAGGACATAAAATTATTCTTACTGACTTCTGTAGTGATGATAGTACTGTAAGTATTACAGCTTGGATGGAAAGGTATCCTAGCAAATGGAGCGAAGGAATACCACAAAGGCAAAACAAACCTCACACAAGAGATTTATTGGTAGGGAAAAATACAGAGGGTGTCCACATCTGCTCAAGCAAGAAACAAAAAAGAACTTAGCAGAAGAAAGGGTTTATATAGAGTTTCTTTGGTGTGTGTGTGTGTGTGGAACTTTTCAAGATGAAGCTTTCCAGAGTGGAGATTGGTGGGATTTCAAGTCCAGAGATTGGGCTTTTTACTCTGTAGGGTAGGGACAGTGTTCAGTCTTTTGGGGCAGTTAGAATGTTCTGTGGGTTCAACCTGGCAACTGGACATCCTCAGAGGAGGGACCTGGCCACTCTTGTGGCTCAAGGGGCTTGCAGGTACAGAGCCTGATTTCATAATAAACCACTTAAATTATTATTATCAGATACCTCAAGAGGAAAAACTTGTGAGATGATTGAATCAGTTAAATGGAATCTTTATTTACTGCCAGTGGGGCTGTCTCACTTAAGACGAGTGAGATGTGTTTGTTTGGGTTTATATGGGCAAAAAAGCACGATTGTGACATATACAGAAAGACAGCTCTTGATGCTGGCAACCAGCAAGTGCTATTTATGGAAGCAGAGAGATAGTAGTTAAATGGTCAGGAAGTTCTCATAACCTTTAGCTCAGGGTCACATTGAATAGGAATTTATGGTTGGTCCAGAAACAAGTTCAACTAAAATAGTTTTAGCACTTAAAATATTCTTAAGAATACTTTAATGAGATGGCATAACTATAGTTCAGTAACCCACTACATTATCATTAGATTACTTAACTCATCATAAATTCTCATTTTGTAAGAAAAAAATAAAAAAGAAAAGGATAGATTTGACACAAAGTTATCAAGAGAAGCTATTTCCCTCTGAGAAATGCATTTCCCATTTCCAGGTTTTGTTTTGCAGGTTTCCCTGTGTACTTTCAGAGATCTGTGCTGATTTCACTTTTGCTTTTTTGGATTATTGTTGTCAATACTATTGCTTTAAAGGGAGAACCAACTCTCTTTGATTACCCTTTCTGGATGTAAACAAAGTTCTTTCTAAAATCTCTTTTAGAGCAGCTGAATTGAATGTCCATATTCATTCTATTAAAGTCTGTTTTCCATAAATCTGTATCTTTGTACATTCCAGTATCTTCTTTGTTTTCAGTTTCTTGATTATACTATAGTTGAAAAAAAATCCCAGTCTGCTTTACCTCATTAAGATAAGAAGAAAGGAGACTTTTCCAATGCCTCTCAGTTGATTCCATGTGCTAAGTAACTCTCTTTAAACACAATTTATTCAGTATTGGAGTAATAATTGTCTCTATTTTTCTATATATATTGTTTTCTTTCTTTTGTGAAGTGTAGAGTCATAATCTGTAAATATAAATTTCTCATTCCTAGGAGTTCTTAAATTTTTCTATATGGTGTTTTTTAATACTGTGAAATGTTTTTTGATGTTTTTAAAAGTTGTTTTGGGGTATATCCATTGGAGTCCTTTGGCCATCAATTGAATATCATCCAGTCCCACCACTACAAGCCTCACCTGGTGATAAGAGACAGTCAGTTGAGGCACCATATCCCCTATTACTAGGAGTTCTCATTAGGATCACCTCCATAGATTCCAGGAAGTTTCCATTGCATTATATTTCCACAGAATTCCCAAAGACCCCCAATTACAGCCATCTCTTCCCCCACTCCCTCCCTCCACCCCATCTCCCCCTCACTTGCTCTCTCCTCTCCTGTCCCCACTGCTCCCCTCCCCCCGACCAACTTTAAAATCTATTCTGCTTTCCCCTCTCAGAAAGATCCGTGAACTGCCCCCCCCCCACTTCCAGACTCTTCTCTATCTTCCTCTCCCCCACTTCTAGGCACTTCCTTTTTATCTTCCTCTTTATCTCTCCTGATGTACAAATTGTAGCTTGGCTATCAATAATGGCTAATATCCACTTATAAGTGACTGCATATTTATTTTTCTGAGTTTAGGTTATCTCACTCAGGATGATTTGTTTTTTCAAGTTCCATCCATTTCTCTGCAAATTCTATGATGTCATTTTTTTTCTAACAGCTGAGTAGTATTCCATTGTATAAATGTACCACATTTCCTTTATTCATTCTTAGGTTGGGGGGACATCTAGGTTGTTTGCAACTTTTGGCTATTATGAATTAATCATGAACTACAAATTGATGTGGGGAGCACATTTTGGAGGACAATAACCACTCAACTCATTGAACATGGAGAAGTTAAGCTGGTGCCCACATGGAGCCTTCACCCCCATTTTCTAATCTCTTTGGTACTCTGCAGGTTCTCTAAAGAGAAAACAGAAACCAACCAAGCCACAAAACCTTTGACAGACCTACAATCTGTCCTACTTGAAAAATTTCTAGGCCCTAGCAGTTAGGGCAGTAGTGGCACAGAACTTTGTGGGAGTAGTCAATCAATGTCTGATTTGACTTAGGGCTCACTTCACAAGGAGGAATCTGTATCTAACACTGCTTGGGTAAGCAAGAACCAGAGACTAGATATCCCAGAGACCATGGGTAAAGCCAAACACTACTGGTCTTTTTTTTTAAAAAAAAAGTATCAGAAAAATGATTCCTAATGATATTCTGGGATACTCATAGATGACTGCCTTATCTAGGATTATCAGAGAGGCTTCCTCTGGCAGTAGATGGAAACACATGCAGAGACCCACAGCCAGACACTGTGAAAAGAGAGAGGCTAGCTGGGATGTCTCCATCAAATCACCACATTTAGAGTTCAGGTAATCCTGAGGAAGCGGAGGCAAAAAGATTGTAAGAGACAGGGGGGGATAGAGGACACCATAACAGCAAGGCCCTCTGAGTCTTTGAACAAGGCAAATTTGAACTCACAGAAACTGAAGTAGGAAGCACTGGGCCTACATAAGTCTATATTATGTTCTCTACATTATTATTATAGCTATTAGATTTTTTAAAATAGGACTCCTAACTTGAGAACAAGTGGGTCTTTGCTCTTGAGCCTACACTTGGGACTGTGTTTCTTCTGTTGAGTTGCTGTATCCAACTTAGATATGACAGTTTTCACTTCCTCTGATTGTATTTTATTTTGTCATGTTTGGCTGTTATTTCTTGGAAGCTTGTTCTTTTTTAAGGAGAAAGGGAGTGGATCTGGAGGTGTGGAAGAACTGGGATCAGTGGAGGGAGAGGAAAATGTAAGCAGGATACATTGTTTGAGAAAAGAATCTTTCAACTAAAGGAATAAATGTCTTTCCATGGACATGTACACAATAACATAAGTGTCCAAGGAACTAGACAACATGGAGATGGACTTGTAAGCAGTTGTTAGCCACCCAGATATAGGTACTAAGAACTTAATTCATGTCCTCTTGAAGGTCAGTAGCCTCCTTCTCTTTTATAATGCATCATTCTTTGTCTCTTGAATTAGCTACCTTTTAATTTTTGTCCCATAATTACACTCATAAAAGTTTTCTGCTTCTCAGAAAAATAAATGTAAAAACCTGGCCTCATCTTTTTGTATCTTGTTTTGTCCAGTCTGGCTATGTCTCTTAGAGACCTGCTCTTTTCTGAAAAGGAAGCAGAGGAGTAGTGAATCTTGGAGAGAGGGAAGCTAGGATGAGTGGAGGGATGTAAAGAAAATAAATAATAAACTTGTTATTAACTGATTAAAATTAATACAAAGGAAACCAAACCAAACCAAAAAGCAAAAACAAAAACAAGTTATCTTGAAATATCAGCTCATTTCTAGAATTTGAAAGAGTGTGTTTTTCAGAAACAAATTACAGAACAAGTACATTTTCTTAAACACCAATATATCTCTCCGGCACCCCTTAACTTCTTTACAAAAAACAAAAACAAAAAACCTCTTATGTAAGCTTATGGCGTTTATTATACTCCTCCATTTGGAAGTAGAGGGGGGATCAGGTTTGATGATGTGGATCAGAGCTTAAAATTAACTCCTGAGGACTCAGTATCAGGGCATCATACCCATAGACTCTAGGAATGAGCCCAGCTGTGTACATCACTAGCCAGGCCACAAGTATCTTTGGGGAAATCATATTTTCCCCTTACTCTTCTTTTTAACTCCTTCCAGATCCACACCTGCTACATTTTCCTCAACATCATATGTTCTCGTTCTCTCTCTCTCTCTCTCTCTCTCTCTCTCTCTCTCTCTCTCTCTCTCTCTCTCTCTTTCTCTCTCTCTTTCTCTCTCTCATCTTTCTGGAAAAAATAAAGAAACTTCTGTTAACAAATAAAAGCTTTCACAATCTAGAGAGAGAACTAAGCATCCAGATCCAAGAGTCCGAAAGAATCTCAAATAAGTAAAGCATCTTTTCTCAATATAATAAAATAAAAATAAAATAAAATAATTGTTAATTCTTTGGGAATTTCTTACAATTAATTTTGTAATTTTGATCATATTTCCCCCTTATTCCTCTTTTAACTACTTCAGACCCACTCCTTCCTATACTCTTCTCTCAACTTCATATCCCCTTTCTCACTTTCCTCCTTTATTTTTTTAATAACTCAAGTTCTCTATGTCCACATAGTTCTGGTTGAGGGTCATCTGCTGCAGAATGTTCTACCTACTAACTGACACAGCCTTCAAGAAACCGACTCTTCTTTTCCTAAGAGCTACACGCTGTCAATAGATTCTCAGCTAAGGGTAGGAGCACATGAATGTCATCTCACTCAAAGCTGGAATTTTGACTCACTTCATCTCCTGCAGCTCTTGGACAGATACCCACTGGTTCTGTAAGTTTATGAACAGCAGTCCAATCATGTTGAGAATGCTACTGTTTTAGTACTTTCTACCCTTACTTCTGTTTCTTACAGTCTTTCTACCCTCTAACCTGAATTGCAATTTTCCCTGAGCCTTGGTAGTGTAATATTTGCTGAAGCACATTATAATCAAATTCATAGAAGTCAGACAAAGAAGTTTGAAAGCAGCAAGAGGAAAGCAACTCTTCACCTCCAAGTATTAGTTAAGATTTACCCACAAGGCCTGGTGATATGCTAAGTGTTTGGAACCCATGATGGAAGGAAAGAATTGACTCCTGAAAGTTATCTTCTGACATCCACATGTATAGGCTGTGTCACGCACATACATGAAACCTTACATCATGCATCACTCATTATTCCCTCTCCCTCCTTCCTGCTTCCCTCTCTTCTCCATTAAACATAAAAATTAAAAATATCCACTCTTGCTAATATTATCTACTACTATCCAAACCACTGGTAGACTGTCCAAATAGAACAAAGGAAATGGAATAAGAGTACAGCTGCTCTCTTTGTGAGCTGAGGCACCTATTTTTTTATACTCAAACATCAAAGATTGATTTTGGGATCTTTAGATGGCAGAATTGGGTCAATGTCCCCTCTATTGCTCATTCCTAGGCTTTGAACTTGGACATGAATTTGAATCATGTCATAGCCTTCCTCTGTCTCTAGCTTCCAGATGGCATATGTTGAGAACTCTTACCTCTAGAATCATATGAGCCAATTACCCTAATAAACCTCTTATTTATTCTTATGTATCCTTCTGAGAACTAATATATCCTTGTGGTTTATATTTACATTTTGCTGTGCATTAGTAATGCTGACCATCTTGCTAGATAATCTTATGTCTGTAGGGCTGTTCATAATTTGCTTTTAGGGGAAGCAAGTTACTTCTCCTGTGTTAGCAGTTATTAACAACTCAGCATTTGGTTGGACCCAAATTTCTCCAGCAACTGCTTTTGTTGTAAATTAAAGATATTAATCTTCTATTCCATTGATATGGTTTCTGGTTCTACATGGAATAAAAGTTATAAATAAATCTAGGTAGGACATACTATCAAAAAGGAACAGAAAGTCATGTAAAGGAACACAGAAAATACACTCAAGTAGCTTTGCCCCATGTTAACACACAATGTCAACTCTCTCTGAGTATTGTTTTTTTTAATTTGAAATAAATAATGTGGAGAGTTAACACACTGTGCATCAAAGAGTAGAAAGAGAGTAAGTAAATTACAACTCAACTAAAGACATTTCTCATGTGGCTTTACCTGTCTTTGGTTGGATGAATGTATTAGTTACCCTCAACCATCTATGTTTGCTGGATGTGGTTAAACCTCAGCCAATGGAAGTGTTCTACAACTTGCACTAGTCAGGAAAACTAGATGGAGATGCTACATTTTGATATTATGGTGAACTGGCCCCATCACTTGACCTGAGAGAAGTTACTCCATCTTGAAGGGCTACAGCTTTCTGATTTAGTCCCCACAAGATTAATAGGACTTCCAGACCACTAGGGCTTTATTCTTAACAACTTGACTTCAACCACAGCTGTTTTATTTTTATATAAATTTGTTTGTTTTATATATTGAGATCATCCAAAGTATTTAGTTTGAAGGAAAAAAAATCTGCTCAAAAAACTGATTAGCATCCCACTGCTTTGGGATGAATATATATTTAGAAATAGCATGTAAGTTAATTTGTTTCTGAAAAGCAAACCCTTTCAAATTCTAGAAAAGAGTTGATATTTCAAGATAACTTCTTATATATTTAAGTCTGAGAAGAAGAAAAATTTTGTGAGTGTAATTATGGCAAAAAGACAACAAATTCAAGATACAAAAAATGATGTATTATGAAAGTAGAAGAGGCCTGTAGCTGAAGTTTTCCTGTGTCCTAGCCAGCCGGCAGTCAGGACAAATATCTTTCACCCACCAGTCCTGTAGTTGCTCAGACCCAAGTAAACACACAGAGGCTTTTATTAATTATAACTGCATGGCCATGGCCCAAGCCTTTTGCTAGCTAGCTCTTATATCTTAAATTAGCCTATAACTATTAATCTATATATCACCGCATGTTCCATGGCTTTATCTGTGTGCCATTACATGCTGCTCCCTGGATGGCAGGTTGGTGTCTCCTGACTCAGTCTTCCTTTCCCAGAATTCTCCTTGTCTGCTTATCCCACCTATACTTCCTGCCTGACTATTGGCCAATCATCTTTTTATTTATCAACCAATCAGAGCAATACATTCTCAGCATACAGAACATCCCACAGCAGAGGCCTTTGACTTTCAAATATTTTTAGTAATGGAACACTTTTGTTGGTTTAAAATTCTCTAATCTACTCAGTGATGCAGTAGGCCATGCTAGTATTCCTTTGGTTAGAAATGAATGGAAGGACTGCCTCATTTAGTTCCTCACCTGTGATACCTCTTTAAAACTGTACATGGCCTTACTCAATCCTGGCTCTCAGTTTTGAGAATGAAGGAGTTGAGTGATCTAAGATTATAAATGTTGAATTCAAGGACTTGAATCTTTTCACTCTGCCTCAGTGAGACAACAAGTTGCTGCTATTTTCTACCTTTTTTTGAGACAGTGTTATTATATATTCACAGAGATTGACCTCCTTCTGTCTTCCAAGTGCCAGGATTAAAGGCAGGTACCAGCAGGCTGAGTTCTTCTCTTTCTTTGTTTAAATTGCTGGGCTGTTATGATCACTCTTGTCTACTGATATAAATGGAGCAAAGAAAAAGTTATCTTTCATACCCCAAGTAACAGGATATAAATATAATCACCCACTGGAGTCAAATCCCTAAGGCTTTCCATAGTTTGAACCCATGAATTACAAAGTTGTCAAATGACAGCAAGTTATAAAATTCTGTCATTTAAATGATTATCGTGAAAAGAAAAATAATAATATGACTATTTGAATTTGTTTTTCAAGTCACAACATTTTTTTTGCTATTTTTGAAACAGTATATTAATTACATGCCCCCTCCCTTGTCCCTCCTCCAAATGTTCCCATATACTCCTCACCACTCTCTTTCAAGTTCATATGCATGCAATAACAATTGATGAAAAAAGAAGTCACAATACATAATTGAGGACTTTAAGATTAAGATAGCATGAATAATAAGGAAAATAAACTTTGGATTTTCTGAGAAGTGTCCTTCATCAACTTATTTAATATTGCCTGCTCAATCATATCATTGCACTCAAGTAGTCTTTAATGGTTTCAGTTCTATGAGATGAAAAATTTCTAGAGATAAGAATTCAATTGCATACATTAGTTTCATGTCACTGTTGTTGATGTGAATATATAACATTGGGAAAAGGTACCAAAATATAAAGTTCTAATTGCATATGGAAAAAGTCTGCTATATTGAAACTAAATTCTATCAAGAAATGATTGATTTCATAGCCTAAAAGATTGAAAGTTCAAGTAAAGGTTAGAGTTTAGGTAAAGCTATAGAACTGAAATGGTATATTTAATGGATGTATTAAAGTAACTTCTAGATGTCTGACTAGCACCAGGGGTAAAAGATGAATAAACTCACAGTTTAGTCCCTACACTAAAAATCTGTATGAGATATACTTGTAGCAGCTTTTACATTTTTCCTGTCAGATAATAAGTTTGAGCTGACACTAGGGTGACAGGTGCAGGTCTTAAGGAAAGCTCATTTGGTTTGCATAGTGATAGTGGGTGACCAAGTGGAAGTGTTTGTGTATGATGTACTGGAACATCATTCAGAGGACCTGGCTTCTTGCTTATAGGTTGCTTCCCTTTGGACCATAGGCATAGATTTTCTGAGCCTCAGCTTCCTTGCACATAAAACACAACTGATGTACATACCTTTTTATTATGTCACTGCAGAAGTTAGGTAGATTTTAATTTAAGTATCTTTTGGAACCTTTTCTACTTCACTTCTCAATGGCTCTTCAAAATGGTCCTCTGAACTGCAGCATTGATGCAAATATGTACTGAAATGTAATGAATGTCACTGTCAATTTCTCACTAAAGAATCCATGGTTCCTATCATGTGCAAGTAGAAAGCATTTCATATGGCCACAGGAGGGGCCAGATTACATCCACATGTATATCTACCTCCCATTATTTTAATGTCTTTCTGCTTTATGTGTTGGACTTTTCTGGAAGCTCAACTCTTTTGCCTTGTATTACACAAAAGAGTTTCTGTATCTCAGTAATCTTTGGTGACAAGCCAACATTAGGGCCCTGGATTGGGGGTTGGGTACAGCTTCTTTTCAAGTTCTTTCAGAAAAACTTCAACTATTTACTTTCTTTCTTAGAAGAATTAAGATCAAAACATAAAATATTAAATCATTCTTATGGTTTAACAGGGTTCCCAAATTTTCTACAAAGTACATAATATGAAGTTTACTTTCATAATCATTTTTCATTTACAGTTCCATAGGCTTGAGTATATTCATGTTGTTGTGTAACTCCTCTAGAAAGTTTTAATCTTATGGAATGCAAACTGTATCTAGGAAACATCAACTTCCCTTTTCAACTTTTGCACTTACAGTTGCTTTGAAAATATTTCAGGATGTACTTGGGAAGCAGAGACTGGCAGATCTTTGTGAGTTTGAGCCCAGTCTGTTCTACAAATTGAATTCCAGGACAGCTACGTCTGTTACACAGGGAAACTTTGTCTCAAAAGAAAAATATATATCATGAACAATATATATATCAGGACAAGAGAAATATTGAGATAGATATTTGAACAAAAGTAATGTGACTTAGCAGATAATGCTAAAAAGTTTGAAGAAGATGGAAAAAGTGTCAGGTAAAATTTGAATAAATGAATGAGTGGTTGAAAAATGAAGAATTTATTACTTTATTTGGTCAATGCTGTGCCCAAGAAGAAATGTGAATGATAACAAATTTCATTAACAAAAACTGTATATATCTAAACAGAACAAAATTTCCACAATATAGCTAACTTATATGTGAATGATGATTAATTTCCCATTCTAGCACCAGTCTTTTGTTTTATTTTTTATTAGTTCTTTGAGAATTTTATATAATGCGTTCTGATCAAGTTTAACCTTCCTCTCTTCCACTCTTCCCATATCCATCCCTCCTCTCTTTCCATCCAAACTTGTGTCCTCTCTGACCCCTGATCTAGGAAAATTTGTGTTAATATTAAGACCAGATATTCTTGAATGTGTACTCTTCCACTTGAGTGTCTTTGATGTCTCAGGGGCTTTACTTAGACAAATCTAACTGTTCCTTTCCCAGCAGTTAACTGCTGGCAGTAGTTCTTTCTCAGTGAGGGTTGGAACTTGGTGCCCAATTTCTCTTTCCATATTGGGGTGAAATCTGACTTGGGCTTGCATAAAGCTTGTGAATGCTATTGCAATCACTATGATGCTATAATTGCTGCTTTTCCTTTGTTTCCAGAAGACACCTTCCTTGTAGTTGTCCACTAACTCTGTGTGTGACTCTTGTTCAACCTCTTCCCAATTATCCTTGATCCCTTGGAAAAGGAACTTTCTCCAACCTCCTAATCTCTGTTCCTTGGCAAACTGTGGGTTGAGATTCAGATGACTTCTGTAAAAATCAAAAGCTGGACTTGTTTGTGCATGCCTTTAATCCCAGCACTCAGGAGGCAGAGACAGTCACATCTCTGAATTCCCGGACACCCTGGTATATAAATTGAGATCCAGAACAGCCAGAACTACACTGAAAACAACTTATCTTGTGCCCTCCCAAAAAGAAGTCAAATGAACATATTTGTTGAGATATTCTCTCTTTAATTGCAAGTCAGAGAAATTCGCTCCAAGGAGTAATTAAAAGTTCTCATGTTCTGTAACATACCTTGAGAAAATATTGTTCTTGTTATAGTTTAAATCTGAAATGTGCACCATTGATTTCTTTTTCAATTGTTTGGTTCCTAGCTTATGGTGCTATCTTGGGAGGATATGAAAAGTTTGGGAAATATATAGATGGAGGAAGTCAGTCACTGTGAGTGGCTTGTGAGTATCTTATCCCTGACTCCTTTCTGGTTTTCTCCCTCTCTCTGTTTCCTGTCTTTCTTTGGTATCAGATGCTTTGCTATGTCTTCCCTCACTGTGATGGACTGAACCATCTGACACCATGAGCCAAAATAAACAATTCCTCTCTTGAATTCAAAGTGATGCAAAACTAACTACTACACTTGCAGTTACTCAGATGTTATTGAGTAGCTCTATGTTTTACATGGTCTGCAGGCTTAAAAATCTTTGGATACAATTCCTCTAAATTTGCTATTATCAGTGAGTGCAGTCATTGCAAAATATTGAGTTGTAAGTCTGTCCCTTGACCAGTTATCTGCCAGGACACAGGGCAATTTGTTTGGACAACCTACCTTGCATATCTCCAGTTATGTTGAAAGATACAGGACTATACCATGTGATGGACAGCTCTATTAAATGAGGACAAGGCAGGTCTTGAAACAAAAACAACTAGCACCTGTAAGGAAAGGCTCTCTCTCTCTCTCTCTCTCTCTCTCTCTCTCTCTCTCTCTCTCTCCCCATCTCTTTCTGTCATTGTGTGTGTGTGTGTGTGTGTGTGTGTGTGTGTTTATGATTTTTTTAGGACTACTGGACAGGATGGCAGAGGGGTCAACCTGCTGCAAAATGTACTCAGGTATCAGTAGGTTTATCTGTATTAGTCACCAATTTACCTTTGGGAAGACATCATGTGCCTTATTTATTTATTGTTGTTAGGTGGAGAGAATTTATTTAAGCTTATTTTTCTGGAGGTATAAGAAGTTATATAATGTTAGGAAGTCATGAGAACAAGTGGCAGGATCAGAAACCTGAAAGTACTCATCTTTTCTGCAAGAATGAAGCAGAAAGAGAGAACTGCAAGTAGTGCTAGGCTATGATCTCCCATATTTCTCTGCAAGTGACAAACTTCTAGTATGATGGCATCTTGTAAACTTTCCTAAACAGCTCCACCATCTTGGAAATCAAGTGTTCAAACATCCAAACCTATAGGAGACATTCCTCATTCAAATTGCTACATAGTTTAACTTTTTTCAACCACATGATATTTTTGAACTATTGTGATTTTAAAATAGAATACTAACATTACTATTATTACTTATCATTGAACTTTTATTTCAAATACAAATCATGAATGGTAACACTTCCTTGAGTTTGGAAGAACTAGTACTGTGGTTTCCTTCAAGGAGATTCATAGCCAGAATCTTCTTTGCACTTATGAGAGAGCTATTAGAAATTAGAAAAGAATGCCTTTGATCTACAGCAATGCGCTCTTCTTAATTTTTTCCTAAATATCCTCTAAATTGGTGTTTTAGTTAGGGTTTTTATCGCTGTGACAAAACACCATAACAAAAAGCAAGTTGGGGAGTAAAAGGTTTTTTTGGCTTAAATTTCCACAGAAGGAAATTAGGATGGACACTCCAATAGAGGAGGATCCTAGAGGCAGGAGCTGATGCAAAGGCCACAGAGAGGTGCTACCTACTGATTTGCTTCCCCTGACTTGCTCAGCCCGCTTTCTTATAAAACCCAGGACTTCCAGCTCAGGAATGGGACCACCCACAATGGACTGGGCCCTCTTGCATAAATCACTAATTAAGAAAATGCCTTAAGTGGGATCTTATGGAGGCATTTTCTCAATTGAGGCTCCCTCCTTTCAGTTAATTTTATTCTGTGTGTCAAGTTTACATAAGACTAGTCATCACAACTGCCCTTGTCAGGATCAATGTAACTTGAGGTCCAGTAGTTATACCCTCACAACTGACTGAAATTCAGCAGCAGTGGACAGTGAGAGGTTCAGCAGATGTGTGAAATTAGTCTCATAATCTCTGCTTATTAATTGTGTTTCATAGAATGAGCTTACCTCTGAAAGCTGAAATGAGTACTGAAGCTACCTTTGTTGTAGAGGCTCTATTAGAAATTTAGCATGAGTTACCTGGGGGACCAATTAATCCTATTTGGAAGCTTGCATTTTCTTGGGCCATTTGCATGCAATTTCATTAGAAACAAAATGGTTATGAGCTTCTAGCTACCTGGATACAGACCTGGGGAAGTTAGGCTGTGCTGAAAAATATGCAGGATATGGTGTTCATGTTCTACTGAGTATAATCAGACACAGCCAGTGATGTATATTACAGTGGGTTTCAGAGACACTAATTTTAACACTAAAAGCTTGGAAACAAACTTCCAATGAGAAAGAATTATCTTAATAAAATATGGTAACATTTCATCAACAAAACCATTAAAATAAATGAAAGAAAATCAAAGAACCAGATGCTTTAT
This sequence comes from Peromyscus maniculatus bairdii, assembly GCF_049852395.1. Taxonomy (NCBI): domain Eukaryota; kingdom Metazoa; phylum Chordata; class Mammalia; order Rodentia; family Cricetidae; genus Peromyscus; species Peromyscus maniculatus. Next base: position 750,557 of record NC_134858.1, read on the forward strand.
ATATATATTTACTAATATGAAAATAAATCATGGTGCCACTAATTATTTACTAACATGAATAGTCAACTAAGTGATATGTCAAGTACAGTTTTATTTATTTATTTATTTATTTATTTATTTATTTATTTTGGCTTTTTTTTTTTTGAGACAGGGTTTCTCTGTGTAGCTTTGCGCCTTTCCTGGAACTCACTTGGTAGCCCAGGCTGGCCTCGAACTCACAGAGATCCGCCTGCCTCTGCCTCCTGAGTGCTGGGATTAAAGTCGTGCACCACCACCGCCCAGCTGTTTTATTCTTATAAAAATAAAAGAGTTTATGAATACCTTTAGAGGTCAGAGGTGAGTGTGGGTCGTTTACCCACCAACCCCACAGTTCTCCAGAGTTTTCTTGAGTGCGAGCAGCAGGAAATATTAGATAGAAGGATTTATTGTGGAGAATATTGCGGAGATAAACAGATAGAAAATAAAGGATAGCCTTGAGAGGGCCGGGAACCTGTTCCAACGGGCCCTGACTGTCTCTGCCCCAGAGTTTTTATAGAGATGCCAAGGGGTGGAGCAAAAAAACCTCCTCCCCCAGCACAGCCAAGTGCAGACCATCTCAGACACCTGCACTCAGGCTCGTGGTCCTGATCATCCTCTATTCGGACCTGCTGGGTAAAGCCACAAGGAACCTGAGAACCGGCTCCCACAAGGTGAGGACTTGATATTCTCATAATGACAGTGTAGTCAGGGATTTGAGGCCAGCATTCTGCCATGCTGTCATGTGTCATGTGATGTCAAGCAAGTAGGAGATATTGATTAAAAAAATAGAGATAATATTGTTTATTAGTAGCTGGATAAGGTTATAAGTTATATTGTGAGTTCTCTGTTAATATACAGAGACAACACAGTTAAGTACAGAGGTCATTAAGTGAATTTGAGTCTAAGATGGTTAGATATATAGCATTTGTTCTGATATAAATTATTCATTTAGTTATAGATATAAATTGTGGGGGATCCCTCAGCCTTTTGTGGTCCTTGAGTTTTCATCTAAGTAAGGTATCCTAGAAGAACTAAGCCAAAGGGAAGAGCTTGGAGCTTTTACTTCAAGCTATTATAATTTACCCAGTGATTAAGTATGTTCTAGCAACAATTCTGGGCTTTGGAGATGTTGAGTGGGGGACAATGTAGGGTTAGAAAGCAGATATTCAGAAGGGTAGGTGTTTTAACAATGTTTTTGTGCACAGAAGAAAATCTGGAGACATTTATATCAAAATGCTACATGTGTTCATGGTACTGGGATTACAGCTGATGATGATTCTTTTAAATTATCAATTAGCCATACATTCTAAGAATCTTCAGTTAACATGGCTTATTTGCTTTATTAAAACTCCATGCATGCAAGTTTATCTCAAATATCATCGTAAACAAACAACTTCACCATTCACTCCCAGTTATTATTTTTATAATTAGCAGAACAGCTTGTCTCTAATGATTATGGGGGAATTTTGAAGAAATAATCCCCTTCAATTCCAACCTGATGTTCATTATTCAAATCTCTATTTGGTTAATGATTATGAGAGTTCCTATAAGCTCCGGTCAGAAACTTCACTGAATGACCATAATACCAACTGACTAATGTGCCTGAGATGTAAACACATATATGGCAAATTCTAACTTGATGGGAAATTAGGGAAAGACAATGGAGGAAAATAAACTAGCAATAATGATGATAAAAGATAACCCTCTGCACAATGGTCTTCAAAAGATATACTTAACCCATTAGTTAGAAACTATCATAATCTTTATTTACAGAGAAAAATCTTAAGAAGACAGGCTGCAGGCCAACACCCACTCAGCTCATGATTGGGAAGAGCAGGAATCTAAACCACAGTAATTAGTTGCTCGTGTCCACTGCAGGATTAGGGTGACTTCAGGAGGGTGCCAACTTCCATGTCTAAGTCCTATTTATGCTTCAAGTTAGCTGTGACCTCACTAATTTAGTCAGAGTTTTTCAGACATTTTGTTCTATAGTATCTGAAGAACTTGTCATACTCACTTGCAGTTCCTTTACAGTTTATTTCTTCTGCTAAACTGTGGAATTGTGGAAGATAGGGGCTGTGTCCTGTGGTTGTTTTTCTGGCAATCACCACATTGTGTGACACATAGAATTTTCATGACACTAGATTCATATGTAGTCAGCTGGGAATGATGGATTCTCTAAACTGTGGTGATATATTATGTATCAGATAAAGCTTGCCTGAGGATCAGAGAACAGAGCCAGCCACTATATTAAACATAGAGGCCAGGCAGTGGTGGTACACATCTTTAATCCTAGCACTCCAGAGGCAGAGATCTGTCTGGATCTCTTCGAGTTCAAAGCCACCCTGGATTATATGAGATTGATTCAGTCTAGGAGAGAAACAGAGCCAGGCAGTGGAGGTACATACCTTTAATCTCAGTACTTGGGAGTCACATTGCTTTAATACCAGCACTTGAGATCTCATGCCTTTGCTACCACCATTAATCCCAGCACTAGGAAAGAAGTGAAATGACTGGGTGGAGAAAGGCATATAAGGAGACAAAAACTAGCCTTTTCAGCTGAGGACTCAGAGGCATTCACTCAGGGGATTTGTAGAGATAGGATCTATCCTTCCATTTAGCCTGATGATTCATTGAGAAGTTTCTCTAGTGGCTTTTTCCTTTGTCTCTCTGATCTTTCAATATTTACCACAATATCTTGCTCTGGGTTTTTATAAGACCATTTAGAATTTGTGTAACACTAAACCTACAAATTATAAAGTTATACTGAGTTCTAAATAAGACTTAAAATTCTATCCACATGGTAAATCAGTTTCTTGCAGTGATTTGGTTGTATGGATAAGATCAGTATTACAGGAAGTGTCTCCTTGAGTTGCTCCTCTGCATAGTCCTGGGCTTGATTATATAAGGAAATAATTAGACATCATCTTTAGTAGGAAAAGAAACCCAGGGCCTCTGGAAGAACAAGCAAGCACCTATAACTGCAGAGCCATCTCTCCAGACCCTAGAAGTAATCTTAATTTCTAATAATTTATAGTTGAAGGAGCTGGATTTGAAATTACTAACACATTCCCCACAAGTGCCTGCCTTGAGGGGATTTCTATCAGGGTCCAGAATAGATGCTATAAGTGGCATCTGAGGAATATTCAATGAACCTAAGCACACTGAGTGCTTTAGTCCATTTACTTTATTCTTCTAAGTCAATTCTATCTACAGTTTCTTTTTTGTTCTCATACTTAGCTCCTGCTCTCAGTCCTCTCTGCTCTCAGTCTCTTCTGCTGTTCTGTCATCATTCTTCCTAGTTCTTTACATCTCTGTCCTCATCTTAGTTCATGTTAATCAATTCTCTCCAGTGCTCTCATAGAGCCAGTATATATACCCAAACAGTAATTCTTTGGCAAAGTAATGTGAGGCTTGAAGTTTTCAGGGTCACAGAGAGAAGGGATAAGGATCCACACAGATAGCAATAATTGTGAGCTTCCAATTACAAAAAAAAGGGGAGTGACTAAAGGGGAGTCACTGGTAGGGTCAACTAAAAGCTAAGATCAATTAGAGAATTTATGCACTCAAACTATAATCTAGAATGGCTAGGTAGAATGTTAGGGGTCAATAAGTCACAAGAAAGTAAACAGTCTTTGGTGCTGCTTTCTCCCCTCATCCCAGCTGCAGCTGCTTTCTGGTAGGGAGGGGGACATATGCAAGGTGGCCAAGCAACCTATGTCAGAGCATGTAGCATTTGGTTAGTAAAAGCACTTTTGCTCAGAGTAATTGCTGAGGAGAAAAATCTAGGAATAGCACCTGGCTGAGGAGAATAAAAATTTAATTTGCACAAGAAAGAAGCTTGGCACCTATCACCTGCCTGGTCTGGAGGCAATCTCCTTGGGTCAGTGAAAAGTAACTGCCTTAACTCAGTAACTAGCAAATGGCTAAAACATCATCACAGGAATGTGAGCAGTAAATCTCTTAAGTTAGGGTCTTGTGTAAATAACCCAGGGTGAAGGTAAGGAGTTGAGGATTTAATTGTTAGTGGTTCTTTTCTCTATCTGTGGGTGAGATGAGCTAATGTTTATTTCTCTGCATTTGTCCTTGGAAAAAGGTATCTTTGCTGAAATACTTTTGTCTGGAGAATGGCCCTGGCCAGATATAAGTTAATGAAAAATAAACACAGCTGGGGACAGTTATCCAATTACCTAAATGCATAGGGAAATTTGTGCCCAAGATTGAGATGCAATCATCAGATTACATGTACACATAACATGGAGCTGCATGGTAAGTGGGGAGAATCATAGCTGTTATTGCACAAAAAGTTTACAACAAGAAACAACCAACTCATTCAAAAGGCAGTAATTCATAACACCTTGCATGACAGTTTCCTCTAGCAGAACCCTTAGTTTTGATAGGTTGACCTTCTGAGCTCTAGTTGTCACTGCTGTATACTTTCATGGACTTTTGCTACCAGTAGCTCTCAATAAATTACCATCATAGATTGCCTATAAAGGCAATTGCGTTTTGTTTAATGTTATGCTTGGCATTCTATGGAATATAGAAAATGAACATTGCTAGAATGTTTCTAAAAATTATTTTTTTAAAAAATTTAATTTTAAATATATTTTAATCAGATACTACCCTCCCCCAAGATCCTCCATCCAGATGCTCTCCTGCTTCCTACTCACCAAACACTTTCTGAATGAATGAACATAAACCTAGCCACGAGGGTAAAGGTTAACAACAGATCTTTTATTTATACCTGCTGGGAGAGGGAAAATCAGTTTTCTCCAATGAAATGACACTGAGTGTATTAACCACTTCGTGACAGTTTTCATGATCAAGAGAAGTTGACCAACAAATAATCCTGTCTTCTTAGAATTTTACCCTATATAAGGGATTATGATAGTTTCTAACTAATGGGTTAAGTATATCTTTTGAAGACTATTGTACAGAGGGCTTTCTTTTATCATCATTATTGCTGGTTTGCTTTCCTCCATTGTCCTTTCCTAATTTCCCATTTGATAAACCAAGGTCTTTCTAAAAAAAAAAAAAAAAAAAAAAACAAAAACCAAATACAAGAACAAAATCTTACAAACCTAGAAAACAAAATATAACAACAGTCCCCAAACAAACAAACAAGAAAACAACCACAAAAACAAACTGTAAGGAAATAAAAGTACACAAAATAACTGTAGAATAAATTGTTAGTCAATTTCTCCTGAACATGAAAACTGTCATGGAGTGATTGATATACTCAGTGTCATTCCATTGGAAAAAAACTGATTTTTCCTCTCCTAGCAGGTATAAATAACAGATCTGTTGTTAACCTTTACCCTAGTGGCTAGGTTTATGTTCATTCATTCGTTTTTTTTATTCTTAATATAACATAATAAGACAAAAAATTTAAAATAAAGTTGGACAAGACAGGCCTACAGAAGGAAAAGACTGCAAAAAGGTACAAGAGTCATACACCCACTCATTTGCACACTCAAAAATCCCATGAAAATAATAAAATGGAAACCATAATATATGCACAGAGAACCTGGCACAGACCCATGCAGGCATTGTGTTTGTTATTTCTTTCTCTGTTAGTTCATATGAGCATGAGCATGGCTCAGTTGATTTAGAGGGCTTTGTTTTTTTGTTGTTCTCCATTCCATATGATATCAACACTCCTTTGTCTCCTCTTCCACAGATTTTCCTGAGTTCCGAGGGAAGGGATTTGATGGAAATAGCCTATTTAGGGCTGAGTGTTCCAAGGTTTTTCATTGTCTGTGAAATGTCTGGCTGTGGTTCTCTATATTTGTTCCCGTCTCCTATAGGAGGAAGCTTCTCTTACGATAGTGGAACAGGGCACTGATATATGATTATAGCAGAATTTCATTAGGAGTAGTTTTATTGCTACCATTTTTCTTTTTCTTTTCTTTCTTTTTATTTATTTATTTTTTTTTAGATGAGGATTATTTGGTTTTTGCTGCATGTCTTTGAGCTACCTATTCTCATATTCTTGGTCACTCAAGCAGTGTCAGGTATGTGTTCCATCTCCTGGAGTGTGCCTTAAGTAAAGTCAGTTATTGGTTGCTTATTCCCACAGGATTTGTGTCACCATTGTCCTTGCATGTGGTGACACAAATTGTAGAACAAGGGGTTTGTGGCTGGCTTGGTGTTTAAAGTTCTCTTTTATGAGCATACAGAGTATGCTTGTGTACCAAAGAATCTGGGTCATAGGGATGAATGCTCTATGTAGTTAGTGGCTCAACATCTTCATCTTCAATGAGTTGTGTAGATGTTATTTCCAGCAATAGGTTCTTTCTGCTAGTTTGTGAAGAGCAAGAGTAATGGTGATTCTGATTGGCCACTTTGGTCAACAACTCAGTTAGGTGTAACTAAACCCTGTTATTAAAAGCTTTGTCAGGTGACACGAGATGGCTAGTTTGTGCTCGGTCTCCCCCATTATTTGGCAATGACATTTAGATTGCCTTCATATATGTATATATTTTAGGCGGTTTCTATTAGGTAAAACTCTCCCTCTCAAATGCCCCTTAATTTTAGAAGTATCTCCCTACATTCCCTCAAGTGCCTCATCTTCCCTCCCCTCCACACTTGATCCTCCAACTTCAGACTCCCCCCACATGCATGCATAAATATCTATTATATTTCCCTTCCCTAAATAACTCTAGCCCCTTACTCTAAGTCTACCCTCTGTGATTCTATAAATTGTAGTTTGGTAATCATTGACTTTAATGGTAATATCCACAAGTAGGTTAATAAATGTTATATTTATCTTTCTGGGTCTGGGAAATCTCACTCAGGATTATTTTTCTACTTTTATTCATTTATTTGAAAATTCATAATGTCATTTTTTAAATGATTGAGTAATATACCTTTGTAAATGTACCAAATTTTTCTATTCATTCTTCTGGTGAGGAACATCTAAGTTGTTTTCAATCTGTGGCTATTATGAAGACAGCAATGAACATGGTTAAGCAAGTGTCTCTGTGGTAGGATGAAACGTGTATTTCCAAGAGTAATATGTAGCCCTCAATCCATGACACAAAGATTTATTAATTATGGATGCTTGACCTTAGCTTATAATAGCTTCTAGCTAGCTTTTAAAACTTAAATTAACCCCATTTCTATTAATCTATGTGCTGCCTCAGCTCATGTTTACCCCATCTATCTACTATCCATCCTGCTTTCCTGGTTCTTGCTCCCCTGGCTGGCTAGCCCCTGCCTGGCTGTGTAGCTCCCCCTTTCTTTCTGGCCACAAGCTCTGCCTATGCCTCCTTTCCCTAGCTATTGGCCATTTAACTTTTTATTAGACTAATCAGGGGCCTTAGGTAGGCAGAGTAAAGAAGCAATACGTCTTCAAATACAGCATAAACAAAAGCAACACACCTTTAGTTAAACAATTATTCTGCAACACAAACAAGTACAACATATCTTTACATAATTAAACAAATATTCTCTTCCACAACAGTAGTATATTTGGATTTTGAAGTGGATCTATTCCCATCTTCCTGAGGAACTATCGCACTGATTTCCATAGTGGCTATATGTCTGTACTCTCACCAACAATGTGTAAGTTTTCCTCTTACCCCACTTCCTGCCAGAATGAGTTGTCACTTATTTTATCACCATTCTGACAGTTACAAGATGAAGTCTCAAAGCAGTTTTGATTTGCATTCCCTAGTGGCTAATGATTGCTTTGATCTCTGTCAGTTGTCTTATTACTCTAGCTAAGACTTCAACAGGTGTGGAGAGATTCAATAGCCTGTCCTGTTTCTGAGTTTAGTGGAATTTCTGTTAATTTCTCTCCATTTAAGTTGATGTTTGCCCTGTACTTTCTGTAATATGCCTTAATTATATTGAATTATGTCCCCTTTATCCTTGATCTCTCCTGGATTTCTATTATGAAGGCTGTTGAATTTTGTTAAGGCTTTTTCTTCATCTAATGAGATAATTGTTGTGATATTTTATTTGTGCATACTATTAAAGCTTATCTGGGGATTAGAGGAAAAAGACAGCCACTATATTAAACACAGAGGTCAGGCAGTGGTAGCACATACCTTTAATCCTAGCATTCAGGAGGCACAGATCCATCTGGATCTCTGTGAGTGCAAGGCCCCACTGAGAACAGAGCCAGGCATGGAGGCACATGGCTTTAATCCCAGTGCTAGTTAACCATAGAGGTCTGGAGGTCTGGACAGAAAGACAGGAAGTGATAGGACTTAGTAGAAAGAAGAAGTAGGATTGCAGGGCACAGAAAGGCATATGGCATGAGTATACAGGAAGTAGCTCTCTCTAGAGGGTGAGGAGTTGGTAAGGTGAGGTTAGTTGTGGCTCATTCTATTCCTCCGGTCTCTCAGTCTTCCCCCCAATATCTGGCTCTGGGTTTTTTATCCATAAGATTGTTTAACAATTCATCTTACATTTAGTGCCCAGACATGGTAATAAGAATTTTGACCCAAAACCTGAGAAAAAATTTAAAAAGATTCTAAAATGGAGCTAAAAGTAAATTCCTAGTTGTATCTTTCAGACAAACTGTGGCCTATGATCTTGAGCTATATAGTATGGCAGGTTTGTGGCATGTGGTCTTGACCTACAGCATGGTTGATTCCTGCCATGGTACACAGAGGTATCTCCAAGATGTGTAATGCACTGCATGGTAGATTTAACTTTTTGCTAGTATAGCCAAAAAAAAAAAAAAAGTTTCCAGGCTACACACTACTTGATAGAAGCATAGACCCACTGCCTCCCAGAGTTGGCAGAGAGCATAGTCCCCAGAGCTGGCAGTGAATTACCTTTACCATGTTGGAAAGCTGAGATGGGCGGAGCAAGCCGCCAAGGCTGCCATTTCAATACTAGCCATGCTGCAGTTTATAGAAATAGATTCACAAAAAGACAGATTCAAATGGAATAAAACTCTAAATGGTTTACATTATGTGTAAAAATGCACATTGACTTGGAAGAAAGAGAACAAGGAGGATAGACAGTTATATAAAGAAATAGATAATTAAAAAAAAATAAAGTCTTTAAAGACACAGTAAAAGTAGTATAAAAATTAAACCATGTAAAGATGGAAATTACACAGAGAATCTGGATTATATTGTCTTTGAGATTTTTAACTGCTGAAAGACATTGTAAAGGCTGTTGAGTTAAGCCAATTTTAATCTATCTGGTAACCTTACAGGAACTTCCTAATGCTCAAGGCTGTGTACAAGCTGATTGGACTCATGTGCAAATGGTAGATTTGAGGACATTCAAGGAAACTACAGTCTTATATGGTATGCATTCTCTGTTTGTAATGTAGATGATAAACTCATTGTCAGCTTGTAGTAGAATTATCCTTCAAGACTGGAAAAATTTGGTTACATCTGATTTAGAGTCTGGAAACCAGTTACAATGGAAGACCTTGTGGAAAGAGAAACCTAAGACTATAGAACAACAATGTAGGGCTAGAGGTATGGAAATTTCCCAAGATCAACTTCTTGGAGATGGTGATTATGCCTATATACAAAGACAGTCTTGGCAGCCTTGAATACTTGGGACAGAATTAAAGAAGTAGGAAAGAAAATTAAGTCATTTACAGAAGTTATACAGAGCCAAAAAGAAATCTTCATGGATAAAGGCTGTCTTCAGCAGTAAATAAAATGATATCAAATTCAGAAGCTTGACAGACAGTAATTGAATCTTTGGCTTTTGAAAATGCTAATGCAATATGCAAAAGAGTAATTAAGCCATTAGAGACAAGATCAGCACCCTTGGAGGAACGTATCAGAGATACAATTAATATTGAATCACATGACCATGATGATACTTGGATAGGATACTTGGATAGATGATTTATAGAGATTTGAAGAAAAATAGTAATGTCAAATGTTTCAATTGTGGTAAACAAGGTCACCATATAGTCTCATATGGTATGCATTCTCTGTAAAACAGATGTTAAACTTGTTGTCAGCTTGTAATAGAATTATCCTTCAAGATTGGAAAATTTTGGTGACAGCTGTTTTAGAGGCTGGAATCCAGTTAAAATGAAAGACCTGGTGGAAAGATGATGACACCATGATGATACTTGGATAGGAGAGGTGATTTCCAGAGATTTGAAGAAAAAGAGTAATGTTAGATGTTTCAAAATTAGGGTAAGGGGATGGTTTTTAGTTTTTGTCTTTCAGGAGAATGAAGGCATCCAGCTAAGGAATCTGAAGAACACTGGACAAATGAGACATCTGAAGAAAAAAGACAAATCATCCACAAAAAGTGTTACATGAAAAAGATTTTCTGCAGTGAACCATGACCATGCCTAACAGTGACTTTGAAGTCTCCAAAATGATTATGGCACCCCACAATGATGATTCCATTAGGATGATGATAATACCACTAAGCTGACAAGTGCCACCCAAAGATTGACTTTGGACTACAAACTGCTCAGAACAATATTGAGTTGGCTAGCTGAGATGATACAGCCTCACAGACTACTCTAGCCAGGACTTGAGACAAGCCTTATACTTTTGCATTATGCTGAGACTGGACAACAAATAATACAGCTACCTCTTGCAGGACTTGACAATTAATCCTAAATTTTTCTTCTCAGGATCCCCTAAAGATGCCTTCACCCCCAGACAGCAGGAAGTAATTTTAAGAACACAATGACCACATTCCCAAGAGGTGGAATGGATGGTTTTTGGTTGTTCATTGGGTTATGGATAATTGTCATTGTTTAGGATGGTTGGCTACAAGTTGTTAGATTTAGGGTTCTTATTTGAAAAAACAGAAGAAAAATAAGATCATATAGCTATATAAGATAAAAAGTAGATTATTGAATCAACTCTGAAAAATATAGATATGATGGATAAAGAGTAGATTATTGAATCTACTCTGAAGAGAAAAAAGAGAGAATATAGATATGATAATATAAAAAGTTAGATTATTGAATTTACTTTTAGAAAGCAACTACTAGTTATAAATATTTTACATTGGATCATATTTTTATATATTGTATACAAATTATGTATATTGATACAAATTTGAGATTAATTTTGTTAGAAAATGATGTACATACATTTCTAATCTTGTTCAAGGTATTGTACCTATACAGTTCATTTTACAATGTAATGCAAATTTGCTAGTCCTTGAAAGGTGTTATTAAGAGCTAATCAGGATGTAAAAAAATGAAAGTTAGCAGTTAGTTATTACAATTGAACTTGTAGTCACATTAGGTACATTTTTCAAGATCAAACAGATATAATTTAGATAGACATGTCATCTTGAAACACTTCAGTGATCTAAAGAATATGGCATTTAAGATATTTTAATTACATAGATTTTTTTTTAATAAAAATGAGACATGTCTGCTCCTGATAGCATCAATGTACTTCAGAGAAGATGGTGGTTATCAAAGAAAATCCATATGGAGTTTACTTCCTTTATGGCAAATTAGCCACTGAGCAAGAAATTGCCCTTGCCTCGACTGCTAACAACATGCTATCCAAAATAGACAAGCAGGGCCCAAAAGAAAGGACTGCCAAATCTTACCAAGACAAGGTAGGAAGGCCCTTAAGAAAATGCTGCTTCACACATGAGTTTGTCAGATATGTTAGACCTGTAGGCTGAAGATGGATGCCCCAACAGTGCAGAGAAATCTTTGGTAACTGCCCAGTCATTTCTCACATTTTTTGAAGTCACTTGTTTGCACTTCCTGCTACTTAGGTAATATTATTTCCTTCAGGGGTCTCTGAGGGAGTTGAAGATTAGATAGTTATAGTTATAGTTGTCCTTATTAACAAATCCAGAAAAGAACCTCACAAATGATGTGTAAAGTGTATATGTTTGAAAGACATCAAAAGACAGTTTTTGATTGGTAATACAAATTAGGATAGAAAGTGAATTAGGTACAACATTTTAGCCTCACAAATATAGGATAAATAACTGAGTATTTTCTCTAAATCTGTCAAATGTTAATGGACTGAAAATTATTAATGTAATTCTTGACTGTATATATTATATACACTTATTGTACTTATAGTATATAGTTTTTCTTATATTAATTATAACCTTCTTTATTATTTTAGACAAAAAAGGGAAAATGTGGTGATATATTTTATGACCTAATAAACTTGCCTGAGAATCAGAGCACAGAGCCAGCCACTAGTTTAGACTTAGAGCTAGGCAGTAGTGGCATATACCTTCAATCTCAGTACTTGAGATCTTATGCCTTTGCATGGGAAGCACACACACCTTTAATCCCAGGAAGTAATATGGCAGGGTAGAGGAAAGTATATAAGGCATGGGCAAAGAGGAACTGATTCTCTTTAGGAGGATTTTGTAGAGTTAAGAACTATTGGCTGGCTGTTCTGCTTCTCTGATCTTTCAGCTTTCACTCCGATATCTGGGTCTAGGTTATTTTTTTTAGTCATAAGACCATCTAAGATTCAAACAACACTTCTCTCCTAACATGATCTCATATATAGATGTATCACTAATCTTTATTTAGATTTTAATCACATCCATTAAAAAGTAAGTAACTCTACTTATTTGTTTATCTCCCCCTCTCCCTCCCCTCCCCCTTCCCTATCTATCTCTTCTCAGATAGTGTGAAACTATGGTTCCAAGATCCCAAAATTTCATGAAATTGCATCAAGTGCTAACAGGGGATGGAGCTGATGCTAATTAATATGAGACTTCTAATATTTTAACTCAACATCTTATTTATTTTTCTCAGAAAATGAAATGCCAAAATATGGGAACCATTTCTCCTGAGTTTAGAGTCATGGTGCCTACAGTATGGGAGTCAAAAAAGAACAAAACCCACTATGAAGAATTATAGAGAAATACAAAAACTCCCTGGTGAGTCCAATCTTCAGATATCAACTTTGAAGATATAATTGAGTCTTGTTTAGTAATAATGGATAATTATGTGGAGTTTATACTGGCTTCTTCTCCTTGGAGGAGCTACTTTCTCACTTTGGCAAAAATAATGCCTCTCTACTTTGAGTTACACTGGATAGTGATTCATACATAAGAAATTTTCCTTTTCTTGCTGTTTTTTTTTTAATTTCTCTCCTAAATGGCTTTCTTTATTTATACTACTTAAAGCTTTCCTACACTTTCACTTTATTGCTTCACTGCTTCTCAGAAGATAGTTCTTGATGGTTCCTGTAAATATAACAATGATTATAATGGATGATGATCTATAATATAACAATATAATGTAATGTAATGTAATATAATATAATATAATGTATAGTATAGTATAGTATAGTATAGTATAGTATAGTATAGTATAGTATAATATAATTCCTACACAAGCCATGGTGGGGCCTAAAGCTTCTGCTGATTTAACCTCTGTTGTGGGCCAACTGGTTTTCATATACCATTGCTGCTTGATCTTTCATGAAAGTAGGTGGGGAGATGTGCTCCCTACAGGACTAGTCACAGAGACTAGGGAGCTTATGATCTGTATTTACATTGTCTCAATAGCAAGAGACCACAGTGAAAAGACAGTACAAACAGTAGCAAGAGATCACAGTAAGAAGATGGTACAACATAAAGTGGCTTCAATCTTTTTTGGGTGTCTGGGGCTTAGTTCAGATGGATTTTCTATGTAGATTTATTTGCTTGCATTATAATTGTGAGATTTCTCCCTCTACTCGAAACAAAGATTGTACTCAACACAAACCACTCCATCAAACTTAAAGGAGAAATATCTTCTTTTTATTTATCCCTCACAAAATGAGAAACTCAATAGTGGGAGCACATGTATTTTAGTATTTTACCAACAGAGGACCACCCAAAATAGGCTATGCTGGAACAGCATCAGAGGAAAACTTTAGAGCTTATAAGACAGATACCATCTAGGGCCATGCCACCCTGAATGTTCCTGATCTTGTAAGCTAAATAGGGTTAGGTGTGGTTAGTAGGCTGGGAGAAATGTATTATCTAAGTCTAAAATGTACCTGATTCACTTTCTATCCTAACTTATATTACTAATAGAACTATCCTATAACGTCTTTCAAATTTATACACTTACACCTCTTTAGTGAGTTTCTTTTCTGAAATTCTTTTTTTTTTTTTAAGATTTATTTATTTATTATGTATACAGAAGAGGGCGCCAGATCTCATTACAGATGGCTGTGAGCCACCATGTGGGTGCTGGGAGTTGAACTCAGGACCTCTGGAAGAGCAGTCAGTGCTCTTAACCTCTGAGCCATCTCTCCAGCCCCCTGAAATTCTTAATAAGGGAAACTATAACTATCTAATCTTCAACTCCCTCAGAGACCCAAGAAGGAAATAATATTACCTAATAAAAAAATAAAAACAGGAAGTGCATCCAAGCAGCTTCCAAAAGAAATGTGAGTTGACAAAAACAGCCAGCTCTCTGGGCAGTCACAAGAGGTTGCTTCACAGTATTGGGGCATCATTTTCAGCCTAGAGGCTTAGTGTATCTGACAAACTCATTTGTGAAGTAGAATGTACACAAGGTCAACAGTTCGACCTCACATTTGGTGAGAGCAGTCCATGTACCAGAAACACCTGAATTCCATTAGTGTCATGTTGTGATTCAGGATTTTAAATTCTGGAAATTGTTGATGGTTTTGAAATTCAGCTGTCCATTCTTCTTGGCTGTGTGTTTGTGTGTGTGTGTGTGTGTGTGTGTGTGTGTGTGTGTGTGTGTGTGTGTGTATGTGTGTGTTCATCTCAGCATCCCATTCTTCTCCATATCCCCCTATTAAATGCCAGAGAGGTGTGAGCTTAGTTACTCTTCAAGAATAACTGTTTCAGCTGCTGTTCCATTGCACTTCAGAAGCCATTGCCCACTGCCTGTTCAGCTGCCTTCAAAGAAAAGGGCACTGTACCTTTTCTGAATTGCAAAGGCCACTTCAGGAATGGTGCCATGTTGTCCTCAGAAGATGCCTTTTGTTAAAGCCACAACCACACTTGTTTTGGCAAGAATTGGAAGTCCTTTGTTTTATGTCCTGTCTGTCCATTTTGTCCTGTTTGTCAGCAGTTGATTTGAGGATACTTTGTTGTCCAGTGGCTAACTTTTGCCACAGTGAAAGTTAACTCCATATGCAGTTTCTCCAATGCCCATATTTTCTCTGAAGTAGATTGATACTGCCAGGAGCTGACATGTCTCATAGTCATAACAAAAAGAAAAATTTTCTAAGTTATTAAAACATTTTAAATGCCATATTCTCTAGCTCTCTGAAGGGTTTGAAGATGACCTGTCTATCTAAAATATATCTGCTCGATCTTGAAAACACACCTAATATAACTACAAGTTTGATTGTAATGTCTAACTACTAACTTTTATTTCTTTATATCCTAATAGTTGGTAATAATAACATTCAAGGATCAGCAAATTGCATTACATTGTTAAATGAATGGTACAAGTACAATATCTTGAACAAGATTAGAAATAAATGTATGACATTTTCTAATATCAATCACAATATATATATATATATATAATTTGTATACAATATAAAACAATCCAATCCAATGTAAAGTATTAAAATCTAGTAATTGTCTTTTTCTTTTTCTTTTCTTTTTTTAAACAATAACCTTAAATCTAATATCCTTTGCTTAGCCCTTTTCCTAACCCTTAACAAAAACTTGTAACCAATCCTCGTAAACAATGAAAATTATCCCAGACCAAAAACCCATTAAAAGGCCAAAAAAACCACCCTCCACAACCACCTCTTTGGGAATGTGGGCTTCATATTCTTAAAATTGTTTCCTGATGGCTATGGGCAAAGGTATCTTTATTTTGAAAAGAAAAATTTTGGGTTAATTATCAAATTCTAGGTAAGGTAAGTATATCCTTCATTATCCAGTAAGTGCATAATGCCAAAGTTCAGGGTTTATCTCAAGTCCTTATTTAAGTAGTCTATGAAACTGGATCATCCCAGCTAGTCTTCTCTAAATTGCTCTGAGCACTTTGTATTCCAAAGCTGATCTGTAGATGATGTTTGTCAGCTTAGTGATATTATTATTGTCCACATGGTATTATTCTTGTTGTGGGGCCCCATCTTCTTCCTGGAGACTTCAGTTGATGTTAGGCCTGGCTGTGATTTCCTACAGAAAACTGATAAGAGACTCGAACACAAAGACATGTATAGGCAGTTAAATGAAGACCCCCCCTTATTTTTAGAATTAGTTAGTGCTCTACATGACTATTAATATCTTAACAAAGTTTAAAATGTATATATCTTGTAAGTTTTGATATAAAATTCATACTTAAAGAAAAGTTTAAAGAATCAGATTAGAATCAAAGAATTGAGATTAGTAGTAATCGAATAGTCCCTTAATTAATTTGGTTTTTCTACTGTCCCATATCACAAGATGGCTCTTTCTTCTGGCATGATACAGGGAGTTTGCATTTTCCTTTTAACAACATGCTTGAGTTTAAAGAAGGGGAGAGCCATTCTCCAACTCCAAAGCCAGTTTTAATTTTAATTGAACTGGGACTACAAGAAAGCCATTAGTGTTAAATTTCTTTAGAGAAGAGCAGAAACAAACATTTAGGAAGACTATAGATCTCAGAAATTTTAGAGATGATATACCAATAGGCCATTTTACTCTTTTGCTTGGGACATTTTTTTCTAGATGATTTGTCCTTTTTCTTCAAATGTCTCATTTGTCCAGTGTTCTTCAGATTCCTTAGCCTTCATTCCCTAAAAGAAAAAACAAAAACCTTTCCCCAAGACTAATTTTGGGGAGGCTCCTGTGGTGGTATTGTGTTCCCCAAAATATTGTGCACCCTAATAAACTTATCTGGGGTCAGAGACAGAACAGCCACTAGATACAGAGGCTAAAAAATGGTGGCACTCACACCTTTAATCCTAGCATTCCAGAGGTAGAGATCCATCTGTTCAATGATACAGCCAAGCATGGTGACTCATGCCCTTAATCCCAGAAAGCGAGCCTTTAATCCCACGAAGTGATGGCAGAAAGCAGAAAGATATATAAGGCATGAGGACCAGAAACTAGAAGCATTTGCCTAGTTAAGCTTTTAAGCTTTTGAGCAGCACAGTTCAGCTGAGAAGTTTCCAGTCTGAGGAAACAGGATCAGCTAAGGAACTGGCGAGGTGAGGTAGCTGTGGCTTGTTCTGCATCTCTGATATTCCGGCATTCACCCCAATAACTGGCATCAGGTTTGTTTTTATTAATAAGACATTTTAAGATTCATGCTACAGGTTCCCTTTTGGCAAGTTATATCTGATTAAATGAAAAGGCATGTGTTAATGGTATAAGTTAGTTTAAATTGGATGGCCATGCTGGTTGATGAACTATCACCTCCTCTAATTAAGAGGTCTCTCTTGTTCAAATCAAACCCTTATCAATTTTGATGGTATCCACAGCTTATCTTCTCCTGTAGAAACAAAAGCAAAACCTCATCCCCAACATAACACATATCCTGGTTTCCATTCTGAGGTCAGCACATCCTTAAAGTATATAGGCTGATTTAATTCTGTAATTTTTTTCTATTATCCAATGTCTCTCTGCAACTGTTGTTGCTTTCTTGTAAGCATTGAGAAAATTCAAAGTTAATATAACATTATTCAGTCTATTTATTCTGGGGGGTTTTGTTACCCCTTTCTGTTAATTTTAGCATATCCTTTAGAGTTCTGTTTGAACTTTCTATAACTGCTTGGACCGCAGGATTATGTGGTATACCTGTAATATGCTTTATGTTGTAATAAGCAAAAAAATGTTTCATTTTTAACAGAGAAATATGCTGGAACATTGTCAGTTTTAAATTGTGCAGGTATACCCATGAAGGCCATAACTTCTAGCAAATGAATGATAACAGAATTAGCTTTTTCAGAACTCAAAGCAGTTGCCCAATGAAATCCTGAATAAGTATCAATGGTATGGTGTATATATTTCAATTTTCCAAATTCTGCAAAGTAAAACACATCCATCTGCCAGATTTCATTCCTCTGAGTACCCTTTGGGTTACATCTTGCTGGTAATGGCATCTGATTGTAGAAGGAACAAGTAGGACATTTCTTTACTATTTCTTTGGCTTGTTGCCAGGTTATGGAAAAGACTTTTTTAAGCCTTTACTATTGACATGATGTTTTTTATGAAATTCTGAGGCCTCCAGCACATTTCCTATCAATAATTTGTCAATCTTATTACCTTGTGCTAGAGGGCCTGGCAGACCTGTATGGGATCAGATGTGAGTTATATATAAAGGATGACTCCTTTTCCTGATTGTATCTTGTAATTGAATAAATAGTGAAGTTAATTCTGAAGCATCAGAGATAAATTCTGTAGTCTCAATATGTAATACCAGTCTTTCAGCATACTGAGAGTCAGTTACTATGTTGAGAGGTTCTGAAAAATCCATTGATACCAACAGAATAGCATACAATTCTGATTTTTGCACTGGATTATAAGAACTTTGAACCACTTTACTTAAATTTTCTGATTTGTAACCTGCCTTTCCTTGTTTGTTTGCATCTGTATAAAATGTATAGACTCCAGATATGGGGTTTTCCCATACAATTTGAGGCAAAATCCAATCAGCTCTCTTCATAAGATCAATTCTATCACTTTTGGGATATTTGCTGTTAATGTCTCCAAAAAAAATTACTGTATATTCTTTGCCAAGGTTCACTTTCTGTCCACAGTTTTTCAGGTTCACTTTCTGTCCACAGTTTTTCAATGTCCTACTTAGTTAAAGGTATGACAAGTACTGTTGGGTCTATTCCTGCTAATTTACGAAGTCTCAAATTTTCTTTCCAAATCAAGTCAGATTTTTTTCCACGTAAGGTTTTAATTTTTTATTCAGTTTATTTGGTAAAAATATCCATTCCAATATAATATTTCCCTCTGTATTAATACTCTGTAGGAGAATGCCTAGAGGGTAAAATAACCAAAATGCAATCCATCTTTGGATCGATATGATCCATGTGTCCTTCATGTACTTTCTTTTCTACCAAATCCAATTCTTTCTCAGCTTCAGGTGATAATTCTCTTGGACTATTTAAGTCCTTGTCACTTTCTAAGGTTTTGAACAAATTAGTCAGTTCATCATTTTTCACCCCAACAATAGATTATAGATGAGAAATGTCTCCAAATAAACTTTGAAAGTCATTAAGAGTCTGTAGTCGATCTCTCCTAATTTGCACCATTTGGGGTCTAATTTTTTTGTAGACCTATTTTATATCCTAAATAATTAATAGAATCTCCTCTTTGTATCTTTTCAGGAGCAACTTGTAGTCCCCAACAAGGCAAAATTTTCTTTACTTTTTCAAACATTCTTTCTAAAGTATCTGCATTTGAGTCAGCTAGTAAAATATCATCCATATAATGATAAATTATGGATTTAGGAAATTTTTTACATATCACTTCCAATAGCTGTTGTACAAAATATTGGCACAGGGTTGGGCTATTCAATATTCAATTGAGTGAATTGAATATTGAGATTTCAATGGATTTGAGGGCCCTGTGGGAGGGCCCTCCATTGAAATCTCTTAACCAGTTGAGAATTTTATTATTGTAAGTAGGCACCGTGAAGGCAAATCTTTCTCTGTCTTGTTCTTGTAAGGGTATTGAAAAGAAACACTCTTTTAAATCAATAACAATGAGAGGCCATCCTTTTGGTAACAGAATAGGCAAAGAAATTCTAGATTGTAGAGAGCCCATTGGCTGAATTACTTTGTTAATTGCTCTAAGGTCTGTTACCATTCTCCATTTGCCATATTTTTTTTAAATAACAAATACAGGGGAATTCCAAGGGCTGGTTGATTCTTCAATATGCTGAGCATTTAACTGTTCTTCTAACAGCTCTTCTAATGCCTGGGGTTTCTCTGTTGTTAAAGGCCATTGATGAACCCATACAGGCTTGTTTGTTAAACATTTTAAAGGTAGAGCTGTTGGTGTCTTTGGAAGTCATCAGTTATTGTGCCATGTTCTAGTATAATATGGATGGTTGGTGACCACTCATTAGAATAATACCTTCTAATATTTCTCTCAGGAACATGTGTTAGTTTATAATTTGTTTCTGAGGTTGGAAGAATGTTAATCTGAGTATTCCACTGTTGCAACAGGCCTCAACCTTACAGGTTCATAGCTATGTTAGCTACATGTGGTTTTCATTTTCTTCTCTGTCCTTCTGGACCTATACATTCAAGCCATCTTGTGCTGTGGGATGGTTTGTATGTCAAATTACTCTGATTGGTCAATAAATAAAACACTGATTTGCCAGTGGCTAGGCAGGAAGTATAGGCGGGACTAACAGAGAGGAGAAAAGAAAGAACAGGAAGGCAGAAGGAGTCACTGCCAGCCACCACCATGACAAGCAGCATGTGAAGACGCCGGTAAGCCATAAGCCATGTGGCAAGGTATAGATTTATGGAAATGGATTAATTTAAGCTATAAGAACAGTTAGCAAGAAGCCTGCCACGGCCATACAGTTTATAAGCAATATAAGTCTCTGTGTTTACTTGGTTGGGTCTGAGCAGCTGTGGGACTGGCGCATGACAGAGATTTTTTCTGACTGTGGGCAAGGCAGGAAAACTCTAGCTACAATCTTGCACTCTGTTTCACTTGAGATAATGTTCCAATTCCTAACAAATGAACATTTACCTCCTGAAGAAGCCAAGTTGGATGCCAAAATTCTGGTGCAATTATGATCATGTCAGCACCTGTGTCTACCAGACCAGATAACAAAACACCATTTATTTTCATTGTTAATTTTGGTCTTTGTTCATTTATAGAAGTTTACAAAAAAATTTGCTTTATGGTTTTTCCTGAATTTTCTGTTTTCTCTGTCTCAGCTGTTTCATCATCCTGAGCAGCCTGATTTATTCCATTAGGCATTTGGTTATTTAATTGCTTTAAGTAGGAGTTTCCTCTATGACTGGAGGAAAGGTTTGAATTGGATTTTCTGTGGTGGGCCTGACTGAGGCCCCTCTGGGAGTTTCCCAAAGGTCGAGGCAAAGGATTACCTTGCCTGTCCCTTGCTGATCTACATTTGTTGGTCCAGTGTTTTTTCTTACCACGCCTTCTGCATACTCCAGAAGGAATGGGCATTCTTTTGCCATTGTTCCTTGAGGAAACATTGTTTCTAGGAATGCCCTGTTTACAGTCCCTTTTCAAATGTCCTTGCTTTTCACATCCAAAACATCTGACATCTCTCAAACCTCTAGAAATTCTTTCTCCTATCCACATATCATCATGGTCATGAGCTTCAACATTAAACATGTCTCTAATTCAGTCTTCCAAGGGGGCAGATCTTGCCTATAACAGCCTGATTATTCTCTTGCATGCTGCATTCATGTTCTCAAAAGCCAAAGATTCGATTATTATCTGGGTAGCTTCTAAATTTGGGACCATTCTCTTTACTGCTGAAGTCAGTCTTTGTAAGAAATCTGTGAAAGATTCTTTTGGAGCCTGTATAACCTTTGTAAATGACTCAGTTTTCTTTCCTGGTTCCTCAGCTCTGTCTCATGCATTCAAGGCTGCCATTTGACATAGAATTAGGGTTTGGATATCATATAAACATTGTGTTTGTATTGCAGCATATTGGCCTTCCCCAACAAGCTGATCCTGGGAGATTGGTATACCTTTAGCCCTCCATTGATTTTCTATGTTTTTAGCTTCCTATTTGAACCACATTTGCCACTGCAGCTGTGCCCTGGATCCAAGAACAGCATTTACCAGTTCTTACCAGTCCTGTGGTATAATCTTATTACAAGTTGACCAGGAGTTTAACATTTGCTTTACAAATGGGGAATGCATGTCATAAGATACGATTGCCTCCTTTAAACCTTCACAAATCTAACATTTCAATTGGAGTCCAAATATTTTGTGCATTCACTTGACCAGGTAGCTGCTGTATGGCTACTGGATAAATGAAGGGTGATTGTGTCAAACCATGCTTTCTTTCTGTAACCTTAAAATCCAATCCTGAAACAATTTCAGTTAATTTCTTCTGTCTGAATCTGAATTTCTCTATAATTCACTTTAACAAGTTTAACAGGTTTTTCTAAAGCTTTTATCCTGACACTTAAATTGACTATCTTTTTAAATAGTAAAATAAGGATAAGGAAAGTAATAATGTACATAATCCCACCAACATTAATCTTCTCATATAGTTGTTCTATTTTCAGACTGCCTATAATTTTATCAAAAAAAGCCCAATTTTCTTCCAATGTACACATAAAACCCATTTTTTTAATGTGGAAAATTTTTTTCTCTTTTAAATAGATTTTTCCTTTAAAATATCTGATATCTTAATTGACTTACCAAGTAGAACAGTAGAAATCCAAGGGAATTTCAAAACAGCTACCTAGCATTCAAGGTGTAAATCCAGAGAGAGAGAGAGAGAGAGAGAGAGAGAGAGAGAGAGAGAGAGAGCAAGAAATTGTAGCCACAAGTTCTGGCTAGAAGCTTATATCTAGCCACGTGTTCCTGCTTAAGCCTGGGCCCCAGCTACCTTAAGCTCCAACATTGGCATTTCAGCCTAAAGTAGCTCTATCTGCAGTTGCATGTTACTACTGCAATTAGCAGTAGCTCTGGCAGGCCTGAGTTGTTTGTAGCACCATCTTTAAGCAAGTAGCTCCAGCTGCGGGTAACCACTTGAAGCTATGGTCAGTTGTGCCTGGGGCCTAGGCCAAGCTAGGCCCATGCTAGGGAGCCGGGCCTGCTCCAAGTGGTTTTAATGAACTCTTGCCACTTTGGGTGCCAAATGTAGATGTAAGTCTTATTAAATATGAAACACAGAGCCAAATGCAGAGTTAAATGCCCAAGAGGTCAGTGTAGTAGCTAAGAGCTGATACTAAAAACCCTTTCTTATCCTTTGCTTCTGCTGTTGTCCTTCCCCTCAAAAAAGTGACCTACTTCCTGTGTATCTGTCTTTTTATTGACTTTCTGTTCTGACTTCTCATTGGTTGTAAACCCAACCACATGACCTTCTCGTCACTCCCTGTCTATACAGACCTCCAGGTGCTCTCTGCTTGGTATTGAGATTAAAGGCATGTGTCTCCATGATGGCTGTATCATTGAACACACAGAGATCTGCCTGTCATGTGATTGGGATTAAAGGTGTGTGCCACCACTGCCTGTTTTCTGCTATGGCTTGCTATTAGCTCTGACCCCCAGGCAACTTTATTTATTAACATACAAATAAAATCACATTTTAGTACAAATAAAATATCACCATAAGTATATATAAGTGACCCCAAAAATTCGACCAAGGAATCTTACAGCTGATAAACATCTTCAGTAACATGGCAGGATACAAGATTAACTCAAAAAAATCAGTAGCCCTCCTATATACAAATGGCAAACAGGTTGAAAAAGAAATCAGAGAAACATCACCCTTTACAACAGCCACAAATAATATAAAATGCCTTGGGGTAACTCTAAGCAAGTGAAGGACCTGTATGACAAGAACTTTAAGTCTCTGAAGAAAGAAATTAAAGAATATGTCAGAAAATGGACAGATCTCCCATGCTCATGGATATGTAGGATTAACATAGTAAAAATGGCAATCTTACCAAAAGCAATCTACAAATTTCAATAAAATCCCCATGAAAATCCCAATTATTCACAGAATTGGAAAGAACAATACTCAACTTCATTTGGAAAAACAAAAAACCCAGGATAGCCAAAAGAATGCTGTACAATAAAACAACCTCTAGAGGCATCATGATCCCTGACTTCAAGCTCTACTATAGAGCTACAGTAATAAAAACAGCTTGGTACTGGCATAAAAACCAACATGTAGACCAATAGAATCAAACTAAAGATCCTGACATTAATCCACACACCTATGTGACTTTTGACAAAGAAGCCAAAATTGTAAATGGAAACAAGAAAGCATCTTCAACAAATGGTACTGGTATAACTTCTACATAGTCAACATGTAGACTACAAATAGATCCATATCTGTCACCATGCACAAAACTTAAGTCCAAGTGGATCAAAGACCTCAACATAAATCCAGTTATTCCGAACCTGATAGAAGAGAAATTAGAAAGTAGTCTTGAAAGCATTGGCACCAGAGATTACTTCCTAAATATAACACCAGTAGCATAGACACTGAAAGGAACAATTAATAAATGGGACATTGTGAAACTGAGAAGCTTTTGTAGGACAAAGGACATGGTCAATAAGACAAATCAACAGCCTATAGAATGGGAAAAGATCTTCACCAACCCCACATCTGACAGAGGGCTGATATCCAGAATATATAAAGAACTCAAGAAACTAGACATCAAAATAAATGGGGTATAGAGATAAACAGAATTCTCAACAGAAGTTCAAATGGCTGAAATACATTTAAGGAATTTCTCCATATTCTTAGTCATAAGGGAATGCAAATCAAAATTACGCTGAGATATCACCTTACACTTGTCAGAACCGCTAAGATAAAAAACACTGAAGACAGCTTATGTTGCAGAGGATATGGAGCAAGGGGAACACTCCTCCACTCTTGGTGGGAATGCAAACTTGTACAGCCAATTTGGAAATGAGTATGGTGGTTTCTCAGAAAATTGGGAATCAATCTTCCTTAAGACACAGCTATACCACTCTTGGGCATATACCAAAGAAACTCTCAGTCATACCACAAGAACACATGCTCAACTATGTTCATAGCAGCATTATTTGTAATAGCCAGAACCTGGAAGCAACCTACATGCCCTTCAACTGAAGAATGGATAAAGAAAATATGGTACATATACACAATGAAGTACTGCTCAGCAGAGAGAAACAATGACATCATGAGGTTTGCAGGCAAATGGATGGAACTAGAAAATATGATCCTGAGTGAGATAACCCAGACTCAGAAAGACAAACATGGTATGTACTCACTAATAAGTGAATACCAGATGTAAAGCAAAGAATAACCAGACTGCAACTCACAGCTCCAGGGAGGCTAGCTACTAAAGAGGGTGCTAGGAAAGACACAGGGATTACACAGTGATGGAGAAATGGATGAAATCTACATGAGCAAACTGGGGTGAGGGTGATAATGGAGGGCAAGGTTCAGGGGAAAGAGAGCAGGAAGTCCTAGCTGGATCAGGAACAGAGTGGGAGAACAAGGAAAGTGATACCATGATAAATGAATTATTAATAAATTTATTAATAAATTCATATTGGAATAGGAACAGGCAGAGTGCTAGGAGATCCCCAGGAATCCATAAAGATGACTCCACTATAGACTACTGGCAATGGTCAAGGAGGTGCCTGTGTTGACCTACTCTGGCAATCAGATGGCTGAACACCCTAACTTTCATAATAGAACCCTCATCCAGTGACTGATGGAAACAGATGCAGAGATCCAATGCCAAGCCCCAGGGGGAGCTCCAGGAGTCCAATCAAAGAGAGAGAGAGAGAGAGAGAGAGAGAGAGAGAGAGAGAGAGAGAGAGAAGGGATTATATAAGCAAGAGATATCGAGACCATGATTGAAAAAAAAATAGAGAGACAACTAGCCAAACTAGTGGAAACACATGAACTGTGAACCAATAGCTGAGTAGCCCCCATGGTACTGGACTAGGTGCTCTGGATAAGTGAGACAGTTGTTTAGCTTGAACTGTTTAGAGAGCCCCTAGGTGGTGAGACCAGTACCTGTCCTTAGTGCATGCCCCATCTTTTTGGAGCCTAGTGCCTATGTTGAGATACTTTGCTTAGCCTTGGTGCAGGGAGGAAGGGCTTGGACCTGACTCATCTGAATATACCAGGCTCTGCTGACTCCCCAGAGGAGAACTTGCCTTGAAGGAGGTGGGAATAGGCAGTGGGTTGGGGGGAGGCTGGGGGTGGAAGGACAGAGGATAGGAGAATCCATGGTTGATAAGTAAAATGAATAGAATAAGTAAAATGAATAGAATAGAAAATCTCTTGAAATAAATAAATAAATAAATAAATAAATAAATAAATAAATAAATAAATCTCTTGAAATAAATAAATAAAGAAAGAAAGAAAAAGAAAGAAAGAAAGAAAGAAAGAAAGAAAGAAAGAAAGAAAGAAAGAAAGAAAGAAAGAAAGAAAGAAAGAGAGAAAAAGGAATTATAGTGAATACAGTGTTAACAGTAGTTTCTCTTCAAAGATTCATGACCTCACTTATCATTTTTAGTTGGCTGTATTTTCAGTATTAGGCATAATTTCAATTCTGCTAAGTGGACTTTAATCCAATTATACAACTGTTGGTTACTGGCAAGATATATTTGCAGTCTTCTACATGTTGACATCCAATTATGCCAGCACCATTTGTTGAAGATGCTTTCTTTTTTCCATAGTACAGTTTTGGCTTCTTTGTTGAAAGTCATATGTTCATAGATGTCAGAGTCTTCAGTTCAATTCCACTGGTCCACATGTAGGTTTTTATGCCAGTTCCAAGTGTTTTTATTACTGTATCTCTATAGTAGAGCTTGAAGTCAGGGATTGTGATGTCTCCAGGGATTGTTTTATTGTACAGCATTCTTTTGGCTATCCTGGGTTTTTTGTTTTTCCAAATGAAGTTGAGTATTGTTCTTTCCAGGTCTGCAAAGAATTGTGCTGGGATTTGGATGGGGATTGCATTGGATCTGTAGATTGCTTCTGGTAAGATTGCCATTTTTACTATGTTAATCCTACCTATCCATGAGCATGGGAAATCTTTCCATTTTCTGACATCTTCTTCAATTCCAATGGCTGAGGAGCTCCCATGGAACTGGACCAGGCCCTCTGGATAAGTAAGACAGTTGATTAGCTTGAACTATTTGGGAGGCCACCAGGCAGTGAGACCAGGATCTGTCCTTGGTGCATGAGCTGGCTTTTTGGAACCCAGGGCCTATGCAGGAACACTTTGCTCAGGCTTGGTTCTACCAGGCTGGAATGACTCCCTAGAGAAGACCTTGCCTTGGTAGAGGTGGGAATGGTGGGCAGATTGGGGGTGGATGGCTGGAGGAATCCTTGGCTGATATGTAAAATTAAATTAATTATGAAATAAAAATATTTAAAGTTTTTTTTAAAAGATATAAGTTCTGTGATTGCTGGTCATTGTTGTGGTTCATAGGTGCGACAGCTGTGTAGGACTGCTGATTGCTTCCTTCCTTTTACTGATTGCCTAGCTCCTTCCAATACTGCGAAATACTGGTCCCCATGGAAGCCAATTACTTGTCAGATATGACTTGATTTCTTCAAGTTCTATGTCCAAAGAGCATGGTGTGTTCCACAATTGGGGTTTACCTTCAACTTCTAGATGGTAAAAAGGGCAAAAACAATAACCCATCTATCTTGCTTTGGATTTTTAAATTCATAATGACTGAAATATTTAATTTATATTCTTAATAAAAATAGAATCTCTAAAAAAATACTAGATTTACAAGTAAACAAAAATCTGGTTAACTTTAGAATCCTATGATAAAATAACAGGAGAATCCACATTCCATCTAGAAATAATGCAATTAGAGAGAAAAAACTGGGCCAGGCATGGTGGTGTACATCTATATTCCCAGTGCAGAAGGTAGAAGCAGAAAGATCATGAGTTCAAGATTAAAGTGAGGTACATAGGAAGCTCCAGAATTTCTCAGGTCATGTACTAAGACCTCCAGAAGAGAGATAGACACAGAGACAGAGAGAAAAAGAGAGACAGAGTGACCATAGCAACTATAAACAATAGAAAAAGACCACAGATATAAAAATGACAACTGAAAATAAAACAACTACATATGAAAGTGAAGGTTCTAGAAATAACTTACTCAAATTGTTCAGAGTTAGTATTATATAGACTTGTACTAACTGAATTATATTTTTTGTCTGAGATGACCCAAAAGCAACAAAGTGAATAAAGATGTGAAAAATGGAAAAAGATAAGAAAAAACTTTAAATTTCTATCAATGTACAAAAACCTATATCAGTGTAAAATATTTGAGAGTAGTGGTTGTTTAAAAGTAGACTCAACAATCCATGCTTTGTCCCATAATTTCTGCACAATGTTCCACCTTTTTCCCTTCATAAAAATCCCTGAACCTAATCTTTGTTCAGCTTCCTGACCATGACAAACAACAACTTGTAAACAACCCCTCTAAATGATGGCAAACATCCATATTCCACTGAATGACCAAAAGCCACACATTCTACCTTTTGGGAATATGGGTGTCCTGTTATCTAGACTGCTTCCTGTTGCCAGGGAGAGATGTCATCTTTAGTGGACCTTAAGAAAATTGGGATAATGTTCAAGTCCTGGGAAAGCTGGCTGTACCATTTCTTGTCCAATCTTTGTGTAATGGGAAAGTGCAGGGCTTATCTGAAATCTGACAAGAGTAGTCTGTGAGGCTGGACCATCTCAGCTAACAATTTTGAAGATATTCTTGATGCAGAATTTTGAGAAAACAGCAATAGAGACAGTTTACAAAGCTGGATCACCTGTGCTACTTGTCTTTATTGGTATTTTGTCTATTTTTTTCTGAAAACACAAACTTTTAAAGATAACATGCATATCTGCATTAACATAAACATGAAATGTGCAGCCTACACTAATCAGTTAAAGAGGATTTTTTTGTTTTATCTTTCAGCAGTTAAAAAGCA
The DNA here is from genome assembly GCF_049852395.1 of Peromyscus maniculatus bairdii. Classification (NCBI taxonomy): domain Eukaryota; kingdom Metazoa; phylum Chordata; class Mammalia; order Rodentia; family Cricetidae; genus Peromyscus; species Peromyscus maniculatus. The sequence continues at coordinate 779,097 of NC_134858.1, forward strand.
TCTATTGACTTTATAAATTTGTTTGGACTATATAATCAAACTATAGTATAAATTTCTATCTATGCCATATGATGTATGGCATATCTATCTATGCCAAAGGATGGCATGTAATAAGTCATAAGGACTCTGTTGCTAACAAGATTACTCATGTTTCATCCAGTCTCTGAGCTGTTCCCATGGTAGAGATCAGTTTATATACCACCTGTCTTGTAGTTTTTTTTATGTTTGTAATCAAGATTTTCAGGAGGTATTCCCTAGTCAAATCTAATCTCAATTAGATTTGAAGGAATTTATAGCATTTCATTTCCTCTGGAAACAAAAACACAGCTCCCCTCCCCACCAACACAATACATTTTTGACTTCCATTCTGAGGCCAAGACATCCCTAAAGTATATAGGCTGGTTTAATTCAGCAGTCCCTTCCATAGTCCAATGTGCCTTAGCATCTGCTTTTCACTCATCAACATTTAAAAACACTCAAAGTCAACAAAGCACTATGGAGGATATAGATACCCTGTGTATTTCCTATTTTTAGATGGCTTATTTTTTAATATCACTTTATTCTCTTTAAAGACTTTATTATTTTTAAAATATTAATTGTTTTCTATAACTATCTGTATCCACTTTCTTTTTCTTCCCTTACCATCTAATCACATGTTAAAACATAATGTACCTTTTTACTGGTTTTCTGTGTCTGGACCTGGTTTTACAAAGTACCTGCAGCATTCTCTGATCATGTGAAACAAATTCTAAACTGTTATATCAGCTACAGCATGGCTCAGTTTAGCACATGGTGGCTGTCTCCAACCCACAGGCAATGGGTGGTAGCCATGTCTCTATACACAGAGCCTCCCTGAGAGACTTCATTCACCAGAAAGCTATGCCAGAAAGCTGCATTTGACTCAATGTTCTGAACTTTTTATTAGCTTTCTCAGGCCTTATGTGTATATATGTGGCTGGATGTTGGGTGTCATGTGTAACAAATGTTTCCTTTTCCTGCCAGCCAGCTCTCAAATAATGATAGAGAGAGACTTCTTATTAATTATGAAAGCTCAGCCTAAGCTTAGGTTTGTTTCTAACAAGCTCTTATAATACAGTTTAACCCATTTTTATTAATCTATGTGCTTCCACATGGTTATGGCTTTTACCTCTCCTCCTGCATATCCTGATTCATTTGTATTTGGCTGGCAACTGCCCTAACTTCTTCCCAGAAGTCTGACCTATACTTCCTGCCTAGCCATTCAAAATTTAGCTTTTTATTAAAGCAATTGCAGTGACATATTTTTACACAGTGCAATCAAATATCTCACAACAGGTGAGAGTGCAAATTTAAATTTGTCTTGATGAGTGAACTCATGTTTATAACTTTTAATTGTAAAAGTAGGTTTATGAAACTCATTCAAATTCTCATGCATTCTGAGGAATTTCTCTAAACAAATTAAATTAGAAAATTATGCTAACATAGTAACGAGAACAATAGGTCTTCGAACAAGATAACCAGACAGAATGATGGTATCATTGTTCAGTTAAAGAATGTTTCCTATGGCTCTAAATGCCAATAAATATGATGTAGGAAATGGTAACAAATTGAGAATGTAAATGTCAAAACTATTAATTATCTTTTGTTGTCAATTAGATAGTAGATGCATCACCAGAAAAAAAAAATTAAAAAAAAAAAAAGAAACCAAACAGCATGTCCAAAAGCTATAACGTGAATGTTAAATAAACCTACACATCCTCATATTGACTACAACAGAATTTCCTGTGGGAGACATGATAGAACATTTGTAGGTGGGGAGCTGTTTTAACTATGACCTTGAAGCACACCACTCCTCTGAGGTAGCAGGTAACTACTACACTTGCCTGTAACCTTGCAGTACATGCCCCAGGGGCATAGCCGCTAAGGACGCTTAATACCTGGGGTGCACATATGAGGTACTCTCTTCACTCTCTTGTGTTTTGGATGCTTAGACTGACCAGACAGATCTCAGACCAGGCAGATCAGCATGGGACATAGTTCAGCTTTCCCGGACCCTATGATAAATCTTCCATGGTGTAGTGAGTTAACCCCTAATAAATTCCTTTGCTCATTAAATAGGCTGCATGGATTTCTGACATCATGCATGTGAACACAAAGCTTGTTCTGCTCTTTTTGGATCCAGATGATTTTTATTTTTTTGGTTGACTAAGTATCCATATCTCTTACCTCAAAATTACCATAATTTACTTTTTGGAAATAGGTTTTTCCCCATTGGGCACAATTATATGGCAATGTTAAACATAAGCATTAACCTCCTTAACCAAGGAACACACTATTGATAAATGTTACCTAATTAGATGCTTTTACCCTGAAGCTTTCAGCTTTGTAGGAATACATTTATCCTTGCTGTATAAACTCATTAACTTCTGCACATTTCTAAACATGTTTATTAATTTTATATATATACTTTCCCAACCTTATGTCTTCATCCTTTACTCAAACTACTGCTGAGTTTCTGTTAGTTACAGCCTACAGTTTTAACTGTTTAGTAGGCAGCATATAGCTTTGATCTTTGATAATTAACTTCTTTGAATGAGGTTAACTTGGACTTCATGAAATTGATGAAGTAACTTGACTTATAGGTTTATATATGTAACTTGTCACTTGTAATCCGTGATTATACATTTATAATATTGTTTAATTGAACTTTCTTTCTGTTTGGAAAACATTTGGAAAATTCTGTAATAATAAGATCACAAGTAGAATTTATGGAAACCGTTGATTGTGTATATGCATGTGTCTCTGAATACCAGAATTCTTTGTATGTGTATGTGTGGTGGTATTCTAATTGTACTGAAATATGATTTTGATTGTATGTAAATAAATAAAGTTGCCCAGGGGTCAGAGCTATTAGAGCCATAGACAGTGTGGCAGTGGTGGCACACGCCTTTAATCCCATAGATCTCTGTGTGTTCAGGGATACAGCCAGCATTGGAGACATATGCCTTTAAGACCTAGGGGGCTGTACATTCAGACAGTGATGAGGCAGTCATGTGTTTGGGTTTACAACCAATGAGAAGGCAGAGCAAAATACTATAAATAGACGAACAGACAGGAAATAGGTCTCTTTCGGGAAACTGGGACACTGCAGGCGGAAGGGTGAGATTTTAGCTCTGAGCTCTGACCTCTCGGCTTTCTCTTTTACATTGTTTCTGTGTTTCTTATTTAATAAGACAGTTGGTTACATCTATATCTGGTGCCCAACGTGGGGCTTGAACCCACGACCCTGAGATTAAGAGTCTCATGATAAATGGAGAATGGTAACAGACCTTAGAGCAATTAACAAAGTAATTCAGCCAATGGGCTCTCTACAATCTGGGATGACTTTGCCTACTCTGTTACCAAAAGGATGGCCTCTCATAGTTATTGATTTAAAAGACTGTTTCTGTTCAATACCCTTACAAGAAAAAGACAAAGAAAGATTTGCTTTTACAGTGCCTACTTATAATAATTCTCAACCGGTTAAAAGATTTCAATGGAGGGTCCTCCCACAGGGAATGTTGAATAGCCCAACTCTGTGCCAATACTTTGTACAACAGCTATTGGAAGTGATACGTAAAAAATTTCCTAAGTCAAAAATTTATCATTATATGGACAATATTTTACTAGCTGACTCAAATGCAGATACTTTAGAAATAATGTTTGAAGAAGTAAAGAAAATTTTGCCTTGCTGGGGATTACAAATTGCTCCTGAAAAGATACAAAGAGGAGATTCTATTAATTATTTAGGATATAAAATAGAGCTACAAAAAATTAGACCCCAAAAGGTGCAAATTAGGAGAGATAGACTACAGACTCTTAATGACTTTCAAAGATTATTTGGAGATATTTCTCATCTATGAACTATTGTTGGGGTAAAAAATGATGAACTGACTAATTTGTTCAAAACCTTAGAAGGTGACAAGGACTTAAATAGTCCAAGAGAATTATCACCTGAAGCTGAGAAAGAATTAGCCTTGGTAGAAAAGAAAGTGCATGAAGGACACGTGGATCGTATTGATCCAAAGCTGGATTGCATTTTGGTTATTTTACCTTCTAGGCATTCTCCTACTGGAATATTAATGCAGAGGGAAGATATTATATTGGAATGGATATTTTTACCAAATAAACCAAATAAAAAATTAAAAACTTATGTGGAAAAAAATCTCTGACTTGATTTACAAAGGAAAATTGAGACTTCATCAATTAGCAGGCATAGACCCAGCAGAAATTGTCGTACCATTAACTAAGGAGGACATTGAAAAATTATGGACAGAAAGTGAACCTTGGTAAAGAGCTTGCAGTAATTTTTTGGGAGAAATTAACAGCAAATATCCCAAAAGCAATAGAATTGATCTTATAAAGAGAGCTGATTGGATCTTGCCTCAAATTGTACGGCAAAAACCCATATCTGGAGTTTGTACATTTTATACAGATGCCAACAAAGAAGGAAAGGCAGGTTACAAATCAGAAAATTTAAGTAAAGTGGTTCAAAGTCCTTATAATTCAGTGCAAAAATCAGAATTGTATGCTATTTTGTTGGTATTAATGGATTTTTCAGAACCTCTCAACATAGTAACTGACTCTCAGTGTGCTAAAAGAGTGGTGTTACATATTGAGACTGCAGAATTTATCCCTGATGCTTCAGAATTAACTTCACTATTTATTCAATTACAAGATACAATCAGGAAAAGGAATCATCCTTTATATATAACTGACATTCGATCCCATACTGGTCTGCCAGGCCCTCTAGCACAAGGCAATGATGAGATTGATAAATTATTGATAGGAAATGTGCTGGAGGCCTCAGAATTTCATAAAAAGCATCACGTCAATAGTAAAGGTTTAAAAAACGATTTTTCCATAACCTGGCAACAAGCCAAAGAAATAGTAAAGAAATGTCCTATTTGTTCCTTCTACAATCAAATGCCATTACCAGCAGGATGTAACCCAAAGGGTACTCAGAGAAATGAAATCTGGCAGATGGACGTGTTTCACTTTGCAGAATTTGGAAAATTGAAACATGTACACCACACTATCGATACTTATTCAGGATTTCAATGGGCAACTGCTTTGAGTTCTGAAAAAGCTGATTCTGTAATCACTCATTTGCTAGAAGTTATGGCCATCATGGGTATACCTGCACAAATCAAAACTGACAATGCTCCATCATATGTCTCTGTTAAAATGAAACAGTTTTTTGCTTATTACAATATAAAGCATATTACAGGCATACCACATAATCCTGTGGTCCAAGCAGTTATAGAAAGATCAAACAGAACTCTAAAGGATATGCTAAATAAACAGAAACGAGTAACAAAAACCCCCAGAAATAGACTGCATAATGCTCTTCTAACTTTGAATTTTCTGAATGCCAATGAGAAAGGAACAACAGCTGCAGAGAGACATTGGATAATAGAAAAAACTACAGAATTAAAGCAGCCTATATACTTTAAGGATGTGCTGACCTCAGAATGGAAACCAGGGTATGTATTACATTGGGGATGAGGTTTTGCTTTTGTTTCTACAGGAGAAGATAAGCTGTGGGTACCATCAAAATTGATAAAGGTTCAATTTGAACAAGAGAGACCTCTTAATTAGAGGAGGTGATAGTTCATCAACCAGCATGAACATCCAATTTAAACTAACTTGTATCAATAACACATGCCTTTTAATTTAATCAGATAATAACTTGTCAAAAGGAAACATCCCCAAAATTAGTCTTGGGGAAAGGTTTTTGTTTTTGTCTTTTAAGAGAATGAAGGTTAAGGAATTTGAAGAACACTGGACAAATGAGACAACTGAAGAAAAGGGACAAATCATCTATCCCAAGAAACAGAATGAAATGATGTATGGGTATATATAATCTAAAAAAAATTTTATGTCTTCCTAAATATTTGTTTCTGCTTTTCTATAAAGATTTAACACTATTGGTCTTCTAATAGTCCCAGTTCAATTAAAATTTAAAGCTGACTTTGGAGTTGGAGAATGGCTGTCTCCTTCTTTAAACTCAAGCATGTTGTTAAAAGGAAAATGCAAACTCCCTGTATCATGCCAGAATAAAAGAGCCATCTTCTGCTATGGTACAGGACAAAGGCAAAATTAATTAAGGGACTATTCTATTACTAATCTCAACTCTTTTGATTCTATTCTGATTCTTTAAACTTTTCTTAAAGTATAAATTTTATATCAAAATTTACAAGATTAATATATATATATATACATTTTAAACTTTGTTAAGATATGAATGGTCATATAGAGTACTAACTAATTCTAGAAAAAAGGCTACTGCAAATATAAGTTTTTGTGTTCGAGTCTCTTATCAGTTTTCTGCAGGAAATCACGGCCAGGCCTAACATCAACTGAAGTCTCCAGAAAGAAGATGGGGCCCCACAACAACAACAATTCCACGTGGACAATAATAATATCATTAGGCTGACAAACATCATCCACAGATCAGCTTTGAACTATAAGGTGCTCAGAGCAATTTTGAGATGACTAGCTGAGATGATCCAGTCTCAAAGACTACTTGAATAAGGACTTGAGATAAACCCTGAACTTTGGCATTATACACAGACTGGATAATGAAGGAAATAGTTACCTCTCCTAGAATTTGACAATTAACCTAAAATTTTTCTTTCAGGATAAAGAAAACTTCACCCATACCCAGCGGAAAGCAATTTTAAGAATATGACGCCCACATTCCCAAAGAGGTGGTGTGGGGTGGGTGGTTTTTTGGTCTTTTTAATGGGTTTTGGGTCTGGGATAATTTCCAGTATTTAGGGGGGTTGGTTACAAGTTGTTGTCAAGAGTTAGGAAAAAGGCTAAGCAAAGGAGATTAGATTTAAGGTTCTTATTTTAAAAAAAAAAGGAAAAGAAAGAAAGAAATGAAAAAGACAATTACTAGTTTTAAATACTTTACATTGGATTGGATTGTTTTATATTGTATACAAATTTGAAACTGATATTGTTAGAAAATGCTATATGTATATTTCTAATTGTATTTATACCATTCATTTAACAATGTAATGCAAATTTCTGATCCTTGAATGTTATTATTACCAACTATTAGGATATAAAGAAGTGAAAGTTAGTAGTTAGACATTACAATAGAACTTGTAGTCATATTAGATATGTTTTAAAAATTGAGCAGAGATGTTTTAGACAGGTCATCTTCAAACCCTTCAGAGATCTACAGAATATGGCATTTAAAATGTTTTAATAACTTAGAAAATTTTTCTTTTTTGAGACATGTCGGCTCCTGGCAGTACCAATCTACTTCAGAGAAAATATGGGCATTGAAGAAACTGCATATGGAGTCAACTTTCATTGTGGCAAAAGTTAACCACTGGACAACAAAGTATCCTCGAATCAACCGGACAAAATGGACAGACAGAACACGAAATAAGGGACTACTGATTCTTGCCAAAACAAGTGTGGCTATGGCTTTATCAAAAGGCATCTTCTGAGGCCAGGACAATATGGCCCCATCCCTGAAGTGGCCTTCGCATCCGGAAAAGGTATGGTGCCCTTTTCTTCGAAGGCAGCTTAACAGGCAGAGGGCCGATGGCTTCTGTTGTGCAATGGAACAGCAGCTGAAAGCTCATGCCTCTCGAAAGTAGACTGGCATTTAATAGAGGGATGTGGAGAAGAAGGGGATGCTGAGATGAAGCCATATATACACAGCCAAGAAGAATGAACAGCTGAATTTAAAAACTGTCAACAATTTCCAGAATTTAAAATCCTGAATCATGACAGGACACTAGTGGAATTCAGGTGCTTCTGGTACATGGACTGCTCTCACCCAATGTGAGATTGAACTGTTAACCTTGTGTATATCCTACTTCACAAATGAGTCTGTCAGATACACTAAGTCTATAGGCTGAAGATGATGCCCCAACACTGCGGAGAAACCTCAGGTGACTGCCCAGGCAGCTGGCTGTTTCTGTCAACTCACAAAATTTTTTGGAAGTTGCTTGCATGCACTTCCTGTTTTTATTTTTGTTAGCTAATATTATTCCCTTCTTGGGTCTCTGAGGGAGTTGAAGATTAGTTAGTTATGGTTGAAGATTAGTTAGTTATAGTTGAAAATTAATTAGGATAGAAAGTTCATTACATACATCTTGGATTTACCAAAATAGGATAGATAATGGAATTATTTTCTCTGATTTGTCAAATACCTGTTTAGGTATTTATTACTTGTATATATTGTATATAGTTATTGTACTTTTGTATATAGTTTTTCTTTTGTTAGTTATAACCTTTTGCTTTTTTTCTTTTTTTCAAATAGAAAAGGGGAAATGTGGGGGTATTCTAATTTTACTGAAATGTGATTTTGATTGTATGTTAATAAATAAAGTTGCCCGGGGGTCAGAGCTATTAGAGCCATAGCAAGAGTGTGGCGGATGGTGATGCCTCCAAAGGTTGCTTTATTGTATAGTATTCTTTTAGCTATCCTGGGTCTCTTGTTTTTTCATATGAAGTTGAGTATTTTTCTTTCCAAGTCTGTGAAGAATTGTGCTGGGATTTTGATGGGGATTGCATTGAATCTGTAGATTGCTTTTGGTAAAATTGTCATTTTTACTATGTTAATCCTACCTATCCATGAGTATTGGAGATCCTTCCATTTTCTGATATCTTCTTCAATTACTTTCTTTAGAGATTTAAAGTTCTTATCAAAAAGGTCCTTCACACTGAGGAATCTGAAGGCAGACATCCACGGCTGGGCCCCTGGTGGAGCACTGGGAGTCTAATTAGTGAGTAAGAAGAGGGTTTATATGAGCGAGAATTGTTGAAGCCAAGGTTGGATAAAGCACCGGGACAAATAACCAAATGAATGGAAGCACAGGATCTATGAACCAAAGGCTGAGGGGCCCCCAACTGGATCAGGCCACCTGAACAGGTGAGACAGTCATTTGGCTTGATCTGTTTGGGAGGCAGCTGTGCATTGGTGCCAGGTCCTGGGCTCGTTGCATGAGTTGGCTGTTTGAATCCTGGGACTTATGCAGGGACACTTGGCTCGGTCTGGGAGGGGGGAATGGACCTGCCTGGACTGAGTCTACCAGGTCAACCCCGGTCCTCGGGGGAGACCTTGATCTGGAGGAGGTGGGAATGGGGGGTGGGCTGGGGGGAGGGGTGGGCGAGAGGGGGAGAACAGGGGATTCTGAGGCTATTATGTTGAATTGAATGGTGTTGTAAAATAATAATAATAATAATAATAATAATAATAAAAAAACCAAAAAAAAGAATAAAGTTGCTATGAAAATAAAAAAAAAAAGGTCCTTCACTTGTTTAGTTAGTGTTATCCCAAGGTATTTTATATTATTTGTGGCTATTGTAAAGGATGATGTTTCTCTGACTTCTTTCTCAGTCCTTTTATCATTTGTGTATAGGAGGGCTACTGATTTTTTTGAGTTGATCTTGTATCCTGCCACTTTACTGAAGGAGTTTATCAGCTGTAGGAGTTCCCTGGTAGAGTTTTGGGATCACTTATGTATACTATCATATCATCTGCAAATAATGAAAGTTTGACTTCTTCTTTGCCAATTTGTATCCCTTTGATCTCCTTTTGTTGTCTTATTGCTCTAGCTAGAACTTCTAGTACTATATTGAATAAATATGGGGAGAGTGGACAGCCTTGTCTCGTTCCTGAATTTAGTGGTATGGCTTTGAGTTTTTCTCTGCTTAATTTGATGTTTGCTGTTGGTTCAGAAATGTTCCTTGTATTCCTGATTTTTCTAAGACCTTTATCATGAAGGGATGTTGGATTTTGTCAAAGGCGTTTTCAGCATCTAATGAGATGATCATGTGGTTTTTTTCTTTCACTTTGTTTATATGGTGTATTACATTGACTGATTTTCATATTTTGAACCACCCTTGCATCTCTGGGATGAATCCTACTTGGTCGTGATGGATAATTGTTTTGATGTATTCTTGGATTCGGTTTGCCAATATTTTGTTGAGTATTTTTGCATCAATGTTCATGAGGGATATTGGTCTGTAGTTCTCTTTCTTTGTTGCATCTTTGTGTGGTTTGCATATCAGGGTAATTGTAGACTCATAAAAAGAGTTTGGTAGTGTTCCTTCTGTTTCTATTGTGTGGAACACTTTGAAGAGTATTGGTATTATTTCTTCCTTGAAAGTCTGGTAGAATTCAGCACTAAAACCATCTGGTCCTGGGCTTTTTTTGGTTGGGAGATTTTTGATGACTGTTTCTATTTCTTTAGGGGTTATTGGTCTATTTAAATGGTTTATCTGGTCTTGATTTAATTTTGGTATGTGGTATTATCCAGAAAATTGTCCATTTCTTCCTGGTTTTCCATTTTTGTGGAGTACCGGTTTTTGAAGTATGATCTGATGATTCTCTGGATTTCCTTGTTGTCTGTTGTTATGTCTCCCTTTTCATTTCTGATTTTGTTCATTTGGGTGCTCTCTTTTTGCCTTTTGGTTAAATTGGCTAGGGGTTTGTCTATCTTGTTGATTTTTTCAAAGAACCAACTCTTTGTTTCATTGATTGTTTGTATTGTTCTCTTGTTTTCTATTTCGTTGAATTCAGCCTTCAATTCGATTATTTCCTGGCGTCTATTTCTCCTGGGTGAGTTTGTTTCTTTTTGTTGTAGAGCTTTCAGTTGTGCTGTTAATTCATTGGTATGGGATTGCTCCATCTTCTTCATGTGTGCATTTAGAGCTATGAATTTTCCTCTTAGCACTGCTTTTATAGTGTCCCATAAGTTTGGGTATGTTGTACTTTCATTTTCATTGAACTCTAGGAAATCTTTAATTTTTTTTTATTTCTTCCTTGACCCATTGATGTTTCAGGTGGGCATTATTCAGTTTCCATGAGTTTGTGGGTTTTCTATAATTTTTGTTGTTGTTGAGGTATGGTGGTCGGATAAGATACAGGAAGTTATTCCAATTTTTTGTATCTATTGATATTTGTTTTGTGGCCAAGCATGTGGTCAATTTTTGAGAAGGTTCCATGGGGTGCTGAGAAGAAGGTATATTCTTTTGTGTTAGGATGGAATGTTCTGTAGATATCTATTAAGTCCATTTGAGTCATAACATCTGGTAGGTCCTTTATTTCTTTGTTAAGTTTCAGTCTGGTAGATCTGTCTTTTGGTGAGAGTGGTGTGTTAAAATCTCCCACTACTAATGTGTGGGGTTTGATGCGTGTTTTAAACTTTAGTAGTGTTTCTTTTATGAATGTGGGTGCTTTTGTATTTGGAGCATAAATGTTTAGAATCGAGACTTCATCTTGGTGGATTTTTCCTGTGATAAATATGTAATGTCCACCCTGATCTCTTTTGATTGATTTTAGTTTGAAGTCTATTTTATTAGATATTTGGATAGCTACACCAGCTGTTTCTTAGGTCCATTTGCTTGGAAAGCCTTTTCCCAGCCCTTTACTCAGAGGTAGTGTCTGTCTTTGAAGTTAAGGTGTGTTTCTTGTATGCAGCAGATGAATGGGTCCTATTTTCTTATCCATTCTGTTACCTGTGTCTTTTTATAGGTGAGTTGAGACCATTGATATTGATGGATATTCAGATATGGCTGTGCCAGATCCCCTAAAGATACTTTCACCTACAAACAGCAGAAAACAATTTTAAGAACACAATGTCCACATTTCCAAGAGGTGGGGTTGGGTGGGTGGTTTTTGGTCTTTCAATGGGTTTTGGGTTTGGGATTCTTGTCATTTATTAGGAGGGTTGGTTATAAGTTGTTGTTGTTGATGGATAGGAGAAGGGCTAAACAAAGGAGATTAGATTTAAGGTTCTTGTTTGGAAAAAAAGAGGATATAGATAAGAGGTAGATTATTGAATCTACTCTGGGGAAAAAAAGAGATATAGAAATAATAGAATAAAGGTTAGATTATTGAATCTACTCTGAAAAGAAAAAAAGATAAAAAGGTGGATTATTGAATCTACTTTTAAAAGACTACTAGTTTTAAATACTTTACATTGGATTGGATTTTTATATATTGTATACAATATATATATAATATATTGAGATTGATATTGTTAGAAAAAGCTATATGAATATTTCTAATCTTATTGAAGATATTGTATTTACACAGTTCATTTAACAATGTAATAAAATTTGCTAATCCTTGAAAGTTATTATTATCAACAATTAGGATATAAAAAAATGAAAGTTAGTAGTTAGACATTACAATTGAACTTGTAGTCATATTCAGTATGTTTTCAATTTTAATCAGAGATATATTTTAGATAGACAGGTCATCTTCAAACCCATTAAAGACCTATAGAATATGGCATTTAAAATGTTTTAATAACTTCAATCTTTTTCTTTTATGACTATGAGACATGTTGGCTCCTAGCAGCACCAATCTACTTCAGAGAAGATATGGGTATTGAAGAAAACTGCACATGGAGTTAACTTTCGCTGTGGCAAAAGTTAGCCACTGGGTAACAAAGTGCCCTCACATGGACTGCTGACAGTATGCTGTCCAAAATGGACAAACAGGACACAAAACAATGGACTACCAATCTTTGCCAAAACAAGTGTGGTTGTAGCATTAGCAACAGGTATCCATTGAGGCCAGGACGATATGGCAAAGCCACCACTAAAGTGGCTTTGCAAAACAGAAAAGTTACAATGCCCCTTACTTCAAAGGAGGCTGAACAGGCAATGGACCGATGGCTTCTGGTGTGCAGTAGAACAGTAGCTGAAATAGTTATTCCTGTAGAAGTAACTAGGCAGATAGGGTCTAATCTCTCAACGGTAGACCGGTATTTAATAAAGGAGATGAAGCCACCCACAAGTCAAGAAGAATGGGATGTGGAGAAGAATGAGACATTGAGATGAAGCCACCCACAAAACCAAGAAGAATAAGCAACCAAATTCCAAAAATACCAGCAATTTCCAAAATTTAAAATCTTGAATCATGAAAGGACACTGGTGGAAATCAGGTTTATCTGGAACATGGAATACTCAAACCAAATGTGAGGTGGAGCTGTAGGCCTTGTGTACATGCTACTTCACAAATGAGTTTGTCAGATATGCTAAATCTATAGGCTGAAGGTGATGTCTTAACATTGCAGAGAAACCTAGCTGTTTATGTCAACTCACATTTTTTTTTAAATCACTTGTTTGCACTTCCTGTTTTACTAAGTAATATTATTTCCTTCTTGGGTCTCTGAGGGAGCTGAAGATTAGATAGTTACAGTTATAATTGTCCTTGTTAAGAAAATTCTGAAAAGAAATTCACTAGAAGGTGTAAAGTGTATAAAGTTGAAAGACATTATAAGATTAGTTTTCTGTTAACAATATAAGTTAGGATAGAAAGTACATACCATATTTGTCTTTCTGATTCTGGGTTACCTCACTCAGGATGATTTTTTCTAAATCCATCCATTTGCCTGCAAACCGCATGATGTCATTGTTTTTCTCTGCTGAGTAGTATTCCATTGTGTATATGTGCCACAATTTATTTATCCATTCCTCAGTTGAAGGGCATCTCAGTTGTTTCCAGGTTTTGGCTATTACAAACAATGCTGATATGAACATATCTGAGCAAGTACTCTTGTGGTATGATTGAGCATTCTTTGGGTATATGCCCAAGAGTGGTATAGCTGGATCTTGGGGGAGATTGATTCCCAATTTTCTAAGAAAGTGCAATATTGATTTCCAAAGTGGTTGTACAAGCTTGCATTCCCACCACCAGTGGAGGAGAGTTCCCCTAGTTCCACATCCTCTCCAGCATAAAGTGTCTTCAGTGTTTTTGATCTTAGCCAAAGAGAGAGGGAGATCCCAGCTGCATCAAGAACAGAAAGGGAGAACAAGGAATAGGAGACCATGGTAAATGAAGACCACATGAGAAAAGGAAGAAATAAAGTGATAAAGAGGCCCACAGAAATCCACAAAGATACCCCCACAAAAGACCGCTGGCAATGGTTGACAGACAGCTGGAACTGACCTACTCTGGTGATGGGATGGCCAAACACCCTAATAGTTGTGCCAGAAACCCCATCCAAGGACTGAGGGATCTGGATGCAGAGATCCACGGCTAGGCCCCGGGTGGAGCACCGGGAGTCTAATTATCAAGAAAGAGGAGGGTTTATATGAGTGAGAATTGTTGAAACCAAGGTTGGATAAAGCACGGGGACAAATAGCCAAACAAATGGAAACACATGAACTATGAACCAAAGGCTGAGGGGCCCCCAACTGGATCAGACCCTCTGAATAGGTGAGACAGTTGATTGGCTTGATCTGTTTGGGAGGCATCTAGGCAGTGGTACCAGGTCCTGTGCTCATTGCATGAATTAGCTGTTTGAAATCTGGGACTTATGTAGGGACGTTTGTGTCAATCTGGGAGGAGGGGACTGGACCTGCCTGGACTGAGTCTACCAGGTCGATCTCAGTCCCCGGGGGAGGCTTTGCCCTGGAGGAGGTGGGAATGGGGGGTTGGCTGGGGGGAAGGGGAGGGGGGCAGGAAGGGGGAGAACAAGGGAATCTATGGCTGTTATGTACAACTGAATGGTATTGTAAAATAAAATAAAAGGAAAAAAAAGTTAGGATAGAAAGTGAATCAGGTACATTTTGGACTTACCAAAATAGGATAGATAATGGAATATTTTCTCTGAATTTGTCAAATTCAAATGAACTAGACATTGTTGATGTATATGTTGCTTACATATATTATATATAGTTATTGTACTTATTTTATATAGTTTTTCTTTAATTAGCTTTAAGTTTTTTACTATTTTTTATTTTTATTGGACAAAAAAGGGGAAATGTGGTGATATTTTATTTGTGCTGAAATGTGATGATATTTTATTTGTGCTGAAATGTGGTGATATTTTATTTGTATGTTAATAGATAAAGCATCAAGGGGAAAAAGGCCAGCCATTTTTAAGTAAACATAGAAGTCAGGCAGTGGTAGCACATGCCCTTAATCTGAGCACTTGTTAGGCAGGGTCTCAGTATGTTCAAGGTCACAATGGGAACAGAGTCAAGCATGGTGATAACTGCCTTTAATTCCAGTACCAACCAACGAGACCTGGAGGTCTGTATAGACAGGCAGTAACAAGGAAGTGAGAACAGCAAGGTAATAAAGGTATGGGTAGACAGGAAATAGCTCACATTTGGATAGCTGCAGAGCTGGAGAGGAAAGGTTGGTGGCTCTCACTATTTCCCTGATCTCTAAGGCTTTCACTCCTATATTTGGCTCTGTGTTTCTTATTTAATAAGACTGTTTAGAAAGTTGACTACAGTTGAGACTTAAACCCAGCTCCTTTATTGTTGCCCGAGGTGTTTTTATTTTATTTAAAGTGGTTTCATCTCGTATAACAGTTTTAGGAGGGTTATAATATTTCTTCAAGCACTGAATTTGAGACGATAAGTACCTCACCTCATGTCATAAATGGTAATGGTGGCACTAAGGTAGAAACAAGCCCTCTAACCTAAATTTAGGGTGTTTTGAATGCAAAAGGCTGCAACTTGCTTATGTTGATTATCAGTCTCCTTTCCCCACCAACCTGATAGCTCCAATCATACTTCCTTGATTACATACTGTATTTTAAGATTTGGCACATGCATTCCTCTGCTAATTACTTGCATTATTCAAGCTAGAACTGTTGAATTTTTCTATCTTATGTCTCTAAACCATGGAATATTGTGCCCAAAGCTTATAAATGTTTTAAAACTTCTCAAACTTTTTGTTCCATGTCAAGACTGTTTTAGCCTTTGAAGGAAGCCAGTAGAGAAAAGCCTTGCTTATTTATGAGCCTCTTATTGATACATCTCTAGAACATTACCAGAGAAATAGAGATTAGAAAATTCTCACTATAACCAAGGTGTGTTAATTACCTAGCTGGGAGACAATGAGGTAATGGCTCTTGAATTAATTAGTAGTTTTGTGTTGTGTAGGTTGCAGCTTGGAATTAATTTTTCTGATCTTGTTTCATTTATCACCTTTTGTGGTAGTTTGAATATAGCTGGCCTCCATAAGCTCATAGGGAACAGCACTATTAGGACATGTGGTCTTATTGAAGTAGGTGTGACCTTGTTGGAGAAAATGTGTCACTGTGGGGACGAGCTTTGAGGATATATATGTTTTTCTCTGTGGAGTAGTACACCATTGTGTATATATACCACATTTTCTTTATTCATTCTTCAGTTGAAGGGCATCTAGGTTGTTTCCAGTTTCTGGCTATTACAAACAATGCTGATATGAACATAGCTGAGCAAGTGCCCTTGTGGTATAATTGAGCATTCCTTGGGTTTATGCCCAAGAGTGGTATAGCTGGATCTTGGGGGAGATAAATTCCCAATTTTCTAAGAAAGATCCATATTGATTTCCAAAGTTGCTGTACAAGCTTGCATTCCCACCAGCAGTGGAGGAGAGTTCCCCTTGCTCCATATCCTCTCCAGCATAATTTGTCTTCAGTGTTTTTGATCTTAGCCATTCGGACAGATGTAAGATGGATCTCAAGGTTGTTTTGATTTGCATTTCCCTCATGATTAGGTATGTTGAGCAATTCCTTAAATGTCTTTCAGCCATTTGACCTTCCTCTGTTGAGAATTCTCTTGTTCTATAGCCCATTTCTTAATTTGACTGTCGGTCATTTTGATGTCTACTTTCTTGAGTTCTTTATATATTCTGGATATCAGCCCTCTGTCAGATGTGGGGTTGGTGAAGACCTTTAACCATTCTGTCGGCTGTCGCCTTTGTCTTGTTGACTGTGTCCTTTGCTCTACAAAAGCTTCTCAGTTTCAAGAGGTCCATTGATGGTTTCTCTCAATGTCTGTGCTACTGGTGTTATATTTAGGAAGTGATCTCCTATGCCAGCGTTCAAGATTACCTTTGACTTTCTCTTCTATCAAGTTCAGAGTAACTGGATTTATGTTGAGGTCTTTGATCCACTTGGACTTGAGTTTGTGCATGGTGACAGATATGGATCTATTTGCAGCCTTCTACACGTTGATATCCAGTTATGCCAGCTCCATTGTTGAAGATTCTTTGTATTTTCCATTGTACACTTTTGGCTTCTTTGTCAAAAGTCATATTTTTATAGGTGTGCAGATTAATGTCAGGGTCTTCAATTCGATTCCATTGGTCCACATGTTGGTTTTTATGCCAGTCCCATGCTGTTTTTATTACTGTAGCTCTATAGTAGAGCTTGAGGTCAGGGATGGTGATGCCTCCAGAGGTTGTTTTATTGTACAGCATTCTTTTGGCTATCCTGGGTTTTTTGTTTTTCCACATGAAGTTGAGAATTTTTCTTTCCAGGTCTGTGAAGAATTGTGTTGGTATTTTGATGGGGATTTCATTGAATCTGTAGATGGCTTTTAGTAAGATTGGTATTTTTACTATGTTAATCCTGCCTATCCATGAGCATGGGAGACCTTTCCATTTTCTGACATATTCTCTAATCTCTTTTTTTCAGGGACTTAAATTTCTTGTCATATAAGTCCTTCACTTGCTTAGAGTTACTCCAAGGTATTTCGTATCATTTGTGGCTATTATAAATGGTGATGTATCTCTGATTTCCTTCTAAGCCTGCATGTCCATATAGAAGGGCTACTGATTTTTTTGAATTGATCTTGTATCCTGCTATGTTGCTGAAGGTATTTATAAGCTGTATAATTTCCTTAGTTGAATTTTTGGGGTCACTCATGTATACTATCATGTCATCTGCAAATAGGGAACACTTGAATTCTTCTGTTCTAATTTGTATCCCCTTAATCTCATGTTGTCTTATTGCTCTGGCTAGAACTTCAAGTACTATATTGAATAAGTATAGGGAGGCAGACAGCCTTGCCTTGTTCCTGATTTTGGTGGAATTGCTGTGAGTTTCTCTCCATCTAATTTGATGTTAGCTGTTGGCTTGCTGTGAATTGCCTTTATTATGTTTAGGTACATTCCCTGTATTCCAAGACCTTTATCATGAAGGGGTGTTGAATTTTGTCAAATGCCTTTTCTGCATCTAGTGAGATCATCATGTGGTTTTTTTCTTTGAGTTTGTTTATATGGTATATTACATTAACGGACTTTCATATGTTGAACCACCCTTGCATCCCTGGGATGAAGCCTGCTTGATCATGGTGAATAATTGTTTTGATGTGTTCTTGGAATCTGTTTGCCCGTATTTTATTGAGTATTTGTCTGTAGTTCTCTTTCTTTGTTGCTACTTTGTTTGGTTTAGGAATCCGGGTAATTGTAGCCTCATAGAAGGAGTTTGGTAAATGTTCCTTCTGCTTCTATTGTGTGGAACAATTTAGAGTATTGGTATTAACTCTTCTTTGAAGATCAGGTCTGCACTGAAACCATCTGTTCCTGGGCATTTTTTGCTTGGGAGACTTTTAATGACTGTTTCTATATCCTTAGGGGTTATTGGACTATTTAAATAGTTTATCTGGTCTTGATTTAACTTAGGTATGTGGTACCTATCCAGAAAATTACCCATTTCTTTTATATTTTCCAGTTTTATGGAGTAGACATTTTTGAGTATGACCTGATGACTCTCTCATTTTCTCATTGTCTGTTGTTATGTCCCCCTTTTCATTTCTGACTTTGTTAATTTGGATGCTCTCTTCCTCTGTCTTTTGGTTAGCTTGGATAAGGGATTGTCTATCTTGTTGGTTTTCTCAAAGAACCAACTCTTTGTTTCATTGATTCCTTGTATTATTCTCTTTGTTTCTATTTTATTGATTTCAGCTTTCAATTTGATAATTTCCTGGCTCTATTCTTCCTGGGAGACTTTGCTTCTTCTTGTTCTAGAGCTTTCAGGTGTACTGTTAAGTCACTAGTGTGAGATTTCTCCAACTTCTTTATGTGGGCATTTAGTGCTGTAAAATTTCCTCTTAGCACTGCTTTCATAGTTCCCCACAAGTTTGGGCATGTGGTGTATTCATTTTCATTGATCTCTAGGAAGTCTTTAATTTCTTTCTTTATTTCTTCCTTAACCCATTGGTGATTTAGCTGAACATTATTCAGTTTCCATGAGATTGTAAGTTTTCTGTAGTTTTTTATTGTTTTTGAAATCCAACTTGAAACCATGGTGGTCTGATAGAACACAGGAGATTATTCCAATTGTTTTGTATCTGTTGAGATTTGCTTTGTGGCCAAGTATGTGGTCAATTTTAGAGAAGGTTCCACGGGGTGCTGAGAAGAAGGTATGATCTTTTTTGTTGGGATGGAATGTTCTGTAGATATCAATTAAGTCCCTTTGAGTCATAACATCAGTTAAGTCCTTTATTTCTCTGGTAAGTTTTGATTTGAGAGATCTGTCCAGTGGTGAAAGTGAGGTACTGAAGTCTCCCACTAATAATGTGTGCAGTTTTATATGTGATATAAGCTTTAGTAATGTTTCTTTTACATATGTGGGTGCCCTTGTGTTTGGGGCATAAATGTTCAGAATTGAAACTTCATCTTGGTGGATCGTTCCTGTGATGAGTATATAATGCCTTTCTTGATCTCTTTTGATTGATTTTAATTTGATGTCTATTTTGCTGGATATCAGGATGGCTACACCCACTTGTTTCTTAAGACCTTTTGATTGGAAAGTCTTTTCCCAGCCTTTTATTCTTAGGTAGTGTCTATCTTTGAATTTGAGGTGTGTTTCTTTTATGCAGCTGAAAGATGGGTCCTGCTTTCATATCCATTCTGTAAGCCTATGTCTTTTTATAGGTGAATTAAGTCCATTGATATTAAGGGTTATTAATGACCAGTGATTGTTCATCCCTGTTGTTTTTTGGTGGTAGTGTGTGTGTGTACTTCTCTTCTTTGGGGTTTACTGCTGTGGCTTTATCTGTTTCCTGTGTTTTCGAGGGTGTATTTGACTTCCTTAGGTTGGAATTTTCCTTCTGGTGCTTTCTGTAGAGCTGGGTTTGTGGATAAGTACTATTTAAATCTGGCTTTGTCTTGGAATGCCTTGTTCTTTCTGTCTATGATGATTGACATTTTTGCTGGGTATATTATTCTAGGCTGGCATCCATGGTCACTTAGTGCCTGCATTACATCTGTTCAGGTTCTTCTGACTTTCAAAGTCTCCATTGAGAAATTGGGTGTTATTCTAATGGGTTTGACTTTATAAGTTACTTGGCCTTTTTCCTTTGGTGTTCTTAATGTTCTTTCTTTATTCTGTACATTTAGTTGTTTAATTACTATGTGTCAATGGGACTTTGTTGGGGGGACTAGTCTGTTTGGTGTTCTATAGGCTTCTTTATGTTGGGAAAGTTTTCTTCTATGATTTTGTTGAATAAATTTTCTGTGCCTTTGAGTTGGTATTCTTCTTCTTCTATCCCTATTATTTGTAGGTTTGGTCTTTTCATGGTGTCCCAAATTTCTTGGACATTTTGGGTCATGTCTTTGTTGGCTTTAGTGTTTTCTTTGACTGATGAATCTATTTCTTCTACTGTATCTTCAATGCCAGAGATCCTCTCTTCCATCTCTTGCATTGTATTGGTTATACTTGGATCTGAAGTTCCTGTTCATTTACTCAGATTTTCTATTTCCAGCATTCCCTCTGTTTGTGTCTTCTTCATTTTTTCTATTTCCCTTTTCAGTTCTTGGACTGTTTCCCTCATCTGTTTCATTGCTTTTTCATGATTTTCTTTCAGGGATTTATTATTTTCTTCTGCTTTATTTGTCCTTCCCTCTAGTTTTTTATAGTGTTCTTACCATTTTTGTTTGACTGTTCCTCCATTTCATTTTTTATTTCATCTTTATAAGCCTCCTGCATCTTTATGATGTTATTCATAAGGCTGCTTTCTTCTGCTTCTTTCATTTTGTGATGTTCAGGTCTAGCTGTTGGAGGAAGGCTAGGTTCTGGTAATGCTGTATTGATCTTTAGTTTGTTTTATGCACTTCTGCCTTGATACCTGCCCATCTCCTCATGGGTTCATTTTTGGTCTTATCAGTGCTCTTGGTCCAGACAGAGCTGACAGATTCAGGAATCCTCTGTCTGGTCCAGATGGAAGCCCTGGGCTTCATGGGAGCTGGGGTCTGGTCTCTGAGTCTCAGGCAGCAGCTGGGGTCTCAGCAGTATGGGTGTGGGGGCAGGGCGTGGTGATTGCAGGGTCTGCTGGGGGGTCTTGGAGAAGAAGAACCTTCATGGGGGGGTCTTGCCCAATGGCAAGAACCTGTGGCCAAGTTGGGCAGGTCTTCCCCAGAAAGGCTGGTGCGCAGGGATGGGACCTAGGGGCAGACCTCTATTGGTGAAATAATTAAGGCCACTCCACATAGTTAAAAGTGAGATTTATTTAGTGGGTAACTTACAAATGATGGGATAGGTAGGTGGCAGGTTCTGGAAAAGATGCAGTGCAGTCTGGCGGTGGTCTCTGGAGAATTCTCCTCTGTCCACCTATAGTGTCCAGGCTCCTAGCAGCAAGAGCACATGGTGCATCCCAATCTTGGGTCTTCAGAGCCCTCCCTTGGCCCTGCCTCATAGGCGTGATAGGTACCGAAGCCTCAATGGGGGTTTGAACTTCCAGACCAAAGCTGGAATGCCTACCCACTACATCTCCCCTCTTTGTCTAAATAAGAAGGTTCTAACTTAATACAAGACTATATACAAAGGAATGGTTATCAAATATTTTCCAGGAGTAATGAGAGATAATGACCTAGATAAGATGGAATTACAATCAATGTGAACAATATCAAGCAAGAAACACATACTAAAATCCAGAGAAGTCTAGAGTATAGGTAAATGGTATGTTTCAAAGATCATTCCAAAGGGTGTCCTATCCTAAAGAACCTGAATCTAATACTTTATATGTTCTATTTAAGATAACACACACACACACACACACACACACACACACACACACACACACACGTATGTATATATATATATTAAGTTGTAACTATAACTGCTAGTCTTTAATCCCATCAAAGACCTGAGAAGGAATATAATGGTACCTGAGAAATGGTAGATGGATATAAGCAACTTTCGGGAATCAAGAGTAAACCCAGACAGCTGGCAGCCTGGACAGTCACCTAATGTTTCTCAGCATTGTTGGTGCATTTAAATTGGCTACAGGCCTAGAGAATCTGACAGATCATTTTCAGAAGCAGGAATTCTGAAAAACCATCTTACCCTGTTTTGGCAGAGTACAGTGGTCTCTTTCCTCATGTCCCACTTGTCCAGAAAGGACAGCATTATATTTGTACTGTCAACAGTCTAGGCAAGGGCAGTTCTTTGCCAAGTAGGGCATTTTGTGCCAAGAAGACAAACTTCCAAATGGAAATGTCTTAGAAGCCCAACATTCTCTCTGGATCAAATTGGTGCTGCCAGGCGCAATTGTGTCTCATGTCAACAGAATTTTAAGTTATTTGAATGTCATATTCTCTAGGTCAATGAAGTGTTTGAAGATTACCTGTCCATCTGATCTATGTATCTGTAAATCTAGATAACCTAACTAATGTAACTATAGAGATGGCAAGTGTAGGTAACTATAAATCTATAAGTCTTATCTACCGAAATAACCTATGGACTAAGGTTTCATGTAAACAAGGTAAAGTTTATAAGCAAATGTATGGTAAAGAACAATGACTTCAATATTGTAACAATACACAAGATATTTATAACAGAGGTAGGAATATATAGTGCAATATGTAATATGACAATAATCTTAAATATATATCAATATGCCGAATATCCTAAACAGAAGTAGAACATACACAAAGTATGACAGATATAAATTTACATTTGCATCAATATATAAATATTTCAAATAAGAGTAGAAATATATGTACATTATAACAAATATAGTTCTGTATTTGTATCAATATAAAAATTATCTTAAACAGGAATATAAAAATAGTTTACATTTGTATCAACATATAAGAATCCATAACAGTGCAAATTATAGTGCAAATTATCTAAGGATGTTATTTTACTAAATTTGTTTACTAGTATATACAATAATCTACCATATTATCTTATACCTATCTATTCCATACAGGAGAATTCTAAGGGCTGGTAGATTTTTTTAGTGTGTTGATCATTTAACTGCTCTTGAACCAGGTGTTTTAAAGCTTGTAGCTTCTCTTTTGTCAAAGGCCATTGCCTAACCCAGACAGGTTTATTAGTTAGCCTTTAAAGGTAGGGCAGTTGGTACTTTTGAGAGTTTAATAGCAGTCGTGCTCTATTTGTATACATCCTGAATGGTTGGTGACTGATTTTTATAGCATGTCATGATATTATTTCTAGAAACATGTATTGGTCTGTATTTCTTTTTTGAGAGTGTAGGAATTTTAATCTGGGTATTCTACTGTTGTAACTGATCTCGGCCCCAAAGATTTACTGTTACATTTGTTACATATGGCTTTAGTCTTTCTTTTTGTCCTTTTGTCCCTATGTATTTAACCCACCTTGAACTCTGTTTTATCTGAGATAGGGTGCCAATCCCTAAAAGTTGGACATCTACCTCTTGAAGAGGCCAATTTGGATGCTATGATTTTGGTGTAATGATAGTCACATCTGTACCTATGTCTATCGGGCCCTCCAGAACCAGACCATTAATTTGAATTTTAAGCTTTGGTCTGTGTTCATTGTAGTTAGAGTTTTCCTGCCTTGTCCACAGTCAGGACAAATCTTCATCATGCACCAGTCCCGCAGCCGCTCAGACCCAACCAAGTAAACACAGAGACTCATATTGCTTACAAACTGTATGGCTGTGGCATGCTTCTTACTAACTGTTCTTATAGGTTAAATTAATTCATTTCCATAAATCTATACCTTGCCACATGGCTCACCGGCATCGTCACGTGTTGCTTGTCATGGCAGTGGCTGGCTTCTTCTGCCTTCCTGTTCTTTTTCTTTTCCTCTCTGTTTGTCTCGCCTACACTTCCTGCCTAGCCACTGGCCAATCAGTGTTTTATTTATTGGCCAATCAGAGGAATTTGACATACAGACCATCCCACAGCAGTTCATTTATGGAAGTCTGTCAAAATATTTGTTTTATAGTATTTTTTGTAAACTGTGATCCATCTATCAGAGGTGTTTTATCATCCATTGTAGTATTGGTTTTTACATTAGGCATTAGTTTATTTAGCTGTCCTGGAGAGGATTTTTTTTCATAGTGGCTGGGAATGTTCATACTACATTTGATTTGGGGGCCTGCAAGAGGCCCCCAGGGTGTTTGCTGCCAGTAAAGGGTTTTCTTGTATATCTATTTTTGATCTGTACTCACTGGTGCAATGTTGGCCTTTGTCACATCTTTTACATAATCCAGGAGGTAGTTGGGGTCTTCTGTTTAGGCTATTCCTAGAAGGAGAATTACTTTTAGGAGTACCCCACATACAGTTTTTACTTACATGACCTGGTGTACCACATTTAAAACATTTGGTACTATGGGACCTTCTTTTACCTCTGGGATTTGTCTCTCCTATCCAAGCCTCATTACTGTAGTTAAGCAACTCAACACCATTAGTATATTGAATCCATTTTTCCAAAGGAGCTGATCTGATCTTTAATGGTGTAAGTATTCTTTTGCATTCTGTATTAGCACTGTCGAATGCCAAGGACCCAGTTAATATTTTTTAAAAATTCTTTATTTGACATAGCTCTTGTTATAGTTGTGTTTTGCTTTTGTAAAAAAAAATCAGTGAAGGGTTTGTGCAGTCCCTGAAATATCTTCATGTATACCTCAGTTGGTTTTCCAGGTTCTGGAATTTTCCCCAAGCATTTAGAGCTGCTGTATGGCATAGAGATATTGTATGCTCATCATAAGTGGCTTGTACATTCCTGTCAGCAAAACATCTCTCACCAAGTATTTGATCTTGGGAGATCACAAAACCTCCAAGTTTACCTTGTTGTTTTAATTTTTTTTGCCTCTTCTGTCAACCAGCTTTTCCACTGTAACTGCTGGCTATATTTTAGAACAGCTGAAATTAACTGATGCCAGTCATCTGGAATGATTCTATGTGAGGTAGACCACAAATTTGACATCTGTTTTACATATGTGGAATATACCCCATATGTAGCTACTGTTTCCTTTATATTTTTAAAGTTTCTTGTTGAAATTGGTTGCAATGTATATGTCATATATGGCTCAGGGTGTGTGCCACCTGCTGGCTTTTCATGGGTGATAACAGGATAAGCCATAGTATGAGAGCCATTTGGAGATGTTACAACTTTTATGGTCTTGCCCTTCTGTTTATTAGGTTCCTTGTCATGTTTATTGAGTTTCCTCCAGGGCTTGCAAACGAGCACCTAGGGTCTGTTTTAGGGAGTAAACCTGCTCTCTTGCAAGGGATTCCAGATTTCTCATGGAATCATGGAAGTTTTTATGTTCTTCTGAAACACATGATTCCATGGACGTTATCTTATCAATTAATGATAATCTTTTTTCCTTATATAGTGTCTGAGTAGCCACAACTTCACTCTAGAGAGTTAGTGTTCTATCCATTAAATATTTATACTTATTATCAATAAAATGAATTTTGGGTACAAGCCTGTTTTGTAAATCCTGATTAACAGATTCCAGAGAAAGAATCTTTTTTTGTAAGCCTTCATTGCTATCTTTTAAAGCTTGTATCAGTCCCAGTAATGACTCAGCTTTGTTCTTGTTATTAAACCAGTGTTTGAACACTGTGTGAATTATTACAATGAATGCCAAAATGGTACAGGCCAGATATGCCTTAGGAAGGTCGTATATTTCCAGGAAGATGTCATTCATCATACAGGGGAAAAGGTTTTTAAATTTTTGTGAGGTAATGTTGTCAGCCATATTACAAGAATTACTCAAAATTTGTTAGTCAGTTTTAAGGTGTAAAATTATAAAGTACTTTTATTTGAAATAATACATTTGTCTAGCTTACCTTTCATGGCTTTGGGGTGTGTAGTACCACTTTTCAGCCATCAGGTGGCGTTGGTACAGCTCTAAAGCAGGGTCTGCTGTCGACCTTGGCTTACTGCAGCTGAAGGCAGGAATCCAGATGTCAGGGAGCTGGAGCAGGCACTCAGGGAGCAGGGGAATGCCTCACTCACAGCGGTTTTTCACTGGTCTTGGGGCTAAGCTAGGGAACTGAGACCAGACTAGCTGCTCCCTTTTTCGGGAATGGAACTATGTAGGCATTCCCTGGTTATATGCAACTTTGCAGGTGGGTTTAGGTAACTACCAGCCAGGGAGGACGCTGAGGGTGGGAGCCACCCAAGCCTTTGGAATTTGCCCCATGTGAGCACCAGATATTGGTGAAATTATTAAGGCCACTCCACATAGTTTAAAGGGAGATTTATTTAGTGGGTAACTTACAAATGACAGGATAGGTAGGTGGTGGGTTCTGGAAAAGATGCAGCGCAGTCCCTCCTTGGTCCACTTTTAGCGTCAGGGCTCCCAGCAGCAAGAGCACATGGTGCATCCCAATCTCTGGTCTTCAGGGCCCTCCCTTGGCTCCGCCTTGTATGCATGATAGTTACCGAAGCCTCAGTGGGGGTTGGAACTTCTAGACCAACGCTGGAATGGCTACCCACTGCAGGCCTCCCTGGGTATGACCCCAGGCACTCACTTTTGGTCCAGATGGGAGCTCAGAGTGGGATGGGAGCTAGAGGCTGGTCTCTAAGTCTCAGGAAGTACCTGGGGTCTTGGTTGGATGGGTGTGGGGACAGGACATGGAGATTTCAGGGTCTGCCTGGGGTCTTGTAAAAAGAGAACCTTCTCACAGAACCTGCCGGATGGCCAGAACCTGGGGCCAAGTTGGGTAGATCTTCCCTGGAGTGGCTGGTGCCCAGGGATGGGACCTAGGGGCAGGCCTTCCTGGGTATGACCCCAAGCACTCACCTCTGGTCCAGATGGGAGTTCAGGGCTGGATGGGAGCTGGGGACTGGTCTCTAAGTATCAGGAAGTGGCTGGAGTCTCAGCCAGATGGGTGTGGGGGCAGGGGGTGGAGATTGCAGTGTCTGCTGGGGGGTCTTGGAGAAGGGTAACCTTCCCAGTGGGGATGGGGGATCCTGCCCTATGGCCAGAACCTGGGGCCAAGTTGGGTAGGTCTTCCCCAAAATGGCTGGTGCCCAGGGATGGGACCTAGGGGCAGGCCTCTCTGGTTATGACCCTAGGCACTCACCTCTTGTCCAGATGGGAGTTCTGGGCAGGATGTGAGCTGGGGGCTGGTCCAATTTTTCATTCTCTTCGAAAGTACATTTTTATTTTTATTAAGTGTGTGTGTGTGTGTGTGTGTGTGTGTGTGTGTGTGTTAACTGACTCTGGGTTTTTGTTATTAAGACCAATTAAAATTCATGCTACATTTGGCAACCAACTTGTGTGACATGAATTCACAAAAAAGCCACTTGCCGGTGGTTTTGTAACCACTGGCACAGGCCAGAGCTGCACATGGCTGATGTCACTACTCTGCTGGCTAGGTTATCCTTTCTTTTCCCCAAGCTCTCTGAGTGAATTTTGAATTTTTTTGTTGCAACCTCTCTGCAACAAACTCCACAAATGTTTGGGCTCTAATGCTGCCAGAGTTAGCCCCTTACCACTGACCAGCTCTGCTTCTAGTAGATCCTGCCACATGTTCTTCTTCCCCATGATCTCTTGTGTGCATTTTTCAGACAGTAAGTTCCTTTCCAGGTAGGCTGTGGGCTTTCCTTGGCCTCCCTTCTTGGACTGCTGCCAAACTAGGTAGGTACCTTGAAAACCCGCTAAGGCTTCTACTGTTCTACACAGCAACAGTCAGCCTCACATTCTCACCATCATTATCATCAGACTTGGTGAGATGTTTGGCATTTCTAAAAGGGAGGAATTAAGTAAAAGAGAGAGGTTTTCCCCCCTACATTAATAAATGGGAAATACTGTTACAATGGAGGGAGTTAGGTTTCTTATGATAATATGCTGGACAGTTTGAAAACAGAATGATTAAATGAGAGTATAATTAATTTAGATGGGATTTATATAATGTTAATTATAAACTATCAGTTTCATCACTAAATATTGGTAAATATGATTGCTAAGATACAAGTTTTAGAAAATCTTATTAAAACAGATCATAGACATATTCAAACCCAGACAGAGGAATTAAAAGGAGAATCAATTTCAGTGTTTCATTATAAGGTTAGAGATGAATAGCCTAAGGTTTTCAAACAGCAAACTTTAATTTATCCAGTAACCTTACAGGAATTGCCAAATGATAGATTTCATCAAGGTTGTGTAAGAGCATTCCTGTGGGAGTGTTAGATTTAAGGAGAATCAAGAAAGTGATAGTCTCATATGGCATGCATTCATCTTTTGTGGAACTGATGATAGACTCATGGTTAACTTGTAATAGAATTATTTCTCAAGACTGGAGAGATTTGATTACATCAGTCCTGGAGCTTGATCCTCAATTACAGTCAAAGACCTGGTGGAAAGATGAGGATAAGATCACTGAAAAGCAAAGTAGGGCTAGAGGTATGGAAATCTCCCAAGACCAACTTCTTGGAGAAGGAGATTATGCAATCTCTATCTGGTGACCACACCCTGACTTTATGCCATACAGCAGCCTTGAATACTTGGGACAGAATTGAAAAAGTCAGAAAGAAAACTGAGTAATTTACTAAAGCTACACAGGGTCCAAAAGAAACCTTGACTGATTTCTTACAAAGATTGACTTCAATGAAAATAGAATGATATGAATCTCATAAGCTAGACAAATAATAATTGAAACTCTAGATTTTGAAAATGCTAGTGCACAATGGACAAGAGTAATTAGGCTGTTAGAGGCAATATATCCAAGATACAGCCAATATTGAATCATATAAACTTGATGATGCTTGGATAGGAGATGTGATTGTCAAGGATTTGAATAAAAATTGAAGGGATATGGGTTTCAATTATGGTAAAAAGTCACCTAAAAAGGGATTGTAGGCAGGGCATTACAAGAAACAATGTTTTTTTTTAAGAATAATCCAAACAGAATGCCCTTCCCTTCTGGAGTATGCAGAAGGTATGGCAAAGGCCAACATTGGACCAATGAATGTTGATCAGCAAGGGACAGAAAAGGTAACCTTTTGCCATTGGAAAATGCCCTGACGGACTTCTCGCAGATCCCCATGCTAAATGTGGTTCAGTCATTCCTTGTCAATATAGGGGAAACTCATTTCCAACAATTGTAAAAGCCATACTGCTCTGGATAATAGAACAGCTTTAGAAAACAGAACAAAATTTTCAGGAGAAATCATAACTCAAAACTGATAAAGATTAGATTTGAATAAGAGAGACCTCTTGATTAGGAGAGGTGATAGGTCATCAACCAGCATGACCATTCAATTTAAAGTAACTATATGACTAACAAATGCTTTTAATTTGATCAGATATAACTTGCTATTAGGGAACCTCCCCAAAATTAGACTTGTGGAAGGGTTTTGTTTTTGTCTTTTCATGAGAATGAAGGCATTCAAAAATGGAATCTGAAGACCACTGGACAAATGAAACATGTGAAGTAAAAGGACAAGGACAAATCATCCAGAAAAAAATATTCCAAGAAAAAGAGTAAATAGGCTTATTAGTATATCACATCTCAAACAGGATAAAATTACATAAATCTTCCCAAATGTTTGTTTCTACTGTTCTCTACAGAAATATAATGAAATTGGTCTCTACAGAAATGTAATGCAAAACTGTAGTCCCAGTTCAATTGAAAATTAAATCCGGCTTTGGAGTTGGAATGTGGCTTTCTCCTTCTCTAAAACCAAGCATGCTCGTTAAAGTAAAATCCAAAATCTCTGTCTCATATCAGAAAAATGACCTGATATGGGACAGAAGAAAAACCAAATTTATTGACTATTCTATTGACACTAATCTGTGGTTGATATATTGTGAACCTCAATAAACTTATCTGGGGCTCAGAGAACAGAACAACCACTATATTAAACATAGGTTTAGGCAGTGGTAAAACATGCCTTTAATCCTAGCATTCAGGAGGCAGAGATCTTTCTGGACCTCTATGAATTCAAAGCCACACTGGAAACAGCCAAGCATGGTGACACAGGCCTTTAATCCCAGGCAAGAAGCAGAAAGGTATATAAGGCATGAGGACCAGGAACTAGAGCCTTTTTAAATTTTTAGGCTTTTAGCAGTAATTCAGCTGAGATCCATTGGGGTGAGGACTCAGAGGCTTCCAGTTTGAGGAAACAAGATTAGCTGAGGACCTGTTTTCCAGGTAGCCTCACTGGTGATGTGAGTAGCAGTCCAGTCATCCTTGTTCCACATCTAGTATCCTCCTATGAGTGAGTACATACCATATTTGTCTTTCTGAGTCTGGGTTACCTCACTCAGGATGATTTTTTTCTAGATCCATCCATTTGCCTGCAAACCGTATGATGTCATTGTTTTTTTCTCTGCTGAGTAGTATTCCATTGTGTATTTGTGCCACAATTTATTTATCCATTCTTCAGTTGAAGGGCATCTAGGTTGTTTCCAGGTTTTGGCTATTATGAGGATTGCCAAATGATGGAGAAATGGCTGAGATCTACATAAACAACCTGGACATGAGTGGGAGCAATGAAGGGCGAGGGTCGAGGGAAAGAGAGTGGGAGATCCCAGCTGGATCAAGAACAGAGAGGGAGAACAAGGAATAGCAGACCATGGTAAATGAAGACCACATGAGAAAAGGAAGAAACAAAGTGCTAAAGAGGCCCACAGAAATCCACAAAGATACCCCCACAAATGACCACTGGCAATGGCCGAGAGACAGCTGGAACTGACCTACTCTGGTGATAGGATGGCCAAACACCCTAATAGTTTTGCCAGAAACCCCATCCAAGGCCTGAGGAATCTGGATACAGACATCCATGGCTAGGCCCCCGGGTGGAGCACCGGGAGTCCAATTAGTGAGAAAGAGGGGGGTTTATATGAGCGAGAATTGTTGAAACCAAGGTTGGATAAAGCACAGGGACAAATAGCCAAACAAATGGAAACACATGAACTATGAACCAAAGGCTGAGGGGCCCCCAACTGGATCAGGCCCTCTGAATAGGTGAGACAGTTGATTGGCTTGATCTGTTTGGGAGGCATCTAGGCAGTGGTACCAGGTCCTGGGCTCATTGCATGAGTTAGCTGTTTGAAACCTGGGACTTATGCAGGGACCCTTGGCTCAATCTGGGAGGAGGGGACTGGACCTGCCAGGACTGAGTCGATCAGGTTGATCTCAGTCCTCGGGGGAGGCCTTGCTCTGGAGGAGGTGGGAATGGGGGGGTGGGCTGGGGGGAAGGGAAGGGGGGCAGGAAAGAGGAGAACAAGGGAATCTGTGGCTGTTATGTAGAACTGAATAGTATTGTAAAATAAAATAAAATAATAAAAAAAAGATTAGCTGAGGAACTGGCAAGGTGAGGTTGCAATTGACTTGTTCTGTTTCTCTGATCTTTCAGCATTCACCTCAATACTTGGCTCTGGATATGTTTTTATAAATAAGACCTTTTAAGATTCATGCTACACTAATCTCATTATCCTTTGGTTTTATTTTGACTCTTTAAAGCTTTTCTTAAGGTACAAATATTATCTCAATATTTATAAGATTCATATATTTATATTCATAAGATTCATATATATGCCGATAAATACCATCTAAAGATCAGCTCTCAACTACAAAGTGCTCAGGACAATTTTGAGGTGGCTAGGTGAGATTATCCAGTCTCACAGACTTTAGCCTGAACTTGAGACAAACCGTACACTTTCCCAATATGCAGACTGGACAACTAATGATATAACTTCCTCTTCCAGGACTTGACAATTAACCAAATATATATATGGTCCTCTGAAGATGCCATTGCCCCCAGACTGCAGGAAGTAGTTATAGAAACATGATCCCCTCATTCCCAAGAGGTGGGGAAGGTGGTTTTGGTTCAGTGAGTTATGAACATCTGTCATTGTTTAGGGTGGTTGGTTGCAAGTTTTTATTGGTAGTGGTTTTTTTTAAAAAAAAAAAAAGCTGAACAGAGGAGATTAGATTCAGGGTTCTTGTCTCAAAACAATAAGATAAAAGAAAAAATGGGGATATAGAAATGATAGGATAAAAGGGTAGATTATTGAATCTACTCCAAAAAGAAAAAAGGAAGATATAAATATGAAACGATGAAAGGATAGTTTATTGAATCTACTTTTAAACCAAAAAAGCAACTATTAGTTTTAAATATTTTACATTGCTATGCATCTTTGTATATTGATACAAATTTGAGATTATTTTTGTTAGAATATGCTATACATACATTTCTACTCTTGGTCAAGGTATTGTACATATACAACTCATTTAACAATGTAATGCAAATTTCTAGTGCTTGAAAGTTATTATTACAAACCATTTAGGATAATAAGGAAATGCATGATAGTAGTTAGTCATCCATTACAATAGAATCTGTAGTCATTTTAGGTATTTTTTCAAGTGTAGGGCCCTGGCCCCCCAATTTGGGTAGCTGTTGCCTGCTTGCCGACCTTGACCAGATGTCCTCCCATGCTAATTCCCTGCCAGTTTCCACCCTCCTGAATGCTTAAAGGAAGTTCCTTGTTTGTGTATCCTGCATATTGGGTGTTAACAGCTTAGATGCAAGATTGTAAACATCAGTGGTGAACTTCTGCCCTCTGGGGTTCTCCCATTGTGCTATAAGACGGTATTTAAGGATTCCTCCCTCTTCCAATAAATGGCATTTGGCATTCTGCTGAGGCGAATGACTCGCTGTCTTTTGTCTCTGTCTCTCAATCCACAGCCCCTCACTGGGATATGGTGAATGGGTGGTGGTAGTGCAGGCATTATCGCTACATTCAAGGTCAAAGAGATATATTTTAGGTAGACAGGTGGTCTTCAAACACTTTAGAGATCTACAAAATATAACATTTAAGATGTTTTAGCAACATGTTCTTTTTTTTTTTAATTTTATGACAATGAGATATAGTAACATATGTTCTTTTTTTTTTTATTTCACGACAATGAGACATGTCTGCTCCTGGCAGTACCAATCCACTTCAGAGAAGATGAAGAGTGTTGCTTTTGGCAAAAGTTAGCCACTGGACAAGAAACTGTCCTTGTCTCAATTGCTGACAATATGCTATCCAAATTGGACAAGCAGGACACAAAAGAAAGCAACTGCCAAACTTTGGAAAGACAAGGTAAGACAGCCTTTCAGAATATCCTGTTTCACAGAAAAATCTGTCAGATATGCTAGGCCTGCAGGCCAAAGATGGATACCCCAACATTTCAGAGGAACATTCAGTGACTGTCCAGGCAGCCAGCTGTTTCTTTTTTTTAGGAAGTCTCTTGCTTACCCTTCCTGCTTACTCAGGTAATATAATTTTCTTCTCAGGTCTGATGGAGTTGAATAATTTATAGTTATAGTTTCCCTTGTTACCATATTCAGAAAAGAAATTCACTAAAGAAGTGTAAAGTGTATAGGGTTGAGAGACATTAAAAGATAGTTTTGGTAATGCAAGTAGAATAAAAAGTGAATTATGAACAACCTTTTGGAGTCACCGTGCTAGGGTAAATATCAAGTATTTTCTCTGGGCTTGTCAATTGTTATACTAACCCTAACCCTGACTAGAAGTTGTTGATGTAACTATTGCCTGTATATATTGTATATAGTTATTGTACTTACTGTACATAGTTTTTCTTATATTATTTATAACCTTCTGTTTTTATTTTAGACAAAAAGTGAAAATGTGTTGATATTGTGTTTGTGTTCTAACAAATAATGCTTGTTTGAAGATCAGAGGGTGGAGATAGCCATTAGCTAATCATATAGGTATGGCAGTCAGTATAGACAACAGACAGAAAGTGATATGACTGGGCAGAGAGGGGAAGTGGTAAGGCAGGGCAGAGACAGGGGCTCAGCCCCTTTCAGTCTAAGGATTTGGCAGAGGTAAGAAGTCTCTCTAGTGGTTGGCTCTGTTACTTCTATGATCTTTCTGAATTTACCCCAATATCTGACTCTGGGTTTTTATTATTAAAACCAATTACAATTCACATTACATCAGTGACTTTATTGAAATAGTACTTTAGGCTTTAAACCTATATTATAGTTCTTGGCTTTTGAACTTTGAGAAAAATGAGAGACCATACCTACCAGTAAGAGGATATGCAAAGTTGCCTTATAGATGAAATTTTGGTCACCAAGGCTGAGCTCTTCTGATGTCATGTTACAAGAGAAAGGGAGGCCAATGCTGACTCTCAAGAATGTTTGCAATTCCTGAGTTGCCTCTTGTCATCCAGGGTTGATGTTATGTCATTTTAGTGGTAGGGTTTTAGTTTAGATCAGAGAGACAGTATAAAAAAAATCTGAAAAAAGACAAGTATTTCTCTACTACTTGACCTAGAGCAATCAACAACAAGGTCATCATCTTTTATCCTCATGATAGTGGCAAAAGAAAAACTTATTGATCTGTCTAGTTTTATATTATGGATATTTCATTATCATACAACAACCTTCATGTTCCAGTTTTGGTACTACCAAGTAACATGACAAACAATTGTACTCTGTAGTCCATCCAGACCCAAAGGTTATCTTTGGGTCCTTAATGGGTTGATGATAATCCATTTTTGATTTTACTTTATCTGAAATTTTCAAGTATGTCACTTATACTGATACAAGCTGAGTTAATTTTGTGTGTGTGTGTGTGTGTGTGTGTGTGTGTGTGTGTGTGTGTGTATATGTATAGTGGTCTTCTTCCATGATGTGGCTATCTCACTCAAATTTAAGGCATATGTGTTTATCTGCACCAGACCTACACAAGATCAAATTACCCCAAATTCCTGAATAGATGTGAAAGGTCTCTTTAGGCCCCTACCTCTTGCTGAGAATAAATGCTAAAGAATTGAAAATAAATCTTATTGAGGATGTGGCCACTGGTAGATTTACCATTTTCCAGTACATGGCAGTACTAATTGATCTTAGTGGGTTATCGAAAAAAATACATGAAGTTGGGAGGAACATGTGTTGGGGAATATATAGGAGGAGCCAGAGGAGAAAATAAGGGTAGAGATGATCAAATTTCATTGTATAATATCAAAATAAAGAAAAATTATTAAAAAATAAATTATAATGTATACACAGATACTAGACAATATATGGTGAAAACAATCATGAAAATTGTTATAATCTATTTATTGCTTTTATAAAATCAACTTATTTTACTAAGTCACATGGTTACCTATTATAATTTTCATTAATAACAACTATATTAAAATCACTGCCTAAAGTAATTTACTAAAACAGAAGCTCAAGGTATAATAACCCATATTTTTTTATTATTTAATACATTTTTAAATTTAAATTTTTTGTATCACATTATTCCCCTTCCCCAAGTCCATCTTTCTCCATACCCAAATTTTCAAAATACAAACCCAAAACCCAATACAACAAACCTCCAAAACTTAGAAAACAAAATACAACAAAACCCCAAAAGAAAACACCCCCCCTCCAAACTGTAACCAAAAAAAATCACACCAAAACCATGGAGTCCAGTTTTTGTTGGTCAACTACGCCTGAGTATGACCTGCCCTGGAGTGGTTGATATACCCCCATGTCACTCAACTGGAAAAACTAATTTTCCTTCTACTATTACTTATAAATGACATTTCAGTTGTTAACACTTATCTATTGGCTAGGTTTCCATTTATTAATTCATTCATTTAAAAAAAATAACAAAATAAAATATAATATAATATATTATGTAGACAAGACAAACCAACAGAAGAAAAAGAGCCTGTCTTTGTCACCATGATTATGGCAATTCTTATAAATGAAAGTATTTAATTGGGTCTTGCTTATAGTTTCAGACGTTTAGTCCATTACCTGCATGGCAGAAAGCAAGACAGAACACAGGTAGACATAGTGCTGAATATATCCTGATTGGTAAGCAGCAAGAAGAGAGAGCATCTGGGTCTGTCTTGGGCTTCTTACCCCCAAAGCCCACCCACAGTGGCACACTTCCTCCAACAAGGCCACATCCATTCCCATAAAGCCTCATCTCCTACTCTTTCTCAAGTATCACTGCTTCTGAATGACTAAGCACTCAAATATCTGAGCCTAAGGGGGCCATTACTATTCAAACAACCACAAAGTCCAAAAGGCACAATAGTCAGAGAACTAATCATTTGCACACTCATAAATTCCATAAAAACACTAAACTGGAAACCATAATTTAAGCGCAGATGATCTGTGCAGACCCACATAGGCCCTGTGCATTCTATTTCAATCTGTGAGCTCATATGAGCATTGCTCATATTGATTTAGAGGGCCTTCTTTTCTTGGTGTTCCCATCCCCTCTGGCTCTTATATTTTTTCAGCTTCTTCTTCTCCAGGTTTTCCTGATCTCTGAGAAGAGGCATTTGATTTACACATCCAATATAGAGATGAGTTTTCCAAGGTCTTTCACCCTTTGCAAATTGTCTGGCTGTGGATCTCTATATTTGTTTCCACCTGCTGCAGAAGGAAGCTTCTTCAATGATGGTTAAATAATCTATGGGTATAGCAGAATGCCATTAGGAGTCATGTTATAATTACCTCTCTTTGTTTCTTTCTTTTTAAAGACCAGTATCATTTGGTGTTACCCTAGATCCTAGTGTTACTACTAGGTCCCTGGGCTATCTTGTCTCAGTGTCAACCAAAACAGTGTAGGTATGGGTTCCATTCCATGCAGTGGGCCTTAAGTCAGTTCAGTTATTGGCTAAATAACATATGTCTTAAGGTAAGTGCAAAATGTTAGTATTTTCTCTATCCAGCTGAATGTAGGAACATCACATATACAAATGCTGTCATTACTCAGATGAGTCAAAGTGGAGATAGCATCAGTAATGCTATGACAGCAAAAACATTTTTACAAAGATACCAAACATGCATTTGGCCAATGTGCCCTTTGTAAATGCATTCTGTAAGATCATGTTTATAATGTCTGTACATTTTTGGGTGCTTTTTTCTAACTCCCAGCTCTTTCCATACCATCTTCAGTCATGTTCCTTGTTTCTTAGCGGAAGCGGTATACATGTCTTGCTTAGGGCCATATCTTAGGGCTATAATTGTTTTGATGAAACACCATGACCGCAAATAACTTGGTATAGGGTTTATTTCACTCACACTTCTATTATCACAGTTCATCACAGAAAGCAGATAGGCTAGTGTGGTGGCCCACAGAAGCTTCCTAGTGAGACCTTATTCAAGGTCAGAGATTCTAAGCTTGCTTTACCTAGCAGGGCTGCTTAATAGGATGATTTGGCCATGTGCATGTTTATCAGGTGTTTGGAAGGGTCTACACTTGGTTGTATGGTGAGCTTTCATCTTGCAAGGGGGAGGTATTTTGCCTCTCCCATTGGCATATTATAAAAAACCCTTTTGAATAAAGCTCTGGGTGACTGGGTATTGACCCAGGACCCTCCCAAAGCTATCCTGTGTCTCTGTATTTCTTATCATCTCTTTCTATCTTCCTACCTAATATTTTCTCATTCCTCTATCCTCCACCCAAGAACCCTTTGAAAAGTAGGAGTAGGTCAGAGCTGGTCTCCCACAGACTCCCACAGGCTAGGATCCCAGTTAGGCCAGGAAACTGGAGGCAGGAGCTGAAGCAGAGACCATGGAGGAGTGCTATTTACTGGCTTGCTTCTTTTGGCTTACTTAGTCTGCTTTCTTATAGAACCCAGGACCATCAGCCAGCAGGAGGATCTACCCACAATGGGCTGGGCCTTTTCATGAAAATCACTAATAAAAATATTGTACAACAGTCTTGCCTTCCTATTCTACAGCCTGATCTTATGGGGGGAGTTTTCTGGACTCAGTTTCCCTCCTCTAAGATGACTATAGCATTGGCTGTGGCCTACATTGTCACTTATTTTCAGCATTTTGGGCAGTCACATTTCTAGACTTATTATCATTCATTGAAGGAGAAACTTATTTGATTAAAGATGAGACTATCATTTGCTATGTGTATAAACATAAATATTTAGAATTCAGTTTGAGACCATATCAGTATAGCTAAACAATAGCAGTGAAGAATATTTCATTTTTATTTAAAGCTAAATAATATTTCATTTTATGTGTGTTTGATCTTAAGACAAATCACTTGAATTTGCATTTTTGTGGCTTTTGCTTTTGTTTTGTTTTGCTATGATGAAACGTAGCACTACTGACATGTTTATATGAAAACTCTTGCACATCTTTCCAAACGTAACCATTGATTAACAGCATTATATAGTTTCTGAAGTTTTGAAAGTTTACTGGCTTGTTTTTTCTGAATGACTTAAAAGTGCTTCCTCTGGCTACCTGAGATTGCCTGGTTTTCTATGTCTTGAATTTTGGATGTCAGTACATATTTTCATTCTTGTTTGTTTAGTAAGTAGGAAATAGTATCTCATTGTCTTTTGGAGTAAATTTCTATAAACTGTGAATGGGCTGGAGTTTCATTTTATGTTTGTATTTTTGTGATGGCATCTATGTTTTAATCATTTTTTCACTGGGCCATTGATTTATCTGAATTCCATGTGAACTGATCAATGTGTAATTACTGAAAGTATGCAGAGTGATGCTGTAATAAATTATCTTTTCCATCTTGGCATTTTTCTATACAGAGTTGTTCTTTGGGGCTCAAATATATCTGATTGTTCTTCACATTACTTGGATTTCCTGCCATGTTTCAAAGACTATCCACTCTCACAGAATACATCATGAATAAATTCAATGATCTTTCATTTGAAACTACTATTTTGAACAAAGAGTCAAATGAGTAATAAGGTTTGTTTTATATTTAAGGAGTGCACTTTTGGTGCTGTGTGGTATATTGATTTAAGGAAAGTAAGGATGAATGTAGGGAGATCAAGTATGTGGCAAAGACATATCCTAGGAGAGATTGCATATTCTTTCACTATCTTCTTACAGATAAGGCACCGACTTTTATTCTAGAAATAAGTTTGGCAACATTGTAAAAGTAAAAAAAATGTTCTCAAATTACTTCCCAAGGTTCTACTCTTCATTATTCCAGCAACATTTGCATGTTTATTTGGTTTATTTGTGTAGGACACAGGATGTATCTGTTGAGATACAGAATACATTTATCATCATCTCTTTTCCAAAATATTCATACTACACTATTCACTAATTGATATTTAAGAATTCATATACTATCATTCAGTGTCTTGAATTTAAGAAGGTAGATTATTAGCCAAAGACCTGGAAGGCTTTCTCTGCAATGTTTGCACATGTTGCTGTGTACACAAATGCACATGTATTTAGATATCTTTATTTGACAAGAGATATTGAAGCTTGTTTGTGTTTGAACTTAAAATATTTTAAGGGTATCAAATCTAGATAGAATCTTATTTTAAAAAGTCTTTGAAAATCCTGTAGCTCCAAGCACATGAGGTTTCCCTTGAAGAATCAGAGACCAGCCAGGGAATGTTGTCAGACCCTAAATAAACAAGCAAGCAGACAAGAAGTCATGGAAAATCACCATGAGATTAGATGGGAGTGTCATGATGAGACCTGGCTATTAGAAGTTCTAGAGCTTTAGATATTGAAAATTAAGAAGGAGAAGTTTAGCAATTATCCGTTAAGTATAAAAGGGTTTGTATACCTATAATAAAATGATCAGTTTGACATAATATGAACCCGGAGCTGACTGTGAACATTTTATGACCCAGTCTAGTACAACGGTGGTTGTGTTTTTCGGAGTCCATGATGGTATGTCTCTTTGGGATTTTAACAAAATAAAAGCTATACAGTTGTGGTAGTGTCTTTAATTCCAACACTCAGGAGGCAGAGACAAGCAGAACACTGAATTTGAGGCCACTCTAGTCTACATAGTGAGTTTCAGGCCAGCTTGGTTTACATGGTAAAAACCTCTCTCAAATAAAATAACAGAAAAAGAAAGTTGTTTTTCTTCAGTTTAGCATTTCTCTTTATTCTCAAATCAGAAGTAACCATGGCTCATGCTAGTTGTTTTTCCTTAAGATATGTTTGTTTGTTAACATCTTTAAGCCTTTTCTTCTTCTTGACATATAAGTAAAAGATATCAGATGATTCAGATTTAGTAACTGGAAGGTGACCTTAATCCTAGTCAGTAGTTGGAAAGGGAGATAATCTCTTAAAACTATTTCTTTTTGTTTTTGTTTTTCTTTCTGTTTAGCATTAAAACACCATCCCTTGTCTTTTCAAGGCACTTTAGTGCTTTCAGGTTTAAATATAGAAGAAATTTAACATTGATTTCCTTTTTGATACTAAAATTTTAAAAATGCCTTTTCTTTCTTTTAAACCTCTCTTCCTCTATCCTCCTTTTCTCATTTCCACTAATACATATCCTGGTCATATCTCTCCCCTAACACTTATGTGTTATTTAAAAAAATGCTTTGTATTGTAATGAGGTAGAAAGAAAAGATAATTCTTAAGGCTTCTGCCTGAAGTAAACAAGCATGAGGATTTTGCCCATTTGTTGCTTATACATCTCCAAAGCTGACACTCATTTTAGTAGGAAGTTGCTCCTAGGTGTGCATTTGTGGGTACACCCATGGAGGTCACAGGTCAAAACTGGGTATTTCCCTCTGTCACTCTTCACCTTTCTGTTTGAGATAGAGTCTCTCACTGAACCTAGAACTCGCTGATTGGGCAAGACTGGCTAGCCAATAGCAAACAGGCTCCTTCTATTCCCAATTCCCTAGTGCTAGGATGACAAGCATGTACCGTTATACACAGCTTTTTACTTGGGTCCTAGAATTCAAACTCAAGTTGTTTATGCTTGGGTGTCATGCACCTACTAACTGAGCCATCTCCTCAAACAAGAACTTATTAAATGAGTAGATGAATGAATGAATGCTCTAAATTAATATTGAACATTTATAAAGAAGAGAAATGACAAAGGGACTTTTAAAGCTACGAATGTATTTGTACATTTGTATTTCTTACATGACTAAAAGTAAGGACACAACAAATGCAACCTCTGTCTACTGCAAGAGAGAAGATGCCTGTGTCGTAGTTCATCTTTTGTGCGGATTCTAACGTGAAAATTGGGTATGAATACATGAGAGAGTCTCAGTGTGTAAAGAACAAACAAACAAAAAAAAACTTTCTATGTAAGCCATACTTTATCTGAGCTTGATCCCTGGATCCTAAGATGACAGAAAAGATCAGATTTTTCAATGCTCATACCTTGAGTTTCACATATCACATGCACTATGACAT
Source organism: Peromyscus maniculatus bairdii (assembly GCF_049852395.1). Classification (NCBI taxonomy): domain Eukaryota; kingdom Metazoa; phylum Chordata; class Mammalia; order Rodentia; family Cricetidae; genus Peromyscus; species Peromyscus maniculatus. Next base: position 820,205 of record NC_134858.1, read on the forward strand.
ACATGAGCCTGTATACACACACACACACACACGCACGCACACACACACACACACACACACACACACACACACAGGAGTGGGGGTTGAAAAAATCACTATATGTTATCCAAAAAATGTGAAATATGTTCCACTAGAACTTTAGATATATAAAATTATGCCTGCAAGGCCAGGCCTGTTTCGTTTGTTGAGTTACAGTTTTATTTTACTGTTATCAGTCCTAAAGAATTGATATATATTTAATGATGAAATGATGAAAGTTGGCAAGTACAGTCTTAACATCCATTTATTTCTGGGCCTGCAGAACTGGCAGGCATGCATATGTTACAGGAAACTTGGTTTGGCATTCCCTTGAGTCACACTAAACATATCTCCCTCATTAAATGTTTTCTGAAAGAACACAGCTTTCATTTGTTCTTTTGTAGAAGCACAGATATTAATGAAATGAAAGAAATGGGGATGGACATGTTTAAATTAACTAGAAGGGAGAAAAATTTGAAATTGTATTCGTTATAGTAAGTCTTAGTGTTAAATAGACAGTGCTTAACTTTTAGATTATTACTTATTAGTAAAAAGTTCTCTGTTCCTTAATACTCATATATAGATCAATTTAAGGACCTCTAAATTATTCAGTATGTTCTAATATAGCATAATAATTAATAGTATTTTTAATGGCCATTCAAATCTGTTCCATTTTTAAACTTTTTTTGATTCTCCCAAATGAGAGAATATTAGGTTACTGGGTTCTAACTTCAGGTCCACATTCCATAGATATATCTGAGATATAATTTAGCTACATGTGATAGTCTGAATGTAATTGGCCACAATAAGCTCATAGGGAGTGGCACATTAGGAGGTGTGGCTTTGTGGAATAGGTATGGCATTGTTTAAGGAAGTGTGTCACTGTGGGGGCAGACTTTGAGGTATCCTATGCTCAAGATAATGGCCAGTGTCTCAGTCCACTCTGTGTTGCCTTTTGATCAAGATGTAGCCAGCACCATGTCTGCCTGCATACCACCATGCTCCTCACTATGATGAAAATGGACTGAATCTCTGAACTGTAAGCCACTACCCCAATTAAATGTTTTCCTTGTAAGAGTTTGCCTTGATCATGGTGTCTCTTCACAGCAATAGAAACCCTAACTAAGACAGTGCTTGTGTTGGGAAACAACAGAGCTCAAGTAATGACTAAACAGGTAATGTGAGTCCAGACAGTGAATGTGCCCATATATATTAATTTTATATTCTTTAATACCTACTTTACATAGCAGCAAAAGCAAAAAAGAAAAAAAAATGTATGCTTAAAATAAAGCTGTAAAGGCCCTGAAAAAAAAAAAGGATGAGAATTTTGTTATCACTTCTAGGTAGTTTTATAATTATTAGAACCCATAAATTTTAGTCTAATTACTCATTTCTTTTTAAATCTTCTTTTCCCTCTCTCTATGCTTTAATCTATTTATTTATTTATTTATTTATTTATTTATTTATTTATTTATTTATTTATTCATTTTACATACCAATCCCTGCTCAACCTCCCTCCCCTTTTCCTGCTCCCCTGTACCTCTTCTCATCCCACCCCACCCCCTCCTCATAGTGGATAGGGCCTCCCTTGGGTAGTTAGCACAGGCTTGCATACCAAGTTTTGGGGCAGGACCAAGCTCCTCCCCTCTAGTTCATGTGCCCAGGATAACTCCTAGTCCCATTTCCAGGGGGTACACAAAAATATCAAGCCACACAACTGTCACCCACATTTCAGAGGGCCTAGTACAGTCCCATGCAGGCTCCCCAGTTTTCAGTCCAGAGTCAGTGAGCTCCCACTATCTTGGATCAGCTATTTCTGTGTTTTTTTTTCTATCATAATCTTGACCACCCCTTCTTGCTACTATAATCCCTCCTTCCTCTCTTCAACTGAGATCTAGGAGCTTGGTCAAGTGTTTGGCTGTGGGCCTCTTCATCTACTTCCATCAGTGATTTCCATCTATGATTTCAATTAGAGTAGACACCAATCTGAGTTCAGTGGAAGGCTAGTTTAGGCATCCTCTCTACCATTGCTATGAGTCTTAGCTGGGGACAACCTTGTGAGTTCCTGGAGATTTCCCCAGATATTATGATTCAAATGGACTTAACAGATATCTATAGAACACCTCACCCAAACACAAAAGAACATACATTGTTCTCAGCACCTCATGGAACTTCACCAAAAATGGCCACGTACTCAGTAAGAAAATAAATCTCAACAGGTACAAAAAATTGGAATAACCCCCTCAATCTTATCGGACCAACATGGCTTAAAAGTTGAATTCAACAACAACAAAAATCGCAGAAAAAATAGAAACTCATGGAAACTGAACAATACTCAGCTGAATTATCACTGGGTCAAGGAAGAAATAAAGAAAGAAATTAAAGACTTCCTAGAATTCAATGCAAGTATGCCCAAACTTATGGGGTACTATGAAAGCAGTGCTAAGAAGAAAGTTCATAACACTAAATGCCTACATAAAGAAAGTGGAGAAATCTCATGCCAGTAACTTATCAGCACACCTGTAAACCCTAGAACAAAGAGAAGCAAAGCCACCCAGGGGGAGTTGATGACAAGAAATAATCAAATTGAGGGCTGAAATCAACAAAATAGAAACAAAGAGAACAATATAAAGAATCAAAGAAACAAAAGTTGGTCCTTTGAGGAAATCAACAAGATAGACAAACCCTTATCCAAACTAACCAAAAACCAGAGAAAGAATATCCAAATTAACAAAATCAAAAATGAAAAGGGGGAGATAATAACAAACACTGCGGGAAACCATAGAATCATTAGGTCATGCTTTGAAAACTTGTACTCCACAAAATTGGAAAATGTAAAAGAAATGACAATTTTCTGGATAAATACCACATACCAAAATTAAATCAAGATCAATTAAACAATGTAAATAAACTTATAACTCCTAAGGAAATAGAAGCAGCCATCAAAAGTCTCCCAACCCAAAAAATCCCAGGGCCAGATGATTTCAGCACAGAATTCTACCAGAATTTCAAAAAAGACCTAACACTCCTGAAATTGTTCCAAACAATAGAAACAGAAAGAACATTGCCAAACTCTTTCTATGAGGCTACAGTTATCCTGATACCCAAACCACACAAAAACAACTAGGAAAGAGAATTACAGACCAATCTCCCTCATGAACATTGATGCAAAAAATGTGCAATAAAATACTGGCAAAATACATTAAAAAAACCATCCACCATTATCAAGTAAACTTCATCCCAGACATACAGGGGTGGTTCAACATATGAAAATCTAGGCCAGTGGTAGTGGCACATGCCTTTGATCCCAATGCTTGGGAGACAGAGCCAGGTGGATCTCTGTGAGTTCGAGCCCAGCCTGGTCTACCGAGCAAGATCCAGGACAGGCACCAAAAATACGCAGAGAAACACTGTCTCAAACACATACACACAAAAAAAAAAACCATATAAAAATCTGTCAATGTAATCCATCATATAAACAAACTGAAAAAAAACCCACATGATCATCTCATTAGATGCTGAAAAAGCCTTCATCAAAATCCAACACACTTTCATGGTAAGGTCTTGGAGAGATCAGGGATACAAGGAATATACCAAAACATAATAAAGGCAATATACAGCAAGCCAATAGCCAACATCAAACTAAATGGTGAGAAACTCAAAGCAACTCCAATAAAATAAGGAACAAGACAAGGATGTCTACTCTCTCCATACCTATTCAATATAGTACTTGAAGTTCTAGCCAGGGCAATAATTATTCTTTTCTTTAGGCAAAGTGTCCTCTTTGAGAATTTTGTCTCTTAAATAGTCCATTGTTTCTTCTGTCTGACTTGTAGAGGAAGAGGAAGTTATCTACCCATTCTTGTATATCCCAGACATCTCAGACACCATGGGAGATTTTTAACATAGTCATTCAATTGATGGTTCATTCAGAGTTATACCTACTCATTTTAAAGTACAAATGTAGATCTGGTAGAGAGACAAAATATTCATCAGGTATATTTGAATGGATTATCTAGATAATTTAACTTAGTATTTTTTTAAATAAATAGTCACTATTAGTTGCATTTTGCAAAATGGAGGCTAAGACTCTGAGACATTTAGTGTCTATGGCAAGATCAGAAAATTGGAAGACCCAAGATTTATTGTCATCTCCAATGTAGAATTAGAGGTCTTTCTGAGACTTGGCCTATACAAAACTTTTCAGTCACTTAAATGGGGAGAACAGAATGCACACCAAACAGACAAGAACAGGTTTATCTATCCATTCAACCAGGGTTTGGTAAACTTCATAATGTTCTGAATACCTTTCTGAAATTATGGACAAGAGTTAGGAAGAGAACAAATCGCAAGTGAAAAGGAAACACATATGTGTGTGCATATCACATGACATGCAACACATTTTCATGTGAGGATGAAAGCTAGAAGGTAAAATTATGTTTAATGATGAAGGAAGGATATTATTTATGTATATCAGAAACACAAAAGATCTCTTCAAAAAGAATATATATTTCGATGGAAATCTGTATGAACATGCAATTAGGACACACAAAAATACACAAGGTGCAACAGATGATAGACATGAGAGTCTAGGATTCTAACAAACTTTTCATTTTCTGGGATCAGTTATGAGGCCAGCTTTGCAGACATTGACTGAAAGTCAACAGGCAGGAATAGCCTAGACAGTGCAAGACAGGGTTCATAAAGAAGGCAGGCTAGAGTGGTCATGGATAGGAGATTGTGAGTTTTGATTTTAAACAAAAAACAATGGAAAATGAATTGTAAGCCAAGGAAATATGATTATTTACTTGTATTTTGCCAAAGGCTTTTCTAGTAATGGGACTCATCTTTAGGAATCTGTGACTATACTTATCAAATCATTGTTAGGGAACAATGATCCTACTGAAAGTTCCTGTACACTATTTCTTAAAATACTTTAGAGGCATCAAGTGATAAAACCTGAGAATAAATTTTAAAGTCATTAGAGTTTTATTTCTTACCCAAGAACTATATGATTATTAAAAATATTTAAAAGATTAATATATGGAGAACAGTGCTAGGCTACTTTTCCCTTTCCATGTTGAAGAACAATGAAGTATATTATATGTGCCTTGATCATAAAGATTGTGTTTTGTACTTAGGATACTGGTCATGCTGTATGCAGGCACAACATTTGCTTTCTGCATTTTATTCATTCAAGAATGGCTATTTGTTCAGATGCATACCATGTGCTGGTGACATCAATGACCATGTCTTCAAGAAACTCTGGAGTGATGAGACCTCAGAGAAATTTTGTGGTTTGGGAGAGTTCCCAACCAAGGGGAATTTACTTCTTGTTGGGGAGAGCAAGAAAGGCTTCCCAGAGAAGGGGGCAGTTAAACTGAGTATTGAGTAATAAACTGAAGTTGAACAATCTAAGGAGGCCAAGAAAGAGAAGTCCAGGTAGCAGAAACTATAGAGATTCACATGATGAGAAGCCTTTGTGTAACTCTAGTAGAGAAACTAAGATTTAGAATTGTGTGTTGCTGTGAAATGTCTTTCTGTGTGCTGTGAATATGTGTTGCTCTGATTTGTTGATAAATAATGCTACATTGGCCTATGGCAAGGCATATTAGAGGCAGGTGGGAAATCCAAGCAGATATACAGAGAGAAGAATGGTGGAGTCTAAGATATACTCCAGCAGCCACCCAAGGAGCAGCAACATGACAGCGGACCAGTAATGCCACAGTCACATGGCAACATATAGATTAATAGAAATGAATTAAGTTATAAGAGCTAGCTAGCAAGAAACTTGAGCCATAGGCCATCCAGTTAGTAATTAATATAAAGCCTCTGAATGATTATTTTACAAGTGGCTGCAGGACCACAGAGCTGGGTGTAACACAGGAAAACTTATAGTGTGTGATCAAGTTAGCAAGGTAGTTAGGATCAATAGGTCATTTAGATCAAGAGGTCAACAGGGGTCTTGAGCATTGTGTTAAGGGGACTAAACTTATTTAATGAAACAATTATATAAAAGAGCTTAGGGTAGGGTCTGGCACAAAGTGTACATTAAACAAATGGTAGTGTTATTTTGTAAAAGATAGGTCTGAAAACTGTTATTCAATGGTCTATAGTGGCCTATACTTTTGATTTCTAGTGCTGCCTCATCTTTGTCTTTTTGGTCCTTCTTTCCTCTAAGAGTTCAAATTAACCAAACACTAACCAACTGGTCTTGTTTCAGGATGATTCTCACAACTTCTCTGGCCTTTCTTATACCTCTTGTTTGATGATTTCTTATTAGTGGTTGTTCAAGGTTCCTAAGGATGGGACATAGTTTTCATTGTTTATGGTTATCACGATCATGAGGAAAGCATACACTTTTAAAGTAACTTTAAATTATTTAAAGTTAAATGCAGAACAATTTAAGACAGTTAAAGGTAAAATGACCCTAAGATAGACTATATCCCAAATAGTCTTCTTATATAACCTTATAACCTTATATTTTTCTTAATATATAGCTTTAGCTTTTAGGTCCTTCCTGGATCTCTACTATTTTATAGGCATTTCTAGTAAAAGAAAAAAAAAGACTATATTATTCTTTTCACTGTAAGAAATCATTGCTGGGCAGTGGTGGCACACGCCTTTAATCCCAGTACTCAAGAGGCAGAGGCACATGGATCTCTGTGAGTTCAAGGCCAGCCTCATAAAGAAAGTGAGTTCAAGGCCACCCAGTGAGTTCTAGGACTACCAAAGGTGTTCCACAAAGAAACCCTGTCTTAAAAAAAAAAAAAACAAAAACAAAGAATTATAATGAGAGAAAGACATTGTTCCAATAGGACTGTAAGGGGACTTCACTTGGGAGATATCAATGACTAATAATTGTTGATTCTCATTATTTTGCTGTTTTGGTGGAGGCAGGTGTGTGTGTGTGTGTGTGTGTGTGTGTGTGTGTGTGTGTGTGTGTGTGTGTGTGTGTATGTATGCATTTCCCTTGTTTTTATTTTGCTGGTGTGAGATTATTTATTTCATGTATTTTCATGGTTGTATTTAACTTCTTTAGGTTGTAGTTTTCCTTTTAGCACCTTCCATGGTGCTGTATTTGTAAATAATGTTTTCCTAAATTTGGCTGTATCATGGTATATATTAATTGCTTCATCTATGATGATTGAAAGAGTTGCTGGGTTTAGTAGTCTGGGCTGAAATCTGGAATCTGCCATCTCTTAGAGTCTGCAGCCCATCTGTCCAAGCCCTTCTGGCTTTTAGAGTCTCCATTGAGAAGTTGGGTGTAATTCTAATAGGTCTGCCTTTATATGTTATTTGGCCATTTTTTTCTTGCAGCTTTTAATATTCTTCTTTTGTTGTGTATGTTTAGTGTTTTTACTTTTATCTGCTGAGGGGACCTTCTTTTCTGTTCCAGTCTATTTGATGCTCTATATGGTTCTTGTCCCTTTAAAAACATCTCCTTCTTTATCTTAGGAATTTTTTTTCTATTATTTTGTTGAAAATATTTTCTTTGCCATTTATTTGGGTTTTCTCTCCTTCTTCTTCTTCTTCTTCTTCTTCTTCTTCTTCTTCTTCTTCTTCTTCTTCTTCTTCTTCTTCTTCTTTTTCTTCTTCTTCTTCTTCTTTTTCTTTTTCTTCATTATTATTATTATTATTATTATCCCTTTATTTGTTTTTTTTCATAATGTTCCAGATTCTTTGAAGGTTTGCTGGTAGGAGTTTTTTAAATTTAACATTTTCTTTGGCTGATGTATCTGTTTTTTTCTATCATATCTTCAATGCCTGAGATTCTTTTTTCCATTTCTTATATGCTGTTGGTAAAGCTTGCCTATGTAGAGTTCCTATTTGAATTCCTAAATTTTTCATTTCCAGAATTCTCTCAATTTGGATTTTATTTATTAATACTATTTCCATTTTATGGTTTTGAACAGTTTTATTCATTTCCTTTCCTGGTTTGTTTGTGTTTTCTTTGGCTTTTTTAAGGGGTTTATTAATTTCCTCCCATTGTTTTTGTGTGTGTTTTTTCTTGATTTCTTTAAGGGATTTATTCAATTCTTTTAAGAAGTTTGTGATTCCTGGAAAAAATAAGTCTCAATCCAATTATAATAAAAATATTTATTGATTAGCTGCAATCCAATTATAATAAGAATATTTATTGATTAGCTGCTAGCTGGATGAACAATCTCTGAGGCAAAATTGAAATTACCATGAAGAAAGGTTATGAGGAAGTGTTTTCAAAGAATAAAACCATAAGAGGATCTTCAATATCTACATAAGCAAGCAAAAACTGGTCTGTTCTGCCAAGTTAAGTTGTTAAAGCAACTCAGAACAGTCTTTGGGTATCTGCATAAGGAAGTTACAGAAGCAAAAAACAAACCAAAATAAAACAAAAAAGCCCCAGTCACAAGCAGAAAGTCATACCTGTACATTTTGCATGGGGTTCACTCAGTCAAAGTTACTGGGAACTTACCTTTAAGGAATTGGAGTCAGAGAAAAACAGGTAGTGGGTACCAAGATAGATGCCTAGCATAAAACTGAGTTTCATTAGCCATCACAATTTCCTCTTTAAGGGCCTCTATCATCTTCATACAGATTGTTTTGTGGTCTTTTTCTTGTGCTTCAGCTATGTTGGAATATTCAGGGCCTGCAATGGTAGGATTGCTAATAGAGACATATTGCACTGACTACTATTGATTGTGTTTTTATGCTGGTATATAGACATCTGGGATTGGGATGATTGTAGGTCTAGGTGCTGATATCCTTTTTTTTTTTTTTTTTTTTTTTTTTTTTTTTGTGGTTTTGGAGTGGATGTTTTGTTCCTTGTTCTTTTTTTTTTTCCTCTTAGGGCTTTAGGAACAAATGATGGCTCTGTGCTGCCTAGTAGAAAATTTTCTGTAGACATGATAAGTGTGGCCACTGGGGTTTCCAGGTAAATTGTGTTTCTGGGTGTTAGGAGTTTATTTATAGGAACAGTGATAGGGGTTCATAGGAGGAAGGAGAGCAGAATGTTCCACCAGAATCTGCTTATTTGGTCTCCTTGAAATGTGATTAGACAATGAAGGAAGGTCACCCCAGATGATCTGCTACAGAGCTGGGGATGAGACTTGGGGATTGGATCTTGAGAAACAGAAGAAGAGGGAAAGAGCTATGGTCAGCGTACCTTTATCCCTCACGAGAGTAGCCTGTGAGTTAGAAGGACATACACCGTCCCCTGGAGTTGGAGGCTGGGATAAGGTGAGGTTAGTAGGGGAAGTCTGTGGGATCTGCAGGAGGTGTGTGTGTGTGTGTGTAGGAGACTGTAGGTGGTGTTCTACTGCAAAGCTAGAGGTGAGACTGGGGGATTGGATTTGGAGGGGAGGAGAGTGTTGAAAGTCTCTAGTTGGCTTATCTGTTACCCTGCCCAGCTCAGGTTCTTTGTTCTCAGTGAATGCCTTCTAGTTTTTGGGACTGCGATAATGGGGTGGGTCTGGGGAAGGGAGGTTGGGGGAAGATTCTTTTGATCTGTGGGGGAAAGGGGAAATGGAAATTTTAGATGGAGATGAGACTGGGGAATTGGATGTGGAGGAACAGAAGGAGAGGTGAAGATCTGCAGCCACCCTACCTACTTCCCTGGCAGGAGTGGCCTTTGGATTAGCAGGGTTGTCTGCTGTGGTGGGGGCTTGGATAAAGCAACACGTCTGGGGAGGGAGATTTGGAGTATAAGATCCCAAGCCACTTACTTAATAACAGATCTTTTGCTGAAAGTGAGAAGGCAAAAAGTAACGTGCATTTGTCTGATGTCCATGCCAGTTTTAAGATACATGTGATTCTAGATGTTTTTCTAAAGAGAAAAGTAATTTTTCTTATGGTCATATAGACAAAATTTCCTAAGTAATAAGTGGCATAGTTCATGGTAACTATCTACCTGCACATCATTTCAGCAGTTGGGTTCTATTCATGAACTGAGATTTTGTTGTGGTTCTTCAGTAGGTTTTAGATACTTCATTGGTAATTTATTTAGGGGGCATTGAATCCCAATCTCTTGTAAATACATTGAAATAATAATGCCTTCCAGGTGCAGTGACACACAGGTTTTATCCTGGTACTTTGGTAGCAGAGCAGGTAGATTTTTTGTGAGCTTGAGGCCAGCAAGGTCTACATACAGAGTTTCAGGACAGCTAGGGCTATACAGTGATACACTGTGTAAAAAAGAAAGAGCATTTGAGAGATTACATGTCACACATGTACCACAGTTGCATTCATGATTATTTTCATCTAGTCCATTAGCATATAGATGCTGCATATCTGCTGCCGGAACAGGTGTAGTAAAGGAAGAGTCTAGAGAGAAAGTCAGAGACAAAGAACCATTATGGGACTTGGATGTACCACACTGCTGCAGTGTTCTTGTTCTAGCAACTTTCATTGCTGTGGATGAGTAACTAGATTAGTCTCTTGTCAGTGTTCTGTTGCTGATCTGTCATCCTTTCAAGTGTGTATGGCTGCATAATGCATAATTGCATAATGTGGACACACAGTGGAGCTGAGGGGGATTTTGAGTATGTCAGAAGGAGTATTAACAGTCTCCCCCAACAGGAAAAATGTCTGGCTTTGATTTTTTTTTATCTTATTTTTTTTTTTTTTTTTTTTTTTAGATACAGGAGTACCTTCTCACTACTGTGTATAATCAATTGTATGCCATCAGCTTATTATTCACTAAAAATAGCCACAGATTTGTCTTCATTTACGTTTAAGGAGGCTTACTCTTTGCCAAGCAAAACATCATCTTTCAGAAGACTCTATGTTGGAGAGAAGCAAGGTTGGGACCTCTCTGTTGGAAGGGGTGGTAACTCCACAGAGGACTCTGGATTTTTAACAAACAGCTCATTGTTACAAAGTATGTTGCTTTTTAGTCACCAAGGACTTTTCTTAAATTCCACATCTCAATAAAACATACCCAGTTTGGGAACCTCCAACCCCATCCACACGGAAGATGAGTTAGAAAGAATATAAGAACCAGAGGGGATGGAGGACATCAAGAAAACAAGGTCCTCTAAATCACCATGAATAAAGTTTATCTGAACTCACAGAGACTGAAGCAGCAAGTGTCTGTATCAGGTCCTCTGTGCATATTTTATGGCTTCCAGTTTAGTGTTTGTGTGGAATTACCGAGTATGAGAATGAGCTCTCTGATTCTTGTTCCTTCTCTTGAGCCTTTTTTCTTCTGTTGGTTTGTCTTGTCCAGCACCAATGTGATAATGTTTTTTGTTTTATCTTATATTTTACTTTGGCATATTTTATTATTTTCTCTTAGGGGCCTGTTCTTTTCTAAGAAGAGATTGGAAGGGAGTGGATGGGAGGGGAGGTAGGACAAACTGGGAGGGAAAACTAATCATGATATATTATGTGAGAAATGAATTTATTTAAACAAAAGGAAAAATATTTGGTTTTGAAGATTGTTGTCTATCAAACAGCCTATAGAGTATTAAGTAAAATTTCCTCCATGTTTAGTGAAAAATAAAAGCTATCAGTCAGAAGTTCTGAGCATCTGAGATTATAGCTAAGAAAGAAAAATATGTTTTAGGCTTTTGTTGGATTTTTAGAAACATGAAATAAAATTTCTACTAGTTTTTATTTAATAACAATGAACAAAAGACTTAAAATTACTAGTTACTGGAGTCAAGATATCTTTGAATATACATATTATATTTCTATTAACTGTAATTGCAATGATAGCTGTTTTGTATAGTTTTTTATTACATCATTTAATTTATAAAAATAATTTCTTCAAATATATATTTTTAATTTACATTTTGTGAGTATTTCTGTATTTTTAAGGAGTGTTACAGTTACATAATTTCCACCCTATTGCTTCCCCCTTCAACCCTTCCAGTGTTTCCCCAATTCCGTTTCAAAAGAAACCAGCAAACAGAACAGTATCCAACATTACATTGCTTTTCTGACACTTCAGCCTCAAGATTAAACCCACCATTCTTGTCTTACATTTGGACCTTCTACAAAAGTTTTAAATAAATTTTTATCCCTTTTCTTATTTTAAAGTTAACACTTGGGGCCAGCATGAGGGCTCATTGAGTGAAGGGTTTTGTCATGTAGGCCTTATTATCTGAGTTTGATCATCATAACCCATACAAAGTTAGAAGAAGAAAATTAATTCGTTAAAGTTGTCCTTTCACCTTTATATGTGTGCCAGTGGAGTATGCATACACAGCACTCTAATAATAATAAATAATTTTTTATTAAATTTTTATCACAAAAATAGTTTTAGTTGTAAAGCTTTGAACAAAACTGATACATCAGTCTTAGAGGTATCTTGTTATATATAGGCATCATCATTCAATTACAAAATGCATTAACATAAGGGGTAGAAATGACATCATTTGTTTCTCACCTTGGTTTGCATTTTTCTATTTTCTTCATAGAGTTTACTCTAAAGATTTTATGTGCAAATATATTTTATTAATCATAACATTGCATTTCTCTGTAACCAGAGTATACTTGTTCCTCATTATTCACTGTCTTTATTTTTTAAAATATGTCTAATGTCTATACTTTGTACCTTCCAAATCAGTATTATGGCAGCTTGGAGGCCACTGGTAGACACTTGCAGAGTGTTGATCCACCTATTTCATTAATACTGTGTTCTTCATTCTTGCTTTGGAACTCTTACTATGAAGAAATGTACTATTTGAGTTGTTTATTAGATTTTAATCTGTTTTCTTGTTGGTGATTTCATTATTTTAACTGGCCTCAGGTATAGTTTTACTGTTCTCTCTAGCAACAGATCATCATGATATGTCTTATAAAGTATGTGCTTGTCTTAGAGAAACTTTTCTCAGATGCTTTATAATATCTTTGGCTGTGAGTACAGGGGTCATGACTCAAAATGTGTATTGAGCCTGCTAATTTTAGGCATAAATATCATAAGTCAGGGTTATATATATATTGATTGTTCTATGAACTTGTGATCAGGTCTTGCAGGAGTCCATCCCTATGCTTTCCTAATTATTTATAGAATACAGGAATATTTGCAAATCTAGTGTTAATAATGATGTACAGAATATAATTACAAAGATAATAATTGACTCTTTAAGTACAGTTTAAAACTATTTAAGATATACTGTAACTACCAACTCTGTGTGGAGTCATTTATTCCATATTAAGGCAACATTTAAATTGTTGCTGTCGTGGAACCAATTATGAAAATGTACATGGTTTCCTTACTGAATCAACTTTGTATTATTGGCAACAGTAAGAGAAAACAGATGTTCCTAAAAAAAAAAAAAAAGCTGAGAGATGGAATGAGAGAAACGAGAGGCACTTAACTTATGATTACTATGTTCTATTAAAAGAAAATTATTAAAAACAGCAAAGAGAGATGAGGGAAAGGGAAGCAAGAAGAGACAAGGAGATGGCACCTAGGAAACGGAGGAAGGATGTAGAAGAAAAAAATAGAAGTATTCATGTTCAGGGAGGGGAAATGTAAGAATTATATTTATTTGCTAAATGGAGGTCCATGAGGATACACACTGACAGATACAGATGAAAGACCATGCAAATGCACATATTACGGATGCCCAAAATATATTTTAGTTGATTAAAAAATCCTTTCCTAATGGATTCATTTAGTTATATGCAGATAGTTATGTAACAGTGTTAACAGGAAATAAATGCAGAGATGAGGAATTTATTTTCATCATCCTATAAAAACAGAGTATTGCCTTGTAAATTATGTTTACCTTCTGTTTATATGCTAATTTACATTAATTAGAAACTAGCAGGGATTGTATGTAATTAGTAGACTGGCATGCACAAAGCTCTTGATTTTATTTCTAGCCCTGGATAAATTTGATATGGTCCTACACATTGGAATCCCAGTGGAGGTGGAGCTAAGAGGATCAGAAGTTCAAGGTCACAATAAGTTACATTAGAAATTTGAGGTCAGTCTGGCCTACATATGATCTTTATACAAAATAATAATAATAATTAGTAATTGGAAATAAATAAAATATACATAATAATATATAAATGCATATCATTTAATTCAATATGAAAATATTATCCAACTTACAAAGGAATTATGTATTATATTTCAAAGCCTATTTTATTGAATCAAATAGGAACACATCTTTTCCCCCCTAAATTCTTTAAAGAGAAGGATATTCCTTCTTTTAAAGGTGACTCATAGTGTATGATAAAGGATCTTGGATATTAATTTTATTTTCCAGTGGTTTAGCAAATAATTAGTGCTTGATGTGTGTTTATAACTCATATTTATATTTCCTCCCTCAGTTTGCAGTAACCATGAAGCCGGTCTGAACATAAGCATCTTTTGTAAATTACCGATACATCTAACCTAATGAAACTCAGCTTTATGATTGTCTTAGTCATTCTCATTGTGAGGGTTCTTTATGATTAATTATGATATTTGGAGTCATGTAATATTTAAATAAATTATATAGAAATGAATCCCTACTGTTGGTTACATAGAGACACTTTCATTTGGCATTGACAAGTCAAGCTAAAGACATTTCTAAATGATATTTTCAAAAATGTTGTACTCAGGCTAAAAAGATGGCTAAGAATTTAAGTGAACAGGCTTCTCTTCCAGAGGACCTGGGTTCAATTGCCAGCACCTACTTGGTAGTTTACAACCCTTTGTAACTGCCGTTCCATAAGATGTCCTGGCATCCTGGGTATCAGGTATGCGGTATCCTGGGTATCAGGTATGCAGCATCCTGAGTATCAGGTATGCACATGGTGCACAGGCACACATACAAGCAGCACACACACACACACACACACACACACACTCACATATGTACACACACATGAGGCAGGTGGAGATAGATGAGGGACAGAAAGACAGAAAGAGTGAGAGAAAAAAATTACAGTGCTTTCATAGCAAAAGGCAATGAAAAATGCCTTCCCTACATAATCCTGAAGGCTAAAATATGGAAATCAGAGTAACAGATTCCAGTTTTATAAATTAACTGTCACTGATCAACATGGCTCCTTGCTATAACACCTTGGTTCATAGTTTTGTGAACTGTTGTATGCTTCAACATTCTCTTGGTGGAAGTGTACAACACAACTATCCTTCTTAGCAGGTTTGGTTTTTCTGATTTAGGCCATAGATAGCTTCTAAATGCAAGAGCGTTTGGTTTACTGAGGCAGAGGAGAAATGATGCAGGCAGACACCTTTTATTTAGCACTAGTCTTCTGAGAAAATCACTTATTTTGAGAAAATTGGTTTGTCTGACTGAGGAAGCCAGAGTACTTCACAAACTCCTCTCAATGTCTGTGTGATGCAGAGAAGGAGAAAGAAGCCATTTCCTCAGTGGCTACATGTTTTCCAAGGCTTAGTATCTTTTGGGCTAAGGCTAACTAGACGTAGTGTCATTTATACTGACAGTTTTGAACATATAATAAGACAGTGGGAGCCTGTAATCACAGTTCAGAGCTTACCACAAGATGGGGCTAAATTGTAAGTGGATGACTATTATGTGGTCTATTAGAGCAGGCAGTGAACTAATTTTAATTTTGTTTTTATTGGTGATGTCATAACATGAAGAAACAAGTAAAACAGCAACATGAAGTATTGAAAAGCAACCCTGGAAAAGTATTTCTTTTTTCACAGATGGCTATTTTAGTAGATCTACCTTTTCTTATAAATAATATTTGAGTTTTGCATTTACTATTTAAGTATCTCAAATCATTGTATAGATATTGTATAACAGTGCAGAATCTCTCTCTCCCTCCCCCCCGCCCCCGTGTGTGTGTGTGTGTGTGTGTGTGTGTGTGTGTGTGTGTGTGTGTGTGTTAGGGCGGCATCTCTGAAGGGACTGTTGCAATATCTCACAAGTAGAAAATTTTCCCCACATCCTTGCCTTCTTTTCCCACACTCCTGACATTTCTTTTTCCCCCTTTATTCCCCTTACCTCTTCATTTATGCCTCCTATTTTAATAGAATAGCAATTGGGCTGAAGGTGATCTTCAACATCTTACACCCTTCCTACCCTCATGATCAATGCAAAGAGGTTGAATAGCCATGCCCATATAGAGTTGAAAGGTTTTCCTGTGTTAGAAGGAATATGTACCTAGAACATCTAGAATCTGATGCCCACCTTTATGCACCAAATATCAATTACATTCAGTATGTATTGTTGATAACACACATTTGCTCATTTATAGATGCTTCACTGGGCTCTGGGGGCTAGATAACAGTAAGACAGAAATGACTTTCTTCTTCATCAAGTTTGGTAAATAAGGCTTGATAAATTTTGAAAGATGTATTTATCTATGAATCTAATACAGGAGTTAAGCCATGAATTGCTCTTACACAAGTTCCCCCTATCTTCTAGTTAAATCTCCCTTTCCACCTTCATATCCCCAGATTAGATTGGCATCTTCTTGAACTTCATATGAATGGAATATGCCCTGTGATATATGGATTTCATTCAAAACAGCAACCAAGTGGTTGGAGTATCAAATATATATATTTGTTATATTGTATAAATATGTCACTATTTATATATTCACTGTATTAATGATAAGCATTTAAGTTGCTTAACTTTTCTGGCTTTTTTTTTTCAGACAGGGTTTCTCGGTGTATTTTTGGTGCCTGTCCTGGATCTTGCTCTGTAGACCAGGCTGCAAACTCAGAGATCTGTCTGGTTCTGCCTCCTGAGTACTGGGATTAAAGGCATGTGCCACCACCACTTGGCTAACTTTTCTGGCTTTTATGATTAAAGATGTTATAACTATTTTTACCTCATGATTATCACTTATTTGTAGTGACAACACTTAAAAATCTACTCTGTTACATGACATTCATGCATATATCTTTGAATTTATTATCCTAGTCTACCTGAAATTTTGTATATTTGACTAACACCTTTCCAATCATAGGCTCTTCTAGCCCCTTAGAAACTAGAATTTGATTCTGTACTTCTATGAAGTTTTTGATTTCATAGATAGGTGACATCATGCAATATTTGTGTTTAGGTGTCTAACCTATCTCATGTAACAGAAATAATGTTCTTCAGTTTTATCCATGAAATAACATGATTTTATTCTTTTGTAAAGGTTGTAAAGTATTCTACTGTATATGTATATTGCATTTTCTTTACATACAAATTCAGTGTCCATTCCATGTCTGGCTTCCTTTGATCTCCAAATCTTTTTTTTTTTTTTATGTTTCTTGTTCTCCTGCTGTTTGTTGTGATAAAAGTTTAGGCTCATCAAGTCTACACAGTCACGGGGACCTACACAAGATGAGAATGTAAATCCCTGATGAGGTACATAAGCCTCCTGGATCTGAAATCTTTTTACATTTTTTATTACCACATTTTACTAAGTGGAAATAAGATACTAAGCGGTAATGAGATACTAAGATATATCTCTTCATCTCATACTCTTAATAATTTTGAACAATTTGTATTTCAGTGTATCTCATTTTTATTATTTTCTGCTTGATCTGCAACCTAGACTTCATTTTCCTTTCTTTAACCCATCTGTCACCAAAGTTCAGCTTACTCCTTTAAAATTCAGCTCAACTATCACTCAGGATCCATTTCAATTTCCTTTCTCTTAAGTTTGTACTAGTTGCTTCTCTGTACCCTTGTACCTCTACTGTGACAGTGCAATTCTAGGGAATCAGTATCCCTATATCTGTCTGTTTTGTTTTTAAATTCCATTGTTGAGTCATTGACAACAAAAGCCATGGTTTATACTGCCTTAAAATATTATTTCATAAATGAATTCCTTTGAATGAAGGAATAAATTAATGTATGTATACTGGTTTTTAAAATTATTTTTATCAGGCCCAGGGAACAGTTTTTTTTTAATGTTTTGTGCAGAAAAATACTTTCACTATATTCAGACAATAATCATAGCAGGCACAATTATCACTAGGAAAAGAAAATGAATTCTCCCTTGGTGTAGATTTTTATCTTAATAGAAAAATCCCTATCTACAAAACAGTCATAGAATTAATGTTTATTAATAAGAAGAATATTTTATTTACCACAGGAATATATCTTCTAATTTTATATTGTACACATATTCATTCAGGCATGAAACTACTTATATTTCCTTCCAAATTGCCAATTTTCCCAACAGTAATGTATCTATTTTGTATCTTGAAAGCTGAGGATGAATATTTAGAGAAATAATATTCTTCTTTATGAAAAGAATGTACATCTTTAAAATATTGGACCTGCTGGGAAATGGTGGTGCACGCTTTAAAGCCCAGCACTTGGGAGGCAGAGGCAGGCAGATCTCTGTGAGTTCGAGGCCAGACTGGTCTCCAAAGCGAGTTCCAAGGAAGGCGAAAAGCTACACAGAGAAACCCTGTCTCGAAAAACCAAACCAAAAAGAAAAAAAAAATTGGACCTTGCTTCAGTCAAATACCAGCTTTTCTCACTTCTAGTGCTATACTTCAATGAACCTGAGTGATGATGTCAGCTTAGAAGTACTCTTGTATACTTTATTTTCAGATATATATAAAATTTTGTCAGCTATTTTATAGGTTGAGAATGGCCTGTTACTGACTTACAGTGACTTCCACTTAATCTTATTGAGCTATATTCATATGGAAATTACATTGTGTTGGTTTACAGGACAAGGTATTGCTTTTTTGTTAATGGCAGATTCCCAATAGAAAGCAAACATCACAAAGTAAAAGTGTCTGTTTTTGAAGTAGGATGACAGATAGGACAGAGACTAATTAGGGAAGAGATGCTGCTAAATAATGTTACTGAAGAATCCTGAAAAAATGTATGACTTCATTGTCCTGGAAACAATTGATTTTATTATGATTCATTACATAAGTCCTTTAAAACTCTTGCACCATGTAAATTAAGAGAACTTAAGGAGCAGGACAGGATAGTGTTGAGACAGAAGAAGTCAATTATTTCCATTTGGTGATTTTAATGCTATATGGGGTTTTAGACACATTAGCTATCTTGTTAAAATATTCAGAAGTAATTAACATTGATATTTGGATGTTGTACTTGTGTAGGTGGAAATTTCCCATCCCGCACAGTGCTCCCAAGTAACCACAAGAGAGTCTTATTAATTATAAATGCTCAGCCTATAGCTCTGGCTAACTCTTACATTCTTATATTTAAACTAACCCATATTTCTTATTTATACTCTGGCATGTGGCTTGTTACCGTTTTTCAGTACAAAATGTTCATCTTTCTTCTCTCTGCATCTGTGTGCTGCTTCTTTGACTCTGCCCTTCTTCATCCCAGCACCTTACTTGGGTTGTCCAGCCTGTACTTTCTGCCTGGCTACCAGTCACTCAGTTCTTTATTAACCAATGAGAGGAATACAGATTCAATGTACAAAAGGATTATTTAACAGTACTTTCCACTCTTTTTGTAATTAAAAAGGAATGTCTTAACCTTAACATAGTAAAACTATATATAACAAAACAGTTATTAAGCAAGAATTGCAGTTATAATATTCAGTCCATTTGTGTTTGGCAAAATTAGAGAAAATACTTTATTATCTATTTTACCTTTTTGACTCTAAAGTTTTATACCCAATTTACCTTTTAAGAAAACTTAAATCATGACTTTCTAGTCTTTAACTCCATCAAAGACCCCAGAAAGGTAAAATGTTACTTAATGTCAGGGACATCTGGCTACCAGGACAGTTACAGTAAGTTCTTCTGTAATCTTTGGCCTATAGGTCTAGCATGTCTGACAGACATTTTTGAGAAGCAGGGAATTTTGAAGGACTGTCCTACTTTGTCTTGGGAAAGTTTGGCAGGAACATTTCTTTTGTGTACTATTGATCCAGTTTGTACAGTAACTGTCAGAAATTGAGCAAATGTAGTTTCTTTGCCCAAATGGCTAGCTTTTGTCATAAAGAAAGCAAACTCCATATGGAATTTCTTCAATGTCCATTATCTTCTCTGAAGTAGATTGTTGCTGCCAGTAATAAATGTGTCTCACTGTCATGAAAAATCTTAGGTTATTAAACATATTAAAAGCTATATTCTGTAGGTCTTTGAAGTATTTCAAGACCATCTACCTATGTAAATATATCTGTATATGAACTTATAAACATACATAATATGACTATAAGTTTGGCTATTATATATGACTACTAATCTATTTTTAATTATATATTACATTTTAAATGAGCTGTAAACATAATACCTCTAAGAAGAGTAAAAATATGCATATAGCATAACAAAATTAACTTTAAATTTTTATCAATATATGAAAATCCATATCAATGTAAAATATTTAGTACTAGTAGTTGCCTTTTTGGTTTAAAAGTAGATTTAACAATTGACCCTTTTATTCTATCATTTCTATATCCTCCCCTTTTTTTTTCAGAACAAGATCCCTAAGTCTAATCTCCTTTGTTCAGATTTATTTTGACCATTACCAATAGCAACTTGTAACCACCCTCCCCTAAATGACCCACCTTTTGGGAATGTGGGTGTCATTCTTTAGATTACTTCCTGTTGTTTGGGGCACTGGTAATCATTGTGAGAACCTTGAGAAAATCAGGATAATGGTTAGTTCTCAGCTGGAATATTCTGTGAGGCTGGATCATTTCAGCCAGCGGCCTTGAAACTTTTCTGAATGATGGATCATCTGGGCTCTTGGTTTTCATTGGTGTCTGGTCCCCTTGTTCTGAAAATACATAAAGGTAACATACATATCTGTATAGTATAGACTGTGTATTGTATACAAGTCAGCCAAAGATGATTTTTGTTTTTTGTTTGAGCAAGTAAAAATATACATCATGGGTCTTGTAGTTTTTTTAGGTTTATTTATGTTTGGTCACCTGGATTTTCAGGAGTCTTTTTCAATCAAACCTGATCATTTTTAACTTTGAATGAATCCACAGCCATTTTTTTTCTGTGGAAATAAAAGCAGAACCTCTTTTCCAAAGAAACATATCTTTTGACTTTCAGTTTGAAGTCAAGACAATTTTAAAATATATAGGTTGGTTTAACCTAGCAGCATTTATAATCAAATATCTCTTAGCAGTTATTGTTCCTTCCTTAGAAATAAAAAAATTTAAAGACAACACAATAACATGCAGGGTTTGGACTCTCTGACTATTTTTCATCTGTATGTGGCTTTTTTTATATTATCTTATTCTTTTTAAGGAATTTATTTTATTATTCTAAAACTATATATTTTTTTTTTCGAGACAGGGTTTCTCTGTGTAGCTTTGCGCCTTTCCTGGAACTCACTTGGTAGCCCAGGCTGGCCTCGAACTCACAGAGATCCTCCTGGCTCTGCCTCCCGAGTGCTGGGATTAAATGCGTGCGCCACCACGGCCCGGCTAAAACTATATTTTTAAATTTATGACTGTATATACTCTTTGTCTTCTCTCTCCCAAGGCTTTGTATGTTTTTGAACACACTGTAACCTGTTTAGAATTTTCTGTCTGGATCTGTTTTAACAAGCATCTGTATTATTTTTTAATCGCACGAGGCAAATCAATCTGCTATGTTAGCTACCAGCATTGCTCAGTTTAGCACATAGCAGTAGCCCATGGCGGTTTTAGGCTGGCTCCTCCCGCAGATGGTTGCCAGTAGATACTTTTCAGTATTGCAGCTGGTGTGAGAGACTTCAGGAATCTGTCACTTGGCTTAGCTCATGGCTGATGTAAGAGACTATGGAAACCTGCCATGTACCTTATCTCATGGCATTCTGTCAGCTCAAGCTCACATGTAGTAGCTAGGAGATGCATCCCTGTACTGTGGCCTGCATTAGAAACATGAGAGTAGGCAACTGCACTTGTCTCCATTTCTGTGTCTAGAACCTTTTCCCAAGCTCTCTCAGGTTGGATGCTGAAAGTTTGGGTACCATACTTGTGATTATGTTTCTGAGAAATAGTTTAGAGCACCTTTTCAGACTCTTCTAAACAATCTTGCAAATGGTAGTGTAGTGGTTTCATTGTCAGCTTGGATGGATTTGGAAACACCTAGGAGACACACTTTGTCTGTGAGTGTGATTCCAGAGAAGTTTAGGTGAGAAGACCTATCTTGAATGTGGATGGTACCATATCATGGACTGGGGTCCAAGACTGAATAAAAAACAAAGAGAAGAAATCACTAGAAGTTCCAACTTTCACCACCCTCTGCTTCCTGACTGCAGACACAACCTAACCAACTGCCTCATGTTTCTGTGGACATGCATTCTCCACCATAGTGATATGTTCCGTCAAACTATGAGCCTCAGGGAATCCTTCCCTCCTTAAGTTGCCTTTATTAGGTATTTTGTTGCAGCAATGAGAGAAGTAACAAAAACTGTTGGTAAAAAATGTGGAAGACGACTCACTTTCCAATTATTTTTTTACTTGTCTTTACAAACACTATTTTGACCTCTCTCTTTCGGGGACTATGGGGGTCCAGCCCCTCGATAGTCCCCTCCCAGGGTCCGGGAAGAATCTACAACCAGCTGATAATTAATCTTTGATGAAAAGAAATGAATCTATGTACATGAAACTCCTTAGTCCTTATACTTTATTATTCTGTGACAGTTATAAGCTTATATTCTGCTCTCATATTTAGGTCATCTTTAGCCTGATTTCTCTCTACACATGTCTGCGATCCCCTCTAAGTTCTATCTTAATTCCTTCATCTAGTTCTGCCCCTTCTAGGTTCTCAATTATCTTGTTCCTTCCCATATTGTTTCCTCTCCCATCTCCTTCTCTCTCATCTGGCTCGTTCTCATCTTCCATCTCATTCCTCTAGTACTCTCCTGTAGCCCTTCAATCTACTTCTTCCCCATCTCAGTTTGTTCCTCTCAAGTTCTTACTCATCTAGTTCTTCCATTCTCTTCTTTCTCTCTGTCTCTGTGCCCTGGAAGTCCTGGTATATATACACTTACAAGCAGTATTCCCTTAGCAGTACAAAACCAGGCTTTCAGGGTCAAATGGAGGAGTGATAAGAATCACATAGGGAGGCAATAACCGTTAATTACCATTTGCAACCCCAAAAGGAAGTGACCAATGGGGAAATGGATTAACTAAAGGCTAAATTCAGGTAATATCTAAGAAGAGGGCTCTTATGTGCTCAACTATAATCTTAGAAACTGTTAAGAATCTATAAGTTGCCGGGTGATGGTGGCGCATGCCTTTAATCCCAGCACTCAGGAGGCAGAGCCAGGCGGATCTCTGTGAGTTCGAGGCCAGCCTGGGCTACCAAGTGAGCTCCAGGAAAGGCGCAAAGCTACACAGAGAAACCCTGTCTCAAAAAAACAAAAACAAAAACAAAACAAAACAAAACAAAACAAAACAAAACAAAAAAAAAGAATCTATAAGTTGCTAGGTAAATGGGAGAAAATAAAACTGTCTTCTTTTTTCCTGTGGCTCCTATCTGTCCAAGCTGTCTGCCGTTTTTTCTGCAGGGTGGGGGAAAGTGTGCTCTGTCGCTAGGCAACCCATGTACAGCTAGATGCCTCTGGTGATAGTTAAAGGGAGATCTGAAACTGGAGGTAATGTTTGGGAAAGGAGGAAGTTAAGCTTAATTAGCACATCCACCAGGCCTTCTCAAACAGGTAGCCTGGATGCTTAAGTCTGTTCTTAGAGAGTACAGAGGTATCTCTGATAAGGTACTTTCCTCCATCCGGTAATGGACCTGGCCGGATGCTACCAATAATGATAATTACAGGGAGGCTTGACCTGGGAATTCTGGCTGAGCATAGCTGTTAGCATAGAAGGTTATCTAAATATTCCTAGAAGTGGTTAGGTAAGTAGTTAGAGGTCTATAAAGTTAGTAAGGCTGTAAGAAAGGAGGGGTCTGAGCTAAATTGTGTAAAGCTATTACTTAATGTCTACCTGACCTAGGCGGTGTCTCCTTGTGGAATTTACCTTAAGTCAGGAGACTCGCCTGTGGGTTGTTATCACTGTTAATCCTCAGAAATTGGGTGACCACCTGGGTGATGTCTCCTTTAGTCCTTGAAAGTGGCTAGGGGAGATATCTGATTCCAGAAAAGCCTTTCCTGAGGCAGTTCTCCAAATGCCTGGAATGTGTATGTCTAGAGAGTGATCAGTCCACATTGTTAGCCCTTCTAGGGGAAAAGTCAACTGGGAAAACTATGAAGGCACACATGATTTTCATAACAGAATACAGCTGATATATAACAAGCCAAGTAACACCAAAAACTCCTTGGGATTTGGCTTCCTCTGGAGGAATTCCCTGATTCCTCCAGGTAGTGACTTTGCCATAACCAGCTGAGTTCTTATGATATTCCTGCAGCCTTCAGGAATATCATAAGATATTATACAATTTCTGAATAAAGATTCTATCTGTTAAATTTTTCATCAATTTATTAATAAACACTGTCTCCTCAGTTACTGTCCTTTGTAATATCCTCATTGGGAAAACTCATCTAGTCATCATTGTTTCAGCACCATTCCTGTCTGATGACTTAACACTCTATTGTCATTACTGCTTGTTTTGGGTTAAATTTATATCTGACCCTACCCTATCTCGGTCACTTTGATGTTTCTCAATCTTTATAGATATGTGTCTGTTTTTAATCTTCCTTTTTGCCTTCAATACTTTGTGAATATCATTGCAAATGTTTGAACTATATAGATTTTTCCTGGTCCACTTTCTGAGAAGACATTACCAAGAGCCATTTTTTTGTTTATGTGGATGAACTTTCCCTCTCCTCTTGTTGAAACAAGTGCAGAGCACTCAAGAATCTGCCTCTGATAAAGAAGAGAAAGTTGCCAAACTGAAAATACATGCATGTGCTCTAGATTTGGACTGAGGAACTGTGGTAATTTTTCTTTCTATTATTATTATTATTATTTGTTTTTTTGAGGGTTTCTCTGTCTAGTTTTGGTTCCTGTACTAGATCTTGCTCTGTAGACCAGACTGGCCTTTAACTCACAGAGATCTGCCTGGGTCTGCCTCCTGAGTGCTGGGATTAAAGATTTGTACCACCACCACCCAGTAATAATTTTTCGTAGCTCATATGGTTAATAGTCTTCTTCCTTGAATTCACCAAGTTTTTATTTAAGATATCCAACAAGTGACTTGGAGCTGTTTAAGTCAGACATCATGATCTCGGCACTTAATTTTTCTTGGAGCTTTCCATTAAAATGTTCTGTAAACTGTCTCTTGCTATTATTTTGCTTGTCAAAGACTGATATAGTTTGAACATTGGTTAGTTTAGACAAATGGTAAGCCAAGATGATAAGATAACATAATTGTTGACTGGATTTATATTCTTGGATAATATAATCAGTGATAATTGTAGAAAGTATGTCATAATTCAACTGATGGGGAATATTATTTGTGTACCTGTATATTCTCTCTCTCTCTCTCTCTCTCTCTCTCTCTCTCTCTCTCTCTCTCTCTCTCACACACACACACACACACACACACACACAAACACACACAGAGAAAAGAGACATCTCAAAGACAACAAATACCTAGTTTAGTTTTAATGGCATGAAACAGGTTTTCTTGTTTCCCTGTTAATTTATGTTTCTAGGGAAAAAGTGCTGTGGAGAAGAAGAGTGAGGGCCTTTTCTTGACCCATATAAAACTCTCTTCTTGTCACTTCCAAGGTCAAAAAGTTGAAGTGATTTTTTTTTAATGTCTGCCAAAGAAAGTCCTTTGGAAGGTTTTCCTATCTTGTCATTATCTTCCAATCTTATATCTCAGTATGCATTCTTTGACCCATCTTGGATGTGGCACGTAGTATTTCCAAACACAATTTATCCTTTCCCTTTGATCCCCAGTACATTCATCTCTACTTACTCAAATTTTCCAAATTCTTCAGAGATTAATTCAGGTTCCATTTCTATAAGAAAATATATAGAAATTAATTTTTTCAAAATCTATTGTAATGCTCTTTTACATATGAAATCTAATTTGATTAGATACTATTTTTTTATGGCATTAACTTTTCTTTATGCCTGGTACAGTCTAAAATTCCCAGATGTGGAGACTTCTCATTATTATGCTTTTTTTCATATTTGTTTCATACTAAATATTTAGAAACATTTTGAGATGAGTAAATATGAGTGAAATTTCTTAGCCATGAGTATGTATAGCTAGGTCAAGATAAAAATGTTATTACTATAGTTTGTTCTTTTTATCCATGAATGATACGTTTGAAGGCCTCAGTAGATGTTCTAAAACTTTGTATGCTACTTACCTGTATATGTTCATCCTTACCCATGATAAAACTTAAGTTTTAAGCACAGTAAGAAGTAATTAACAATTGATAAAATGTTTAAAAAAATTAATAATAACATGGTATAATCATTTTTTTTTGTTTTGGGACCAATTACTAAGTAAAATAAGGATTACTTGAACATACTGTAATTCCATGATAGTTCGTGTGATAGTGAGGAAGACAGCCTGTTGACTAACAGGTATCATATAGATCTCTGCAGGACAGATGCTTGGGACAAAGATGTCACTCAAGTTCAGGGATAAAAGGAGCAGAATGATGTGAAACTTCACCACCCTACTAAGAACAATACACAGGTTTAATCATACGAAATGTTTATTTTTAAGATTTCCATTCATTATTTTCAAGTGATAAACTGGGGAAGAGAGACATTATTGTACCTGAGAAAATAAGTCACATGGCATTTTCTGCAAATAATAAGCCAGGGTTGTTTATTTTTCCAGAAGGCACAGTGTATGTTAGAAAGAACCTACAGTGCATATAAACAGTGAGATTTTATTGTGTAAAGAGATAGATTATAATTAACTCTATGCTATTGGTCCATGTTCCTCAGTCTTTCCATGCTTTTTTTTTCTCTATCAACAAAATGAAGTAATGTTGTTTCCTCTCCTATTTCATAGTAGGAATTGTAGGAAAAAAGATAAAAATTAGTTAACATGATTAGAGCCAGTTTTAAAGAAAATATTAATTACAACCTGTTAACAAATATTTTAATATAATAGTATTCTAGTAAAACTATCATATGTAAAACTTCTGGTAAAAAATTGCATGTCAATGAAACATAGAAAACAAATATTTTATGTGCCTTTACAAGTTGTCTTGTTTGTGGCTATGTATACAAAATTTAGTTGATAAAAATTCATGATTTTTAAATGATACATGTTTTAAAAATTAATTAAAATTATTTTATTTTAAAAATTTTATATATCTGCGTATACATATACACATATACACACTGTGTGTGTGATCAGAAGACAACATATGGGAGTCATGTCTCCTTCCACCATGTGGATCCTGGGAATCAAATTCAGGTAGTCAGACTTGGAGATATCTTTACCTCATGAATCATCTCACAAGCACAAAATGTTATATAGGTTTTAACTAAGGAATAAAGTGGTGTCCATAAATCATAGGCAATATTATGTACCCAACCTTAGCAGAACAGAAAGTGGCATGCAAATGCATAATTTTAATTTTACATCTGTAAGATACTGACTAATTACTCAGTGTCTGTGATAAAGATAAAGGACAACTTTTACTGAGAATTTTGCAGAAACTGAAAAGTGAAACCACAGTACCCAAAGTGGGTGCCACAGTCTTGGAGTGCTGAAGTAAAGTAAAGGCACATATATGCTGAGAGGCATTTTTAAACTTTTGAAGGATTCACAAGTGCCGTATTAACGTCTGTTGATACCAAAGAAACTATTGTTTACTGGCAGTCTGCAGGTTTAGCTGTCTTGAGTTCCATTATTTCAATCACTTTATATGGTTATAAATGTGGTTTGAGGATGGTGCTGTGATAAGAAAGAAAAAACTAGAGGAGATCCAATGTGGCACAAGAGTTGAGAGTGGTAGTGTCCAATCTGACCCCAAAGTTTGAGAGGTTGTTCAGCGTTCATTTGTTTAATTAGGTAAAAATATTAATTATATGATTAAGAGCTACTTAAGAATGAAGCAAAACTATCTTTCCTTCATATTTATAAATATTTTGTTAACACATACTACAAAATTGTCAGGATGTTAAACATTTGTATAGGTGGTTTGGGGTGACAATAGAAATTAGTGACAGACAGGCCTGGCGGCGGTTACAGACAGAAGCAGGTAGGCCTGGCTGTGCAGCCAGCAGAGACATACAGGCCCGGCGGCTGCCAGCAGAGATCAACAGACCAGGCCCGTCAGTGGGGACAGGCAGAGGCAGGTAGGCCCGGTGCGGAGGCAGGCAGGCCCAGCAGGCAGCGGCCGAAACACAGTTGCAATAAAGACCAGAAACAGAGCTATTACCCACTGAAGAGCTAGTGAAAACTAGCTCTTAATCAAGAGCTTGGAACAGGGACTCCTCTAACCCCAACACCAGGGGAAGAAGCTATCTCCGTGGGATGGAACCAGAACGAATCTGAACACTCCATCTGAGACCAACCCAGGGCCCAGCTGCTGATCTGGCAAAACCCAACAACTTGGAGGTGTTGGTGAGACTACCTCACTCAGCTGAAATCCATCCGGGAGAGGATTCAGATCCCTACAGTTTGAAGTCTGAAGAAACAAGATCAGCTGAGGAGTTGACAAATGAACAAAATGTGACCTGGGAACACAGAAGAAGGCGCTACCCAGCCACCAAACCAGATCACCAGGATCATAAGTATATACTTCACTGACTGAGATCAGCTGCCCCTGAAGAAACAGCCAATATCACCAATTTAACCAAGATCTCCTACTGAACTAAGACTAAAACTTAGAACAAGAGAGGCACTCTCAGACACAGACACCACCTGCACCGAGCAGAGGAAGAGAAGAGTAGATGCCAGTGCAAAAATACAGGCAACAATATAAAGAACTATATGGCAACATCAGAGCGTAGTAATTCTACACCTGCAAGACCTGAACATACCAAGACAGAAGAAACAGAAGAAATCAACCCTAAAATGACTTTAAGAAGATGATAGAGGGCCTTAAGGAAGAAATAAAACATTCCCTTAAAGAGGAATAAAAAATTCCCTTAAAGAGGAAATGAAAAACTCATTTAAAGAAGAAATAAAAACTTCCCTTAAAGAGCAAATGAAAAACTCCATGAAAGAGAAAATAAAAACTTCCCTTAAAGAGGAAATGAAAAACTCCATTAAAGAGGAAATAAAAAACTCCCTTAAAGAAATGGAAGAAAAAAACCAACAAAAAATGGGAAGAAATCAAAGAAAGCCAAGAAAAAGCAATTAAACAGATGAAAGAAACATTCCAAGATCTGAAAAATGAATTTGAGACAATAAAGAAAACACATGCTGAGGGAATGCTGGAAATAGAAATCCTGACTAAATGAACAGGAACTACAGAAACAAGCATAACCAACCGATTGCAAGAGATGGAACAGAGAATCTCTGACACTGAAGACACAGTAGAGAAAATAGATTCGTCAGTCAAAGAAAACACTAAAGACAAAAAAGTTGTAACACAAAACATCCAAGAAATTTGGGACACCATGAAAAGACCAAACCTAAGAATAATAGGGATAGAAGAAGGAGAAGAACACCAACTCAAAGGCACAGAAAATATATTCAACAAAATCATAGAAGAAAAGTTTCCTAACCTAAAGAAAGAAATACCTATGAAGATACAAGAAGCTTACAGAACACCGAATAGGCTGGATCCAAAAAAAAAAGTCCCCTCGCCACATAATAATCAAAACACTAAACACACAGAACAAAGAAAAAATATTAAGAGCCGCAAAGGAAAAAGACCAAGTAACATATAAAGGCAAACCCATCAGAACAACACCAGACTTCTCAATTGAGACTATGAAAGCTAGAATATCATGGACAAATCTTATGCAGACACTAAGAGACCACGGATGCCAACCCAGACTATTATACCCAGCAAAACTCTCAATTACTATAGGCTGAGTAAACAAAATATTCCAGGATAAAACCAGATTTAATCAATACCTGTCCACAAATCCACCTCTACAGAAAGCACTAGAAGGGAAAATCCAACCCAAAGAAGCTAAACACATCCATGAAAAATCAAGCAATAGATAATCCCACACCAACATACACCAAAGAAGGACAACACAACACAACCACAAAAAATAACAGGAATTAACAATCACTGGTCATTAATATCCACCAATATCAATGGTCTCAACTCACCTATAAAAAGACACAGGCTAACAGAATGGATAAGAAAACAGGACCCATTCATCTGCTGCATACAAGAAACACACCTTAACTTCAAAGACAGACACTACCTCCAAGTAAGGGGCTGGGAAAAAACTTTCCAAGCAAATGGACCTAAGAAACAAGCTGGTGTAGCTATCCTAATATCTAATAATATCTAATATCTAATAGACTTCAAACTAAAATCAATCAAAAGAGATCAGGATGGACATTACATATTTATCACAGGAAAAATCCACCAAGATGAAGTCTCGATTCTAAACATTTATGCTCCAAATACAAAAGCACCCACATTCATAAAAGAAATACTACTAAAGTTTAAAACACACAACAAACCCCACACATTAGTAGTGGGAGATTTTAACACATCACTCTCACCAAAAGACAGATCTACCAGATTGAAACTTAACAAAGAAATAAAGGACCTAACAGATGTTATGACTCAAATGGACTTAATAGATATCTATAGAATATTCCATCCTAACACAAAAGAATATACCTTTTTCTCAGCACCCCATGAAACCTTCTCAAAAATTGACCACATGCTTGGCCACAAAACAAATCTCAAAAGATACAAAAAAATTGGAATAACCTCCTGTATCTTATCAGACCACCATGCCTTAAAGTTAGACCTCAACAACAACAAAAATGATAGAAAACCCACAAACTCATGGAAACTGAATAATGCCCACCTGAAACATCAATGGGTCAAGGAAGAAATAAAGAAATAAATTAAAGATTTCCTAGAGTTCAATGAAAATGAAAGTACAACATACTCAAACTTGTGGGACACTATGAAAGCAGTGCAAATAGGAAAATTCATAGCTCTAAATGCACTCATAAAAAAGATGTAAGAATCCCATACCAATGAATTAACAGCACAACTGAAAGCTCTAGAACAAAAAGAAACAAACTCACCCAGGAGAAATAGACGCCAGGAAATAATCAAATTGAGGGCTGAAATCAACAAAATAGAAAACAAGAGAACAATACAAAAAATCAATGAAACAAAGAGTTGGTTCTTTGAAAAAATCAACAAGATAGACAAACCCCCTAGCCAAATTAACCAAAAGGCAAAGAGAGAGAACCCAAATTAACAAAATCAGAAAAGTAATTAGTATGGCAGGAGTTGGGGAGAGGGAATTTTTTTAATTAAAACTTTTTCACATAAAAATTACTGTGAAAACCTGAAAATCTAGAAAATGTGCAATTTTTTTTTCTCTGAGAGAAAAACATAAAGACATCTTTTCAGATGGAATGAATGAGTTGAGTTTGTATCAGCATGCTATGCAGGTCAACACAGTCCTGAAGTCTTGTTGCAGAGAACCCAAATAGGTTCTCAGTGCAAAGAGTGTGCACCCTAACTAGTCACCCAGAGGCAAAGTCCTGTTCTGCTCCTGCTCTTCAGACTACAAGGGGATGGGGGAAGTGGTATGTTGGGTTTTGGTTCACTACGTACAAAAAAGGAAGTTAATATTCCCTACTTATTAAAAAAATTTCTCAAAAATTGCTAAAGGCTAATTTCTTGAGTTCCTTTTATATTCAGGATATCAGTCCTCTGTCAGATATGGGGTTGGTGAAGACCTTTTCCCATTCTGTAGGCTGTCACTTTGCCTTGTTGACCCTATCCTTTGCTCTACAAAAGCTTCTCAGTTTCAAGAGGTCCCATTGATTGGTTGTTTCTCTCAGTGTCTGAGCTACTGGTGTTATATTTAGGAAGTGATCTCCTTTGCCAATGCATTCAAGACTACTTCCTACTTTCTTTTCTAGCAGGTTCAGAGTAGCTGGATTTATTTTGAGGTCCTTGAACCACTTGGACTTAAGTTTTGTGCACGGTGACAGATATTGATCTATTTGCAGCCTTCTACACGTTGATATCCAGTTATGCCAGCACCATTTGTTGAAGAAGCTTTCTTTTTTCCATTGTACACTTTTGGCTTCTTTGTCAAGGATGACTGGGCTGCTACTCACATCACCAGGGAGGCTACCTGGAAAACAGGACCCCAAGAAAGACACGGGGATCACTCAATGACGGAGAAATGGCTGAGATCTACATGAATAATCTGGACATGAGTGGGAGTAATGAAGGGTGAGGGTCAAGGGAAAGAGAGCCTGTGGGAGCGGGAGATCCCAGCTAAATCAAGAACAGAGAGGGAGAACAAGGAATAGGAGACCATGGTAAATGAAGACCACATGAGAAAAGGAAGAAACAAAGTGCTAGAGAGGTCCACAGAAATCTACAAAGATACCCCCACAATAGACTGCTGGCAATGGTCGAGAGACAGCCCAAATTGACCTATTCTGGTGATGGGATGGCCAAACACCCTAATAGTTGTGCCAGAAACCCCATCCAATGACTGAGGGATCTGGATGCAGAGATCCACGGCTAGGCCCCGGGTGGAGCACCGGGAGTCTATTTAGCGAGAAAGAGGAGGGTTTATATAAGTGAGAATTGTTGAAACCAAGGTTGGCTAAAGCACAGGGACAAATAGCCAAACGAATGGAAACACATGAACTATGAACCAAAGGCAGAGGGGCCCCCAACTGGATCAGGCCCTCTGAATGGGTGAGACAGTTGACTGGCTTGATCTGTTTGGGAGACATCTAGGCAGTGGTACCAGGTCCTGTGCTCATTGCATGAGTTGGCTGTTTGAAACCTGGGGCTTATGCAGGAATGCTTGGCTCTGTCTGGGAGGAGGGGACTGGACTTGCCTGGACTGAGTCTACCAGGTTGATCTCGGTCCTCGGGGGAGGCTTTGCCCTGGAGGAGGTGGAAATGGGGGGTGGGCTGGAGGGAAGGTAAGGGGGCAGGAGGGGGGAGAACAAGGGAGTCCATGGCTGATATGTAGAACTGAATGGTATTGTAAAATAAAATAAAAGGAAAAAATCAAAATAAATACTACATTGACAAAACAAAATTGTTTAAGGCTTGACATTTAACTACTCTCAGAAGAAAAAGGATTCATTTATTTAAATACCAATGTGATTTTATATGCTTCATTGATAAACTAACTAGCTTTAATATTCAGCTTAAAATTTGATCCATAATTATCTTACAACTTTTCTTTGTCATTTGTTTGTTATCTTAACACTCTAAGAAAATTGCCATCTAATGATTACTCATAATATTTTGCTAAAGTTCTTTTACTTTTTTACTAGAAACAACATACTTTATTTTTAATGTTAATATTTCTAAGACTTCTAGCATCTTTATGAACTTATTTTAATAGATTCATTATTTTAATTTAATATCTAAATAAAGATTCATGTTTGTTACAAATGGAATATTTTTAAGTAACATCAATAATAGTGGTAAAGGAGGACACACTTTTTAATAATTCATCCTTGTTATTGTTACTTGTTAAGGTTAATAAGTTACAGACAGAAATACATGATTCCTTTCTGTGGTGGTAATCTAATTGTATTGAAATATTATTTTGATTTGTACTGAAATATTAATGTGATTGTATGTTAATAAATAAAGTTGTCTGGGGGTCAGAGCTATTAGAGCCATAGCAAGAGTGTGGCGGTGGTGGCACACGCCTTTAATCCCATAGATATCTGTGTGTTCAGGGTCAGAGCTATTAGAGCCATAGCAAGAGTGTGGCGGTGGTGGCACACGCCTTTAATCCCATAAGATCTCTGTGTGTTCAGGGATACAGCCAGCATTGGAGACATATGCCTTTAAGACCTAGGGGGCTGTACATTCAGACAGTGACGAGGCAGTCATGTGTTTGGGTTTACAACCAATGAGAAGGCAGAACAACATACTTTAAAAATACGAACCGAGAGGAAGGTCTCTTTTTTCGCGAAGCTGGGACAGCAGGAGGAAGGGTGAGATTTTAGCTCTGAGCTCTGACCTCTCGGCTTTCTCTTTTACATTGTTTCTGTGTTTCTTATTTAATAAGACGGTTGGTTACATCAACATCTGGCGCCCAACGTGACGAGAATCCATTAAAAACTGCTTGGCTTGGCGGCAGGTCCGCTTTCCCGCAAGGGCGGCAGGCGGCCCGCGGCGGCAGCGGCGGCGGCGGCAGCGGCGGCACACGGCGGCCGGCGGCGATCGGCTTCTTAGTCCGAGCTGCTGGCGTCCTAGTCCGGGTAGCAACTTCTAGCCCGGGCCTAGGTCTGTGAGCAGCTTGCCTAAAGCCGGTGCTACAAACAACTCAGACCTGCCCTGCCGAACAGGGCCCTGCCTGTAAAGTCAACGCACGTGGTCGGAGCTTAAGGAAGCCAGACCCAAGCCTTGACTCGGCACAAGAGGGAACACGTGGCTGCATTTAAGCTTTAGCCGGCTACGCTTTCTTGTGCGTTC
Organism: Peromyscus maniculatus bairdii; assembly: GCF_049852395.1. NCBI lineage: Eukaryota > Metazoa > Chordata > Mammalia > Rodentia > Cricetidae > Peromyscus > Peromyscus maniculatus. The sequence continues at coordinate 854,599 of NC_134858.1, forward strand.
TCTCTTTTTCCTCTCTCTCTCTCTCTCTCTCTCTCTCTCTCTCTCTCTCTCTCTCTCTCTCTGGATTTACACCTGGGACACTAGGTGGCTGCTTTGAAAATCCCCTCGGATTTCTACTGTTCTACGCAGATTTGGTAAGTCATAATATATCAGATATTTTAAAGGAAACTATCTAAAAGAGAATTTTTTTCCACATTGAAAAACAAATGGGTTTTATGTGTACATTGGAAGAAAATTGGTTTTTGTTCGAAATTTTAAGCAGTCTGGCAATGGAACAACTATATAATATTAGTATTGGTGGAATTATGCACCTCATCACTATAATAATCCACATTTTAATATTTAAAAAGATAGTCAATTTAAGTGCCAGGATAACAGCGTTAGAAGAACTTGTTAAACCTGTAAAAATTCAGACAGAAGAAATTAACAGTGAAGTTGTTTCAAGTCGGGATCATAAGGTTGCAGAAAGAAAGCCTGTTTTCACACAGTCACCCTTAATTTATCCTGTAACAGTACAGCAGATGCCTGATCAAATGGCTACACAAAATACTTGGGCTCCAATTGAAATGTTGGATTTAAAAAGGTTTAAGGAGGCAATAGTATCTTATGGCATGCATTCCCCATATGTAAAGCAAATGTTAAACACTTGGTCAACATATAATAGGATAGTACCACAGGACTGGCGGGACCTCGCACAAGGTGTTCTGGAACCCAGCCAGAGACTTCAATTTCTGACTTGGTTTAAGGAGGAGGCTAAAAACATAGAAAAACAATGGAGGGATAAAGGAGTACAAGTTTGCCAGGATCAGCTTATGGGCGAAGGCCAATATGCTTCAGCACAAGCACAATGTTTATATGATGTCCAAACCCTAATTTTATGTCGAACGGCAGCCTTGAATGCATGGGACAAAGTTGAGGAACCAGGAAAAAAATCTGAGTCATTTACAAAGGTGAAGCAAGGCCCAAAAGAGTCTTTTACAGATTTTTTACAAAGACTGGCTTCAGCAGTAAAGAGAACGGTCTCGGATTCAGAAGCTGGTAAGGCAATAATTGAATCTTTGGCCTTTGAGAATGCGAATGCAGCATGCAAAAGAATAATCAGGCCATTAAGGGCAAGATCTGCACCTATGGAAGATTGGATTAGAGAAACAATTAATGTTGAAGCTGATGAGCTTGATGATACATGGGTAGGAGAAGTAATTTCAAAAGGTTTGAGGAGTGTTAGATGTTTTGGATGTGGAAAGCAAGGACATTTGAAAAGGGACTGTAGACAGGTCATTTCCAGAAACAATGTTTCTTCAAGGAACAATGGCAACAGAATGCCCCTTCCTTCTGGAGTATGCAGAAGGTGTGGTAAGGGAAAACACTGGACCAACGAATGTAGATCAACAAAGGACAGACAGGGTAATCCTTTGCCTCAGTCTTCGGGAAACTCCCAGAGGGGCCTCAGGCAGGCCCCCAGTGCAAATCCAGTTCAAACCTTTCCGGCAGCCATAGAGGAAATGCCTGCTCTGGAGAGCGATTAAATAACCAAATGCCTATTGGAATAAATCATGCTGGTCAGAATGATGAAACAGAGAGAATAGAAAATTCAGGAGAAAACATAAAGAAAATTTTTTGGCAAACTTCTATTAATGAACAAAGACCAAAATTAACGATAAAAATAAATGGTGTTTTGTTGTCTGGTCTGGTAGACACAGGTGCGGACGTTACCATAATTGCACCAGAATTTTGGCATCCAACTTGGCCTCTTCAGGAGGTAAATGTTCAACTGTTAGGAATTGGGACATTATCTCAGGTGAAACAGAGTGCAAGATGGCTCGAATGTATAGGTCCAGAAGGACAGAGAGGAAAATTAAAACCATATGTGGCTAACATAACTATGAACCTGTGGGGTCGAGACTTGTTGCAACAATGGAATACTCAGATTAACATCCCTCCAATCTCAGAAATAAATCATAAACTAGCACATGTTACTGAGAGAAATATTAGAAGATATTGTTCTAATGAGTGGTCACCAGCCATCCATATTATACAAGAACAGGGCACAATAACTGATGATCTTCCAAAGACACCAACAGCTCTACCTTTAAAATGGTTAACAGACAAGCCTGTATGGGTCCAGCAATGGCCTTTAACAACAGAGAAACTCCAGGCTTTAGAAGAGCTGGTAGAAGAACAGTTAAATGCTCAGCATATTGAAGAATCAACCAGCCCTTGGAATTCTCCTGTATTTGTTATTAAAAAGAAATCTGGTAAATGGAGAATGGTAACAGACCTTAGGGCAATTAACAAAGTAATTCAGCCAATGGGTTCTCTACAATCTGGGATGCCTTTGCCTACTCTGTTACCAAAAGGATGGCCTCTCATAGTTATTGATTTAAAAGACTGTTTCTTTTCAATACCCTTACAAGAAAAAGACAGAGAAAGATTTGCTTTTACAGTGCCTACTTATAATAATTCTCAACCGGTTAAAAGATTTCAATGGAGGGTCCTCCCACAGGGAATGTTGAATAGCCCAACTCTGTGCCAATATTTTGTACAGCAACCATTGGAAGTGATACGTAAAAAATTTCCTAAATCTATAATTTATCATTATATGGATGATATTTTACTAGCTGACTCAAATGCAGATACTTTAGAAATAATATTTGAAGAAGTAAAGAAAATTTTGCCTTGCTGGGGATTACAAATTGCTCCTGAAAAGATACAAAGAGGAGATTCTATTAATTATTTAGGATATAAAATAGAGCTACAAAAAATTAGACCCCAAAAGGTGCAAATTCGGAGAGATAGACTACAGACTCTTAATGACTTTCAAAGATTATTTGGAGATATTTCTCATCTACGAACTATTGTTGGGGTAAAAAATGATGAACTGACTAATTTGTTCAAAACCTTAGAAGGTGACAAGGACTTAAATAGTCCAAGAGAATTATCACCTGAAGCTGAGAAAGAATTAGCCTTGGTAGAAAAGAAAGTGCATGAAGGACACGTGAATCGTATTGATCCAAAGCTGGATTGCATTTTGGTTATCTTACCTTCTAGGCGTTCTCCTACTGGAATATTAATGCAGAGGGAAGATATTATATTGGAATGGATATTTTTACCAAATAAACCAAATAAAAAATTAAAAACTTATGTGGAAAAAATCTCTGACTTGATTTACAAAGGAAAATTGAGACTTCGTCAATTAGCAGGCATAGACCCAGCAGAAATTGTCGTACCATTAACTAAGGAGGACATTGAAAAATTATGGACAGAAAGTGAACCTTGGCAAAGAGCTTGCAGTAATTTTTTGGGAGAAATTAACAGCAAATATCCCAAAAGCAATAGAATTGATCTTATAAAGAGAGCTGAATGGATCTTGCCTCGAATTGTACGGCAAAAACCCATATCTGGAGTTCGTACATTTTATACAGATGCCAACAAAGAAGGAAAGGCAGGTTACAAATCAGAAAATTTAAGTAAAGTGGTTCAAAGTCCGTATAATTCAGTGCAAAAATCAGAATTGTATGCTATTCTGTTGGTATTAATGGATTTTTCAGAACCTCTCAACATAGTAACTGACTCTCAGTATGCTGAAAGAGTGGTGTTACATATTGAGACTGCAGAATTTATCCCTGATGCTTCAGAATTAACTTCACTATTTATTCAATTACAAGATACAATCAGGAAAAGGAATCATCCTTTATATATAACTCACATTCGATCCCATACTGGTCTGCCAGGCCCTCTAGCACAAGGCAATGAAGAGATTGATAAATTATTGATAGGAAATGTGCTGGAGGCCTCAGAATTTCATAAAAAACATCACGTCAATAGTAAAGGTTTAAAAAAGGATTTTTCCATAACCTGGCAACAAGCCAAAGAAATAATAAAGAAATGTCCTACTTGTTCCTTCTACAATCAGACGCCATTACCAGCAGGATGTAACCCAAAGGGTACTCAGAGAAATGAAATCTGGCAGATGGACGTGTTTCACTTTGCAGAATTTGGAAAACTGAAATATGTACACCACACTATCGATACTTATTCAGGATTTCAATGGGCAACTGCTTTGAGTTCTGAAAAAGCTGATTCTGTAATCACTCATTTGCTAGAAGTTATGGCCATCATGGGTATACCTGCACAAATCAAAACTGACAATGCTCCATCATATGTCTCTGTTAAAATGAAACAGTTTTTTGCTTATTACAATATAAAGCATATTACAGGCATACCACATAATCCTACAGGTCAAGCAGTTATAGAAAGATCAAACAGAACTCTAAAGGATATGCTAAATAAACAGAAATGGGTAACAAAAACCCCCAGAAATAGACTGCATAATGCTCTTCTAACTTTGAATTTTCTGAATGCCGATGAGAAAGGAACAACAGCTGCAGAGAGACATTGGATAATAGAAAAAACTACAGAATTAAATCAGCCTATATACTTTAAGGATGTGCTGACCTCAGAATGGAAACCAGGGTATGTATTACATTGGGGACGTGGTTTTGCTTTTGTTTCTACAGGAGAAGATAAGCTGTGGGTACCATCAAAATTGATAAAGGTTCGATTTGAACAAGAGAGACCTCTTAATTAGAGGAGGTGATAGTTCATCAACCAGCATGACCATTCAATTTAAACTAACTTGTATCAATAACACATGCCTTTTCATTTAATCAGATAATAACTTGCCAAAAAGGAACATCCCCAAAATTAGTCTTGGGGAAAGGTTTTTGTTTTTGTCTTTTAGGAGAATGAAGGTTAAGGAATCTGAAGAACACTGGACAAATGAGACAACTGAAGAAAAGGGACAAATCATCTATCCCAAGAAACAGAGTGAAACGGTGTATGGGTATATATTATCTAAAAAAATTTTATGTCTTCCTAAATGTTTGTTTCTGCTTTTCTCTAAAGATTTAACACTCTTGGTTTTCTAATAGTCCCAGTTCAATTAAAATTTAAAGCTGACTTTGGAGTTGGAGAATGGCTCTCTCCTTCTTTAAAATCAAGCATGTTGTTAAAAGGAAAATGCAAACTCCCTGTATCATGCCAGAATAAGAGCCATCTTCTGCTATGGTACAGGACAAAAGCAAAATTAATTAAGGGACTATTCTATTACTAATCTCAACTCTTTGATTCTATTCTGATTCTTTAAACTTTTCTCAAAGTATAAATTTTATATCAAAATTTATAAGATTAATATATATATATACATTTTAAACTTTGTTAAGATATGAATGGTCACATAGAGTACTAACTAATTCTAGAAAAAAGGCTAGCTGCATATATATGTTTTTGTGTTCGAGTCTCTTATCAGTTTTCTGCAGGAAATCACGGCCTGGCCTAACATCAACTGAAGTCTCCAGAAAGAAGATGGGGCCCCACAACAACAACAATTCCACGTGGACAATAATAATATCATTAAGCTGACAAACATCATCCACAGATCAGCTTTGAACTACAAGGTGCTCAGAGCAAATTTGAGATGACTAGCTGAGATGATCCAGTCTCAAAGACTACTTGAATAAGGACTTGAGATAAACCCTCAACTTTGGCATTATACACAGACTGGATAATGAAGGATATAGTTACCTCTCCTAGAATTTGACAATTAACCTAAAATTTTTCTTTCAGGATAAAGAAAACTTCGCCCATACCCAGCAGGAAGCAATTTTAAGAATACGACGCCCACATTCCCAAAGAGGTGGTGTGGGGCGGGTGGTTTTTTGGTCTTTTTAATGGGTTCTGGGTCTGGGATAATTTTCAGTATTTAGGGGGGTTGGTTACAAGTTATTGTCAAGGGTTAGGAAAAAGGCTAAGCAAAGGAGATTAGATTTAAGGTTCTTGTTTAAAAAAAAAAAGAAAGAAAAAAAAAAAGAAAGAAAAGAGAAAGACAATTACTAGTTTTAAATACTTTACATTGGATTGAATTGTTTTATATTGTACACAAATTTGAAACTGATATTGTTAGAAAATGCTATATGTATATTTCTAATTGTATTTATTCCATCCATTTAACAATGTAATGAAAATTTCTGATCCTTGAATGTTATTATTATCAACTATTAGGATATAAAGAAATGAAAGCTAGTAGTTAGACATTATCATAGAACTTGTAGTCATATTAGATATGTTTTAAAAATTGAGCAGAGATGTTTTAGACAGGTCATCTTCAAACCCTTCAGAGACCTACAGAATATGGCATTTAAAATGTTTTAATAACTTAGAAAATTTTTCTTTTTTGAGACATGTCGGCTCCTGGCAGTACCAATCTACTTTAGAGAAAATATGGGCATTGAAGAAACTGCATATGGAGTCAACTTTCATTCTGGCAAAAGTTAGCCACTGGACAACAAAGTATCCTCGAATCAACAGGACAAAATGGACAGACAGATCACGAAACAAGGGACTACTGATTCTTGCCAAAACAAGTGTGGTTATGGCTTTATCAAAAGGCATCTTCTGAGGCCAGGACAATATGGCCCCATCCCTGAAGTGGCCTTCGCATCCGGAAAAGGTACGGTGCCCTTTTCTTCGAAGGCAGCTTAACAGGCAGAGGGCCGATGGATTCTGTTGTACAATGGAACAGCAGCTGAAAGCTCATGCCTCTCAAAAGTAGACTGGCATTTAATAGAGGGATGTGGAGAAGAAGGGGATGCTGAGATGAAGCCATATATACACAGCCAAGAAGAATGGACAGCTGAATTAAAAAAAACTGTCAACAATTTCCAGAATTTAAAATCCTGAATCATGACAGGACACTAGTGGAATTCAGGTGTTTCTGGTACGTGGACTGCTCTCACCCAATGTGAGGTTGAACTGTTGACCTTGTGTACATCCTACTTCACAAATGAGTCTGTCAGATACACTAAGCCTATAGGCTGAAGATGATGCCCCAACACCGTGGAGAAACCTCAGGTGACTGACCAGGCAGCTGGCTGTTTCTGTCAACTCACAAAATTTTTTGGAAGTTGCTTGCATGCACTTCTTGTTTTTATTTTTGTTAGCTACTATTATTCCCTTCTTGGGTCTCTGAGGGAGTTGAAGATTAGTTAGTTATGCTTGAAGATTAGTTAGTTATAGTTGAAAATTAATTAGGATAGAAAGTACATTAGATACATCTTGGAATTATCAAAATAGGATAGATAATGGAATTATTTTCTCTGATTCGTCAAATACCTGTTTAGGTATTTATTACTTGTATATATTGTATATAGTTATTGTACTTTTGTATATAGTTTTTCTTTTGTTAGTCATAACCTTTTGCTTTTTTTCTTTTTATTAAAATAGAAAAGGGGAAATGTGGTGGTAATCTAATTGTATTGAAATATTATTTTGATTTGTACTGAAATATTAATGTGATTGTATGTTAATAAATAAAGTTGTCTGGGGGTCAGAGCTATTAGAGCCATAGCAAGAGTGTGGCGGTGGTGGCACACGCCTTTAATCCCATAGATATCTGTGTGTTCAGGGTCAGAGCTATTAGAGCCATAGCAAGAGTGTGGCGGTGGTGGCACACGCCTTTAATCCCATAAGATCTCTGTGTGTTCAGGGATACAGCCAGCATTGGAGACATATGCCTTTAAGACCTAGGGGGCTGTACATTCAGACAGTGACGAGGCAGTCATGTGTTTGGGTTTACAACCAATGAGAAGGCAGAACAACATACTTTAAAAATACGAACCGAGAGGAAGGTCTCTTTTTTCGCGAAGCTGGGACAGCAGGAGGAAGGGTGAGATTTTAGCTCTGAGCTCTGACCTCTCGGCTTTCTCTTTTACATTGTTTCTGTGTTTCTTATTTAATAAGACGGTTGGTTACATCAACACCTTTCTGTAATATAATAAAGCAGAGAGAAAATTAGGTTATGGAAAGACAGGAGGTAGTAAGTGTCTAACCAAATACAATTGAGTTGAAAATTTACCCTTTATCCACTTAATTCTACAGACTTTGCTCATGATGGCTTCATATATGGAGGAGATCTTCAGTAGTTGAAGAAAAGAAACTGAATTCTCGGGAAAGCTGTGATAGGGAGGGAAAAAAGATAAACCAACATTTTATGATTTGCATGAAGAAAAATCTCTTAGGTAGGAGATTATGTATTATCTGGGAGGAAATGAATACCTCAACAAGTAGAAAAGTTTTAGAATATTTTGGATTGGTTATACCCCAGGGATTTTATCTAGCTCTTTTATTTTGAAGATGACACATCTGTTTCTCAGACAGGTTATGCAACTTGATTTTGGTAACACAGTAGTTACTAGGATGTGGAACTTTTGCATATTCTGGCATTTCCTATCACAGAATATTCCAGAAAGTAATTCAAATATGTGGATGAACAATTTGCTTTGTGTCCAAAACAAACCCCCTTCAAACTGTTTTAATTCAGCAGGTTTTTTCCTTTATATTTCCAGGGAATTTGAAAATAATTACAAGAAGCTAACAAGAATTTTTATAGTGGAAAAGCATGGATTGGGATTTCAATTATAACTTTATTAAGTCTATATCATGAAAAATACTTAAAATTTCTGTGTCAGGATGTTCATGCCTATATAACTGGGAAAACATGTCACACAACAAATAATCATAGAAATAAATGAACAGACACTAGTACCACTAGTTTAAAAATGTTAATCTGCCTTCAACTGAAAAGATTTAAAGAATTAAAAAGTTGAAGAAATTGATAAAAGATGAACATAAGTATTTATCAAAACTAAATGTCATAGTAACATAATATAATTATAGTACGATAAAATATATAATTATATATAATATAATTAGATAATATATAATTTAATTTTAAAAATATTGTGGTTATTAGTCATAAAAGGTTAATAGTTTAGAACACATGAACATGTGTAGAAAAGTACAATACTATCTTAGTGTAGCTTACACTTAGTGCCCCAAAGAACCTGAGATTAAATGAAGTGCATGCAGGGCTAAGAATTCTGAAGGTGCACTTTAAAGATAGAAAGGTTAAGGATTATAGAAGGCTACAGAGCTTACTTGAGATACTGTCTTGTAGGGCTCCATCTCAAAAGGGAAGATGGGATGTCCACTGTTAATGGTTCAGCCCAAAGTCACTTAAGACATGGAGTAGTCTGTCAAAGGTGCCTAAATACACTGATTAGCCAACATCTTTCCTGCTGACTTTGCTTTTTACTCATAGCATCAAAACATCTATTCACTCTTTTTCATTCTGACACTATATAGTATTGACTCTGATACTCTACTTGACTTTCAACCCATCCCTGTTTTGTGCCTAGCAGTGAGTACTCCTCCTCTCAAGGATAATTCTGTGTTGGAAAATAACCATAGAGTGATAGATTACATTATCTCCCATATGACTATTTGCATATATGTGAATCAGATGGTTCTTCTCACTTTAACACTATCTTTAGTAGTTAGTCTTAAAATTACTTAAAATTACTGAAGAATGAGAATTACAGCACCTCTTCGCAACATTCAGTCTTTCACTGGAAAGGTACACCTGCTCCCTGTTAGGTGAGCAGGGGTGCTATGAAACATTGTCTTCTGGACATGACATGGCTGATATACTCATGAATCCACAGTCATTGTGATTACCTGCATAAGACTGGGCCCTTCAATATTTTGTCATAGAATAAAATTCATGGTGCCCCTCCCTAACACACTCTTGAGAGTTAATGATGACTGAGGGAAGTAGTATCTCTTTCTTCACTGCTAACTCACTTAATCCTATGTTCTGGTAAATAATCTCCTAACCATGTTAAAAATCAGAAGGTCCCAATGAAACTAGGGGAAAAAAGAAGCATATCTCCACACAATAAAGGATGGCAAGGATATAAGGACATGGCACATGAAATGGTAGACAGATTTCATTCTCATGTGGGTAAGATGGCCTCAGAGTTAAAACTCTAGATAAGGTGTGTGTGTGTGTGTGTGTGTGTGTGTGTGTGTGTGTGTGTGTGTGTGTGTGTGTGGTTTTCTAGGTAAGGAATCCAGAAAAGCTTGGACCAGTTAAGAATTCTATGACTATCATATTTCATCAGAGAGCTCGCTTTAATACAACATATACAGTCTTATTGAGCTGCCAGATTTATGCACTGATTGACTCTAGAGAAAGATTTCCTGAGTCTTCTGATACTAGGAAAGAACACTGTTTCAGGGAACATTTATGCAAATGTTGCAGGTTTTCTTGCTGGAGACTTCGATAGATGGAAAATTTAGGAGAGTCCCCAGATCTGAATGCAAAAAAATTTGGAGAATCAGGACTGATTGTGCTTCTTATTACAGTATGACAAGTGTGATTTTCCTTTACTTCTATATGAAGTACGAAAATCATATTAAATGGGTTTTTAAATAGCAGTGTTTTATATGCTGGTAAGACATTTTGATGGAGGTTGGACATTTGCTTTCTAGAGTTATCTTTCTCAGAATTTATTAAGCTGAACTGGTCCTTAGATACCTGAAACTTGAGAGAGAGGAAGAGAGAGAGAGAGAGACAGAGACAGAGAGACAGAGAGACAGAGAGACAGAGAGACAGAGACAGAAGAAAATTTGTCTGGATTTTCCTTTTACAAAATAACAAGATTTACAGACTTCTTAAAAACTACATTAGATTTATTTACTGATTGATTGTGTATGTGCATGGGGGTGCTTGTGTTCAATACTGTATATGTAGAGGCTAGAAGACAGATTGTGGGATACAGTTCTTCCCGCCAAATGGAACTTAAGGATCAAAGTCAGGTCATCAGGCTTGACAGCAAAGACTTTTACATGCTGAGCTATCTTTCAGGCTTATATTTTAAAACCTTACCAAAGTATTATACAGCACTCAGGCTACATTTGTGTGCATGAATTTTTCCAGGGTTTTCCTTCCTAAAATCAGACCATAGATTATTCATTTTCAATAGATAAAATTTGTTTATCATAGTTGCAGTGTGTTTACTTCCTCTAAAATGTATTTTCCAAATGGAAGTTAGGTTATAGTTCTCTTTAAAAATATTAATTAGAATATAGAACAAAGCTCTCTTCATATTGTGAGCTTTTGAATTTTATGACTTAACAGGAATACAAAGAAACCGTTAAAAGTAAAGCTGATGATGCCCTGTCCGTCTTTAAGTCTCCATTTTTTAAGGTTTAAAAATCAGTGGGAAAACTGTGTTCAATTCAAAATGGAAACTGTGAAATCACTTCTGTTAAATCTCTTTGATTCAAATGGCACACACACACACACACACACACACACACATATACAGATATACATGTGTACACACACACACACACACACATCATAGTTTCAGAGTCCTTTCTGGCAATAAACTTCCACTGTAAGCAGGAAGATGTGTGACCCTCTTTCAAGTGCTTCAAATACTCATTTCTCAGAGTTGAGATGATTAGGAAAAAGTTGCAGTTCTAAGTTTAGATTTTCTTTGCAGCCAGGGTTACAAAAGCCAAAGAGGAGGGTAGAGGAGAAAAAAGAATAATAACATGAATGTATAAAAATGCCATAGTAAATTTGATTACTTTATATGTTTATCTTAAAAAAATTAACACAAATTTTAGAACTGTTTTTGGAAGGAGAGGGACAGTTAATTGAAGAAATGGGAAGGGCATATGCTACTTAGTGTATTTATTAATAGCTCTAAACTTCGGTAATTTGAAGAACTTGACAGATACAATATCCTTACTAAAGAAGACAACTATGAATTCAATTAAGCTGTGAGATACTGAACAATGTGATTATTACACAGCTTTCTAAAACTTGGAAGAATGTAATTTTCAAAAAATATATCAATTATAATTCAGAACAAAGGAATTATTAATTTATTTAAGCAAAATTGATGGCTATCTTTTTAAAAAATGTGTGAGATGACTGGCTTCAACCTTTTGATCCACTTGCTTCAGATTCCTGTTCTTACGTGTGTGTGTGTGTGTGTGTGTGTGTGTGTGTGTGTGTGTGTAATTGTGTGTGTGATATAGATGTCTCATTTGTTGCTGTCCACTCAACAAACACTTATTCTCTGCTCTTTGACCAGCTGTGAATTTCTCTGCTACTCACTAATGCGTGTACAAAGAAATCTCTCGACTTCACCAGCTCCGATTGGACCAAAAGGTGAGCCTTTGTTCTCCTAGAAAATCACCCTAGCCTCTAGGCTTTAGGCCTATCAGCACATCCTACTGCTGCCCCCATACCCAAAGTCATTGCAGCCACAGCTGCAATCCAGCAGGCAGGACTCCTACAGGCAGGCCTGACTACCACCATTCCCCACCAGACCCTATATATAGCATACAAGCCCCACTTCATCCCCTAAACACACCCATCCTCCAAGACTACAGCAGCTCCTTGAGATGCAGATTCCACCAACTCCGTTTGAATCAAGAGCTCCCATTAGAGCTCCTATTAGAGTAAGAACAACCATCTGACCAAGAGTGGCTCCCTGAGACACAGACACTATTTGCACTAATTGGAGAAAGAGATGGGTAGACACCAGCATAGGAATACACTAAAGAACATAATGAGCAATATGGCCCTACAAGAAGCTAGTGGTTCTGCATTAGTAAGACCTGAATACTGCAGTGCAAAAGAAGCAGAATAAAACCACCTTAAAATGACTTTATCCCTTAAAGAAAGCCAAGAAAACCAAGGGAAAACAACCAAATAGGTAAAGGAAACAGTTCAACACTTGAAAACTGAAATAGAGGCAATAAAAAAGACACAAAATGAGGGAATAGTGGAAATGGAAAATCTGACTAAACAAATAGAAACTACAGATGCAAGCATAAACAACAGAATGCAAGAGATGGAAGAGAGAATCTCTGGTGTTGAAGATACATTAGAGGAAATAGATTCATCAGTCAAAGGAAACAGCAAAGACAGCAAAGACAAAACACAAAACATCCAGGAAATTTGGGACACTATGAAAAGACCAAACCTAAGAATAATAGGGATAGAAGAAGGAGAAGATTACCAGCTCAAAGACAGAGTATTCATTCAACAAAATCATAGAAGAAAACTTTTCCAACCTAAAGAAGGAACCTATATAAGAAAACTTTCCCAACCTATGAAGATACAAGAAGCTTAAAGAATACCAAATAGACTGGACTCCAAAAAGTCCCCTTGCCACATAATAATCAAACCACTAAACATACAGAATAAAGAAAAAATATTAAGAGGTGCAAAGGAAAAAGGCCAAGTAACATATAAAGGCAGACCCATCAGAATAACAAATGACTTCACAATGGAGACTCTGAAAGCCAGAAGGTCCTGGACAGACATTATGCAGACACTAAGAGACCATGGATGCCAGCCCAGACTATTATACCAGGAAAAACTCTCAATCATCATAGAAGGACTAAACAAAATATTCCATGATAAAACCATACTTAAACAATACCTATCTACACATCTAGCACTACAGAAAACACTAGACAGAAAATATCCAACCTGAAGAAGTCAGATGCACCCATGAAAACACAGGCAACAGATAATCTCACACCAACAAATCCCAAAGAAGGGAAACACACAACACTACCACCAAAAAAATAACAGGTATTAGCAATCACTGTATATTAACATCCCTTATTATCAGTGGGTACAATTCACCTATAAAAAGACACAGGCTAACAGAATGGATATAAAAATAAGATGCATCATTCTGCTGCATACAAGAAACACACCTCAGCTTCACAGACAGACACTACCTCAGAGTAAAAGGCTGGGAAAAGACTTTCCAATCAAATGGAATTAAGAAGCAAGCTGGTGTAGCTATCCTAATATCTAATGAAATAGACGTAAAACTGGAATCATCTAAAGAGATCAGCAAGGATATTATATATTCATCAAAACAAAAATCCACCAAGATAAAGTCTCAATTCTGAACATCTATGCCTCAAATGCAAGGATATCTATATTTATAAAAGAAATGTTACCGAGCCGGGCGTGGTGGCGCACGCCTTTAATCCCAGCACTTGGGAGGCAGAGGCAGGCGGATCTTTGTGAGTTCGAGGCCAGCCTGGGCTACCAAGTGAGCTCCAGGAAAGGCGCAAAGCTACACAGAGAAACCCTGTCTCGTAAAAACCAAAAAAAAAAAAAAAAAAAAAAAAAAAAAGAAATGTTACCGAAGCTTAAATCACACATTAAACTGAACACACTAATAGTGGTAGATTTCAACTCCCCACTCTCACCAGTGGACAGATCTACCAGACAGAAAATTAACAGAGAAATAAGGGAACTAACAGATGTTATGACTCATATGGACTTAATACATATCTCTACAGAACATTCCACCCAAACACAAGAGAATATACCTTTTTCTCAGCACCTTATGGAACTTTCTCTAAAATTGACCACATACTCAATCACAAAGCAAATCTCAACACATACAAAAAAAAAAAAAAAGAAAAGAATAACTTGCTGTATTTAATCGGACAGCCATGGTTTAAAGTTAGAATTCAACAACAATACAAATTTCAGAAATCCTACAAATTCATGGAAACTGAATAATGCTCAACTAAATCACCACTGGGTCAAGAAAGAAATAAAGAAAGAAATGAATGACTTCCTAGAGTTTAATGAAAATGAATGTACAACATACCCACACTTATGGGACACTGTGAAAGCAGTACTAAGAGGAAAGTTCATAGCTCTAAATGCCCACATAAAGAAGTTGGAGAAATCTCATACTAGTGACTTAACAACACACCTGAAAGCTCTAGAACAAGAAGAAACAAAGTCTCCCAGGAAGAATAGTTGCCAGGAAATTATCAAATTGAGAGCTGAAATCAATAAAATAGAAACAAACAGAACAAATAATCAATGAAAACAAAGAGTTGATTCTTTGAGCAAATCAACAAAGACAGACAAACCCTTATCCAAACTAACTAAAAGGCAGAGAGAGAATATCCAAATTAACAAAATCAGAAACAAAAAGAGAGACATAACAACTGACTATGAGGAAATCCAGAGAATCATCAGGTCATACTTCAAAAACCTGTATTCCTCAATATTGGAAAAAATCTAAAAGAAATGGACAATTTTCTGGATAGGTACCATATATTCAAATTAAATCAAGATCAGACAAACAATTTAAATAGACCTATAACTAATTTGGAAATAGAAGCAGTCATTAAAAATCTCCCAATGAAAAAAGGCCCATGGCCAGATGGTTTCAGTGCAGAATTCTACCAGAATTTCAAATAAGAGCTAATACCAATACTTCTCAAATTGTTCTACACAATAGAAATAGAAGAAACATTGCTAGACTCTATGAGGGTGCACAAACCACACAAAGACAGAACTAAGAAGGAGAATCTCCCTCATGAATATTGATGCAAAAATACTCAATAAAATACTGAAAAACCAAGTCCAAGAACACATCAAAAAATTATCCACCATGATCCAGTAGGCTTCATCTCAGAGATGCAGGGATGGTTCAACATATGAAAATCTATCAATGTAATCCATCATATAAATAATCTGAAAGAAAAAAAAACACATGGTCATCTCTTTAGATACTGAAAAATCCTTTGACAAAATCCAATAACCTTTCATGATAAAGGTCTTGGAGAGATCAGGAATACAAGGAACATACATACACATAATAAAGGCAATTTACAGCAAGCCAAGAGCCAACATCAAATTAAATGGAAAGAAACTCCATTTAATCCACTAAATTTAATTAAATTTAATTTAATCCACTAAAATCAGGAGCAAGACAAGGCTGTGCACTCTCCCTGTATATATTTAATATAGTACTTCAAGTTCTAGCTAGAGCAATAAGACAACAAAAGAAGATCACGGGAATTCAAATTGGAAAGGAAGAAGTCAAACTTTTGCTTTTTGCAGATGATATGGCAGTATACACAAATGACCCCAAAAATCCTACTAGGGAACTCCTACAGCTGATAAACACCTTCAGTAATGTGGTCAAATACAAGATTAACTCAAAAAAAAAAAATCAGCAGCTCTCCTATATACAAATGATAAATGGCTGAGAACGAAATCAGAGAAACCATCACCCCATACACAATATAATATATAATACCAGAAATATATAATACCACAAATAATATAAAATATCTTGCAGGTAACTTTAACTAAGCAAGTGAAATACTTGTATGACAAGAATTTTAAGTCTTTGAAGAAAGAAATTGAAGAAGATATAAGAAAATCTTCCATGCTCATGGATAGGGAGAATTAACACAGTAAAAATGGCAATCTTACTAAAAGCAATCTACAGATTCAATGCAATCCCCTTCAAAATCCCAACAGAATTCTTCACAGACCTGAAAAAAATACTCAGCTTTACAAGGAAAAACAAAAACCCCAGAATATCTAAAACATCTAGAATATCCTGTACAATAAAGCATCTTCTGAAGGCATCACCATCCCTCACCTCAAGCTCTACTATAGAGCTACAGTAATATAAAACAGGGTGGTATTGGCATAAAAACTGACATATGGACCAATGGAATCGAATTGAAGATCCTGACATTAATCCACACACCTATGGACACCTGTTTTTTGAGAAAGAAGCCAAACTGTACAATGGAAAAAAGAAAACATCTTCAACAAATGGTGCTTGCATAACTAGATGTCAACATGTAGAAGATTGCAAATAGATCCATATCTATTGCCATGCACAAAATTCAAATCCAAGTGGATAAAAGACCTCAATATAAATCATGCTACACTGAACCTGAGAGAGGAGAAAACAGGAAGTAGCATAGAATGCATTGGCACAGGAGTCCACTTCCTAAATATAGCACCAGTAGCACAGACACTGAGAGCAACAATTAATTAATGGGACTTCCTGAAACTGAGAAGCTTCTGTAAGGCAAAGGACACAGTAATTAAGACAAAACAACAGCCTACAGAATGGGAAAAGATCTTCACCAACCCAACATCTGACAGAGGGCTGATCTTCAAAATATATAAAGAACTCAAGAAACTAGACAGCAAATTACCAAACAATCCAATTTTAAAAAATGGGCTACAGAGTTAAACAGAGAATTCTCAACAGAAAAATCCCACATGGCCAAAAGACATTTAAGGAATTGCTCCATATCCTTAGTCATCAGGGAAATGCAAATTAAAACAACTCTGAGATACCATCTTAAGCCAGTTAGAATGGCTAAGATAAAAAACACTGGCAATTGCTTATATTGGAGAGGATGAGGAACAAGGGAACACTCTTCCACTATGGTGGGGGTGAAAACTTGTACAGCCACTTTGGAAATCAATATGGCAGTTTCTCAGAAAATTGGGAATCAATCTACCTCAAGACCCAATGATACCACTCTTGGGCATATACCCAAGGGATGCTCAATCATACCACAAGGACATTTGTTCAACTATGTTCATAACAGTATTATTCATAATAGCCAGAACCTGAAAGCAACCTAGATGCTCATCAACTGAAGAATGGATAAAGAAAATGTGGTACATATACACAATGGAGTATTACTCAGCTGTAAAAAAAACAAGGACATCATGAAATTTGTAGGCAAATGGATGGAACTAGAAAAATATCATCCTGAGTGAGGTAACCCAGACTCAGAAGGACAAACATGTAAGGATACTAGTTGTAAAGCAAAGGATAAGCAGACTACAACCCACAGCTCCAGAGAAGCTAGGAAACAAGGCGGACCCTAAGAGGGACATGGGATCACCTTGAGAATTGGTAACTGAGGAGATCTCCATGAGCAAACTGGGGATGGAGGCGCAATAGAGGAGAGGGGACAGCAGATGAGAACATGAGGGAATGGGATGGTTGAGCTAAGGGAGGGATGGAGTGGGAGAGCAATGAAAGAGTTATTTTGATAGAGGGAGACATTATGGGGTAAGGGAGAAACCTGGTGCTAGGGAATTTCCCAGGAATCCACAAGGATGACCCCAGATTGGACTAGTAAGAATAGTGGTGAGGGTTCCTGAACTGGCCTACCCTGGTAAGTAGTATCTGATAGAAGCACATACAGAGATCCACAACCAAGCAACAGGCTGAGCTCTGGGAGTCCAGTCAAAGAGAGGGAAGAGGGATTATATGAACAAGTGGGGTCAAGATCATGATGGAGAAATCTACAGAGACAACTGAACCAAGCTAATAGGAACTTACTAACATTAGACCAAGAGCTGTGGAACCTGCATGGGACCAGACTAGACCCTCTCCTTATGGGAGAGAGATGTGTAGCTGGGTCTGTTTGATGGGCCCCTGGTAGTGTGATCAGGATCTATTCTCGATGCATGAGCTGGTTTTCTGGATCCCATTACCTATGATGGAACACTTTGATCACCCTTGATGTAGTGGGGAGGGGCTTGGTCCTGCCTCAACTAAAACCTGCTCTCCTAGACCCATGCCATCAGGGCCAGCTCTCCCACACTTGTGGTGAGGGGTAGGGCCATCTCTCCTGATTGCAGGGCCTAGCTCTCCCATGGGGCTAAGACCAGCTCTCCTGTTTTAGTGTTCAGTGAGGGGAAGGGCTACAGTCAGTGAGGGGCGCGCCAGCTCAGCACAGCCCTCAGATTTCAACATACATGGTTCCTATGACCCTCTTTGGTAACATGAGCCATGGACACCATCACAATCCCCAACTACAGCAGGAACACAAACCCAGATACAGCCCTCAGCATCAGCTCAGGCCAGGACTTTACCATGGCTCCTGTGGCAGTCTAGTCCACCCAGATCAGTATGGCCCTGGCAGCAGCAAGGTCCTTGGATACCAACATGGTCTCAGATGCCTATCCAGACCCTAGGCATCTGTAAGTTCCTCAGTGGTAATAGGAGCCATGGGCTCAACTCAGACCCTGGCTGCTGCTGGGCCATGGACCCAGACATGGCCCATGGCAGCATGGTCCCAGGTGGCAGCACAGGCTTCAGATACCAGCATGGCCAAGGGTTGCAGCCTAGATCCTGGCACTGCCATGGTCTTCGATGGTATCAGGTGTAGATAAAATTCTAAACAGTCTTATTAAATAAGAAACAGAGCCAAATAAAGAGTTAAAAGCCCAGAGATCGAGCAGTAGCCAAGAGCTAAGACCACCTTTTCTTACCACTCGCTGCCATCCTTCTCCTCAGAGAGAGACATTCTTCCTGTGTTCTGTCTTTCTGTTCTGCCTTCTCATTGGTTCTAAACCCAACCACATGACTTCCACGTCACTGCCTGTCTACAGACCTCCGGGTCTCTATGGTTGGTACTGGGATTAAAGGCATGTGTCACTATGCTGGCTGTGTCCTTGACCACACAGAGACTTTGCCTGCCATGTGATCAGGATTAAAGACATGTGTTACCACTACCAGACTTCTGCTTAATGGCTTGCTCTTAGCTCTGATCCCCAGGCAACTTTATTTATTAACATACAAATAAAATCACATTTTAGCACAAATAAAATATCGTATTTCCCTCTATTTGTTGTTGTTGTTGTTGATTTTTGACACAGGGTTTCTCTGTGTGGCTTTGCACCTTTCCTGTAACTCACTCTGTAACCCAGGCTGGCCTCAAACACACAGAGATCCACCTGGCTCTGCCTCCCAGTGCTGGGATTAAAGACGTGCACCACCACTGCCTGGCTGCCTCTCCTGGATCTCACTCTGTAGACCAGCTGCCTCTGCCTCCTTCAGCAAATCCTACTGGTGTAAGCCTTTAATCCCAGGACTCAGGAGGCAAAGCCAGGCAGATCTCTGTGAGTTTGAGGCCAGCCTGGTCTACAGAGTGAGATCCAGGACAGGCACCAAAACTACACAGAGAAACCCTATCTCGGGGGGGAAAAAAAACCAACCAAACAAACAAAAAGAATAATATGAGTAGAAGGAGGAAAATATTCCCAGCTCAAAGGGTCAGGAAATATTTTTAGCAAAATCATAAATGTAGAAGAAGTTACAGACTCTCATGTCTGACCAGACCCTGGTCACTGCTGTGGCCTTGGTGGCATATGAGTCAATACAGCCCCCAGCTATGCTAGGACCACAGACCCAGATATGTTCCTAAGCAGCATCCCAGGCCCAGAAGTTACCTGGTCCCAGGTGGCAAACAGGCCACCAATATTAGCCATTCTTCATCACCCTTGATCCTTCAGATCCTCCTCTTATCACAGCACATGAACCATTCTGCCTCTCTTCCTCTCCCATTTCTCCACCATATACTTGCTCATCATAGTGGAATCTACCCATCTGACAACATAAGGCACTGGGTGGGCATTTGGATGCCTTCAGGCAGCCCAGACCATGAGCCAATGTCTAATTTTTAACATAAAGACATAGAGGATTAACTGAGGTAATGATGAACTTAACAATGAATACATAACACAATCCAAATAATATTAATGATGATCATATCAATAAAAGTATGCATAGATATAGTATAAATAGATATTTAAATGAGCTTATTGTAGTGCACACAATAGTTTCATATCTTTGATGTCCACTTAAGATCTGATTTTTTAAAAGTATAAAAGGAAAACTCGATATGTTTATATGGATCCTCATAAACAATTAGGAATATTTAGAGTTAAAAGCAAATTGAGGTGGAGAAACAATTTTGAGGATTTCTTTGTTTTAAATGGACTCTGCTCACTTAAACCTATCTGCTTTACCTGGATCAATCCTTTGGAAACAAAAGTAAAAATGTTTTGGTTTTTGTGTCCGAGTTAAATAAAGCCAAAGCCCTTGAACTTTCCCTTCTGCAGTCTCGGGAAGGCAAGGAAGGTGCTCAATTGCTTCTCTGTACTGGGAAACTAAGCCCTCTTCTGGGACACTGTAATTGCCCCCTCTTTACTATTGCTTACTCTAATTTCAAAATAACCCCAAACCTTTTCTGGAACTGCACCAGGCCCCTGTGGCCACCCCTATAGCTTGTTGCAGTGAGACAGGCTTTGAAATGAAGCTGCTGTGTTGAGATTTGCTTTTGCTGTGTATGAATCGCCTTTCTTCCCACTATCCTCGGTTTTATAAACTGAATGCATATCTGACTCAAGGAGCCCAGTGATTGAGGGACATAGGAACCTTTCCGTGTTCTTTTGGGTTAGGCCAAAGAGTCTGCATAGAAATTGATCAGATCCTGTCACCACCTGACATACTAGGTGCAGGTGGCAAGCGGAGCTGTCCAGTACTGGAACAGAGAGCGCTGGAGGTGGCATCGGCTGGGACCACAGGGCTCAGGGCACATAAAGCAACAGGGCTGTAGCCTGACCAGACGCCATCCTCACTGCCCACGCGGCCTCGCTCGAGACAGGAAACCATCTCCACGGGCTGCCCTAGCCTTCCCTTCCTTTGAAAGTGTCTCCACCAGAACAGTTGGGGTGACCGATTTGAACTTAAAAAACAAACTAGAACTGGACAAGGTGTGTGTGTGTGTGTGTGTGTGTGTGTGTGTGTGTGTGTGTGTGTGTGTGTGTGTAGGGACCCTAGTGCCCCATGTCAGGCTTTCAGTTTCTACAGAGGGAGATCTCTCCCCCACATCTGTGCTCCGCATCCTAAGGTCAGCTTTTGGGCGTGTTCACTATCCATCTGCTTTCCCAGGGACCAAGGGACGTGGCATTTGGCTTGGGGACCTTTGGTCCTATGGGAACCACTATAGGAGCCCACTAGCAGCAAGACATGGTGGCAGGGAGGCGGGGAGAAACGGAAAGAACAGCAGCAAAGTGTCCTAGTTGCTCCTGAAACGTGGCGACTAGAGAGGCAGAGACTTCCAATGAGTATGCTGGCGACACGTGATGCCGGCGGAGGCAGAGCTGTGGGGCGGAGTGATAAAGGGAGCAGGAGGGAGGCGCGTCGTTAGTGCAGGGGGAGGAGGACGCGGGCCTTGGGCGGGCGGTGGAGACTCCAGGCGGAGGAGCCACTGCACCCCAATCCCCGCAGCCCCGGAGCGGGAGCTACGCGCACAGGACGGTGCTGAGGCTGCGCCGGGAGAGCAGCAGCTGCGGAGGCGGTGGCGGTCGTCCCTGGGTCCCCAACGCATCCTCGGTGCTACCGCTGAGCCTAGGCCCCCAAGTAGCCGCAGCGACTCAAGTTCCCGCCATGAACAGCTGGCTGGCAGGGCTCATCAGCCCCGGGGACACCCGTCTGGGCGAGCGCGAGCGCAGCGCCCAGCGTCCCCGACGCGCCTGACGCTGCTATAGCAGGTCCCGCTACCTCCACCGACACCGCTGCGTCCCCGTCACCACCTCCGCCACTACCGCGTCGGCTGTAGCAGCATCTCCAGCAGCATGTCTCGCAGGAAGATCTCATCCGAGTCCTTTAGTTCCCTAGGTTCTGACTACCTGGAGACCAGCCCAGAGGAGGAAGGGGAGTGCCCCCTGTCCAAGCTTTGCTGGAATGGCAGCCGGAGCCCGCCAGGGCTCCAGGGCTCCAGAGCGGCAGCCAAGGCTACCACCCCGGCCCCCGCTGCCGCGGCCGTGGCCGCCGCCGCCGCCGCCGCCGGATCCAAGAGGGTGCAGCGCCGCCGGAGGGTCAACCTGGACTCCCTAGGCGAGAGCATCAACCTCCTGACAGCACCCTCGGTGAGCTGGGGACAGGAAAGTCAGAGCTTCAGCAGAGGACAGGGATGGGCAAAGTTGGAGCAGGGCTATCGGGGAGCTCCGGGAGCTCCCTGCCGCTTGGGGGCGACCCGGCCTTATCCTGATCGGCCTAGGATTCCTAGTGGCCCTCTGGGAGACAACCCTCTGGGCTTAGGCAGAAGGGGAACACTGGGAAGGAATAAGACCTCATTCTTATCGAGGTCTGGCTGCCAAGCTCTAGCCTTGAATTCAACTACACTGCTGTCGTTTCTGATGGTCTCAGGGCTCCTTCAGGCCACCTGTTTTGCTTTGCTTTGCTTTTTTTTTTTTTTTCTTCATTTTTTCTTATAAACTTTCCCAGGCTGTGTTCTGGCAGAGCCATTTCCCCTTTTCAGCATCCCAAAGGAGCCCCCGCCCCGCCCCTGGAAGCTCTTGCTCTCTCTATTTCCCACACTCTCTTGGTCCTAGTAGTGACCTTCTGGGGCATCTCTGAATTCCACAGGCTCTTCACAGTCTCTGCTGCATGCCTTTCTCACATTTAAGAACCCTGTTAGATACTTTCCTGAGTTGTCTTTCTACATGCAAACCTTTAATCCTATGTTACACACATACACACACACACACACACACACACACACACACACACACACACACACCACGCACGCACGCACGCACGCACAGAGACTTCCTAATGTCTTATTTGTTGTGCATTTATTGGCTCAGTTTTCATTTCTGGGTAAACCTGGTGGGTTTTTTGTTGTTTATTTTTGTTGTTGTTTTTAAGTCTCTTGGTACTTCTTGTACCCTTACATCATCCTTCACTTCTCAATCCTTAGATTCTCCAGTGCTTCCTGCCTTCCTCATATTAGAACCCTCACTTATGTTTATTGAATGAATAAATGCCTTCATGTACTTTGGCAACTTGTGCTGATATTGGGGTATCTGCATTGGCAGTTCTCAATATACACCACTCCCCATAGTTCCAGGTATTCTTCCATACCACTCCTTTCTCATCCCTCCTCAGACATCCCAGCTACCCTATTTTGCAGAAATGCCAGACCTCTGGTTTTATCCTTTACTGACTAGGTGAGCTTGGCTTTGAAGGAGTCTGCTCAATTGCAGAATCCAAAGGAGATAAATGTTAAATTTCCACCAACCTTTGAGCCTCACCTGGGTTTTGGAAACAAGAACTTTACCTCTCTTTAAGCACCCCACCCCCCGTTTTTCCTTTTCCTGCCTCTATCCCCCAGACTTTAACTTCTTAAAGTTCCCTCAATGTAATCTTGTTTGGCTACTCCTAGGTTTTCCTTTTGAAAGCATTCCTGAACTAGTTTTAGGAAGGGCCTTTTAAAAAGTGAGATGCTGAGAGTCTAGATGCTGGTACCAGGCAACACTACAAACATCACTGTGGTACCTATATTGGAGAATGGCTGTTTCTTTCAGCACTGAAACATGTTTTCTGTCTCCCTCCTTTCTGGTGTGTTACCCTTTAGTGCATGGTTTCAGTGTCCTTCCTTTCTAGTATGTGTTGCTCTTTAACATGTTTCTGCAGACAATCTATAAAGATACTTCAGAGTAGGTTGGCTGCTCTTTTTCACTCGTCCCTGTAAATTTTCCTGGAGAAGATAAATCTTGGGAAATATTGACACTGCCAGTTGTTGAGCACAATTGTTTATGAGGAGAATCAGATCCTGTGTATCTGTAGGTTTGTGTTAGTCCCCAACACAACATGTTTGCAACATACTAATTCTTCAGTATAACAGGTTTGGATTTAACACACACGAGGATATAACTAAAGATACTGATCTGTTGTGATAGAATTATCCTTGTAACCCCAGATTTTTGTGTCTGGGAACCAAAACTTACTGATTTCTAAAAAGTATTAACAGTGTCTTTGATACAATTTTGCTTAGATTGTTCTCAGCCACTCACTTGAGGGTCAGGGAAAATAAAGTGATAACTGAAGTATCTACTGTGAGTATGAGAGGCAGGAAATAATTTCTGATGGTTTACTTTGTAAGTTGGAGTTTAATGACAGATGTCAAAAGTGTGTGCACAGATAATGGTTATCAGAATAAGAAATTGAAAATAATTGTTGTATCAAATGTTGCAGAAGTTCTATGTATTTCACAAGCTGCAACTAACTTTTATTTTGGAAAATGCCTGTCAGGTATGTGCTGAGAGCCTATAGGTGAGCAGGAGCAAACATGTGTACCCATAAAAGACTTCAGAGGAAAAAGAATCCTCAGTGAATAGTAGTCTTATCACCCATTGACTTGGTGTCATAGACAAAACAGAGAGGTTCCATTTCAAGTCAGTGAGTGCTGTGTGGTCCCTCTTTTCATTTGGCAAACAAGGCATTGCCTTAAAAAGTTTCACTATATTCATCCTTCTATACTACCTGGATGTTAAACTCTGGAAGTAGTTGAGGATATGGGAAGGATGCTATCTGTTTACTCACTACTAAAAATAACTACAGCTGTCTAGAATACCTACTGTTGGGGGGCATTTGAAGTTGTTTTTTAGTGTTGTGAACTTTCCTGAATCCCATTTATTTTAGGAGGAGCTGCACTTGCTGTTCATGGCCCTGCTTTCATATGTTTCAATCAGTTGGGATTCAGTCTTCATTTGGAATGACTTGCACATTGGAAAATGGAAATGAATGTGTACTAATGCATTGGTACATAATACACCAGTTTTTGACTCATAGAATAGTCAAAGTTGAGTTTTTGACATTTTAATAGTTATTTCTAGGTGTATTGATGTTGGCTATAAAAATCACAATGTCGCACATATAATATAATAATATTGCACATAGAATGCATAATATTACACAAATAATACAATATAAGTAAAGAGAATTGATAAAATTGAAAGAAAATAAAACAGAATTTAAGAGTCTTGATTCTTCTTTGCTTTGAACAAGTAATTACTTGTGTAACTCTGGGCACATTTTCAGCTTTCTGGGACCCTTCTTATCTGTAAAGTGTTATGCTTAAGTTCCTCTTTAGTCAGAAATTCTACTGAGACACATCATCAGGCATACAGATGAAACATTTTGCATTTGAAAACTTTTGAGAAAGGTATATTACTTTTCAAAGTATGTAATCATCAAATCATTATTCTATTTAAGCAGTAATTGAGGTTCTATTGTGTGGCAAGTATTGTACTGGCAATACAGATGCTAAACAACCCCCAGTTTTCATGGACTTCTTTCTTTTAGTCTTTAATTTTAGGAATGTACATTGAGGAGAACATAGGAACTGCGATTGCCCTGTTGACATCTAGGGAAAATTTTGGGTGTGGTTTCTTTTTTCCACTATGAGTCTCTGGAGTGTAGCCATAATAACAAATATCATTATACAGGCCTCATTGGAGGCATATCAACCACTTATTATTTATTTTTAAGTAACTGGATGCTTGAAAACATATTGAGAAGCTAGGAGGGGTCTTTGCATCAAGGGTCAACCTAATAACTCATTTTATTATGTTTTACTTTATGACTCTGACATCAGTTTGGAATTTGTTCCCATCACCCTGTCAGTGGAGAGATGCCAGCAGACCCATTCAAAATTGAGGCTTCTTTTGATAGTTCTGCTCACTGTTGAATTACTGTAGGTGGCTTCTACATCTCAGATAGTAGAATGCTGGAAGAAACACAACACAAATGGAAAGATAACAAAACAGGATAGGAAAGCTTATGGCAAAAGGAAATTCATCCCAAGAAAGTGTGAAATGAAAATTCAAGGATCCTGGCATGGCAAAAACAATGTTTTCCTATTTGAGGAAAGGAAATTGTAGTAGTAAAGGACTAAGGAAAAGCAAAGGGAGACAGACAGGTATATTTACCTTTTTCTGATGGTACACAAAATTAGTTCTCTGATACACACAAACTCTTAAAACCAATGTCATAAACTCCGAGTGTAATTAATAATGTAAATAATGAAAAATACACAAAAATTGTTGTTGAAATAAATTATTTGGCAATTTATGTAAATATAGGGCTCAATTTGACTAAAAAAGCAAAAGCAAAGCAAATTGACTAGTAACAAAATTAATAAAACGTATTCATAATTAAATGTTCTATTAGACAAATTTGTTAGCATGGTTGTACACACACACACACACACACACACACACACACACACACACACACACACACATTGCATGCATGTACACTTTTATAACCCTTTCTCAACTCTGGAAAAGTTTCCAGAGTGTGATCCATAAATTTCAACAAAATTTGAATGCTTTGAAAAAAATGTAAAACTTTCTTGCCTATTTTATCAAGATTACTTATAAACATATTCTAAGATTTATAGAATGATTTTAGTACAAATAAGATAAAAAGATAAGAAACATCAGCGGGGCGTGATACCACACGCCTTTAATCCCAGCACTTGGAAAGCAGAAGCAGGCAGATTTCTGTACATTACAGGCCAGCCTGGTCTACAAATTGAGTTCCTGGATAGCTAGTGCTGTCGCACAGAGAAACCCTGTGTCAGGAGAAAAAAAAAAAAAAGAAGAAACTTTATTTTGTTTATATAGCCAACAAATTCATCTCAAAAAAATTAAAATTGAGTCTCCTTTGATTATCCTAGGTATGGATCGTAAGTGTACACAGGCCTATATAATCATTGTAATTCCAACATTTCTACCAAACTAGTTACTGCTGTGTGGCAATTCAGAAAATACCTTTATGAATCATGTAATGATATGAAGACAATTTTGAGTGATACGATGTAAATAATTCACAACAAATGAATTACAATTATAAGTAAAAGTGAGAGAAAAACTAATTTCATTTTGTCTGAGAATTTTAAAAATTCCTCACCTGGCCGGGCAGTGGTGGCGCACGCCTTTAATCCCAGCACTCGGGAGGCAGAGCCAGACGGATCTCTGTGAGTTCAAGGCCAGCCTGGGCTACCAAGTGAATCCCAGGAAAGGCGCAAAGCTACACAGAGAAACCCTGTCTCGAAAAACCAAAAAAAAAAAAAAAAAAAAAAATCCTCACCTATTGCATTCAAACTAATCAGTTTATGTGTTCAGAGGGTGAGGCTGGGAGATAATGTAATAATTATCAGCTCAAAGCCTGTGTGTCTTGGTTGTGTTTCTAGTTTCTGCTCAGTAGCTAGAGCTCAGTTGCAAGGCTTTTACTTTTAAAATACATTTGAACAATGGGAATGACACCAGCAATTCTTCATTGGTGAAGAGATGATGGGATTATACATTCACTTTTAGTGTATAATTTGTCCATCTTCCAGAATTCTGAGATGCATCACAGGACTCCTTAATGCATTTTCCCTCTATATCATAACTGCATTTTGCATTCATCTTGCCTGTTGTTACATCTTGCCTCTTATACAAATTTAAAAATAAAATAAAAACACATTTCGTTGACCATGCTAGAAAATAAATGTATTATCATGTTAACATCTACATTGTGCATCATGAGTTACCAAGAAGGTATAATTTTCTCTTTGGGGATTTTACACACATCAAGGGAGAAAAGAAAACATTTCATCAACAAGATTTATTTGAGATTCACTATCAGGAAATTGCTCATTTAAGCTAGTGGTTATCAAAGTAGTGCATAAATGGGGGAAACTTTTAACATTTGTAGTCTTACATCCTGAGAGCCTAATTTGAAAGTTTCCCAGAGAAAGGCCTGGGAAATGTGAATGAAACTCAAGGTGATTGATAGACATATTAATTTATGGTCAAGGTGGTTGTATCCAGTACCCCAGAGACCATTGACTTAAGCTCAGTGGGCTTTGCAAAGATTGATCTGGGAAGTTGTTTCTTTGTGATGAACACATGCACGTGTGTGCACATACATACATATATACAAATACACACACACACACATACACACATACATATATGTATCACAGACAAATCTTGGCATATGGAAACAAGGATAGAGGCTATGAACAGGAACCACTGTCACCACATCAGATATGTTGGTTGTGGTATATAGGGAATTAGACATTCACCTATTGTAGCTTTAATTATCTGTGAACCCTTCCAACTTTTCCTTCAATTGTTTTGTTGTTTCTTCTAATTGTGTTCAGGATCCTGTTAATCAAAATGAAAGAATACATATCCAAAATGGATGGGATTGTAGAGGAAAGAGAAAGGGTTATTATGAGGGTCAATATGACATGACCAGCAGCCTTTTTGGAGGGTGGTTAACACTCAAATCATCCATGTACTGATTTATTTTGGAGGATGATTTGTTTCAGAAAGGAAACCATGGGAGGTTCAGATATCAGACATATAGGTACTACTCCTCAAACCCTGCCACAGTTCCACAAAAATAGAATCTGTTGCTAATATCTACAATTTTAGAAAACCAATCCATCACTGAGTGATTAGGTGAGTAGAGTTTAGTTCTTAATAAATAAATGGTGATCCAATATTGGATTTGCATCTGTAGGCAGCTCTAGAATTGATGTCTCATGAAAGAAGGCAGTGTGTGTGGAAGTATTAATGTCACCTTAGCTGCATGGCCTTGGAATCCAATGACCTCTTTTACATGCACTGCACTATGTTTCTGTTCTGTGTGGCAAGAATCAACATACTTTCACTCTTTATTACTTTGTACCTATGCATCTTTCATTCAGGAACCCCTAACAGCATCGGCAGATGTGATTTTTCTATTTGTTCATGCACATGTGTGCACACTTTCACTGCAATGTTTTCTCTTTGCAGAAATTGCCATTCACATCTCTGCTAAGGACTAATTATAATGTATTGTGATCTGGGTTTGCTCTGGCTCTCTCTAAATCATGTTTAATTTATGTATAACCAAATCTAGAAGTGGTGTAAAGACAGGCAAAAAATGTTTGTTAGAGGAATAAATAAATGAGTGAATCAACTGGTTTCACTTCATAGGTAACAATGTTTTTGTGCTACCATCCTTTATTTTCAGTTTTATGTCTATTGATTTATTGCAGACACATGAGTATAATTTTTTTTCATTTTTCATTTGTATTAGTTTATTAGTGGGCTAGTTAAACTACTGAATTTATAAAGTTAAAACTAAAACAAACAAAATTTAATTCTAGAAAAAAGCAATTTTAATTGACATTCACATAATCTTATAAAATAAAAGACTCTAGCACACCAAAGGCTTGTACAATTTTAAGTGTCACTTTAAAAAATACTTGCTAAATTTATTAGAACTAATGAGATTAGCAAGTATTCTCTCTATATAATAAACATATGAAGTACTAGCCTTTATACCAGTAATCATGTGCAAAATATGAAAAGAAATAATATTACATTCAAAAATAAGTAAATTCTACAAAACAATCTGGTAAATGTTAAAGTTTCTCATATAGGAAGAACTTTCTCAAAAGATTAAAAACAAGCTCTGAGTTAGACTGTGTTTTTCTCACTTGCGTTAGTTTCTTTTTGTGCCATTGTGGCAAGATATTTAGCAGCAACACCTTAGGAGAGGAAGGACTTGTTTGGACTCAAGGGTTTGACATCATGGCAGTGAACACATGTTGATGGGCATGGTTCAGTCCTTGTTCACGTGTGAATATTGTAACAGGTCACACAATAGTGGCCAACCAGGAAGTAGAGAATGGGACTTGAAGTAGGGCCTGGCTTTATTGTGCAAACTCTGGTCCCTAGTAGCCTCTACCACCTATGCCTCTGACCCAAAGGTATCACAGCCTCCCAAAGAGCATCACCATCTGGACTATGTTCAAATACATAAGCAATGGGGCAAATCCTATAATGTAAGACTTACATGATCAATATATCAATATTTTTCTAATAAAATATGTGTATATGTTTTTAAATTGATACTATGACTGAAGCTACCAAATTTCCTAATTGATGAATGGTTTTAATTTTAATATTATTTTCAAAATATTCAAAAGAATTTCAAAATACTCTTTTATTTTGTATTTTTAACCTTTGGAGAAATCTGCATATTTTATACAAGTTGCCTCTAAATTTGGTTTAAATACTTATAGACACAGCAAGTCTAAAGGGGAGCATATAGTTGTCATTTATAAAAGTTTATATTATCTCTTAAAGATATCACACTGTAAGTTATAGTCATAAAATATCAACATATGGTTTTATTTATTCCTGTTTCAGAGTGGGGAATCACATGTTATTAAGTATTTATTGAACAAAACTCCATAAGTCAGCATATTCATAGATCTATCTTGTAATCATTAATGAATATCACAATAGCATTGGAGAGCTGGAGTCCTTGGGGAATATACTATACTTACAATTGTGCGTTTAAAGAAACAGAAAGTAAAAAATCAAGCAGAAGATAAGATTATTCTTGTGTATTTTTTGAGGGGCTGCATGAAGCTATGGGTAATAAAGTTTTAGCCCATATTGAGGGGAAAGGTATGGCTCAGAGAATTACAAAGTGGCAATGGTGTTCACTGTACATTCAATACCTATATCTTAGACTGAGTTTGAGGCATTTGAGCAGTCTACTAGATGGGAGGGTTGTGCCTTAGGAAAGTGATGAGAGTGCCACAGATGACAGACTGGAATAATTTAAAAGCATTTCTTGTCTTTCTTTTGTAATGTAATGTAATGTAAATATAATGCTAACATTATTTAGTAGATACTTAGATTTTTATTCCCTCATTATTCAGTCTTAGAGTTGCCGTCTGCTCCCTTCTACATGCCAAAATTGGATAACCTGACAACTGACTTGAAACTAATTGATTATATTAGTATTTATTTTATAGTTAGAGAAAATTATTGAAAAATAAAGAAAACTTGGGTACTTTGTTCAATGTGTCACTTAGTTTGTAGTTGTGACAACATAAGGTTTCTTTGCATCTTGACTAGTGGATGGCTGTCAATAATTTTCAGGCTTCTAATAGGAATGTAGGATGGGAAGGAAGACAAGAGCAGGCTTGGATTTTCGTGTTTTGAATTTGGATAAAGTGAATAGCTGAAGTCTGTGAGATCTTCAAGGGCTTGGA
This sequence comes from Peromyscus maniculatus bairdii, assembly GCF_049852395.1. NCBI lineage: Eukaryota > Metazoa > Chordata > Mammalia > Rodentia > Cricetidae > Peromyscus > Peromyscus maniculatus. Next base: position 886,036 of record NC_134858.1, read on the forward strand.
ATCATGGAGTCACTAGCCTTATCATAGGGCTTGTTAATCAGTTCAATGAAGAGAAATTTGAAGATTCAGAATTGCAGGTTGGAATAAAACTCATTGTTAATGACAATTACTTTGGAGATGACAGCTAGTATATTGAAAATGGACAAGTTCTGTGAGTGAAAGAGAAAAATAATAATAGAGAACTAAAGAACAATGAACCCAAGCAAACAAAACCACAAAACAAACTCTAACAGAATGTTGTGCTTTTTGTGTAGGAACAGGGAGGGTAGTGGGTGATATTTGCAAAGTAATTAAGAAAATTAAGGATGGTGTTTTCAAAGCCACTATGAATGAGCTGCCTCTTGTCCTTAGAAAGTCAATGTTAATCCTGCACCTAAGAAACTACCTAATGAGATTTATAGATGGAATATGCAATGAATAAACAAAAGATGCTATGTTAAACATTTCTGATCTTGAGTCCTTACTATGAACCTGAATCAGCAATATGCTAAGTGATATGCATATTTTTCATTAAAAACAACAGCAATGCACACATGATGCCTTCACATGTTCTGCAGGACATTGAGATCCTTTGTCTTTGTCCATACCTGGTAATGATTTGTCTAATCTGCACACATGTTTCTACCATATGTATAGGGAAAGGTGGTCATAAAATCCCATTCCTAGTGTTCGTTAGTATGAGGGAGAGAGAGAGAGAGAGAGAGAGAGAGAGAGAGAGAGAGAGAGAGAGAGAGAGAGAGAGAGAGAGAGGAAGAGAGGGAGGGAGGGAGGGAGGGAGGGAGGGAGGGAGGGAGGGAGGGAGGGAGGGAGGGAGGGAGAGAGAATTAGAAAGAATGAGATGGAGCCAAACCTGTGAGACTAAATCAGTTCATTAAACAGTGAGAGACTCATGTTTGAAGGTGACAGCAAAGCCCCTAAATGAATGAGAATTGAGAAAGGACAGGATTGCTCTCACAGAGTTTTCAACTCCTTTCCCAAGAATAAGTGTATTTCTTTTCTTCTTGGTCCCAGGGAAATGTAAGGTGGCCTAACATGAATGTAATGCATTCTTTCTGCTCCCTCTTATGAGAGGAACCCTGAGATTTGGGAGGCTTAGTACAAAAAACAGTATTTTCTGGACAACATGAAAGTACCATTGTACACATGAAATTACAGCATTTGTGACTGCATGCACAAAACCTGTAAAAGATCAAGCCTGCCAAAATACCAACATGGATAGGGAAGGAGTCAAAAAGTCCCTTCTCTAGCTGAGGAGTTACTGGTAACTGATAGCTGCTGGGAGAAGGAGAGTCAGTTATCTTTGGGGATGTTGCTCCTGAGAGGCTTGCCCATGCTCCAATAGATGACCCCATACCCAGCATAGCAACAGCTGTGTATATATAAGACTGGTGTAGCAGATTATATGAGCATTCAAGAAAACACTTTTAAAATTTAACTGATGATTACACCAGTCAACCTACATTACACACTAGTAGAAAAGAATTATTTCATATAATACATATATATATATATATATATGCATACACACACGTATGTGTGTACAAATTCAATATTGTATCATTAAACAGGTATTTGTTATTGATTTTTCCTGGGCCAGGAATTTGAAATGCCTCAATAATTGAAGAGAAATTCAATTTTCCCTTTATATTTTCTTTTGATTTGTCTTACACATTCCTGGAATGGAATTCAGAAGCATTGTATGTTGCTTTCATTCTATTTCTTACAATGCTTTCCCAAAGGATAGCAGGAACTTTTGAAAGAGAAACTCACAAGAGCCCAACAATTTAAAGGAGCAGCTGTTGCTATGCTGGCAATAAACCTGTCATCTTCATTCAGTAGGATCTATAGACTGGAACAAAAAGTACCTGTTGATCAGATTGTCTCAGATAGCTCTCTTTTAATTTCATGTTTTTTTCTTATGAGATTGATTTGTTTGTTTATGAGTGGTTTTATTTATTTTTTGATTGGTTTTTTAACCAAATATCTTGTGATTTTGCTTACAGAGGTTATTTCCAAGAGAGGAAAGGACACAGATTCCTACATATTGTAACTTTGTCATTTATTTACATGTAAAACCCCTGCTTTACTTTAATAGTGTTTTTGGAAACCTGCCATTTCCTGTGTATCTATGAACTATTGGTTATATAGGGGAGAAAAAATGATTCTGCTACTTGGTACTGAGTGGAATAATGCTCTTTAGTTGAAGTTTGAAATAAGCACATTTACTTCCTCTATCTTCTTAAAATTTGCCACAAGTAATGAAAATTCCCTTATTTCTTAATAAAACATCTTTGCCTCCCAAATGATTTATTTTATAGAGTAATGATGTTGAGATTGAGTTTTGACAGGCAGAGACTGAAAGAGTAAATCTTAACTACTGACAGTTATAATTCCATTTGAAGCTTCAGACAGATATGAGGTATTTGTTATGTGGATTCTGGAGAAGAGTGATTTATTGTTTCTTCTTGATGCAAAGATCAATCAATGTTTTATAAGCCTGGCAATATTTGCAAACTATAAAGTATCTTTTCTTTTTCTCTTGGGCTAACTTATTGTCATTATGAATGCATCTCAAAGAAAACTATTTTTCTTTTTGTTTCAAGTTAAATTCTTTCTCCAAATGTGTGCATATGGAGGAGACTCATCTACAGCTTGTCATCACTGGCTGGCAATGTGAACACTTGGTCTTTCTTTCACTTGCTTACAGTCTTCTCTCTATCTTTAGCTGCATACTTAAGGTTATGTTTGTTCTGGTTCCATTTCTGTTGCTGTAATAAAGTACTATGACAGAACCAACCTTAAAGGAGAATGGCATTTCATCATACAGTTTCAGGTTACAGTTTGACATTGTGGGAAAGTAACAGCAGGAATTTGAAGCAATTAGTCACATCCAGAGAAAGAATGAATGTGTATGTACTTGCTAGTGCTGAGCCCCTTATGTGAACTTATATAGTTCAGGATTGCTTATGTAGGGAATAGTGAGACCCACAGTGGACTAGGTTTACAAAGATCACTTTAATGTAAATTAGTTATCCTCCAGCCAATCCCCAGAGCCAAACCTAATCTGGAGATTCTCTCATTGTAATTTTCTTCTCAAAAAATTCTAGATTGTGTTGTTAACATTTAAAACTAGCCATACTGTGGGTAAAAGAAGATGAAGAGTATCAAATATTAAGTTAACTTGTAAAGATAAATTTCTACTGTCAGTCTAGTTACCTTAAGTAAAATCCAGGTAATGTAGATCCCAAACACCAAGCTTATGCAGATACCCAGTTATTTCAATTTTAGAGGTAAAATTTATTCCCTTCAGCGGCTACATCCTTAGTGATGACTATAATGACAAAATTAACAGTTGCATTAGATAAGATGCAAAACTAATTTTACTGTTATTTCATCATAATAAACTTTTCAAAAATATGTATAGCAGAAAGATATTTTCATATATGAGTTAATGAAAATATCTTAGTCTTATATAACTATAAATTATGAATATACAGCATGAATGTATAAATATGGATCAGAGCAACAACTTTTGACCACTTGGTAAGACTTTCACTATGTTATGTGATTCATAAATGAGATCAAGATATTCTTACATGAAAACATCTTAAAAAGTTAATATAACAGATTTTATCTTACATCTCTATATAACAAATTTTATTGTTTTTTTACCAGAGTTACTAATATATAGAGATGGAAAATGAATGGTATATCCAAGATTAAGGAAATTTCTAGCTTCTTGTGTGTGTGTGTGTGTGTGTGTGTGTGTGTGTGTGTGTGTGTGTTTGGGTGAAATGTTCTGTAGCTTTGTTAGGTCCATCTGGTTCATAACATTGGTTAACTCCACTATTTCTGTTTAGTTTATGTGTGGGTGACCTGTCCCTTGGTGAGAGTAAGGATATTGAAGCCTCCTACTATCAATGTGTGAGGGTCAATGTGTGATTTAAGCTTTAGTCATGTGTCTCTTACAAATGTGGATACCCTTGCATTTGGGTCATAGATGTTCAGAATTTAAACATCATCTCAGTGGATACTTTTTCTTTGATTGAGTATAAAGTGTCTGTTCCCATCTTTTTATATTAATTTTGGCTTGAAGTATGTTTTGTTAGATATTAGAATAGCTACATAAGCTTTCTTCTTGGGACCATTTGCTTAGAAAATCTTTTTCCAACCCTTTACTCTGAGGCAATGATTATCTTTGATGTTGAGGGGGTGTGTTTCTTGTAGGTAGCAGAAGGATGGATCCCATTTTCCAATCCATTCTGTTAGTTTGTATCTTTTTATTGGGGAATTCAGTCCATTGATACTGAGAAATAATAATGACCAATGACTTTTTTGTTGTAGTTGGCAGTGGTAGCGTGTGTGTGTGTGTGTGTGTGTGTGTGTGTGTGTGTGTGTGTGTGTGTGTGTGTTTTCATTCTTTGAGTTATGCTGGTGTGAGATTTGTGTTTCTGTGGTTGTAGTTAACTTTCTGGGATTAAAGTTCTCCTTCTAGTACTCTCTGTAGGGCCAGATCTGTGAATAGATATTATTTAAATTTGACTTTGTCATGGAATGTATTGTTTTTTCCATATAGGGTAACTGAAAGTTTTGCTGGGTATAATAGTCTGGGCCATGGTCTCTTAAAGTCTATAGGGCATATGTCTAGTCCTTTCTGACTCTTGGAGTCTCCATTGTGAAGTTGGTTGTAAGTCTGCCTTCATATATTATTTAGCCCCTTTCTATTGCAACTTTTAATATTCTTTCTTTGTTCTATATGTTCAGTGTTTTGATTGACAAAAGGGAGCTTCGTTTCCTTTCTGGTCCAACCTATTTGGTATTCTGTAAGCCTCTTCTACATTTATGATTTTGTTAAAAATATTTCCTGGCCCTTTGAGCTGGGAATATTTTCCTTCGTCTACTCATATTATTTTGTTTGTTTGTTTGTTTGTTTGTTTTTGAGACAGGGTTTCTCTGTGTAGTTTTGGTGCCTGTTCTGGATCTCACTCTGTAGAACAGGCTAGCCTCGAAGTCACAGAGATCGGCCTGGCTCTGCCTCCTGGGTGCTGGGAATAAAGGCATATGCCACCACCACCAGACTACTCCTATTATTTTTGTTTTGGTGTTTTCATAGTGTCCCAGATTTCCTGGATGTTTTGTATTAGGCAATTTTTAGATCTAGAATTTTCTTTGACCAATGAATCCATTTCTTCTATTGTGTCTTCAACACCTGAGATTACTCCATCTCTTGTATTCTGTGGGTGATACTTGCATCTATGTTCCTGCTTGTTGACCTAGATTTTGCATTTCCAGAATTGCCTTAGTTTACGTTTTCTTTATTTCTTCTATTTTCATTTTTCAGGTCTTAAAGAGTTTTATTCATTTCCTTCAACTGTTTGTTTGTTTTCTTGACTTTCTTGACATTCTTTAAGGGATTTATTGATTTCCACCTATTTTTTGGTTGTCTTTTCCTAGATTTCTTTAAGGGATTTATTCATATCCTCTTTAAAGACCTCTATCATCTTCATGTTGATTTTAAGGTTATTTTCTTATGCTTCAGCTGTGTTAGCATAGTCTGGGCTTACTGTATTGGAATGACTTGGCTTTGGTGGCAACATATTGTCCTGGCTATTGTTGATTGTGTTCTTAAACTGACATTTAAGCAACTGGGCTTGTGGTGATTATTTATCTAGGTACCTATTTCTGGGTTTGTCTTTGTTGGATGGGTGTTTTGTTCCTTGTTCTCTGTTTCCTCTCTGGTCTTCTGGCTAGAGTGGCCTGTGGTTAAGTAGTAGGTCTCCACCCAAGTTGGAGCTGAACTTCTGATGGCCTGGAAAACCTCTGGTCCAGCAGGAACTTGCTGTCCAATTTGGACCTGCAGTTCTGGCAATGTGGTAGCTTCTGATCTGGCCAGAGGTCCTCTGGGTTTCAGGATGCTGACCAGGCTTCTGAGGTAGGAGGCTTCTGACTGAATTTTAGAGAGCTGGCCTAGTCTCTGGGGTTTAGGATGCTGATCTCACCTCTGGTGGAGTAGGAGACTTCTGACAGAGATGTGGGCTGGGGTTCATGATGGTGGCCTGGCCTCTGGTCAGGACAGAGGCTTCCACCAGAGGTGTGGGCCAGGATATGGATCACTTGGTTCTTTATAGTGGTTCCAATTTTTGGTTTTCTATACTCTCTTCCCCTTCTTCCTTCCATCCCACCCTCTCCAATTTATTGATTCCTGAACCAAATTTTCATGCCACAATGCAGTCTATGAATTATCCTAATAAATTGTTACTGAGTACATCTTAGACACCATTTTATATTAGATTAATTGGATATTACATCTCTTAATTCCTAACAACTATGGGTAAAAAGTATATTTAGAAGGAAAGAGTGGTAGTGTGTGGGTTGAGACAGCACTCTGGTGCTCCTAAATTCAAATCCAGTACCTGTCCCCACCAGATTCTGATGTATAATAATGATTACATCAGAATTGTGCTTCTAAGAGCTGTCCAGGCAGGCATATGAAGTCTCTTATAGGTATGTAAATTGCTTAATGTCCTCTTATCTGCAGGACTAGCATGCTGATAGATAGGAAAAATCACATATATATTTAGAATGTCTAAGAATGTGGAATTATACTTTTAGGTTTTAGATCTTAAACCATTTCCATTATCTTAAAGAATGGTTACTGCTACTTTAGTATTCATTGGAGATGAATATAGGGATAAATGCTTAAAGGTTCAAAATGTCTCTTCACTTATGTGAATAATTTATGGGTTAAAGGGAAACTATGCAAACAAAAGAATTAGAATGCTTTTAAAATTGGAAAATAGTGCACAGTAGCCAATCTAGTATCTTGTTTCTTGGTATTATTTTATCATATTCCCTGTTGTTTAGCATGAGTCTATGTTTATATTTACCCATGTAACTTGTGTGGTTATTATTGCACTGATATGTATGAAGCCAAATTATACAATGAAATACTTAAAACTGACATAGTATAATAGAAATAATTTGTAAAAAATACTATACCAAAGTCTCTTCCCCTCTTCTACAGGTACCTGTTTCCTAGCATCCTTTTGCTCTTTCCTTTTACTAGATACTCATTGTTTCTTTACAAATAATACAAGAAAATGACTAGAAAGAACTAAAATTTTGATTCTAATATAAGCTTTTTTTCTTATAAAATTTTGTTTTTGAAAATTTTGTGCATATGCACAAACATTTTGTGCATAATAAAATATTATCATCTTCCCATTTCCTTCCTCCAACAATCTTTTTTTTTGGCTTATGTCTTCTAAATGTTCTTTATAACAGTTGATATCATGATGACTGTTTTGTAATGAACGGCTTACTGTACAGTTTAAGAATATTAGATGATCCAAGGAATTTACCACCTATATTTTTTTTGGTAATAATCACAAGATACTATCTATATCACTTAAACATTTTTCACACTTAGATCTGTGGGGGTGTACTCTGTTGAGGTTCAGAAAGGAATAGTAATTTGCCCCAAATGAAGAAGTTGATAACTAGTCACATTCAAACTTTATCGGTGTATGTTAATGGTATTTCATGAATGTATATAAGTGCTTTGATTGTGTTTACTCCCTGTTACAAACTTATGTTCTTGCTTTCTGATCCTCTTCCCAGTAGTCACTCTTCTACTTCAATTTTTACCAAGTATGAGGGAAAATATTTGTCTCTCAAAGTCTGATTTATCTCGTAAGGCATGATGACCTCCAACGTAACGTCATGACTTTGTTAGATAAGGCTCCATGTGTATATCACATTTTCTTTATTCAGCACCATCACCTACATTTTAATATCTTTGCTTCTACTTCAGATTCAAATTTCATTCTCACATGTCTTCATCTGACCACAAATAGCTTCTTCACCCTCCATGTACAATAATGCTCCGTGTACATTTTATGCCATTTCTCATATGTTTTCCACTCAGTGACTTGCTGAGAAGGGGCTGGTTGAAATTTCCTGTGGGTTTTCTTGGACTTTATTATTACCAGAATCAGTTCTAAGTTTGTGGCAGTCCTGTGTTAGAAATGCTAATGGGCTCTTTCTTCACTGGGGTTCTGCCTCTAGGCTGACCTAGTTTGCCTTTCCACTGTCATGTCCATGTGCTCTAGGCTCCCAAGTTGAGGCAGCTGTGAGCAGACTGACAAAAGCCATCATTGCTGCCAATGGCCTAGCTTATGCTGCAGAGTCTAAAACAATGACAAAACTTGACATTTGATTTCCAAATGTGAAGGATGATATGATTATCACAAATGTAGTTGTATATAAGATTATTAGTTCTTTTAACACATTACATTTAATTATGAACATCTGTATATACATATGCCTTGGCATAACTAATTATAATATTAAGTTGCTATTCTTTATCAGAAGAAATAAGGAAATGATATTTGTAAAGAACCAAGTAATAGGTAGGTTACAATGTGCTTTAATAATTTGAAGTTAAACTACAATAGTGAGACTTTCCATTTGATTCACTATAAATATTCTTAGGTTGGTGTATTTTTTTTCAGAAAAAATGTGATTATTCTCTATAACTTAGGGTTCTAGTGCATTGTAGACTGGTGGTATGGCTGACATCTTCATAATACCTGCTTAATAATCATGTAGAATATCTGTTTGCATCATCAGATTACAGGCAGCACTACATCATGTCACATTCAGTGTCTTGATGGTCCTTTTACTTCTAGTGTGGTAAAGGCAGTAGAGCACAGTGGGGCCTGCTCCGAAATAATGTTCCAATGATTCTGGCATTTTTCAGCACCTGAGACTTTCCTTCAAACCTCAAGGACTCACTTTTATCAGGGTCTAAAATGATTACACTCTAAGCTATTGACTAAACTGGCTAAACTGCCAACTATAGTTGGCATCTGAATGACAATTTACTTATTTACATTAATCTGTAGCTGTGAAATGAATCTCATTATTCAAAGTCTCCAATGTCAGCATAATTCATACTGCTCAGGCTGTTTGACAAGCCAAGCTATAATCAGAAGTTTGCTTCAATCTATGTAGAGCCAAAGAAAAGTGAGTTTATTCCAAATTCTTTGCTCCTATCTGAGCTTATTCCAAATTCTTTGCTCCCAGTTATAGGGGAGATGTTGTCATTGAGAGCTGATACTGCAAGTCTTTTCATAAGATCCCCTTACAATAGGATGTTTGAAGGGTGTTCTTTATTAAGGAGTATTCCTCAACATAACAGAGGATTCATACGATCCCAAACAATTTAGATCTGCTTCACACATGATTGTTCTTCTTTTTCCTCCTGTGGTTGCCTTCTTTTTTTTTTTTTTTTTGGTTTTTCGAGACAGGGTTTCTCTGTGTAGCTTTGCACCTTTCCTGGGACTCACTTGGTAGTCCAGGCTGGCCTCGAATTCACAGAGATCCACCTGGCTCTGCCTCCCGAGTGCTGGGATTAAAAGCACGCGCCACCACCGCCTGGCTCTGTGGTTGCCTTCTTTACCTTAGCCCCTGTTCCTGTATGGGGCTTCACCCTGGAAAGTGACTAGACTAAATTCTAGTGAAAGTGAATAGACTAAATTCTCTTTTACCTTACACATGATCACTGAAGTCAGCACATTTAGAGTTGACAAATTATATTAGCATTTCATGTATTAATTTTAGTATTTAATAGGTAGAAATTGTGCTTTCCTTATTTATAGCTATCTGTTGGGAGGCACTTCAGTGTAGCTCCTCCCAATATTGGAAGCAATAAAAAATTCATTGGATATATTGACTCCTTAAAAGATTAGAAGTTATTTTTTATGCAAGGCCCTTTGAGGTTCAATAGGAACTCTAAGAGAAGGCTGTAATTATCCTTAAAATGTTTACTGGTTTGTGTCATTGAGCTGTGAGGCAGGTCTGGCAGTAATCCTAGATATTAGAAATGGTCAGTGTCTTAGTTAGGGTTCCTATTGCTGTGAAGAGGAACCATGAGCATGGCAAGTCTTATAAAGGAAAACATTTAATACGAATGGTTTACAGTTTCAGAGGTTTAGTCCATTATCATCATGGTGGGACATTGCAGTATGCAGGCAGACATGGTGCTGAAGAGGGAGCTGAGAGTTCTACATCTTGATTGCCAAGGAACAGGAAGTGAACTGAGGTGTAATGAGTATAGGAGACCTCAAAGCCTGCCCCTATAGTGACACACTTCCTCCAACAAAGCCACAACTACTTCAGCAAAGACACACTCCCTAATAGTGTACTCCCTATGAGCTCATGGGGGCCAATTGCGTTAAAACTCTGAGTCGGGTTTGTTCAGTTGAATAACTTTTGACTACTTTATCAGCCACTACATAACATGTTTGTATACTACTTTATTGTTTCATTCTATTTTGTTGTATTAACAATCCTGAGAAATAGTTACTTAAAGATATCCATATTTCTGCATTTAAAGAAAGGGTATTAAGCCTCAGAAAAATAAAAATACATTTCAAATCATATAGCATAGGTAGGTGAATCCCTTTTAACTATAGTCTTCTGTATATTTGAGAAGATGAAGGAAAAATTATTTTGGAGACAGTAAGAATCTCAATATTTGGAAGTGGTCAGACCTCAATCACATCGACTCAGATATATGCTACCAAAGTGACTTTTGGCAGGTTTTTCAAGTTCTCTGGATCTCAGATTATCACATTTATAAAATTACAGTGCTACTATCTATTTTCTCTCCAGAGAGCCTTCTATGAGGGTAAACTGACTGGAGGCACATAAGATGTTGGGTCCCATGTTGGACACTCAGCACCTTACCCATTGTTAGCTCCTTTTACAGTACTTGGCTTGGATGTCTGAAGCATAAGTCTCTTTGTGAACTGAGTCAACTCTGTGTTAACTGTGAGATTCCATTTTGTTAGTAATTCAGCACTGTATCCAGGTCTCCCAGTGGCATTTGATATGGCACAATCGATTTTTCTGACAAAACATCTCAAAACAGTGCTATCTCATTTCATAATTTCATTTCATTCACCTGAGCCAGACTAGGCAAGATGATGAGCAGTCAAGCACGATCTCCTGAAATCTCTGTCCAGAAAATAATGATCTTAACAAAACTTAAGCAGTTTCTTAAGTCACTGCCACAACAGTTACAAGTTTGGGAGGACAGTTTGCTAACATCATTCCCATAGACTTCAAAGATAACAGTTAAAGGTAAACAAGGAGTTTCATTTAGAAAGCATTTCCTAATGATTACCAAAGTGAAATCAATTACTGATGGAAACATCAATTTGTGAAGAAAACTCATGGGGGACCAGTGTTTTGGGTTATGCTTTTTTACAGCTCAGTAGCTGAAGTGAAAACAGAAGACATAAACTTAAAACATTGTAACCTCACTGATTCCCCAGGCTTTTCATCTGTCAAATGCAGATAATTAAATTGGAGACTCAGGAAGATGCTGTGAACATCTAATAGGATAAAGACAAAGAAACTGTGAGTTGTAATCCAAAGCAAAGTTGGTATTATTAGTTATGTTACCAAACATCAGAAAGTCTTGGGTGACTTAAATTTGATGTTGCATGAAGGTAGAGAGAAAGGCTAAATAAATAAGCCTTTGCTTCTAATTTTTTTCAAGAGTCCTCATTTTAAATTGGAATTGATTGTAATTAGGTCTTGTATCAAATTGGAGTTCAATAGCTATTTTTAGAAACCATTGAAGTAAAGTAACAAAGGGAAAAAAGACTTAGAATAGGAACACACTTTGTATAGAAAGACTTAATTATATTGATTATATGTTAAGTATATCCACTTACAATCAATAGATAGAATGATAGACCCTCTGTGCTTTGTATGCTTTTAATTACACAAATGTTATAACTTTGAATTTCCCTATGTGTCAATTAGCATTATATTATCCTTAATTCTCTGTTCTTGTGGGATCATTCCAACTTTCACAGGGAGAATGACATAGATGTTGGATGAAATCCTGCAGATGTTCTACTACTGTGACTAGAATTCCAGTTATAATATAATGCACCTTTACTTTTCACTTAGCTCTTTTTTTTATGCTTGGCAATTTTGCATTTGTTAATCAACTAGACTTCTAGTACTGCTGGTCATTTGATATGGCATTCCGTTTTTCCTGAAAAGTTTCCATCCTTCAGAGAAGATGCTTAATTGACAGTGTTCTAACTGTACCTATATGTGCTTCACTGTGCAATGTTGTATTTGAGAACTGTGAACTCCTCCGAAATGTTTCTCACTTGAAAAAGTGGAGACTTTTTCCCTATCCCTCAAGATTTTTTTACTCCCAGATGAAGATTTTCTGTCTAGTTTTGTAACAAGGCTAGTAGCGTAGCTGGATTTGAAATATAAATGTTCTTACTTAAGATTTTATATTTTATCTGCAGTCTATTTTTCTTCTTTCATTTTTGTGTGGTAACTTTGGTCCATGACTGGGAAAATGGATATTGTATATTTAGCAAGACTAGTGATTACTATAGTTATATCTTTCATGAGAAGTAAATGGGTTGAGGTGATTTATTTTGATTAGCTTTATTAATAATGTTAGCCAGATAATTTGATTCATTGATATCTCTGGGCATAGAAATAAAAGAAAGTTTTGATTGTTTTGTTTCACAGAATTTGAAGTAGGATGCTGTAATAAGCAAAGGGCTCTTAAACTGGAGAAAGTAACTTGTTGCGAATTGGAGATGAATGACAGTTCTGCTCCTCTTGGCAATGATGTTTATTTCACTGACAAAGCTTTTTCTCTAAATCATGCACTAGATGTTCAGATTTATATACTGTAGGCCCATTTTTTTCAATACTACACCATTTACTTAAATTAGTGAAGAAGTGTGGTTTTGATAAAACATAGAAAAGATTAATTCTGAGCACTGTGTAAGATCACAGTACTAAAGGGATTCAAGTGTGTGTATATGTGTGTGTGTTCATTTGTTAGGTTGCCCATTCATATGTGTGGGCAAGACCCTAGAGGCAAGAGGACAACCTCAGGTTTCTTTCTTCTGGTACAATCCACTTTTTTTGTTTTTATTTATTTTCTATTTTATGTGTATGAATGTTTTGCCTGCATTTAAGTATGTACACCACATGCATACAGTATCCATGAAGGCAAGAAAATGACACCAGATCCCCAGGAATTGGAGTTCCACGTGTTTGTAAGCTGTCCTGTGGATGCTGGGAAATGAGTTCTGGTCTTCTTCAAGAACAGCAAGTTCTTTTAACTGCTGAGCCATCTCTCCATCCCTCCTCCCACATATTTGAGAGAAAGAGGTTTGTGGGAGGCCAGCTTCCACATTTCCACAATTTTTCCCAGGGTTCTCTTAAGGAGAGAGGGATAAGAAATATTAGGTAAAAAGGGAGTGTGATGAAGCGACAGACAGAAACATAGGATAGCTTCAGGAGGGCCTGATCAATATCCACCAGCCCCTTCCGTTTCTTCTAAAGGGCTTTTTATAAAAATGCCAAGGGGTGGGGCAAAAGACCTCCCCCAGCGCAGCCAAGTGCAGACCGTTTCAATCATCTGGTAACCATGCACATGGTCAAGCCATCCTCTAATGCAGCCCTACTGGGTAAAGCAAGGTCAGATCTTACTAGGAAACTTTTGTGGGCCCCCACAACTCCCCCCTATTAATAATAAAGGTCCCCCTAGGCCCTCCAGATAGACTGTGCCTGTTTTACGTCATTCTTATTTACTAATCTTCCTTACTCATCATGGAGCATACTCTAGCTTAGGTTGGAAGCTAGCAAGAAGAAAGCTGCCTGTCTTTGACTCCCAGCCTCTGACAAGAAGGGGTACAGAGTCTAACTCAGCTCTGACTCAAGTCCCTACTATGAGCTTGCAAATAGTTGGAACATCCACAGTGATCCCTAGGCTGCCACACCTCCCAGTAAAGAGTAAAGGATGATAAAGATGAATGTTCGTTTTGAATGGGTCTAAGATAACTGCAACAGCCTTGACTGTGCCAAGCCCTTTTCTAAATCAAAAGTCTTGATGCAAACACATCAAATAAACTGCATCAAACTTAAAGATTCCCTAGCTTTACCAACCATGGTTCATTAATAAATTAACATAATTCTATTATGAATATTACTATACACATTTACAACTAGCATGAATATCACTATACGTATTTACACTTTTTACAAACTTACATTTAAAAGCAAACTCTATATAAGACTACTTTACAAACCTTAGCAAACATCTAGAAAAAAATCTCTTAACAGAACTATTTACATTATCACTATATATATCTATTCTTTTTTACAAACTTTCATTGAAAAGCAAACTCTATATAGGACTACTTTACAAACTTTAACAAACATCTAAAAGAGATCTCTTAACTGAAATATTTATATTATCTTCCAACAAGATAGAGAGTATACAAATTGTGAGACATGACAGTTAAGATTATTGGTGAACTCAAAACTGCCTCATTCCTGAAGTCAGGAGTTCACAATCAGCTTTGATATCATTCTGAAAGTTTTCCTGACAGTTTGAAGTCAAAGCTTAATTCATCTGTGACTCTAGGGTCTCTTTGTATTCAGCTCCCTAGACCCAGGAATTCAATGAGTGCCATTGCTAGGAGGCCATAACACTTGCTGCTAGTGGCTGTAACACTTGGTGCTAGCAGGCTGTAACACTTGGGACAATGCCATTCTCCCAAAGTCACCTTTCCTACTGGGCCCTCCCAACCATTCCAAAACCTGCAGAAATGTGCCCAGTGGTAGATGGTAACCAGTAGGGGGCTGTCCCTTAATTCATTGCAGCTCCCCTGAGTGCCACAATTCAAATAAGCATTGATGAAACTTCCTTCTCTGCTACAGGAGCACTTTTGGTTAGTTTTCCCAAGAAGCCTTGCCTCAGGGCAAGAATGGTTGCCATAGTAATTAATAAGCTTCTCAGTTCATCTGGTAAGATTCAAATTGTGTCCTAAGGGGTCCATATATTAATTTGCTGTTATAAGTGTTGTGGCTACAGTTTGTGTTTTATTCCAATATTGACAAAATCTTTGTCCTAAGCTCCCCCACAATCTGGGAGGCCCCTTATTCTCCTACTTTCTCCAGACCACAGGATGGAACCTCAATATCAGGAATATTGCTTTCACTACTCTTTACTCCAATTCTTCTGGAGGAGAATCATTGGAGTTGACATTTCTCTGTTCCAGACATGGTACCATAGTCAGGCAGCCAGCAAGCTTCATTTGGTGACTGAGGGTAAAATTCTCTCTTCTTAATTTTTTGAAGCTGCATCTTAAGATTGCCATTTGCTCTTTTAATGATGCCAATGTTTCTCTCGCATCTTAAGCACCACATAAGTTTCTTACTTGCCCCTAAGTCTTTCCACACTCAAAGTAAGTTCCTGGTGTTCACACCACTTTTCCTTGCTTTCTAAAGGTTCTGAAGACAGTTTGAGGAATGTCATTAACATTTTAATTGCCTCTGGACAGGCAAGCATTCACTGGGGAGATAAGCTAAGCTTTCTAACAGTGCTTGGAAAAAAGCAGCATTTTGGCTGTACGTGTATCAGCAGCAAGCTGTTTTTAATTCCTTATGCTTTTTCAAAGGAATTGGAACATGCATTCACATGATATTTCCCATGGGCATCTTGCTTCTGTATTACGAGGAACATTTGAAAGCCTTTGTCTCTGCCTTTTCTTCCAGGCCTGCCTATACTGTCACACTGTTATGAACTACATTTCCCAAGCTGCCTTTTTGGGTCAGGAAGAAAACTCACCTGCAGCCAATTGTGGTTGCTGAACTCCTGGCTTCATTCACATGGTCTGTATTAGTACTGAAGTCAAGATCAAGTTTTTGCCTTTTTTCCGTGGGATGTTTTTGTCTTCCCTAAGCTCACATTAGAACATCTGCATTACTGTTTGACAGATGAACCTCCCTAATCAAACTCCTCACCTGGCACCGTCCGCAGAGTGGGTCATGTCCACTCACATGCACGTGGACCAGTGCTTGGTGTCAGAAGCAAAAAACCCTTTGGTTTTCACTCCCCTGCCTCACTGGGTCAGTGAAAATAGTACTTGAAATAAGAGCTCTGTCAGAGAGATTTTTACCCTTGGGTAGATCTTCTTTGTCCTGTCCTTTCTCCTCCCCCAGATGCAGAGTCCCTGATGCCTCGGCCATGGCTTAGCCCTCTGCTAACTGCTTTCTGTTCTGGGAGTAGGGGCTGGCATCCCCAATTCTGCCTCATTTCTTTGGGCAAATGCAGCTTTAGCATTTCCTGTGCTGCCATTGCAGCTACTGCTAGGGGCTTAGACTTTGCCCTTTTTGTTGCAGGGAGGATCTCAAAGCTTCCACTGCTTTTTCCATGCCACCAACTTTTCCCCAGGCCTGCAGCACTACCTCCACTGCTGTTCCACTCCGGGGGGTGCCACCCCACTTGGCTCTCCACCTGTGTTCTCTTGGGTGTTTCTCATTAGGCTGTAGGCTCAGGGGATTCTGGCTAGGTCCAAAGTGTCTGCTCCTTTTCTAATACTGGCTTGAAGGAAGACAGGACAATCAACGAGTGTTTGCCATATTCTGAGAGTTTATTTATTATTTATTTATTTATTTATTTATTTATTTATTTATTTATTTATTTATTTTGTGTGTGTGTGTGTGTGTGTGTGTGTGTGTGTGTGTGTGTGTTAACATTTCTATTCATTCCAGGTGAGTCTAATTTTGCTTTTACAGAAAGAGATCTGAGAAGGAAAGAACCAAAAAGCTTCCAGTTTTAGAGAGATTACTAAGTTTCCCCCAAGATTTCTGTTCCCTTACATTTGGCTTCATGGCAAAGAAGAAGGAATTGATCTTGATTGAACAGTATTATCAGCAAGCGTTTTTATCTAGTGGCACTGTAGTGGATGGTTTTGTCTCACTCGCATTCACCTCAGGGAAAAAAAATTTCCCCCTGCAGCTCAGAACTCAGATCTAAGCTGTCCACAGGCCAAAAGCTTCCACTATAACCTTTTTCTGCCTGTTTTCCTCATAGTATTTTCTGTATTTCCTGATATTTCCCCAGGAATCTGCATTCAGATTCCCTAAAACACAGCTCCTCTGTCTTGTTGCTTTTCTACTTTACCCTAGGTTTTCTCCTACACTATATTCCTACATTCTACCTTATCCTAAGTTTTTTCCTATACTATATTCCTATACTTAATGCTATAATTTTTCTAATTTTAGTAGAAATTAAGAGAGAGAGAGAAAAGAAACCTAGACAGAGAGATATATTTACTGTAGCCTAACTCCTTGCTTTGGCATTTCTTTCAGCCACATTGCTTTATCTATATATTCCTGAAAATAGAATATCATAACATTTACTTTTAATTCATTACCAGGCATGCCCTCCTTCTTCCTGCAATGCCCCCAATCTTCTTTTGCTAAGTTCCTAGTTAGGTTACTGTTCTGAGAGGGTCCCTGCCCCACATTCTGGCACCATCTGTGGGAGGCCAGCTCCCACATTTTCACAATTTTTCCCAGGATACTCTTGAGGAGAGAGGGATAAGAAATATTAGGTAGAAAGAGAATGTGGTGGAGAGACAGACAGAAACACAGAATAGCCTCTGGAGGGCCTGATCAATAACCAAACTGGCCTCTTCTGTTTCTTCTAAAGGGTTTTTATAGGAATACCAGGGGGTGGGGCAAAAGACCTCCCCCTAGCACAGCCAAGTGCAGACCCTTCCAATCACCTGGTAACCATGCACATGGTTAAGTCATTCTCTAATGCAGCCCTGCTGGGTAAAGCAAGGTCAGATATAACTAGGAATACTTTGTGGGCCCCCACAGAGTTTTTTTCGCTGGCTTATAACTTACCTAGGAGGCTATACTGACTTACCAGTACCTAAGAATCCACCTATCTTTACCTCCTCAGCTTTGAGATTACAAATGTGCAGGTCTACTACGGCTTGCTTGTGGACTAAGTACATGTCGTTGTGCTGGCAAATTACTGACTGAGCTATCTCCTACCTTGGCTTAAAGATTTTGATGATAAAAAGAAAAGAATACCTAGGTAATGATTTTCAGGGTTACCAGTTTCAGGAATTTAGATTATGGAAGAGGGGGAGGATTTGGCTTTTAGAATGCAGGATAAAGAAATTGGGTCTCCTGATGATGAAGAAAGCATAAGTTACAGGGAGAGAGAAGGCTAAGGGAGGGAATGTGGATGTGCATTCCTCATCTTCTTGAACACTGTTCCATTCTAATGAAATAGACATGTGTTCTTATCACAACCTGACTGAAAAAGAACTGCAGTTGAAATGCTCAACCCAGCATGACTAATTAGTAAAGAAAACTTTCACACAAAGACTGTCTGCAATATGAAATTATCTACTAATGTCAACATAAAATAAAAAGCACATGAAACTAAGTTATTTATTTTCTATGTAGCATTATTTGAATCAAATTGTATTTTTTTTATTTATTTTTTTTTATTTTTTGAGACAGGGTTTCTCTGTGTAGCTTTGCGCCTTTCCTGGGTCTCGCTCTGTAGACCAGGCTGGCTTTGAACTCACAAAGATCCGCCTGCCTCTGCCTCCCGCATGCTGGGACTAAAGGCGTGCGCCACCACCGCCCGGCTCAAATTGTATTTTAAAAGAAAATAAAAGGCAAAAAAAAAACCACCAATGTTCAAGAATGTCAGGAAGTATGAAAATTTATACTGTAAAGTACCCAGATAAATATTAAATATTATAAGTAGTGTAGGTTGAAGTCTATGTTCTTGGATCCTGGAGCCAAATTCCATGTGTTTTAACCCTGGCTTTGTCTCTTTTTCACCTGTACGAAATAGGGAAACTTGAATTATCTGTGTTTCAGTTTTTCCGTATGTGAAATAAAGAAAATAGCAAAACTTACCTCATTATAATGATGTGAAGGTTGAAGGAGTTAACAAATGTGATGGGCTTAAGTCAAAGTGTCTGGCATAAAACACAATGATAGTACCAACTCTTGTACCTTTATGTGAATATCAGCACAAAGCTGAACATTCACTTATGTGCATGGAATTAATTAAAAAGAAGAAAAAATCCCCAAATTTTACATTTATGGTTCTAGTAGCATAGCTTTTATTAATATAAAACTTACATTTGTTTTAATCCATTAATGGCAGTGTTTGAATTTAGCAATTGTGAGTGACTGTGTCTCAGACATTTGCCCTGAGAAATAATTATTTTCACCACTGACCTTTTGGGATAAGATTTACAGAATTGTCTTGTTCCTCATACTTCAAACCTTGAGAAACATATTTCTAAATTGACTACACATTAGAGATAGCTAGGTTCCTCCAGACCAGTTGAACTGGAAAATGTAGGGTTAACATTCAGGCACTCATGTTTTTAACAAAGTTCCCCAGATGATTGTGATGGACAGACAGTGAAAAAGCACAAAGCTATAGTGTTTGTAATTTATTGTACACCTATGTCAGTTTCTGACACTGATAGATAATTTTGTCATATTCAAATAAATAAAATAGTTATCTATGGGTACTTCTTCAAGCCAGTCTGTTGCTTCCATTGTGTCTGTACCTTATGGGTAGGTGTTGAGGAATGGAAATGAATATATTTTTCTGTCATGCAGAAGTTATGTATATCAGGTAAAATAATCAAAGAATGTAAAAATTGGACGGGATTATAAAGGGTGTCTAGTAGAAATAAAGCAGGTGTTGAAGCCAGTCTTGTCTTGCAGTGACTTACTAAGTTATTGCCTATGTGATCTTGCAGCCCATAGCCTCCTTTTATTTATCTCTGTCAAAATTAGAGAAACAGGCAGTATAATCAACTGACAAGTGTTTTATGCTGCCTGAGTGCACACACACACACACACACACACACACACACACACACACACACACACACACACCTTGACTCTCTCTGCCTCCAGCTTGGTCCCCACACCATCTGGCATGGGTACCCAGAGTGGGGACTGTGTGGGAGTCTCATTAGAACTGTTCCAGCATGCAAGGGCCAGCTGCTGAGAACCATCCTCTGTTGTAGAAATTACTTTAACTGTGTAAAGATATGTTATATTTGTTTATGCTGTGGAATATTTGTTTTACTGCATTTGTTTAATTATGAGAGGATGTGTTGCTGTTTCACCTTGCCTGCCTAAGACACCTGATTGGTCTATTAAAAAAGCTGAATGGCCAATAGCTAGGCAGATAAGGGATAGGCAAGGCTGGCAGGGAGAGAGAACAAGTAGGAGGAGAAATTTAGGATAAAGAGGGAGAGAGAGGGAGGAAGAGGTAGAGATAGAGAGATAGAGAGATAGATGAGAGAGAGAGAGAGAGAGAGAGAGAGAGAGAGAGAGAGAGAGAGAGAGAGAGAGAGAGAATGAAGAGAATGAGGAGAAGGAGACACGGAGACACCCAGGGCCAGAAACCAGCCAGCCACCAGATAGACACACAGACATAGAGACAGCAGGAAAATTAAATATAAAGAAAGATAAAAAGCCCCAAGGCAAAACATAGATAAAGAGAAACAGGTTAAAATAAGAGCTAAAATAAGGCCAAGCATTCATAATTAATATTAAGTCTCCATGTCATAATTTGGGAACTGATTTGTGGCTGAAAAGAAAAAAGCTCAGTACAATTGCCTTCCACTCTTCAGGGCTAGTGTCTCTGGCTCTGTTGGGACAGTTTCATGACTGGCTGCTTGTATCCTATGACTTTTTATAAACATAACATTTGGTTCTGGAGCCAGGTACTGTAAGCAAAATGGAGTGATGCTGCTCACAAGCCTAGTGTTGAAGATGTCTTTTTCTTGTCACAAAATGGGAGTCTCTGGACCCTCTGCCTGTGCTATAGGAGACATGTCTGCCTTCTCTTTCCAGATCTTTTCCTAGCCACACTTCTTTATGATGAGTCAAAACAATTGGAGCCTATCATCTTTATTTTAGGAGGAAGCAGTGAAAACTCAAAGCCTCCTGAATATCTTTTGATGACAGCAGTCTCCTGTTTCCTGTCTGCCTTCTCATTTTTATTTCTTGGATCTTGCATCTTAGGGCTATAAAATAGACTTCTAAACTCACCTGTTATACATTCTTTGTGTTGAAGAAAGAGACTTCATGAATATTTCTTACTAGATGTGAACGTCTCTTCCACAAGTTTTGATCTTACCTACATTCTTTCCAAGTGCTGCCTACATGTAGGTCTGGATTTAGCCATAGCTTCAGCTTTAATGTTGAGAGCTTCTTGAGTTATCATTTCTCTGAAATGATGGATTAGAAATATTTATAACTTAGACTGTCATTTTCTCATTTTTCTTTTGTACTAGTGTCTCATAATTAAAAGCAGGGGTAGCTCTCTTTATTTATCTATTTACTTGATAATAAGTTTTCGACATTTTACACTTGTGTTACACTCTCCCCAACACACACACACACACACACACACACACACACACACACACACACACACACGTTGTGTTCTCCATGAGATTTTGGAACTGTGGAGGGCAGGAACCATGTTTTGCTGTTTGGCACAGCACTGAATGCCATTTTTTATAAACTTAGTATATGCCAGGGATGTTGCTTTATTTCAGATATTTCCAATACAAGTACTATACACACATGAAAACTCTTGTTCCTTAGGCTTAAGGAAATGCTGAAGTAGATCTAGCTAATAAATAAGACTTTGATTTTGAACTCAGCTTGCCATTAAAGTCAAAGTATAAATCATGTTTCTAAGTTGATTGTCAAAGGCAAAGGAGAGTATATATGTCAGAGGGATGGGCTCTCTGCCCATTGCTTATGCTGAGTTGCCTCATTAGCACACATGAGTATTTAGTGTAGGATGTTTTAAAATTTTGTCTGTGAGTGTGTATGTGTGTTTGTGTTACAAGCATATAAATTTTGTTTTTGTGTGTGTGTGGTGCAGGTGTATATGTATGTTATAAGCATATATATTTATGTTTGTGTATGTGTGTGTAATATAGTCATGTGTGTATGTGTGTGTGGTGCAGGCATATTTGTGTATGTCTGTTGTACAGGAATATGTGTGTATGTGTGTAGTGCAATCATGTGCATATGTATGCATATGTACAAGCAATGTGTGTGTTGTACAGTGATGTGTGTGTGCATGTATGTGTAGTTCAGACGTGTGTATATATGTGTATAGTATAGGCATATTGGTGTGTGTGTATATCTGTGTGGTATAGGCATGTGTTTATGGGGTACAGCCATGTGTATGTGTGTGTGAATGTGTGTGTATGTGATACAGGCATATGCATGTGTGTGTTGTACAGGCATATATGGGGTGCAGGTGTGTGTGTATGTATGTATTTGTGTGTATATGTGTGGTACAATTCGTGTGTGTGTGTGATGTAGGCATAGGCCTGTATTGTTGTACAGGCATATATGTGTGCTTTTGTGTAGTACATGTGTGTGTATATGTATACATTTGTATGTTATAGGTGTGCATGTATGCACGTGGTATAAATGTATAAATGTGTGTGTGTGTTACAGGCTTATGTGTGGAGGCCAGAGGTCAAAGTCAGTTGTGTTTCTCAACACTGTATTTTAATTTTCATTTATTTTTAAATTAAAAACACTCTAAATAAATATTTATTTGAGAAAGTGCCACTGTATCTGTAACTTCCTGATTCAGGTAAACTAGCTGTCCAGTGAATTCCCACAATCTTCCTGTGTCCATGCCTCCTGAGTAACTGAGGAGTGCTGACATGCCTTGCTTACTAAGCATTGTACCCACTGAACTGTCTCCTAGTCCCTCCACAGAAAAGGCTTGATGAAGAAGTAGTCACTCTCCTCAAAGCAGAAGCCACCCTTAGAAGGGACCTGTTTATAGACTTTCATTTCATACTCTTTATTCAGAAAAGAGACACCATGAGACTATGTAGATATGTTTGCCTCTCATTGGTAACACTTTGGGTTGAGGCCATAAAGTGAAGTCAGAAAACAGAAGTGAATCCATTATTCTAAGACATACCGAGGGATCAGCATGGTGTTGAAGTTGTCCTTGCCTCAAGGGAAATACCTTGCAGCCCCTCTGTTCCTGGTTCAAGCCATTAGAATGTGCCCACAAACTTGTGGCAAGAAAGAGCAAGTGAATAACTGTTTACCATCCTAAAGGCTTTTTGGCTGTACCTCGAGAATCATTCTATTTAATATATTTGTGAATTGTAAGCCTGAGTTCTACCAACTGTGGAGGTGATTACTTCACACAAGAACAAACGCCAGTTCTTTAAAAAGCTGAGATCCTTTCACAAACATGTGCTTGTTAATGATGTAGACATTTATAGTGTAGGCGAAAAAATGTCCATTGGACAAATGTGATCATTCTAGTCATTGCCGGCCATGTGCACTCTAGTCCTTGCTTTCTGTTCCATGCTTTGGATACTGGAAGAGAATTCCTCTGTGATATTCATTGTCAAAGGTAAAACTATTTTAACTCAGAAACTGTCAATCATCATATCCCAGGGGCCTTAAGCCAGTAATAGTTTGGTTCAGCTGGCCATGGCTGGACTGAGAGTATTCTTTTCATGTGCACTGAAGCGGGGCTGTGTACTCCATTCTTTTTAGATTTCTCAAGTGCTTCATGATTTCTTGGTTCAGCGGTGATTTTTTTCTTTCCTACGTACATTCTATTTATTCTACTTTGATTCTTCCCCCAATTAGTATAAATCTCCGTGCTAGTTTGCTGTCTCCTTTATTTTTTCAACCTGGTATAAATGAAAGAATCTATGCAGAGGAGGAGGCAGAAAGACTGTAAAAACCAGAGTTGATAGATGACTCCAAGGAAACTGTGTCTTTCAGATACGACAGGGCTGATACACAAACTAACTCACAGAGAGAGTTGAAGTGTGCACAGGGCCTGCACAGATACAAGGTAGGCAAAATCCAAACACAGAAGGTGAAGTGAGCACAATGTCTCACTTTAAATTTATAGAGACTGATTTTTCCTCAAAATTAATTTATGACTTGGCTTTGTCTAGGTCAAGACGGTATCTAAGGCCTTAGATTTATACAGTGAAATGGTCTTCTTAGATAGACACACATACTTTTCTGTGTCTCAGTCGATACCCCTGTTTTATTTATTATTTTAAACTCAACTTTTGGCTTTGAAACAACCATTTCCCACAAAAAGAGTGTATTAAAGAACTGGAGGCAGAGAGTATCAAATTAATCCTTGATGTTTATTCAAAGATGAATATGGACTAGGTCCAGGTGAAAATTAACATAGACCTCCTGTTAAATTATATGCTTTAAAGATTTACTTTGAAGGATTAGAAACTAGAAACTGATATTTATTAACTCTTTTTTAGACAACCAGCACAGCACTGGATCTTTCTAGAGATGACCTTTTTAGAGACACCAGTTTGGTAGAATTAATTAGTAGTAGTCCCTAAGATTACCAAACTGTGGTGGTGCCTGAGTATTGAAGAATATGTGTTATAGATGTATTTCCTGAAACTTATCCTTGGTATAATGGATCAATATTTTGCCAAGCATTTCATGGATTCATTTCTTTTTGACTATAGTTTTTATTGTTTGAGAATTTATATATGTAGGTAATGTGCTTTGATCAAATTTGCCCTCCATGTAACCCTTCCCTATCCTTCTCCCCACTTTCCCTCCCAACATTATGCACTTAAAAAAAACTACCGAGTCCACTTAGAGCCTCTGTGTGCTTGTTGGTATGGAATTTTCTACTGGAACATGGGTATCCTCTCAGGAGTTACTTCCCTGAAGAAAACTGACTTTCTCTCCCTCAGCAGCCATCAGTTGCCAATATGCCTCAGCTAGGGTGGGACTCCATGAGCCTCTCATCATTCATGCTGGAAATTTGGCTGGCTTCCTCTTCTGTGGGTTTTGTGCAGGCAGTTGCAACTGCTTTTTGTTCCTGTGTGCAGCAGCCCTGTCATGTCTCACAAATAATTTTACTACCCCCGGCTCTTTCAATCTTTCTGTTCCCTCTTCCACAAAGATCCTTGAACCTTTGGAATGGGACTATGATACAGTTGTCCCATCTAGAGTCTCTCACCCCACAGTCTCTTATTTCCTGTGGGTTTCTGTGTTAATAATCTACCAAATTAGGAAAGGACAAGTATCTTATGAGTATCAACAAAAAAAATAGCATATCAAGTTGCTTTAAGACTGAGCATTTCCCCATGTATTAAGGTTGGGCAATGTGGCCCAGTAGGGGCAGTCAGGTTCCAAAAGCCAGTGAAAGAGTCAGAGATAGCCACTGTTTCCACTGTTAGGAGGCCCACAAGACCAAGCTATACAACTGTAACATATATGCAGAGTACCTAGGTCAGTCAGATGCAGGCTCCCTTGTTGTCAGTTCAGTCTCTGTGAGTCCCTATGGTCCCAGATTACTTGATTCTGTGAGTTTTCTTGTGGTGTCCTTGACCCCTCTAGCTCCTACAGTCCTTTCTCCCCTTCTGCAGATTCCCTGAGCTTGGCCTAATGTTTGGCTGTGGGTCTGTATCTGTTTCCATCAGTTGATGGATGAAGCCTCTTTGATGACCATTGGGCTAGGCACTAATTTGGTTACAGGGGATGGACAGTTCATGCTACTTATCTGCTATTGCCTTGTAGATTCCTGGGAGATTTCTTTGTACCAGTTTTTTACCTGACACAGAAATACTCACTCCTCCCCCGCCCAACATGCACCACAAGCCCACTTTCCAGTAGTCTCCTTAAGTACTCTCCCCTTCTGGCCTCCCCTGCAACCTGATCACTCATGTTTCTGTCCCTTCCTCAGTCCACAAAATCTCTTCTATTTTTCCTTCTCTTCTATTAATATAGAAACCATTCCAATCATAGGAGATCTGGCAACCTCCTAGGAACCCTCCTAGTTACCTAGTCTCTCTGGGTCTGTGTTTTAAAGATTCACTCTTTTGTCATTGAGAATTTACTTCTTATCATAGCATCCTAATAAAAACCAATGTTTTGAGATGTTTGTATTCCATTCACTTGTTTGTATGATTTTCCAAGTTTGGCCTACCTACTGTTTAGATAAAGCTAAGAATAATGTTTTGATCTAGAATTAATAAACTGTTTTGATCTACCATTGGAAGTAATTATATAATTCATTCATGAACTATAGACTTCTTTTTGAAGACATGAGGCAGGCAATCCAAAGCACTGTGGCCCTTCCATGAGATACAAGAACAATTCTCTGCTTGATATTTCTTGGGACACATAGGAAGTTAGGCTGACTTGAAGTATTGCTGATGCAGTCTGGGCTACTGCTTCCTGTCTCACCCTGGCCATCCTATGAGTCCATTTAGACACAAAACTAATGGAAAAAGAAAATCTCATTAATCTTAAAGTATATAATTATAGAGTTAACAATTTTAACTCAACTTACTGTTACTTTCAGACTACCATTGCAAGTCTTGTTACAACATGAAAGAACATATATAGGTGGGCACTTTCAGCTGGTCATTATCTTACAGGGATTATACACAGTACCCAGTAAGTGCTGCAAGCCATGTTTCTGCAGTGCCCTTTCCCATTGTTACCAAACCCTCCATTTCAGTCAATGAGTATTTTATTGAATACTTATTAATAGCTCATCAAAAAAATTGGGGGGGATGATGTAGAAAATATCATTGTATTCAAAATTGAGAAACTGGGCAATTACTGACTGCCTCATTTAGTTTCTCTGGGTAAAACACAGGGCTAGATGAAAAATGCATTAAGATTGAAAAATAGTAACTTTTATGAGATAAAGCTGCCTGTTCTTGATTGGGAAGCACACTGATGAGCTGATGATGTGTTTTCATTCTTGTTACCATATTGTAGCCTCAGACTATACAGCTGACTCTCAAGAGGACATTGCAGTTTTATGAACATCAAGTTATTGGGTGAGTAAAAATGCATTTTTCTATGGAACAAATTCAAAGTGATTTCTCAAGTACAGCTGTTGAGCTTGCAAGTTAGTATGCTCTTGAAGTCAACTTTGTAGTGTCTGTTTCTTGACATGTAGGCTGGGACTGACAAAAGCACCTTAAGCGATGTCCTTTGGTTTATTGGTCTTAATTCTTTTAAATAAAAATTGAAATTCTTTTTGCCTCACCCCCTCCCTTCCTAATATTCTTCCATTTGCAAGACTGAATCTCATAATTTTATTTTACTACAAGGGAAGAATTGTTGATATCAAGTGGGAGTTTTTGAATGGGATTTTGAATTCTTATATAGAGTTTGACTGAAACCACACTTTAAGGATAGGTCTTGGTTTGGTCAGGGTCACATGCTGCATGTTTTTCTCTGTTATTCTTTATTTCTTCAAATGGTTTTGATAATTGTGTGTGTTAAGAATATGTTACACCAAAAACTAAGAAATCAAGGCCTCATCAGCACAGAGAAATTTTAGTAAAATATAATGGTTATATTAATAACAAAATCAAAGACAAATGTTATGATAAGGTGATATGATGTCAGTGAAAGTATTTTGTAGACATTTTTGATTGGCCGTAGTAGATAGCAGTTTGGCACATACCAAAAAATCAAATTTACTTTTTTTGATTTTTTAGCTTTTCATGTTAAATCAATTAACATTAGAAACAATAAATATTGTCACTATGCTTTGTTATTATTTTCTATATGCCACAAATGTTTTGTCTTTGTGAAGAGTCAAACTCTGGTAATTCTTAAAATATTATCCTTTTACATTATGGGGATCAGGAATAAATATTGAGCTATTAGGATATGATGTGATTAAAATTAAAACAGAAAGATATAAGAATAAAAAGTGGCCGGGCGGTGGTGGTGCACGCCTTTAATCCCAGCACTCGGGAGGCAGAGCCAGGCGGATCTCTGTGAGTTCGAGGCCAGCCTGGTCTCCAAAGCGAGTTCCAGGAAAGGCACAAAGCTACACAGAGAAACCCTGTCTCAAAAAACCAAAAAAAAAAAAAAAAAGAATAAAAAGTGACTTCAAAAACTAACATAATACCATGAGCTTTAATCACTTGATGATGATGTTGATTGTCTTTTTAGTGGAAATTGCTTTGAAACTTTGATACATTAATTCTCAACAGTTCAGTCCTAGGAAAAACATTTAAATTTATGAGATGGCTTTTAATTTGATGCAATTAGTGATTTAAAATAGTTTATCCTAATGGAGCTAAAGAATGCTAAATTAACCTTTCCTTGAACATTCTAAAATAAAACTTAATCACTGTCATTGTGTTGGCTACTTTCAAAGTATGCTGTGTGGATTACTTCTTAGACTTAAAACAATTTTTAACTATTGTAAGTGTTATATATCTATTATTATTATTATATTTTTTTATTTTTTATGATAATGCCTGTCATCAAACTCAAAGAAATTGTTTTTGGAATTATGAATGCTGTCATTGTTTTGGAATCAAGAAATTGTTGAAATTCTCTCATCTGTGAACTGAACTGCCTCAGGGACAAATTAGGGGTTGGACTCTTACATTACCATTGAAATAGATCATAACCTCATTGTAATAGTTAACAGAGCAGCCTTTGGCCATTAGTTGGATGGAGTTCCCTTTTACCTACCTACCTTAACTATCTTCTCTATTTATGATGACATGACCTAGGGTTTTTATTCTGTCCAACACAATATAAGGGCTATGGATAATTTGACTGTAACAAGGTGTCTTGATATTAAACCTAATTAAAACAGAACTACCAACATGTTTTCTTGCCTGACTTCTAGGACATGGACCACTAATTCCTTTATTTGCCTTGCTGCTTATGGAGATTAAGGAGCTAGTTGGAAACAGTCTTAGTGTTCTTGCCTTTCTTGACTCTATCTTCCCTTCTTTCTACTTCGCTCATCTTATAGATTCCTTTTCAACTTTCTCTTTTGACTCTAAGACTACTTCTCTTTACAAAACTGAAAAAGGAGAAAAGCTAATATTAACACTGGGACTAATGTGTTCACACCTATGTGTTGTTTAGGGCTTTTTATCTCTAACTGTGAAGCAATGTGTTTTTTACAGTCAAGAGAATTTCAGGCAATGGAGAATAAGTGCTAACAAGCATTACTTTCTATATTTTTGGAGAGATATGTCTAAGAAGATTATTTTCCTGCTTTCTATAGGCTTGCATTGAAGTAATACAACTTTCAGATACTATATACAGAAATGTTAAAGTAGGAGAGATGACAGAGTGTATGGATGGACTCATTTTAATTTCTCAATATGGGCTCAATGACTGGTCTTTCTATTTCCCCTCTTCTTTTCTTAAAACTCTGCCCTTTAATCTGCTTTACATATCAACATCTGGGGTAGTATACATCATTCCTGGAATTCTTATACCTGTTGCCAATAGAAACTGCTAGAGACCTTTTCATTTCTCCCAGAACCTAGCACTGGACTCAAGGAGCATCTGTTCAAAGGATCACAAAGAAGATGGAGCTTCTTGTTATGGAGTAAAATAACCTCTCAGCCACAAGTGCTTCATCTTTAAATATTTATTCTATGCTTTAATTTATCCCTTCCCTCATTCATGTATTTATTCATAGAGATCATTTGTGTTGGGAAAATGAATCGTAAAGTAATTTATTCATGCTATGTGATAAATCTTTTTCTCTCTACTGTCATCATCATCTCTTACTGAGATATTTTGATCTGGTTTCCTGGCTCCTATTTAATGTTTCTGAGTCCTGACTTTTTATCATAGAAAAATGATTTAAAATTTACTGGAAGCCAGTGGTTCTTAAATATTAGTATGCATTAGAATTACCTTGTAGGTATATATGGATGCACACACACACTTACAAAAGACAATGCATTAGACAGGCTTATATGATCAGAAGCTGAATAGTCTGATAGTGGCTGGTTACACACTGTAGTTAAAGCAGTTGCTGTCCAGTCTAAGAAGCTGGAAGCTTCAGAAAATTGGGACAAGTGAAGTCTCCAGTGTGAGACTAGAGGTCTGGAAGTCCTCTTAGAGAGTCTATAGTGTAAGTTTGAGTTTAACAGCTGGTGAATCTGTGGGACTCCTAACAATATAGGCAGTGGGGGGTTTCCTACAACAAATACATCATACCAGATACCAAAAGTACAGGCAAAGCAAAAGAAGTGGGGCTTTTGAGATCCCTCACCCTCCATGCTGAAATGTTGACTGATTTGATCTTGTATAAGTCTTGTTAAGGAGCTGCTGTGAGTTCATGAGTGTAGCATTCTTGTCATGTCCAGAAGCCAACCTCTGGTTTTTACAATTTTTCTTACCCCTCTTTTGCAATGATTTCCTACATCTTTGGGTGGGTGTGATGTAGATGTCCCATTTCTGTCATATAACTGACAATTTTCTCTGTACTTTGACCAGTTGTGAGTTTCCACTGAACAAAGAAACTTCTCTAATGTAATTTGGGAGTTTCACTATTCCATGTGTATACAAATACAAATTTAGAGGTTAGTTTGATACTTCCTCCATTTAACAAAATAATAGTAGTAGATTCATGCCTGTGGGCTATGGTTTCCCCAGCCCTGAGTTCTTAGCCAGATTTACAGTACCAGGCATGACTTTCCTTTCATGAGGCATGCTTTAAATCCAAGAAGAAAGCAGTTCTTTAATCTTTAACTTTCATGCCACTACTGCACATATGGTCATGTCTTGCTATGCTGACTGTCATTGTTGCCTACTGGGTTCATAAATGAGTAGCTCACAGGGTTTACAACTGGGTAAGACTCTTAATGACTTTTCCTCCCAGCAGCCTGCATTGCAACTTTGGGTACTATGAAAGCTAGCAAAAAGATAGGAAGCTTCCTGGTCAGTACCAACCTGATTTTGCCATGTCTAATGAACAAAGTATATGATGTGTTCGGCAATAGATATTAGTATCAGTTTACCATGAACAATGGGAATAGCCTCTATTTTTTGGGTGATCTCCAGAACACCTTTTACTTAAATATGGAGGCTTATGTAAAAGCACTGGGTTTTTATTTGACAAAATATGGCTTCTGAGAGGAGCATTGTCTCCTGTGTAGGGAAACTCCAGATAATCTTGTTTATGAATATATATATATATATATATATATATATATATATATTAAAATCTCATAAAAATAATAGGTTTCCATATGGTGTTTTCAAATATCCTTACTGTTAGTTATATCTCCCTCAACTCCCACCTCTGCCCCATCCTACAATCCTTCTATTCACCTAAACCTCTCTTACCCCTTCATATCACTGTATTAATCTCACTCTATCCCCAAGCTATTAGAAAGCCTACAAACTAGTAGATGTGCATTTGGTGTTTTCAACATCCCTAATTATTCTTCTCCCCACCAATCCTCACATCCTTTCCCCGACTTCAAGCTCTCTCCCCATAATTCTCCTCTTCTCCTTCATATCATATGGATTTTACTACAGCTCTAAGAATTTTCTAATGAACAGTTGGCTGCAGATCTAGTCCTGTACTTTTAATGTTAAAGGGAATAGTGGGTTATACATATCAGAGTTATGTTTAAAATCAGTTATTTTATAGGTGGCTATGCTGAAAGCATAGACTGTATGTACTTGGTGTAGATATAAGTGTATCTGCAAATGTTTTCAAAATTCCTCCATAAGCTAATTTTATTTTCTTCTTAGTTATAGGGATGCAGAAAAGAATTTCCACAATATCTCTAACAGATGCTCCTATGCAGACCATTCCAACAAGGAGGAAATTGAAGATGTCTCAGGAATTCTTCAGTGTACTGCTAATGTACTCGGTATATTAATTATATATTTATATAACTGACATAATATAAGTGGAATGGGAAGTAAAGGTATCAGTGTATCATTTCTATTTGGAGATTGTGGGAATTGGAGACTGAGAACTCGTCTTTAAGTATTTAGTTTTACACCCATGAACATGTTTAAATGGGAATTACAAACAAGCCAAATACTTGTAAATTCAAGAACATTATAGCAAATTCTTACATTCTGGGAAAATGTTTTCAAATATTTCTATGATGTTGGTATTAGCCTGACATAATCCATATTTCTCTACATCTTACCTTCACCTGAAATATAAGATATTTTTTTTCTTTTCAGGCTTATACTTTCTTACTTCTGGGACTCCCTTGTTGTAACATATCAGTAAAGCTTGTCATCTACAGGGTGCTGTGCTTGGGCTTAGGCTCAGAGTGTGCACCTTAAAGATACCAATATTTACTTTCATGACTTTGGATATTCCCAATATGGGTAAATGTACTGTTATAAGTGGAATTATGTACTCCATTCTACAATTGGTCTAACTTCTAGAAAAGTATGAAGATGTGGGTGTGCAAGAGCACTCTGCATAGCTATCACAGCAGCAATCTGTTTAGCCCTAATTTCTTACAGAAGTTATTTAAAATTATCTCCTAATTTCATTTTGCTTACTGCTTTTGAAATGAACTTAATTCAGTTTTTGGGGGGATCCCTATATTTCTTTATGCCTCAGAAAAGAATGAATGGTACTTTGGAAGGCCAGCAACGCCTTCATTGTGTGTTGATTCTATCACCTCTTGCACTGAAGGCCTGGAAAATAGTTCCTTACCAAAGCCTGGTTCTTGGCCCTCTATGAATGTGAAAAAAATGTTCACACATAACATGTTTTTCTTATTAATAACCATTTGTGCCCACTATCTGTCACAAGGTTTGCAAAGCAGACATACTGACTACACCATGCTTCTTGGTTTCTGTTCACCTCATGTTGGGGTCCTGATAATCACTGTGACAGCACAGCAGAATTCCTCTCAAGAGGCCCTTATAACAAGAGATGATAGGTGTGAATGGTGCCTTTACTACTTGTGACTTTAAGAGTTAAATGGCTTCATTATTTGGATCATAATATCTATTGCATTGTGATATGGTCTAATTATAGTTGTCAGAAAAATATCTACCTTTTAAAACAATGGTATGCAAAACCTATTTCTAGTTTGCATTAATGGTAAAAACATGGATATAGTCTTACCAAACAGGACTTTTTTTTGTATTTTACTCTAAATTATACTGGTTTAGTAGTGTAGTGAAACTTGTATCATAAGGGCCTGAATTGTGGATTGTTTTGAACATGTTGTCCCTTGGTAGCATGGCTTGGATTTGGCTAGTGCTGTAAGGAGGGAGACAAAATGAGTGCAGAGAATTAAGGGAGAGAGATAACAAGCTGTCTTATCCTCTTTGCTATAATGAGTTAAATATCAGTGTAGTTAGGACATTTTGATTTTTTAAATAGTTTTGATTCTATTAATCAATACAATGGGGTTTGTTGGTATTTCAATTGCAAAGATTTAATTGCAATAGGAACTGAGAGATGCTTTCTGAGAAAGACATCCACAATATGTCAAGAAGCAAACAAATATGAGTACATCAACTTATTTGCTGATGAATTATATAAAGTTTGCTACTCCAGCATCAGTTATTGGCTAAATATCACACAAAACAGTTTCATACTGCCCTAGTTAAGAATCATCTCTCACAGAAATCAGGGAGTGCAGGAATTGTGGATAGGACATTCCTCAACACTTTCTGTGTTTTAAAGGTCTCTGTCAGAGTGGCGTGCTGGCTCAAAAAGTTTAAAGTCTTACTGAGAGTCTTGTTGTCCAGGGATTGTTTTACTTTGAAGTGCTAGTGAGGAGGATGGAGGAAATGATCTTAGGGCCTATTCTTCACAGTATATTCTTGTATCAGAAATTCTGAAATACTGTATAATCAGAGCCTTTTAGAAATTGCTACAGAGTCCAGAACTTTTTGATATGATGTTTTTATGTTGTTGACTTTTAAAAAATAATCAGTTATTGTTTATTTCAACCTGTATGTGCAATTTGTTTCATTATGATTTAAAATGTCTATTTGGAAATCATTAATTGATAATAAGAGTGATAAATTATCCATTTATTATAACTTTTTTCTTGGAATAACACTGCTATATAATTAATAAGTGACATTATTTACTGGACTAGAATGTATTTCACATGTTCAGCATCTTAGGGAACTAATTGGTAAAAATAACAACTTACTACTTTCACTGGTGAAATAAGATTGACAGCCACAAATAAATTCTATCCATGTAGTTCTTTTCACTCTAACTTAATAAATTCTTGGGTTTTTCTTTCTTAAAAGTATTTTGAGTATTAATGAGATGAATTTGAATTAAAGTGGTTGAAGGGGTATGGTAGTTTGAATGAGAGTGGTCCCATAGGATAATAGATTTGAATTCTTGGTCACCAGGAAGTGGCACTACTTGAAATGATTAGGATGTAAGGCCTTGTTTGGAAGTATGCCTCTATGAGTGAACTTTGACATTTCAAAGGCCCTGGCCAAGCCCAGATTCTTTCTTTCAGCCAGTGGATCAGGATGTAGCTCTCTGATACTTCTCCAGCATCCTGTGTGCTGCCATGCTTCTAGCCATGCTGATAATGGATTAACCCTCTGAAACTGTAACCAAGCTCTGATTAAATTATTTCTTTATAAGCGTTGACATGGTCATGGTGCTTCTTCACAGCAATAGAACAATTATCAAGTCAGGAAGTGATTGACTCATAGTTCTATTATAGTGCATTGCAATGTAAAGATTTTAAAGTAAGGACTAGCTAGGGCTAGGCTAGGCTAGGAAGAACTTAACAACTTACTATCTATCTGACTGGAATCACTTATTCAATGTAGTCATGCCTTAGATTTCTCATTTGTAAATTGGAGATAATGTAATTATGCACCTCCTTTTTTAGAGTTGCTAGGAAGCTTAAAATAGGTTAATTTATATAAAGTACTTACAATAACCTGACATGTAACATACCAATACCACATTGTTGTTTGTTATTATTATTGAATATCCCTAAAATGATCTTTTCAGTAGACCTGGAAGGTCATATTTGTTCACTTGGTTAATAGGTGAGGAAACTGATTTTTTTGTTAACTTGTTAATCTTTGGTCTAACTCTGAATAAACAAGCTTTACAAGGGCATGTTTAAATCTGGATCATTCTGATTCCAAATACCACATTCAATACATTGCTTTTCTCTCAGTTACTGGACTGAAAGTCTCATTCAGTCTCTCTAATGCTGATTATGCTTAATTCATCATTTTGTTGTTGGTTTGCAACACTGGGGATTGAACCAAAAGCATCATGTAGATAAGAACTTCACCACTGACCTCTGTCCCCAGCCCTAATTTCATTTTTGTTTTTATTCAAGAGTTTCACTAAGTTGCCAAAGTAGGTCTTGAAGTTATTGTGTAGCTAAACCATGTTGGAGAATATTATTTTAAGATGTATTACTTTTGTTTATGTTGCATTTGTTTAAAACAATGTGAAGCTGTGTTACTGTGCCTGTCTAAAACACCTGATGGTCTAATAAAGAGCTGAATGGCCAATAGCAAGGCAGGATAAAGGATAGGCAGGGCTGGCAGGCAGAGAGAATATATAGCAGGAGAAATCTGGAAGGAAAAAGAAGAATGAGGAAGGAAGGAGGACATCAGGGGCCAGCCACCCAGCCACCCAACCACCCAGCTACACAGCCAGACACAGAGTAAGAAGGAAAAAAAAAGTATACAGGAATAAGAAAGATAAAATCCCAGAGAAAAAATATATATGGAATAATTTAAGTTAAGGGAATCTGGCTAGCAACAAGCCAAGCTAAAGCAGGGCATTTATAATTAAGAATAAGCCTCTGTGTGTGATTTATTTGAAAGCTGGGTGGTGGGCCCCCCAAAAGACCAAAGACCAACCAACAACAAAACTAGGCTTTGAAGATTGTAATCTTTCTACATTAAGCAGCCCAAGTAGCTATGACAATAGGCTTGCACTCATGACCCAGCTTTGCTGCTCTTTCAAATTGAACTTGGGAGAGTTGCTTGTATGCAGCAAGTAGTATCAAAACTAAGACTATTTGTCATCAGTATTGAAGGTTTTGCAGCTTTAGTGTGCTTTGGATCATTTCCAGTCTAGCAACACTATGAGTTTTCTTTATCTTTTAGGTGCTAGAGATGCAAATTTAGGGTGGCCATGTTTGCCTTTATGACATAAATGTGACTTCATACTTATGACTTTTGGCCTAAAGTTTTCAAGTAGATCTTATTGTGTTAAACATGGATGTTAAACGTTATTGGGCTGGTAAAATACATAAGGCTGTGCTTCTTTTTTTTCCACAAAAGGAATATTTTTATTAATTCTATGACAAGTTGACACATGTCAACAATATATCTTGATCATATCCACTCTCAACTCCCCCTTCCCATTCATCCCAGGTATCATTAACACATCCTCCTCCTCACTTCAAGTTCTTCCTTTTTTAAAATTTATTTTTGTGTCTTACTGAGTCCAGTTAGTGCTGACTGTTGGACTCTTAACTGACATTGTTGGCTTGATCTCAGCCAGGTAAGCATAGCTAAAGTGACTTCATGAAGGCAATGGCCATTCCATGTCCAGATGACAGCATTTCACAGCATTTTTCTCTGTGTTCCAGCTTTTCTGTTCTTTCTGTACTTTTTCTGTGATGTTTCTTTAGCCTTAGGTGTTTGATATACATGTCCCATTTAGGAATGAACACTCAATAGTCACTTGATGATTCCGGTCAGTTATGATGGTCTGAATTGACTTCTGACCATTTCAGAGTTAAGCTCTCTGGTCAAGGTTGAGGCAACACTATTTTATGTGTTTAAAATGTGAATATTTAGAAGTCAGTTTGACAACAGGTCCATCTATCAAGGTAACAGTAGTATGGTCTTTTCTAGGGCCTATGACCCACTGAGACTTTTTAATCAGATTTTTAGTACCAGGCATGAATTCCCTCCTGTGTAGAAGGCCTTAAATTCAATTTAAAAACTGTTAGCATTATTGCACCCATAAGCATATCTTGCTTGACAGAGTTCACCAGCAGGTAGTACTATTCTTGCTTACCAGTCTGTATAGCATCTTCCAGCATTATGAAAGCTAGCAAGCTGGAAGAAAGTTTTCAGTTGTATTCCAGCTTGATTTTTCTGTGTTCTATTGTATATTCTAGTGTGTGTGTGTGTGTGTGTGTGTGTGTGTGTGTGTGTGTGTGTGTGTTGTTTTGGGAGTCTCTGAGATCCCTATTCAATAACTACTGGTGAGGATGTTCCATGCCTCACACTGAGATTTTCATTTAATATCCCTTGTTTTTTGGAGAATTATTGTCCACCCACACAGTTTTCTTGTGTTCAAACTCTCTTATTTTTTGTTTAAATTATATTTTAAAATTACTTTACAAAGTAGTGTGTTTCTATGATTTTTCATGCATCCTTAGTTTTAGTTAACACATCTCTATCCCCTTTCTCATCTGATATTCACCCCCATTCCCACTTAGACCTTTAACCACCAGTATTATTCCTCCTATTTTCAAATCAGAACTGTTCTATTATCTCCTCACCAAAATGGTTATATTTCTGAGTTCATTCATTTGTTTAAATGGAAAACTTAAGGATATAGTCACAGGATAATATTTAATTACTTACAACAGAAATATTGAGTTTTGGTTTATGTGAATTGAAGATAACTGAAATATACATATTTTTTTCTAAATAATTATGAATAGTATGTATTATGCCTGTGAAGGAATGACATCAGCACATGTGAACACTACCTCCAATGCATATGAAATGCTTTCCTTAAAAACTATTTTCAGGAAAACATATACATCAATTTAGTTAGGTAAAAAACACACAGCTTGGAAACATGGGGTGGTTTTCTCCCCCTCTTAGATATTCTTTCTCTTTTGTGAGTTTCACATTCTGAATCTTGTCACATTTATGCTGCAAGCACTTTACATTTGCCTCTTTGCATTACTGGAAAACATGGCAGTCATGTTTCCTTCCTAAATCTTTGTTTTTCTGCATGCATATTTCCTTATTATCAATAATTTTTGATTGTACACCACTTTTTTTAGGGGGAAGTGAGCATTTCTCAATTCTTGTTATTATCTGTTGTCCTATGTGTGTGTGTAATCTTTAAAATTAAATATGTAACATTAAAATTGATATACTTCAAGACTTACTTTGTGTTAACTTCCATGCATATTAATAATATACTATGTCATATTAACATATGGAATATTTTTAATCTCCTTAAAAAAGAAAACATGTTTCACTTACCCAACTCTGTGTCCCTTCATCTTTATTGCTATAGATTTCCCCATTGTAAAATGCCTTGAAAAGGGAATGATACAAACTTTTTGCTGGCTTCCTTTGCTTGTGTAACTTCATAGCTCATTATCCGCCATACCCAATACTCCATACCCAACATTTTTCTTATGTAGTTTCCTATTGAAGAGCACCTTGGTTGACTATATTTCGGGCAGATAATAATGACTCTTCTATAAACAATTCACTTATAAGTTTTTGTGAAGCCTGTGATGTGACTAGAGCCACTAGACTGTATGTAACTTGTAAGAAACATGGAAATCATGGTGCCATTTGCCTTGTCACAGCAATATTTAATCTGGTTGCTCTTCATACTCTGACGTGGATCTCAGCCAAAGGCTGAGAAGTTGTATTGTCCATGGTCCTTAGAAATTAGTACTGCTCATGTTATTTTAACCTTAGCCATTCTCATGTTTGTGTCTTTCTCCTTAAAAGTTTAATAAATAAAAACAACTTCTGCTATATCTTTATAATGCCAACAAATACAAACTATAATTAAGAATTTTATTTTTTCTGTTTTGTAATTCTGATTGCCTTCCCAAGATTTTGTGACTTTGTTTAAAAAGTGCTTAAAGCATACATTATATATGTATATATATATATAGAAGGGTTGACCATGGTACTAATCGATTAAAACCTATTTTTATTTCATAAAAATAAACCTGTCGGATTGAATTAGACAGCATTATGCAGAGAGAAATGAAAGATTTTATGAATTTGAGCATTGCTATGAAGTAATATGACAGAAAATGACTCTGTTGTTGCTGTTGAAAATTTAAGATTCCTAAAGGCAGTCTCTGGCTATTTATCATCTGTCTATCTATCTATCTATCTATCTATCTATCTATCTATCTATCTATCTATCTATCCATCATCTTCATCTACCTATCTATACTCAGTGGCTAATAAGCCAAACTCTACTGTGCAACATTAAATTCATGAATAAGATGTAAAATTTTCTTCCATCCTGTTTGCTTTCCCACCATATTACCAGTGCTTTCTATCTGAAAAGTTTCTAACATGGAAAAAATAAAAATGAAACATTGGTCTCTGATACTGAACAAATAAATGAAAACCCAGATAGGTCAGGCTGCTTGCATGGGGTCTTACCTTTAGCATGTGGTGAGCATAGAATATTTGCTTTATTACATTTATTTCTACGTCACTGTGATGCTAATGATTGGCAAAATAAGAGATGAAGGATTTATTTTCATTCACAATTTCAGAGGGTTCTAGTCATCATGTCAGGAAGGCAGAGTGAAACTCCTTAGTTCATGGTACTAGGGCTGTGCTAGATGCTGGTCACATAATGGTGGACAAGGAAGCACAGGATATGACCAGAAGCACTGGCTGGACCTATAACTAACCCTCCAAAGGCAATCCCAGTGAGACCGGGAGAAAAGCTTGCTGCCTCCTCACTGATTTCAGCTTCTGTTATGAAACAACAATGGTTTGGGCTTTTTTCTTTCTGAGTTAGAAGGAAGTTTGTTTTCCTAACTACATAAAGACATGATGTTGGCTTATAGTTACATCACCTGTCAAATATATAATTCACTTTATTTTTTGTCATCTTATCTAAAAAAATTATGGTCACATTGTAATACACTTTCAAAGTACTCTTTTTTTAACTTAAAAAAAATACATCAGCTTGAATGAACATGCTACTATCCTTCTTCTAAGTCTTTGCTCCTTCTATTTGATGGCTTTTGCTAATTAACTCCATAGCCTTTGACCCATGGCTCTATTGATTTTTGTACATTGCTTATTTTTCTATTTGCATTATTCTTTGCTATATAACTTCATTTTGAGTCACCTACAGATTTTAATTCTGAAAATTAATTAAAAAATTAAGTAAGAATGGAATTAATCCAAATAGTGTAGTTTTGTGCCTGGAATGTTGCCATTCTTGTGAGCCCAGAGATCTTCCTCTAGAAGAGCAGCCGGTGCTCCAGCACTGCTTGATGACGTTTGTAAGCAAAGCTGTTGAACTATTAACTGAATAATACATAATTGCCAGTATAGAACATTTTTGTGAGCTAGACAAGAAGAGAGTGGAAATTTAAAACATTTAAATTTTAATTAATTTAAAATATTAATTTTAAAAAATATCTAATTTTTATAAATTTATTTCTTTACTTTTCATAAGGCAATAGGAACTGCATTATTTATTTGAATCTTAATCCAATTAATACTTATCTTTATTTTCAAACTGTATATCAGCATAATTCATATACTGCAAGGGATTTTTTGGTGAGATCCTCCAGAGACATTAACAAAAATGGCCTGTGGACACAATAATCAGTTACTCTGAATATTTGTATCCAGAGCAGTGTTTTTAAAGCTAAGTTCCCTCCACGGTTCTGGTGAGCAACCAGGACCTGCCACCTTGGCTCAAAGGATAATCCTATCCTTGGCAAAAATGGTGAATCCTTTCTAGTTCCACCATTGGGAAACAGGACACAAGACTTATTGTTGCTAACTGGTGGTGATTTTGCTTTTTTGGAGGCCCACCACCCAGCTCCCAAGTAAATCACATATGGAGGCTTAATGATAATTGCTCAGCCTTAGCTTGGTTTAGTTTCTAGCCAGCTTTCCTTAACTTAAATTATCACAACTACCTTTTACCTCTGGGTTTTTCCATTCCTCTAACTTCTGTAAATCTTATTATTATTCTGTGGTTTGCTGTGTAGCTAGGTGGTTGGACCCTGGAGTCGTCCTCTTCCTCTCACTGCTAGATCTCCAACCCTCTTCCCAGAGTTCTCCTTCTATTTATTCTCGCTGCCTGCCAGCCCTGCCTAGCTTTTCTCCTGCCTTGCTATTGGTCATTTAGTTCTTTATTAGACTAATAGGTGTTTTTACACAGGCACAGTAATACAGCTTCACAGAGTTAAACAAATGCAACACAACAAAAGTAACACACCTTAAAATAATATGCTACTACAGACTGAGACTGAAATCTGTGCTCCTCCTTTAGTCTTTAGGCAGTGGCTTGTTGTCTTGAACTCCACTTTTTTCCTCTTAATTTACTTCTATTTCTCTCCAGGACTTCAGTTCTGCTTCTGGACCCAAACAAGGACTGGAACTCCTCAATACTCTTCCCTCTTCTCCCTTTCCCTTCCCTCCACTCCACTCCCTGCCTCTCTCTTTTCTCCTTTCTTCCCCCCCCTCTCTCCTTGCTTGCTTGCTTTTGCTTTTTCTGTATTTACCAAACCTTATTGATGATGCTCATGTCTTGTGGTGGTATTCTAATTGTACTGAAATGTGATTTTGATTGTATGTTAATAAATAAAGTTGCCCGGGGGTCAGAGCTATTAGAGCCATAGCAAGAGTGTGGCGGTGGTGGCACACGCCTTTAATCCCAGATTGTAGAGAGCCCATTGGCTGAATTACTTTGTTAATTGCTCTAAGGTCTGTTACCATTCTCCATTTACCAGATTTCTTTTTAATAACAAATACAGGAGATTTCCAAGGGCTGGTTGATTCTTCAATATGCTGAGTATTTAACTGTTCTTCTACCAGCTCTTCTAAAGCCTGGAGTTAAGGGCCATTGCTGAACCCATACAGGCTTGTCTGTTAACCATTTTAAGGTAGAGAGCTGTTGGTGTCTTTGGAAGATCATCAGTTGTTGTGCCCTTTTCTTGTATAATATGGATGGCTGGTGACCACTCATTAGAACAATATCTTCTAATATTTCTCTCAGAAACATGTGCTAGTTTATTATTTGTTTCTGAGATTGGAGGGATGTTAATCTGAGTATTCCATTGTTGCAACAAGTCTCGACCCCACAGGTTCATAGTTATGTTAGCCACATATGGTTTTAATTTTCCTCTCTGTCCTTTTGGACCAATAAATTCCAGCCATCTTGCACTCTGTTTCACCTGAGATAATGTCCCAATTCCTAACAGTTGAACGTTTACCTCCTGAAGAGGCCAAGTTGAATGCCAAAATTCTGGTGTAATTATGGTAACATCCGCACCTGTGTCTACCAGAGCATACAACAAAACACCATTTATTTTTATCGTTAATTTTGGTCTTTGTTCATTAATAGAAGTTTGCCAAAAATTTTCTTTATGTTTTCTCCTGAATTTTCTATTCTCTCTGTTTCATCATTTTATTCCAATAGGTTATTTAATCGCTCTGAGCAGGGGTTTCCTCTATGGCTGCAGGAAAGGTTTGAACTGGATTTGCTATAGGGGCCTGCATGAGGCCCCTCTGGGAGTTTCCCGAAGACTGAGGCAAAGGATTACCCTGTCTGTCCTTTGTTGATCTACATTCCTTGGCCCAGTGTTTTCCCTTACCACACCTTCTGCATACTCCAGAAGGAAGGGGCATTCTGTTGCCATTGTTCCTTGAAGAAACATTGTTTCTAGGAATGACCTGTTTACAGTCCCTTTTCAAATGTCCTTGCTTTCCACACCCAAAACATCTAACACTCCTCAAACCTTTTGAAATTGCTTCTCCTACCCAGATATCATCATGAGCCTCAGCATTAACCGTGTCTCTAATCCAATCTTCCAAAGGTACAGATCTTGCCTTTAATGACCTGATTATTCTTTTGCATGCTGCATTCGCATTCTCCAAGGCCAAAGATTCAATTATTATCTTACTAGCTTCTGAATCTGAGACCATTCTCTTTACTGCTGAAGCCAGTCTTTATAAAAAAATCTGTGAAAGATTCTTTTGGGCGTTGCATAACCTTTGTAAATGACTCAGTTTTTTTTCCTGGTTCCTCAACTCATGCATTCAAGGCTGCCGTTCAACATAAAATTAGGGTTTGGACATCATATAAACATTGTGTTTGTATGGAAACATATTGGCCTTCTCCAATAAGCTGATCCTGGCAGACTTGTATTCCTTTATCCCTCCATTGTTTTTCTATGTTTTTAGCTTCATCCTTGAACCAAGTTAGAAATTGAAGCCTCTGGCTGGGTTCAAGAACAGCTTGTGCCAGCTCCCTCCAGTCCTGTGGATTGTAATCCTATTACATGTTGCCAAAATAAGTGTGGTTATGGCTTTATCAAAAGACATCTTCTGAGGCCAGGACAATATGGCACCATCTCTGAAGTGGCCTTTGCAATCCAGAAGGGCTGGAGATATGGCTCAGCTGTTAATTAAAAGTATGTGCCACCACCGCCACACTCTTGCTGTGGCTCTAATAGCTCTGACCCCCGGGCAACTTTATTTATTAACATACAATCAAAATCACATTTCAGTACAATTAGAATACCACCACAATGTCTAGCTAAACATTGTTTGTAGATGAATTTCGGTGGGTGTGTATGTGTGATTTTCTGTCTTTGCAGTAGCTTATATAGCTCTCATATCCCTCACCTTTTTCACCTTACATCATTACCTCACACAGCCCTGCAATGAATGGTTGCTGTTCAAACCAACACCAGAAACAATAGTCACATGACATTAGTAAAATGCTGGATTACTGCCAGTTTTCCATGAGAGACATCGGTAATTTTTTTTTTTTTTTTTTGTCAACTTGCACTTCTAGAATCATAAATCACTAAAGGAGACATATACTTGCCGGGCAGTGGTGGTGCACACCTTTAATCCCAGCACTTGGGAGGCAGAGGCAGGCAGATCTTTGTGAGTTCAAGGCCAGCATGGTCTACTGAGGGAGATCCAGCAAGGGTGCAAAGCTACACAGAGAAAACCCTGTCTGGAAAAATAAAAAAAAAAAAAAAAAGGAGACAAATACTTTAGTAGAAAAATAAAGTGGGCAAAGTGGGCAATACAGTTTGCTTCTGCCACAAGGAAGGGATGTCTCTACTTGCTTGAGCTCTCATAAAGGTCTCAGCTGGCTTAGGATCTTTCCAAGTGGAATTTAAGAATTTTGGCCAGGGAATGGCCCTGACAAATGGTCCTGAATTGATGTGAGTTACCTCAGTCTCTAGAAAATTTTGACTGACTATATCCAATTGTTGTCATTTTTCAACTGTTTATTCTTTTGCTTTCAATTCTCTGTATATTCCATAGCATTCTCACACTTCTTTCACTCTTTTATTCAATTCTGTACCTCATACAATTTTTTATTTATCTTAAAGTAAATCTTGAGGCTGGATAAATGGCTCTGTGGTTAAAAGTGCATACTGTTCTTGTAGAGGACCTGAGTTTGGTTCCCAGAATCCATATTAGGATGCTCAAATCCATTTATATTTAATTCCACGGGATTTACTGCCCTCTTCTGGCATTTCTGGACATTCACATTCATGTGCCCATACCCATATACAACACAAATACACAGAACTTATAAACAAAAGTGAATAAAAGATCCTTTCTTAGTCAGGCGGTGGTAGTGCACACCTTTAATCCCAGCACTCAGGAGACAGAGCCAGGCAGATCTCAGTGAGCTCAAGGCCAGCCTGGTCTACCGTGCGAGATCCAGGAAAGGCACCAAAACTACACAGAGAAACTCTCTCAAAAAAAGGGGGCGGGCGGTAAATGATTGCCCATCTCACACTTTAGGAAATTTAGCCATATGAATTGACCAAACATTTACAACTTTGCTTCTTAATTCATTATTAGGCATTTGCTTTAGTGCCATATTTAAGCTTAATATTTTGCATAAAAATTTAATAATCAATAGACTCCAGTTTGCTACAAATCTTTAAAATTTCTTTAGTTTGAGGATTTAAATGGTCATTG
The DNA here is from genome assembly GCF_049852395.1 of Peromyscus maniculatus bairdii. Lineage (NCBI taxonomy): Eukaryota > Metazoa > Chordata > Mammalia > Rodentia > Cricetidae > Peromyscus > Peromyscus maniculatus. The sequence continues at coordinate 930,703 of NC_134858.1, forward strand.
GAATTTATGGTTAAAGTTCATTTTATTAAGCATGGGAAGGGTTATTAATTTACAGAAGACTGTCATCTGTGAGGAAATGCCTGCCCTATTTGAGGAATAATTTACAAGGACTCTTTCCACTGGCGCAATGTTTTTCTAAGTAGTTTCTGTTTTCAGTTTCTGTTGTAGGTGCCAGTTATGAATAGGGAGGAAAAAAAACAGATATAAAGTGGAAAGGCAGACACTGAAAATAATACAAAATAACAAATAAAGTCACATCAGAATGAGGGCTGCTGAGGACCCTGAGACAAAAGAGTAGAAAGGATTGAAATGTCTATGTGCTGAGAATCATTTTTGTTTCATTAAGCAAATCACACACATACACAAAATTATGAGGCACTTTTCTATTTGCAAGGGACTTTTTACAACTATTAATTAATGCTTTATTGGGTTATGGAACTAATATTAATATTCTGATTTTACAGACAAAGCAATTAAGGCCTAGAATGCCACTTATTCCAAATTATTTAGTTAACAAATACTGAAGGAAGGCTTTGAATATAGTTTTTCAACTTCCGAAAAGAATGCACTGCTTTTTTTACCATGTTATGTTTTTTACTATTTCTGCATATAAATAGTAGTGTTTTTAAGCACAATTTATGTTTGTTAAGCTAATCTCCCCAAACCTGTGCATATATATTACTACATTCTATTATCAATACAGTGTTTTACTTCAGTGTCTGCTTTCAATTAGGCATCTTTTCCTTAAATATATTTTTATCTGTTTTTGGCAAAATTAAACATTGAAACTAGAGTCCTTGACATGTAGACAAACACATATCACTGAGCTGCATTCCCAAGGCCAATAAACAATGTTTTGCCAATGATAAATCTGGCTATGGAAGTACCTAATTTCAAACAGGATAGGATGCCAACAAACAGGATTTGAAAAGTTGAGGAAATGATTGAACAGAGAGGAGATTAAAAGGACCAGAATTGGCACAAGATACCCCAAGACCAAGTTCTCAGCACAAAGGAGATTTATTTGCCACAGAGGGACAAAGGGTAGAGAATGAGAGACAAAGACAGCAGATTGAGGACAAGGCATTAGGAAAAAGGAACAAAGGAGAGGGGAAGGCATATTTACCCTGGAGGGACAAAGGACTGCCTCTGTATAGAGAGGACAAATGGCAGTTTATAAGGGGACCCCATGTTAGAATTAGTTGGTTAATTTTGATTGAGCATGTTAATTAGGGTAATCATAAGGGGGCTTTTGGTAGCTGGACTTTAATACTTTGATAGCTGGACCTTGGTGGTCAACGTCAGGAGAAGACAGTGGCCATATAAAGGAATAGACCTTGGTAGATAGCTTTAGGAATGTGATGGAATGCTTTTTAGCAAGATAGAGGGAACAGGGAAGGGCAAGGCCTGTCAGAGCCATGTTTGCCATGCTAGAGCCTCTTCAGAGACTACAGAGAAAAAAGGAACAAATAAAAAATATCATCATGCTTGAACTGATACTTGCGTTAGAATATAATTAGCTATAAAGGAAATTATTGAGTTAATCACCAAAAATTTAATATGAACCAAGGATGAGATGATCATCTACTATCAAAAAACAGCAAAATAGTTAGGGATGAAAGATTGTGATGTTTGCTGCCCTCAAGTGGGATGTATGTTTTATGTGTGTATGGGTATGTGAGTATGTACATGTATGAGTGATGGGGAGGGAAGGACAGAAGGGAGGAGGGAAGTGAAATCATTTTGGTTTTTAATTTAATTTAAATAATTTTTTCATATTTTCCAACTTCTAAGTTATAAATTATATTAAGAAAAAAGTATAATATTTGTTAAATAAAATTAAACTATAATTAAATAATCATGTGCCCCTAAAAAATTGCTTTTGGTTTTACTAGGCTGGAGCCCCAGTTAAAACATCAACAAAAATCCTAAACTAAATGAAACTAGTATCTCAAACATACCTTGTGATGTCTCCTTATAATTGTTAAGTATTTTGGTTTTCTTAGTATTGTCAATAAAATAACACATCCCATAATCAGTGTCTAGATTAGAATTTATCCCATGGAGTTTTTTCTGTAGTTCTATATTTTCACTGATAGTCTGATTTTGTGACATAGACTTTGGAGATTTTCCTATTCTTGTCATCCAGTATCACACAGCAATTGGTATCAGACTGGGCAATCAGTTTCTCTATGTTCTAGGAAGTGTTTTTGTCTACATAGAAAATATGTGTACAAATGAAAACATAATAAAAATAAAATTGCTGACTACTTCTATTGCTTAGCTTACCTACTTCTTTGATAATGAAGTAAAAGACAGCCACAATGTGACATATAATTTTCTTTTAAAAATCCTCTTACTACTATGTTATGTAATTTTACATTTCTCCAAGACTTTGCATGAATTCAGAAGCCTCATCAACCACTGATATAGTCCCCTCTGTAAAGTCTGATTTTTTTGGGCCACTTCCCTGAGATTTTAAATACCAGGGTAGTTATTTTTCATAGTTCAACATTAGTCATTACACAATGCTGCCATCATTAGCAGCAGTCAGATGTTTTGTACCCCCATATGTACAGTGAGGTAAATGGAATCTTCACAAAGAACAAGCCATCATGCTAAGTGAATGCTCCATGTATGAGCTCACAATCACAGAGCCAGCTCCAGCCCTTATTTGTTTAATTATTTAAAACATTAGTTACTATATAGAAATAGCAGAGCTTAAGTTACTTCTCCTTATATTTAAAATTTGCTTTCCTGAGCAATTATAAATGTCATCTTATCTTCTAAAATGTCCACTCCTCCCTCCCCTATTCCTGTGATTTCTATGACCGCCCCTCCCCCCCCACACACAACTTTCTTGTTATTTTGGGCCTTGTGGTCTTGATCTTTTGGGAACTACATTTTTAGTCAAATGGTGGAATGAAGTTTCCAGAGCTACAAAGCAATTGAAAAAAATCTAAATTATGCTCATGCCTTCTAGGTCACCCAGATTACCTGTTGAACTGTTATTGGGTTGGAAAAAAACAATCCATGTTGCCCTTTGACATCTTCTTGGAAACAAGATAGGAAATAACAGTACTATTCTGGCAAGGCTGATAGGGAGCTGAGATGAGAAAAGTCAGATTATTTTTTTCATTACATTAAAAAAAAGTATCTCTGTAGCTCAAGCTGGCCTAGAACTCACTATGTATAAACCCATGTGACCTTGAACTGTGGTAAGCCTCCTGGCTTAGCTTCCCAAGTGGATGGGGTTACATGCGTGAGCCACCACTGATAATTTTCACTCGTAATTGTGACTTTTTCTGTTTCACACTAAAGAAATATTTTGGAAACAGCATAGAGTGTGTCGGTGTGTGTGAATTCAGTATACTCATATCTGTAATATATTTTTCCTGAGAGTGCTAGATTCAGCTGACCTTTTAGATAATGCTATTCTGTTTGCTTTCCAATCTTCCAAAGATCTCTCATCATACAACCCTTTGCTTTCTTTAGGAATTAAAGGATGTTGTGGGAATGATAAAAAAAAAAAATTATGGGAACAAGATCTTCAAATTAGTGTACCATTTTGTTTTACATTTTTTCAGGTCAGCCAGCCCCAGTCCTACCTATATATGTATGCTCCTTCCTTTTGCTTCTGTTTTTAGTATTTCCAGCTTACCCTTTCTCAAAAGAAGGAGCCTCCCTCTTTGTTTCCTTTATTCATAGCCTTCCAGGTTAGTGATACTAAATAGAGGAATGTGAGTGAATGAGTAGGGTATGCACGAGGCACCAGAGAGACTAGTTTTTGATTCGAGAAATATTTTTTTATGGAATCTCATGGGAAATGAGAACAGGGGATGGTTCTTACCCTTTCTCAAAAGAGAAGGTGTACATATCCAGGCTCATATCCCCATTCCTTTCTCACTTGTCACCAGATTTAAGGTATTGTATTTTCTTAGACATCTCCTCATGTCTTGCATTCCTGCCAACCAATTTATGGTGCTGGTCTTGGTGAGACAATTAAAAAATTTAGTTTATTTGTTACACTTTTTTTTGTTGTTCATGTGCCAAAATAGTGAACAAAATCAGCTGAAATAAAAAAGGCTTATTTTGACTTACACTGGGAGGTACAGTCTATTATGAAGTTTGAGGCAGCTGGTCACATTGTATCCACACTCAGAGAGCAAAAGTGGCAAACACCTGTGCTCAGCTCCCTTTCTCATTTTTATGCAGTTCAGCAATCCTGCTGATAGAATTGTTAAATCCTGCTGATAGAATGACTAGTGTGGGTCTGCCCACCACAGTTAAAGCAGCCTAGAAATTCCTTCACACACATGCCTAGCTGTCTCTTTAGAGGATTCCAAATCCTATCAAGTTGACAGTATTAACTATCACACTTGCACTATCGTTTTTCTGATTGATTTCAAATATTCTTATTGGCTATTTTTACTTTGTTCCTCCTCAATTACTGATTTTTAATCCTTTCATTTCTAAGCCATTAAATGGATCTAGCATGTACCCATAATGTACCAGCACAGTTGCTACCACCTTAATCTTGCTGAGGAAGGCTTAAGTAAGAATTTAGAGTTAAGAACTTATGTCTATAACCAGTCCACGTTTTTACATTATCTAGATTCTTTGCTTTGTATTAATTACAAACCATTTAATTTTTTTCTCCATAGACCTCTCAAACACCCTTTTCTGAATCTTAGTTCAAACATACAGTAATTCTGAAAATAATCTGTCCGAATTCTTAAGCATCCTGTTGGTATATCTTACTTTTGGATTTAAGATTTTGATACAATAAACCAGAAAACATTCATATAAATAGGCTTAAAAAAACTTTACCTTAATAATAACCTATGCCTGCTGTATTTTTAAAGAAATAGTTCAATGAAGAAAGATGAAATTTCAAATTATTATCTGACAATGTTTGTTGAATGTTCTTTCTATTTACAAAGTATTGACAACAGAAAGGAGCTCAGTGGTATTGAATTGTCAATTAACAGATGACATATCAATTTTGGAGAATGTTAAACAAATGTTTAAATTAGAATCCTGTGCACAGATGTAATTCAGCCCAGGGAATGTTTGTGATGTTCAGCTCTAGTTCCCTGGGAAACAGATGCTGATATGGAAATTTACACACAGAAAATCAAACCTCAGGATCAGTGAGTCAATCAGGCAAATCTCATTAAGTTTCAAGGCCAAAAACTGGCCGTTCATGGCTCTTAGTTCTATTGTCTGAGTCATCTTTCTTTTTTCATAAGAACCAGCACATATATTTATTTATGTGAGTTGGCCTTGCTAGAGCTTTTCCTTTTGAAGATTTGGGATGAGTGGATGGGGCAAAGTAGGAAGTTAAGTCCCAGATGCTCTTTCCAGAATTATTGACCTAGGCAAGGAAGTGAAGGCTTTGTAGTTCAACTCTTTCTCCCCAAACTAGTTGGGTTTGGATTCATATTGCCCTTGGGAGGGGCAGGAGCTGGGGCCAGCTTTCACTTCAGCTGAAGTCAAATCTAGAGCAAGACTCAACTGGGAGCTGACAGCTACAAACACTACTAGCCTCATTAAACATTACAGGAAATGAAAAAGCTGAACACAAAGTATTTGTGTTGATTTGAATATTATGAATTTAACTATGAAAAATGTGTGTGGGTCTACATATTTCTGAAAAGAGATGTAGAAAATGAAAATGAACAAAACTATTTTTGCAAAAGTAGAAGAATTCATAACCCTCTCAGCCCACAAACTTGGACTTCAAATAGCTTATTTCTTTTGTAGTAACAGAAGAATTCAGGTTCCTATTTTCTTCTATTTACTCAATTTTAAAAAAGATAAGTCTTGTTATATTTTTGCATGTCTCAAGCTTCTCTTTGGTTTATCTGTGACATCTGTCTGTGGTACAAATTCAGCTCTGTGCTCCATTAGAGCCACTTTGACATCATAACATTTATGAACAGGTGCTTTGTGTGTGTGTGTGGCTCACTTCAGCCATTCTTAGAATGGCCTCCTTTAGGATAATAAAGTGGCAATGAGCATGAGCCTAATTTCCTACATGCGCCTAACATGCTCATTTTCACTGCCCTAAACTATTTATTTAGTTCAACATCATTTAAAATAAGATTGTTTCATTGTTTTAAATCATGAGTGTATGGTTTTGTGTGTGTGTGTGTGTGTGTGTGTGTGTGTGTGTGTGTGTGTGTGTGTGTGTGCCCATGTGCATGTGAGTATAGGTACTTATAGAGGCCAGAGGTACTGGATATCTATGAAGTTGGAGTTACAGGCCATTGTGAGCTGTCCAATGTGGATGTTGGAAACTGAACTCAGGTCCTTCAAAAGTCAACTTAGCATCTTATAAAGGAAATTGTGAATTAAAATAAGATAAAGGTATACTCTAGTAAGAAGGAACACACAGAGAGGTCTGTTTCACAAACTGAGACACATATATGCAAAAGACTGTAGCCCCAGAAAAGCCCCCTTATCTGAAGCAGATTTTCTTATTTTTATCTCCATTATTCTTTGATTTCTTACAGAGTTACAACTTGGAGTATTCTTCCAATCACATAAACCCAGTTTTGTTTTGTTTCTATTCTTTTCATGTTTTATCTATTTTAATCTAAGCAGTTTTTTGGTGTTGTTTTTAATGTATTTTGAATTAGTTCTCTGAAAATATAAGAATAAAAAATAAAAAAGGGCATGTAAGTTTTTTTGGGGTTAGGACATCCATGAAGAAAGGAGGCAGATTTGGTACAGTCGTCACCGCTAGTCAGTCCACTAAGAGCTTTGTAATTTCTGGAGCCACTTGGATGTGGAGGAGCAGGTTTCATGAGCTATTCAACACTGGAGGAATTTATGCAAAGGAAGGATGAGGTTGGACTGAGTTACCAGGGACGTTCCAGTGTACTTTATGCCTTAATGTAGCATCATGATGAGTGGTGGAGTGTTGCCAATGATCGCTAAAGCAAATACATAACCACATGTCTGTATCCTTCAAAAATAAAAAATAAAGTGTGAGAGTTGCTTGCTTATTGACCAGCTATAACCACTGTAATAACCCCATTGTAGATTCATGGAAATGTATTCCTTTTAGGTTTTCCTAAAATCTGTCTCTATTTAGCTAATGACACAGGCACTTAGGATTTTGATTACATACTTGTTATTTGGTTTGGTAAGAAAATTCAGATTATCATGAGTTTTATTCTTTACTACAGCATGGCTTAATTGCTAAACTTTCCTTTTGTGGAAACTGGACAGCCATGTGGCTCCCTAGATTTCATTGGCACCTTTAAAGAGGGAAAATAACCGTTAAGCAATTTTCAAAACATAACAATCAAAGAAGGATTAGCAGTGATTACCATCTCTGAGTAAGGCCTCTGAGAATGCATCCATGTGGAAATTGTGGTCTTTGGATGCCACCACCATAGCTCACAATCTGAACAGGGCCAGTTAATAATAGAAGCCAGAACCCATGTATTTGCATAGCAACCACCTTCCTTACCTTCTCAAACAGCAGGTGAAAAACTGGTAAAAGTGCTAGTATTGGAAATGGTGAGAATACTCATCAGTGGGGTGGCACCAAAGTCTACAAGTTACTGCCATGCATTTATAATGTAACAGATGGCATCACAGAGATGGTGCAGTGTTGAGGCAGGTACCCTGAAGTACACCTTTGTAAATAGCATATGTCTGTCAGTTTTTTTTTTTTACTTTGTACCATGCTTTGGCTGAATTCCTAGTTTTGTGTCTTCCACAGCAGCCTGCCACAGTGCTGGAGAAGGAGGTTTGGGGATGTGATGAGCATTTGTCATCTAACAGGTGGCCAGTATAGCATCCCGATAAGACTGTCTGGTTTTATACATGCTTCCCTGAGTCTGTCCATTACTCAACCTTGGTGGCTATTTGTTAAAAAAGAAATAAGAATTTGTCAACTAAAGGTACTCACACCTGATAAGTCAGTAGTAGTATAATTTATCTGCCTTGAGTATAAAGACATGCCAAAGAACATTAAAGGATATGAAAAACAACAATTATACACAATTATCTGAGTGTATATCATATATATATATATATATATATATATATATATATATATATATATATATGAAACATGTAATGATGTAATGTTTGTTATTCATGGACATATTGTCAGTTATATATAATTGTAGTTATTTGCCTATTAAATGACTGTTTTATTTTTTTATCTGTTCATTAAAATATTTCTACAGACAAAGACTGCAAGGGTGATTTTCATTTAGTTTCTCAGAAGCTTTCCTGTTACTTTCTCCTCCAGGTTCTATAAATAAACTTTGATTTGTTCTAGAATAATCTAGTTTCTTACCTATCTACTTCCTAGCAGCTTAGTGAACTCTTACCTTTTAGCTTTGTTAATTTTATTTGTTTATTTATTGCTTTACCTATGACTATATCACTTATTTATTTTTGTGTGTATTTGTGCATGTTTGCACACATGTGCCAAGTTATGGGTGTGGAGATCAGAGGACGAGATCAAATTAAAGTTTTCGGGCTTGGTGGCATGCACCTTGACCCTCTGAGCCCTCTCACAACCCCACTTGTAACATCTCTTCTTATTATAATACTCCTGGTTGTTGGGTGATGTATAGAATTACTGGATTGTCTGTCACATAGCTTAAAAAAAACATTTCTGTATTTATCATCCCTGTGTGTCCAGTGTCCAGCACTGAGGGCAGATACAGAGAAATTTTTTTCCCCTGAAATGAAGGAATAAAACAGTGGTAAACAGAAAAAAACCCTCTTATCTAAGTAGGTTAGATCTGGTGGATAGAGTGGACAAACTGGCAAACACTGTGTGGTACATGTTAAGATCCCAATGCCCATCAGGTAATTTGGAAGCTTAATAAATACAGGCATCTGTCTCAGTCTGGAAAGGCCCCCAAAAGCATTCTGGAGGAACTTAGATGTAAAAATATATAAGATTAAGGAAAGCACATAGCCACTTTATCAGGGTAAGTAGAATGACAGAATCCTATTCAAACAAAATGAAATGTTACTCAAATCCAACATGTCCAGAAGCCTATAAACAAAAGAAACTACTGAGTACTTTTATGAAGAGTTACAATGGGAGATTCAGGAGATGAGAATAGGCCAAAGTGGGTCACATGAGTACTGAATAAATCCCTGTGATTTAGGGCTCTATTTTGAAGGCAATAGATAGTCACTGGGAGTTTTTAAGCAGAGAAATTATGATAAATTTATGGTTTATGAAGTTCATATGCAGAATGGATAAGAGCAGATTGGGAGAATACAGAACAATCAGTTAAGAGGCTGGTGGACTGTCTCTGTACTGAACATTTGTTGGTGGTGATCTAGAATCACTTAGTAGTAGAGGCTAATGGAAAGTCAGGGGTAGATGAATAATGCTCATACAGTTTTATTAAAACAAAATCATATTCTTCTCATTACTCTAGCAGTTTTAACTCAGCTTGACAGCATATAAAATCAAATGCTTTAATGTCTTTGGGTATTTGTTTCCCTATGTTAGCTAAAGGATACACAGTCTCTGAATTTTCTTCTATTATTTTCTTGTTTGCATTTTAAGCTTTTCCTGACTTGAATATGATTTTTCTTGAGGTGTGAAATGGGATTTAATTTTAACATTTTTCAGAAGGTTTGGTAGTAAGTGGACCACTCTTCTTCCATTGAACTTAAATAGTTTTTAAATAATTAAAACTCTCATAATGCATACTTAGATTTATTTTCACAAAATTATTGTCCTTCTTTTATTCTTTCCACTTTATATATATAATTGTATTTTCATATCTCACAGTTTTAGAATTTCCAAGACAACATTGTACAATGGCCATGAAATCAAGCCTCCTAGTTAATTTGAGTTCAGTAGAAAAGTTTTTTATCTTTTGTCATTTAAAATAAGCATTGTATCTAGTTTTTGGAAAACAGCTTTTATTATATTTAAACGGGTTTTTTATTTTTATTTTGTTAAATGTTTATAAAAATTTTTGAATTTTAGACTTTTTGGGATTTGCTGATATGATCTTTTATTTTCTTATTTAGTTTTATGAATTCGGTGTTTGGTTGATAGATTTTTCTACTGTTGACTTACTTTTTTATATAACATATAAGCATTACTTGGTACTTTACCAATTACTCACTTCTATTGCCTACTACTTTAGAAAATATTCATAAGATAAATTGGTCTTAATATATCACATTGTGTTTTGACACGTTGTATATGGGCATGATGAAGCAGAAATGATTTACTTAAAGTATTTTTTTTTTTGCCCACCATAAGAGGGCATGGGACTACAGTTAAATATGATTATAGCTGCCATGTGGTTGCTGGGAATTGAACTCAAGACCTCTGGAAGAGCAGTCAGTGCTCTTAACTTTTGTGTACATATTATGGCTTCCAGTATTGTGTTTTTATGGGATTCTAGAGTGTGCAAATGGGAGCATCTCTGCATCTATATCTGTTTCTTGTGCCCTTTCTTAGGCTCTTTTCCTCCTGTTTGTTTTATTTTATTTTATTTTATTATATTATAGTTTATTCTCCCTTAGAAGCCTGTTTGTAAGCCAGGTGGTGGTGATGCATGCCTTTAATCCCAGCACTCAGGAGGCAGAGGTAGGCACATCTCTGTGAGTTCGAGGCCAGCTTGGTCTACAGATCGAGATCCAGGGCAGGCAGCAAAACTACACAGAGAAACCCTGTCTCAAAATAGCAAGAAGAAGAAGGAGAAGGAGAAGAAGAAGAAGAAAAGAAGGAGGAAGAGGAGGAGGAGGAGGAGGAGGAGGAGGAGGAGGAGGAAGAAGAAGAAAAGAAGAAGAAGAAGAAGAAGAAGAAGAAGAAGAAGAAGAAGAAGAAGAAGAAGAAGAAGAAGAAGAAGAAGAAGAAGAAGAAGAAGCAGCCTGTTTGCTTTCTGATGAGGCAGAAAAGGGTGGATCCAGATGGAAGCAGAAATGGGTAGGAAGTGGGAGGGGAATGATAATCAGGATATATTAAGTGAAAAAAAAATCTATTTTTACTAAAAGAAAAATAATAAATCAAACACCACTCCAATGGCGTGAAAATAATCAAGTAACTTTGGAATTGTTTATTTTTTTTATTAAAAGTGAGCTTCAATCATTTGCATTTTACCCCTTGTTCACTCACACTGTTGTCCACACAGGTATTTGTGAAACATTGCATGATTCTTTCCTTTACTTGTCACTGCATGGGTGTAACAAAATGCCCAAGAACACAAGGGAGCAGAGAATTATTTTGGTTCCTATTAGAAGTTTTAGTTCATGGTAGCTTAGTCCCATTTGTGGGATTGGGTGGACAAATGACATCACCAGACAAAATGCGAAGTGAAGCCCTTTACCTCAAGGCAGCCCAGAAGCAGGGAGGGGACAATGAGAAGGGCCAGTGACAAGTTCAAGGACCAAATTCCTTTAGCTAGAATCTTCCTCTTCCATTCAGCTTTGAATTAGTTCCTTTATGATGCTAGAGTCTTTGTGATGCAGTCACCTCTGAAATGGGCAATACTAACTGGACTCAAGTAGTTATTAATTGCAGTAAAAAAAAAGATCAGAAGTTGGCAGGTAGATGGGATAGGGTGGTAGTGGTTGATAGATATAATGAAAATACATTGTATAAAAGGATGAAACTTTCAATGAATAAAGAAAAATATTTTTTAAACAGTGAAAGTCAATCTTTAACAAATGAATTGTCCAGTTCCATTTTCAAACTCAAAGATCTCATTTTCTCCATTTCTTCTCAATATGTACCTATGTCATTTCCTTCAGCAGATTTTTGTTTCTCAATTTTAGGTTGTACCTATTTTCATGTTATAATTTGTTTTTTTTCCCCTTAAATTCAACATGACTTTCTTAGAGGAACAGGAAGTTTGCTATGAGATTGTGTCTCCTAGATATGACAGGAAAGTTGCACCCATGGAGTCTTAATCTTAATGATTTTTATGTATGTATTTACTTACTTACTTTTATTTCTGTAGACACAAAATACATTTTTCTTTCATTTTGGTTTCCTTGAGTTCTATATGCTTTAGCTTCAGTTTTGGTTTTCTCTTTAATCCAAGGGTGTATATTGACTAGTTTTCAGCCATATAACACTTTCTTGGCACAGTTTTCATTATTTGAAAATGTTTATTGCAAATGTTTTCTTGCTGTTTGAAAATATTGCATGGAAAAATAATTCTGAAAGGTATGTTTTGGAATATTTATGCTAAGTAATTAAGCAACTTTTATAAGTTTCTGCATATAACATATGCTTTGATTTTCTTACTTTTGTTCTCAAATATTTTTCTTTTTAATGCATTTTTTATATTCATGTTTCAATCACATTATCTCTCTGGCTAGTGTTCTTGATTCTGGACTCACCATTATCAAGTCTAGTTTTTGCAGTGTTGATTAATTAACTGCATACACCTCACTTTTGCTTGCCAGCTGTCATCCATTCACAACCTGCTCATTCACTCCCTGCTGTACCCTTCCACCTTTTCCTCTATTTATCCATTATAGTTCATCTGCTGGGGGAGGGAGCTTTACCTTCCTTTGTTGGCTTTTTGAACACCTCATTTTCTTCAAACAGTCCCTCCTAAGGTAGTTCCATGTCTTTCTGTGATAGTCTAATCACATGGTAATGTAATGAACTGCATGAATAGACGTGAGCATGTCTATTGGTCTTGACATCCTTATATATGATATAACTGAAACATAGAAAGATTGCTAATACTTGTACACCATAGATGAATATTATAAAAGAAAGGAAGATATTCTCCATGGGCCAGGCATTTTGCTGGTGATGGACATGAGTGAACCAATAAGTAGAACATTTTATCATTAAGATATTTGCAGCTACATTAAGATGGCTTAATAAAAATAGACAATAGTCTTAATCCATGAAAGAATATAGTCTATTTCACTCATAGCTAAAGGATTCTAGCATTTAAGCAAATAACTTTTTAAAGGTGAATTAATAGTGATTTTTTAAATTCTGACTTTCCACTTACCCATTAATGAAAACAATTTCAATATAATTTTGCTTCTTGAGAAAATGTATTCTTATAGCCCAAAATGCCAAGATGTCACAGTGTTTTGTGATATGCAAAAGTAAGTATTATGTATATGTTTGAAATGATTTACTGCAAGTAAGGGTTTGTATCAAGCATAGGTAGAATGCTGGGACCTGGAACTGCAGTCCTTGTTTGACCTAAACTGCTTTTTCGGTGCCTTTTGAGATTTGAGACAACATAAAATATTATCTTCATTATTGATTCATAGCATATGTGCAAAAATGCTACTTTTAATTTTTCACTCAAAGAATTCTTCCTGATCTTGTTCAGTTTAACAATTATGGGGATAAAAATCTTTACATTTAATTAAATGCAGTACTTTAAGAAAATTGTCATACATAGTACACTATTCAAACCAACTGATAGTCTTTAATAATATCATGCTGTGTGCCTGAGTGAGATCATTGGAAAACTGGTAGTCGTTGTACTTTTTAAAGCAGCAAAGATTTCTTGTTGATAGAGTTCTGTACACATAGCAATTTTCATTTGGCTGCCTCTGGTACATTTACTTACTGGTTATTGTTTGGATGAATATTTAAGAACTGACACTAATAAGACAACATTCATGAGCATACTGTATTGTCTTTACATCTATGTATTCCACTTAACTGTGAGTGCATTTTCATTCCTTTGAACATCAATACCACTTACAAGCAATAATTTTTCTGTTCTGTGCTCAAAAACCTGAAGTTTTTGGACAATATTTTTCTTCAAAACCTAGAAGCACTCCATGCAATATAGTAGGTACATATGAAAAAATCCAGATTACAGCACTGTTTATTCTGGCTTTAGTTTAATACATACACATATATAAAATATATATAATATATAAAATATTTATATATATAAATCTGATCAACAGAACATTTCATAGTAATGAAGAATATTATCATCAAGGTGAGCATTATTGTGATTTGTATGCATTCAATTTTTTATTTATTCATATTGATGATGATGTAGGTGCTAGCCATTGTTCAGCTTTTACTGTCTGGATAGAAATCATGAGTAGGCAAGAAGCTCTATAAATGCTGCTCTTTGGCAGCAGTGAGCTGAAGCAGTGGGCAGGGGAGGGCAGCAGGTAACACCCTCTACAGTCACATTCCTTATGCAGACAGTGGTGATTGTAAACCCTTAACCCTAAAAGTATTATTACAAGTCTTGGGTCTGCCTAGGAAGTCAACATTTCTCAATCCTTAACCCCAGTGCATGCCACAGTTCTAGGACTCTTGTTCCTAAAGAATTGTCAGCTCTCTGGAACTTATCTGGCAGCCAAGACCTTCACTTTTCTTCTCTGTATTCTTATGTCCTCTTATCCTTCTTTAACCTCAACTTTCCACCATCACTTTCAGTCTTCTGTCCTTCCTGTCCTCACCACTCTCCAACTGTTCATCTGATTCTTCCTCAGGTATCCATTACTCTCAGCAGGTGTCTTGCCAACTGCTCAGCTATTGCTCCCACCACCATTCTACTGTCTCCGCCAAATTGCCTGACTTCTGCTTCTTCTGCTTCCATTTTAATATTACTGAATGTATGCAAGAAAATATTAATTGAGAGAAGCTTTTTATTAGCTCTAATGTTGTAGCACAAGAGGGGACAGCACAGATGACCTAATGAGTAAGCCTAAGAAGCCTCCATATATATCCTGAGATCTTGCTTGGACAGTCTTGGCTGAGGCTATATCTTTAGAAGTCAAAGAAATCAGTCACAGTTATTGTGTAGTTTTCTTAAGGCATATGTAAGGTGTTCCACATGCTGGTGGATGGCCACATTGTGGCATGATGGCCACCCAGTTGGCTACACAAGGGAATGTCCACCAACTTACACGAAGGACATCAAACTGCTCTACCATTTTACATTATTTGCTTTTGAGAGGAAAATGAACAATAGGACGATGTATGATAAGAATTTAAATAATTAACATCATAAGTAATTTTAAACAATACTTTAGCAGCATCTAACTCCTGCCTAGAGCCCCAGGGAGAAATGAGTCTCTCTCAGCTGCCTCATAAGACTTTGATTTTTTGAGTTTTCATGAAGAATATGGGAATGGATTTTCAAAACACATAATTATTATATCAGGAAATTACATTTCAATAAGCTGTGAAAGATAAGACAGGAAGAAATCATGGATAGTATCAAATTAAAGTGAAGACAACTAAGAAAATTAAGCAAAGTAAAGAAAAAACAGTGTACACTGGCTTATATAATTTTGAAAGCATTTCTAGCAGATCACTTAGAGCAGGAGCCAAGTTTATACGAATATCATCTGTCTTGGTTTTTTCTCTTCCACTCTAGAGACCTGGGCAGATCCATACAATTGTTATCAGTTCTGTCTAGTTCTATTGTTGTACAGCGTATGTTGAAGTAATCTCATAGCAGGCCCATGTAAACTGGATGATGGCCGTTATCTCAATAGGTCACATTGCTAGTTAACCTTAAACATCAAACCTGCAAAACCAAAGTTAATGTGAAATGTTTTAACAAAGGGGCTTTTTATCATTAAAATTTTCACTTATTTTCATTTCGCAATAGTTGTAAAGATACCTTTGTAAAACTGACTTCTTGTTTTGGCTATCACAATGTCAAGATTATAGAAAAGTCTTAAGCTATTTGATGGGTTTAAAATGAATAGTAAAAATAATGTTGTTGACTGTTCTGTTACTTCCCTTTTAGAGGGAGGGAACATCCTAAGGATAAAAGAGGTGAGCACAACAAATTAAGCCACACACTGCATAGATTGCTGTGCACTCTAATAGGACATTAAGAAAATGATGAGGATTTATGAAGGGTAATCCCTCTGGATCTTTCTAAATTGAAAGGACAAGAAAAGAATTAGCATTATAGTCTGCCAAACTTCGTATAAGAATATTCCTCAGACTATCTCAGAGTTTTAAGTGATTTATTCATTGGTATATGATGATATGTACAGATTTCCTCTCTGAGTGGTTGAGTATACAGGGGACATTAAAACCAACAACAAAGGAAGAATCTAAATGGAAGAATTGTGATAATAGTATTGATTGTCAACTTGAGATAAATCTAGAATCACCTAAGAGACAAGCCTCTGGACACTCCTGTGAGGGTGGGAGCAGGTTAACTGAGGTGGGAAGATCTGCCTTGAATGTGGGTGGCCCCATGAGTTGGGCTGTAGATTGAACAAAAAGGAGAAAGTGGTCTGAACATGAGCATACATTCTCAGTTTTTGCTGCTGTTCGGGTTATAATAGAAAGGACCTTCAAGCTATTAGCCCAAATAAGCCTTTTTTTTCCCTTAAAACAACAAAAAAGGGAGTGTTTCAGTCCTGTTTGATTTTCAGAATTCCTTATAAGATGGACAAGCTGTACAAGAAATGATAAGTAAACTACAGGAGATGCCATAGTATGACTCCATTTCTGTTCGTATAATACCTCTCCTCCAGTTTTTCCTCAGACCATCTGAATCGAGATCCTAATTAGTCTTAACAATAAAAACATGGAGTCAGATATTGAGGGTGAAAGCTGAAAGATCAGAGAAGCAGAGCAGCAGCCACTAGAAACTTTTTACCTCTTTGAATCCTCAGATGGAATTAGGGGAGATCCTATCTCCACCAGATTTATATTCCTGTCTCCACCTCCCTAGTCTTGGGATTAAAGGAGTGCACCACCACCACACCACCAGACTCTGTTTCTCTTTTAGACTGGTTCAGTCTGGTGTACCCCAGGGTGACCTTGAACTCTTTGATCTTCCTGCTTCCGTTTCCCAAGAGCTGCGAGTGAAAGTGTGAGCCACCACTGCCTTTCCTCTATGGTTAACTAGTGGCTAGCCCTTGATCTCCAGGCATGCTTTATTTGTCAGAACATAAACAAATTGTCACACAACAACCATCCTTAAAAAGGAAACTCTGTGCCTCTGATTACCCTATAATGCATTGCTGTAAGGTAGAGTTTCTTTTTCTAGGACAACTGGGGATACATATGTTAAGAAAACAAACATCTTGATTCTCTCTACTCAGATTCTTACTTTACTCTTGGCTTCTTTCATTTTTGTGCTTGACAGAATGCTAGTGATTTCAAGTTCTACAATTTTATATTTGTTTTTGTTTCTTTTTCAATGGAGTCTATTTAAATTGCATGATTTACCCTGTTATGTTAGTAGAAACACTATTTCTACTAAATAGCTTGATGCTTTTACCCACACATGCACCACAGATTATCTCTTTGATAGCTACTTTCCACCTAAACAATGCATAAGTGTGTGTGTGTGTGTGTGTGTGTGTGTGTGTGTGTGTCCCTGTCCTGTAAGGATTAGTGAAATCATTAAGAAAATGAATAAGTCATTTGTGTTATTTAAATTATGAGGTATTAAAGAGAAAATGAATTTCTAGATTATTAGTATTTAAAAAGTTCCCACTCTGTGAGTCACAGGGAAGAAAGATATGAATGGAAAGAGAAGATAAGGAAATTTATGTGTCTGTGAAGCACAGAGGGAATAGTAGAAAACATGTTTACTTTCTACTAATTTTTGTCTTGAATCTAATATTTGTCTATTTGTCTATAAAATAGAGTCTTTTTTTTTTGTTTGATTTTTCGAGACAGGGTTTTTCTGTGTAGTTTTGGTGCCTGTCCTGGATCTTGCTCTGTAGACCAGACTGGCCTTGAATTCACAGAGATTCACTTGGCTCTGCCTCCTGAGTGCATGCACCACCACTGCCCAGCAGAATAGAGTCTTTTTAAATGTTAAAAAAAAATCAAATTTTCCCTAATATCTTAGAAGCATGCAAATTAATTGAAAAATAATTCTCTAATTTAAAATTAACTTATGTAGGTAATTTGGGGCCTCAGGAAAATATGTCACTTGTTTTGCTTAATACTATACCTTTTAAAAATACTTATTTTGAATTATGTGTATGTGTGTGCCTGTGTATAGGTATGTGCATGAGGCCACAAGGCCAGTCATTTCATTCTCCTGAATCTAGACTTGGAGGCAGTTCTGTGCCACTTGATGTAGATACTGGGAACTCAATTCAGGTCCTTGTTGGGAGTATTATATGCTCTTAACCACTAAACCATCTCTCCAGTCCTCAATTACTGCCTCTTTAGATGAGTGTCTTGAAAGCTATATATTCAATTCCTAGCCAATGTTACTAACATTTTTTCTTCTTCTTTACCTTTAGGTCTGAAGTTCCAGGAAATTCAAGAAAGATTTGGTGAGGAATTCTTTAAGATATGCTTTGATGAGAATGAGAGAGTCCTTCGAGCTGTAGGTGGCACACTGCAGGACTTCTTCAATGGCTTTGATGCATTGTTGGAACACATTAGGACTTCTTTTGGGAAACAGGCCACTCTGGAGTCACCATCTTTCCTATGCAAAGAGCTTCCTGAAGGAACTCTTATGCTCCACTACTTCCACCCTCACCATACTGTGGGGTTTGCAATGCTGGGAATGATTAAGGCTGCAGGAAAGAGAATCTATCATTTGAATGTGGAAGTGGAGCAAATTGAAAATGAAAAGCTGTGCTCTGATGGTTCAAATCCACGCAACTGTAGCTGTCTTTCTTTCCTTATCAAAGAATGTGAGACTGTTCACATCACAAAGAATGTTCCACAGGGTACTTCCCAAGTTCCTGCAGATCTCAGAATCAGCATCAATACCTTCTGTAGAGCCTTCCCATTCCACCTGATGTTTGACCCCAACATGACAGTTCTTCAGCTCGGAGAGGGCCTAAGGAAGCAGCTTCGATGTGACATTCACAAAGTGCTGAAGTTTGAGGACTGTTTTGAGATAGTCTCTCCAAAGGTTAATGCTACTTTTGAAAGGGTCTTGCTGCGTCTGTCCACCCCATTTGTGATAAGGACCAAGCCTGAAGCTTCTGGTACTGAGAATAAAGATAAGGTAAGTAGCCATAGATTCCAGATGCATGATGGGATCTAGTAGAATGGATAATTACTTCAATAAATTCCATGCTGACTATAGTTGTAATTATTTAGACAAGAGAGCTTAAGTGCCATTTAGAAGATTACTGGTCCCTGGATGTATGTAGAAAGATTTGGCTGTATTTCCAGGCCTTTTACATAGTGTCTGCTTCATTTGCTAATTTATTTCAGCACATAAAAAGAAAACACTTATTAATAATAGCCACAGGAATTACAAGATGATAGGACTCAATAAAAGTCTAACATTATACATTCATGAATGTTTCCATGAACAAGTCAAACTGTGAGAGAAATTTCAACATTGTGAGGGTTGTCTGACTTATCTTTATGTAAACATAGAGAAAAACCTGCTGTTTAGTAATTATGATCTCTTTTAAATTTCACAGTCTCAGATCATTTCATTTACGTCATTTTTGTGTGTCAAAAGAAAGAAAAATATGTATTCTCCCAATGTTGAATATGAACTAATAAAATTTTAGTATTCAAATTATGAGCTATCCTTTAAACAACATCATTCCTTGAGAGAACACAATGCGCAGTATTTTCACTGTACATTTTTATTTTTTGAGTTTCCATTTGGAAATCTGGGCCATAAAACTATAAGTAATTAATGAAAAGATCACAGAAACAAACCTAAAGATAGTTGAATTCGAGCAAATATTTGTCTCTTATTTTTTGAAATAGCTAACAGTAAGGTCAATATAAAATGTAAAAAAAAAAAAATCAGTTGTGACTACTTTTGCCTTCTTGGTGATATACTTTCAGTAACCCATAGGAAAAATCATGTTAATTGTCAGGGTAGATGTTTGAATGCATGCTTATTTAGTTTCCAATAATATATTTTTGAATCTCTTTCTATTCCTCTGCATTCTAAGTGGTTTGGGGAAGCTGCTGGTTTTTAGAATGAATGATGAGGAAAACGGCAGAAACAACAACAACAAAATGAATAAATAAATAATCCAGCTGAATGAATAAAAGAAATAAAAAGACATTTGAGAATGATAGAAAAATGTACATTTATTTTAAATGGCTAAATCAAGTGATTTAGAAAATTCACCATTAAAATTTTTGTCATACAAGTCCAATGATTTGAAATTACTTGAGGATAGGCTTAGGTTCCCACTGGGGACATTTTGTATTTTAGTTTAAAGCTCCTAGTATTATTGGTCCTATTTGATCACATAAAGGTATTTTATTAATATTTTAGCACGTATGCTATATATTTGAAAATCACTGTTGAGTTCTGAAACCTTTTCAGGATGGAAGAAACTTGTCAAATGTGTATTCTTTTGTTTTGTTTTACTACATTTTAGTTGCTTTTTATTTGTTTGTTTGTTTGTGTTTTTTTTTTAAGATAAAGATTCTCTGTGTAGCTGTGGCTATCCTGAAGCTCACTCTTTAGATCAGGTTGGCCTCCTCACAGAGATCTGCTTGCCTTTGTCTCCTGAGTGCTAAGATTAAAGGAGGGCACTACCACCACCCAGCTGTATTTGCTTTTAAAAACTATAGTTATTCTAGCTTTTACAGTTAGATAATATTGAAACTATAAGTTTTGTTTTGTAAAACTTCAATATTTGTCTAGAAATTGTGCACCTTTTTTGACCTTAAGATTAAAGCTAACCTGAATTTTTTCCATTAGTTTTTATTATTTAAAATTTGTATTAGTTTAAGATGATTGGTGGTCTTTTTTTTTTAATGTTCTTGAAACTCAAAGCCAGGGTGGTCTTTCTGCTTCTGTGCTCTTTACTCTTCAGAAGTTATTAGATGTTGACTAAATCGTGTGCATATTTGTTACAAGATTTTCTATTTTTTTTCTTTTTTGGTTTTTCGAGACAGGGTTTCTCTGTGTAGCTTTGTGCCTTTCCTGGAACTCACTTGGTAGTCCAGGCTGGCCTCGAACTCACAGAGATCCCCCTGGCTCTGCCTCCCAAGTGCTGGGATTAAAGGCGTGCGCCACCACCGCCCGGCTTCTATTTTTTTCATTATTATAGGATTAGCTGCATATTTCTAGTATTTTTCTCTTTCCTTCTCAATCAGTTTGCAAATAACATACATGTCATAAGGGAGTTTTATTTTTGTGAAATAATATATACCTCATCTAGTTTGGGATTTTGCTTTGGGGTTCTCTATTTCTTTTTTCAAAAAGTCTCCACAAAATAACTTTTTCATATTGCTAAATTATTTATTATTTTCATTCTGTATGTGGCTTGTTTCTGGTCTAATTTTTACTTCTCTAATATTGATACTTTGGATTTCATTTGCTTTGTTTCTAATTCCTCCAGATGCAAAGTTAGATGTTTCTTACTTGAGATTGCCTTTGATGTAAGACTTTATGGTTTTTAAGCTCTGCTTTATTACTTACTGCTTTTCCTATTCTGCCATAAAAAAAAAGATTAAAGCTAGCCTTTAAAAAATTGCCTGAATGAGAATATATTATTACAAATGTTAATCCATTACATACTCTATAAATTTAAAAAAAAAAACCCTGCAATTTAAAGTTGTTACTGCTCAGACTTCTCCCAAATTTCACTGTGCTTGGATTTCTATTTAATTTGTGTACCAGGATAAGAAAGAGACATAATGAGATGATGACTCAAATGTCAGGGCCCCCTGCCAATTCCAATAATAAGGAACTGTGCTCATTGAGAGGATGCAATTATCATTTAAACATGTTGGTGATGGTTTAAAAATAATGTGATAGCAGGAATTTTAGTTAGAATGAGATAGTAATCTGTTCAATCTTATATTTTCATTCTTGCTCACTCACTCATATATGCCAGAATGAGGAATTTGTGATGCTACAGTTGTCTGCAGTTGAAAACTACTCAGTTAATTGCATAGCCTCTTGAACAATGAATAACCTTTGAATTAGTGTGTCAACATATACCCTGTTCAGAGGGTTTTTTCAAATATGCAAAGAGAAAAGAAAATCAGGCTTGAACATTATGTGCTTTTTGTTGAATTTGACCTTGATATGAACCATTTCCTCATTAAGCTATCCTTGATAGACGACTCCATGTGCCTGGAGCCTCTTCTTCTTTAGTCAGCTTTGATTAGAAGGTACACTTTTAAGATAACTTTAGGATTCTATTACCAGGTCCAACATTGAAGTCTTTCATTATTAACTTTTTTTTTTGCCTATGCACTAAATAGCAACGAACTATCAAATGCTGTTAAAAAGATGAAGCCAACAGTTATTCTTAAACTGCAGGATGGAAAAATATTTTCAGGTTTAACCAAAATGCTTCAGATAAACCACGCTCTTTGGCATTTTGCTTTCTTAATCAGGTTAAGTATATGGCTAAGCTGATCATGCTCATGAGTGATTTGATGAGACAGTTAAGAAATAAAGCCAGCATCCTCAACTCCAAAATATGGACTTGATCCTGCTATATGGGCTATGGATGTGTAAGGGTAGCAACATTCCTGTTCTAATCTTTTTAAAGTTCAACTTCCTTTTCATTATTTTCTTTGCTTAGGTCAATCATTAAGAATGGATAACCTGGTGCCTTAGTTAGTTGTTTATGCTTATAAGGAGACACCATGACCATGAAAACTCTTATAAAGGAAAACATTTAAAGCTGGGTCACAATTTCAGAGGTTTGGTCCATTGTCATTATGGCAGGGAAGCATGGTGACATGAAGGCAGACATGGTATTGGAGAAGTACCTGAGAATTCTACATATAGATCTGCATGGAGCAAAAAGGATGAAAGCCACTGGGACTGGCCTGTGACTTTGAAATCTCAAAGCCCACTCCCAGTAATGTACTTCCTCCAAGACCACATTTACTTGAACAAGGCCACACTTTCTACTCCCTCTTAAGTAGTGTCACTCCCTGATGACTAAGCATTCAAAGATATGAAACTATTGGAGACAATTCTTATTCATGCCACTACATTTTACTCCCTGGTCCCCATAGGCTTATACCTATATCATAATGCAAAACACACACACACACACACACACACACACACACACACACACACACACACACACATTTAGTCCAACTTTTAAAGTCCACATAGACTATCACAGTCCATCATTTTAAAGGTCCAAAATTCAGAGTCTCTTCTGAGTCCAGGGACAAACTCCTACTGTAACCTCCTGTAAAATTAGAATCAAAAAGCAGATCACAGACTTTTAACACATAATGACACAGGATATACATTACCATTCTAAAATGGAAGAAAGGGATCATAGTGAGAAAATGCTGGAGCCCCCCCCCAAAAAAAAAGACCTAAAATCAGCAGGGCAAACTCTAACCACTGCCTCTAAGTCTGATGCCAAATTGCTTGTCAGGTCTCCAACTACTTTCAGCTTTGTTAACTGCAGCATACTTCTCTTAGGCTGGTTCCACATCCTGTCTGTAGGTCTCCTTGGTAGGTATCCCATGACTCTGGCATCTCCAACATCTTGGGGTCTCCCATGTAACCCATGCTTCATCTTCACAGCTTCATTCAATGACACATGCCTGGTCTCAGTGGCATTCTTTAGTCATGGAAGGAGATTCCACACACCCTTTCTTGTATCCTTGTCTCTAAAGCCAGAATCACATGGCTGAAGTTGCAAAGTTCTACTAATTGCTGGTTTGGGGACATGCCCTCTTGTTCAGTTATATCTGTAACAGCTTTCTGTTATTCATCATTTCCTTTACTACTTAAGCTTTTCTTTAATTCCTTTTCAAAAATTCAAAGCTTAGCTAGGTGGAGACTTGCCTTAAGATCACTACTCTCTTTACTCCATTGAGCATCAGTCTTTTCTTTAAAGTTTTTATATCCTTGAGCACTAGACTTAGCTCCATTACACTTCTTGGTGCTCATTTTCTCCTCAAACTTCAGATTTGTATTTTTCCTTGTTCATCTTGCTCCTTTTAATAATATAATCTGCATAAGAGATTCCTAATAACCACACAACACAGTCTGTACAGGTTGTCTTGATATCTCTTCTGCCAACACCATTCATCAAACTCTTTAATTTAGCCTCAGGCAGATTTTTTTGGACAAGGGCAAAAGAAGCCACATTTTTTTTCCAGCAAAATATCACATGAACAGTCTCTATGTGACTTACTAATATTCTTCTCCTCTGAAACTTTTTGAGCTGGAGTATTATAATCTACATGGCTCTCAGCACCATATTCCATGTTTCTACAAGCATGGTCCCACTTAAAATGTTCAGCTGCTTTCCTAATTCAGAGTCCCAGAGTCTTCCACATTATACTCACAAGCAGCATGATCAGGCCTGTCACAGGAATAACCCACTCCCTGGTACCAACTTCTGTCTTAGTGTTCTATTGCTATGAAGAGACCCCATAATGATGGAAAGTCTCTGGTTTACAGTTTCAGAGATTTAGTCCATTGTCATCATGGCAGGGACCATGGTGGCCTGCTGGAAGACATGGTGCTAGAAAAGTACCTGAAAGTTCTATTTGTCAATCTGCATGAAGCAGGAGGAGAGAAAGCCACTGGAGCTGGTTTGGGCTTGAAACCTCAAAACCCACCACCTGTGACCACTTCTTTTTTTTTTCTTTTATTTTACTTTACAATACCATTCAGCTACGCATATCAGCAACGGATTCCCCCGTTCTCCCCCCTCCTGCTCCCCTCCCCTTCCCCCCAGCCCACCTCCTATTCCCACCTCCTACCGGGCAAAGCCTCCCCTGAGGACCGAGATCAACCTGGTAGACTCAGTCCAGGCAGGTCCAGTCCGCTCCTCCCAGATTGAACCAAGCGTCCCTGCATAAGTCCCAGGTTTCAAACAGCTAACTCATGCAAAGAGCCCAGGACCTGGTACCACTGCCTAGATGCCTCCCAAACAGATCAAGCCAATAAACTGTCTCACCTATTCAGAGGGCCTGATCCAGTTGGGGGCTCCTCAGTCTTTGGTTCATAGTTCATGTGTTTTTCTCCTGTGCTTTACTCTCGCTAATTAGACTCCCGGAGCTCCACCCGGGGCCTAGCTGTGGATGTCTGCATCCAGATTCCTCAGTCCTTGGATGGGGTTTCTGGCAAAACTATTAGGGTGTTTGGCCATCCCATCACCAGAGTAGGTCAGTCCCGGCTTTCTCTTGACCATTGCCAGCAGTCTTTTGTGGGGGTATCTTTGTGGATTTCTGTGGGCCTCTTTAGCACTTTGTTTCTTCCTTTTCTCATGTGGTCTTCATTTACCATGGTCTCCTATTCCTTGTTCTCCCTCTCTGTTCTTGATCCAGCTGGGATCTCCCACTCTCTTTCCCTTGACCCTCGACTTCATTGCTCCCACTCATGTCCAGGTTGTTCATGTAGATCTCAGCCATTTCTCTGTCATTGGGCGATCCTCGTGTCTTTCTTGGGGTCCTGTTTTCCAGGTAGCCTCCCTGGTGATGTGAGTAGCAGTCCAATCATCCTTGTTCCACCTCTAGTATCCTCCTATGAGTGAGTACATACCATATTTGTCTTTCTGAGTCTGGGTTGCCTCACTCAGAATGATTTTTTCTAGATCCATCCATTTGCATACAAACCTCATGATGTCATTGTTTTTCTCTGTGAGTAGTATTCCATTGTGTATATGTGCCACAATTTATTAATCTATTCTTCAGTTGAAGGGCATCTAGGTTGTTTCCAGGTTTTGGCTATTACAAACAATGCTGATATGAACATAGCTGAGTAAATGCTCTTGTGGTATGATTGAGCATTCCTTGGGTATATGCCCAAGAGTGGTATAGCTGGATCTTGGGGGAGATTGATTCCCAATTTTCTAAGAAAGCACCATATTGATTTCCAAGGTGGTTGTACAAGCTTGCATTCCCACCAGCAGTGGAGGAGAGTTCCCCTAGCTCCACATCCTCTCCAGCATAAAGTGTGTTCAGTGTTTTTGATCTTAGCCATTCTGACAGGTGTAAGGTATCTCAGAGTTGTTTTGATTTGCATTTCCCTGATGATTAGGGATGTTGAGCAATTCCTTAAATGTCTTTCAGCCATTTGAGTTTCCTCTGTTGAGAATTCTCTGTTTAGTTCTATAGCCCATTTCTTAATTGGACTGTTGGTTGTTTTGATGTCTAATTTCTTGAGTCCCTTATATATTCTGGATATCAGTCCTCTGTCAGATGTGGGGTTGGTGAAGATCTTTTCCCATTCTGTAGGCTGTCGCTTTGCCTTGTTGACCGTATCCTTTGCTCTACAAAAGCTTCTCAGTTTCAGGAGGTCCCATCGATTGATTGTTTCTCTCAGAGTCTGTGCTACTGGTGTTATATTTAGGAAGTGATCTCCTATGCCAATGCATTCAAGACTACTTCCTACTTTCTCTTCTAGCAGATTCAGAGTAGCTGGATTTATGTTGAGGTCATTAATCCACTTGGACTTAAGTTTTGTGCACAGTGACAGATATGGATCTATTTGCAGCCTTCTACACGTTGATATCCAGTTATGCCAGCACCATTTGTTGAAGATGCTTTCTTTTTTCCATTGTACACTTTTGGCTTCTTTGTCAAAAATTATATGTTCACAGGTGTGCGGGTTAATGTCAGGGTCTTCAGTTCGATTCCATTGGTCCACATGTTGGTTTTTATGCCAGTACCAAGCTGTTTTTATTACTGTAGCTCTATAGTAGAGCTTGAAGTCAGGGATTGTGATGCCTCCAGAGTTTGTTTTATTGTACAGCATTCTTTTGGCTATCCTAGGTTTTTTGTTTTTTTATATGAAGTTGAGTATTATTCTTTCCAGGTCTGTGAAGAATTGTGTTGGTATTTTGATGGGGATTGCTTTTGGTAAAATTGCCATTTTTACTATGTTGGTCCTGCCTATCCATGAGCATGGGAGATCTTTCCATTTTCTGACATCTTCTTCAATTTCTTTTTTCAGGGACTTAAAGTTCTTTTCATATAGGTCCTTCA
Organism: Peromyscus maniculatus bairdii; assembly: GCF_049852395.1. Classification (NCBI taxonomy): domain Eukaryota; kingdom Metazoa; phylum Chordata; class Mammalia; order Rodentia; family Cricetidae; genus Peromyscus; species Peromyscus maniculatus. Next base: position 957,539 of record NC_134858.1, read on the forward strand.
CTTGTTTGGTTAGTGTTACCCCAAGGTATTATATGTCATTTGTGGCTATTGTAAAGGGCTATGTATCTCTGATTTTCTTCTCAGCTTCTTTGTCAATTGTATATAGGAGGGCTACTGATTTTTTTGAGTTGATCTTGTATCCTGCTATGTTGCTGAAGGTGTTTATAAGCTTTATCAGTTTCTGGGTGGAATCTTTGGGGTCATTCAAGTATACTATCATGTCATCTGCAAATAGGGAAAGCTTGACTTCTTCCTTTCCAATTTGTATCCCCTTAATCTCCTTATGTTGTCTTATTGCTCTGGCTAGAACTTCAAGTACTATATTGAATAAGTATAGGGAGAGCAGACAGCCTTGCCTTGTTCCTGATTTTAGTGGAATTGCTTTGAGTTTCTCTCCATTTAATTTGATGTTAGCTGTTGGCTTTCTGTAAATTGCCTTTATTATGTTTAGGTATGTTCCCTGTATTTCTGATCGCTCCAAGACCTTTATCATGAAGGGGTGTTGGATTTTGTCAAATGCCTTTTCTGCATCTAGTGAGATGATCATGTGGTTTTTTTCTTTGAGTTTGTTTATATGGTGTATTACATTGATGGACTTTCATATGTTGAACCACCCTTGCATCCCTGGGATGAAGCCTACTTGATCATGGTGGATAATTGTTCTGATGTGTTCTTGGAGTCTGTTTGCCAGTATTTTATTTAGTATTTTTGCATCAATGTTCATGAGGGAGATCGGTCTGTAGTTCTCTTTCTTTGTTGTATCTTTGTTTGGTTTAGGAATCAGTGTAATTGTAGCCTCCTAGAAGGAGTTTGGTAAAGTTCCTTCTGTTTCTATTGTGTGGAACAATTTAGAGAGTATTGGTATTAACTCTTCTTTGAAGATCTGGTAGAATTCTGTGCTGAAACCATCTGGTCTTGGGCTTTTTTTGCTTGGGAGACTTTTAATGACTGTTTCTATTTCCTTACAGGTTATTGGACTATTTAAATAGTTTATCTGGCCTTGATTTAACTTAGGTATGTGGTACTTATCCAGAAAATTATCCATTTCTTTTATATTTTCCAGTTTTGTGGAGTAGAGATTTTTGAAGTATGACTTGATGATTCCCTGGATTTCCTCATGGTCTGTTCATGTAGATCTCATCCATTTTTCCATCATTGGGCGATCCCCTCTGTGACACACTTCTTAGAACAAGTCCACATCTACTCCAAATCTTCTAATCACTCCCATATAGTGCTACTTCCTAATGTCCGAACGTTCAAATATAATAGCCTATGGGAGCCTTTCTTATGCAAAGCACCATACCTGGTTTATCATTTAAAATTAATATACATTTTAATAAATAAATAATAATTTTAATAAATATATATTTAAATTTTTAGCTATGAATATTTTGCTGTCATCTATGTATGTGCATCATGTGCCCAACACCGTCATAATAGGACATAGGAGTACCCAACAGAGGTCATAAGAGGACATAGGAGCCTTGTACTGGAGCTAAAGATAGTTATGAATTGAGTGGAAATCCTCTGGAAGAATAGAAGTCTCTTAAAAGCTGAGTCATCTCTTCAGCCCCTTATTGATTATTTTTAAACTGATTCACCATCAATACAGATTCTGTTAGTTAGAAATGCATTTTGAATTGTGCTTTGATCTCTTTCACATCATTCATATTTAACATTGTTATGAACATTTATGAAATATATTCTTTTTTGGTTACATGATCTTGTTGTGAACTTGAAAAAATGGTTGGAGATTAACATTCAGTCATATAAGCCTGACGCACTGAAAGATACTTTAAAGTTCATTTCAGTGGAGCAGATATTCTTATAGAGTGCTGTTAGAAATCAGGGTAATGGCCCATTAAGTTTTTCTCTGTGTGGTGAAGTCACATTTCGTGGAGAAAATGTCAGCAGATTGGAAAGAGGTGCCTGTGAGACACTGATTTTAGTATAAATCTTTATAATTTCAGTTATATTTTCCACCTGAAAATGAAGAAACCTAGATTAACAATATTTGTACTCCTTTTTAAATCATGCCATGTATAGGTCATTATTTACCTTTATCATCATTGTAACAAAATACTTGACAGAAATAGTTAATAGAGGAAAAGTTTATTAGGGCTAATGATTTCAATGGGTTAACATCATGGTAGTGGGGAAGACATAGCATAGCCCATTGCCAGGAGGATATAATAAAGAGTTCTCACATCTTAGTGGATGGGAAACAGAACTTGGGCTAGAACAAGAAGTAGGTATAATATTCAGCAGCTTATCTTTAATGATCTTGTGACCCCCAAATGTCATAGCCTCCCCAATAGTAACATATAATGGGATTCAAGTGTAATGACACATAAGCTTATGAATGACATTTGATATTCAAACTATACTAGACAGATACATTTATAGGAGGTTGCTTGGTCACAAAGATTCTTTTCTTTTCTATGAAGTTAGTGATCTAGTGAGTTCAGATCAATCTTTAAAGACAGCAGAGGGAGTCTGACTGATCCACCATGAAGAATTTATGTTATTATTGAGATTAAGTTAAAGCCCTTCTCTGACAGATTAAGTATCCCACCTGAGAAAATAACTTGTGAGGATTAAGTGGTATAATCCATGTAAAATTCTTAATATCTCCTGCTCAGGGCTAAGTCACTGCCAGTCACTGTTAGGGTTATTTCTCACTACAGCATTCCTCCTACCATTTCTCTGCATCCTTCTTGCCTTATGGAAGAAAGTGTTTGTTTCAACAGTAGAGTTAATAATTTAAAGAAATATTAATTTCACTAATGTCTTCAAAAAGCAGGGATTGGGCTGATTTTCATCTTCATACAGACCACAACCTTTACAGGTGATTTTGCTGCTTTGCTTTTTGCATATATGTATTTAGTCATTAAAATCTATCATCTCTTTTACATACTAATAAAATTTTATAATCAAGTTTTTATTACACATGGTCACTGATATCTGTGTTTTTACTTGTAAAAAGCACTGCATCTCTCAGTGGTTTCTAAAATAAACAGGATTGTCATAGGCACAGAGTATGGCAGCATTGGATTTTCCCAAACAATAAATTACATGATTTTTTTATTTTTTTATTTTTGTTCATAGCAACACTTCAAAGAACTTTAATTACATCCTGAAAGGAGGCCAACATTTGAAATATATCATCCCTGGGATAGAACAATAGCATTGTTATTTTTCTCCACTTTCACTATTGAAGTTGACATTGAGAGAAAGCATAGCAAAATCACAATTCTTCATTATTAAAAAAAATTCTTCACATTAGACTTATTTATCTAAGACTTGAATAAGTCTTGAGTAAGAGTAATGTTTCCAGAAACCAAGGAAGAAATAACCTCTCTTTTTCTGTGAGCAAATTGATTTCTAAAATGTTCCTTCACTTTCTCTACACAAGTACTATCTTTTTTATGATGTGATAATTGAAAAGTACCAAATATATATATATATATATATATATATATATATATATATATATATATATATACCATATATACTATACCATAATGAAATTGCTCAAAGATAAGTTCTAGTTGGCTGTCTAGGATCCATAATTGACTTTAACTTAATTAACTTAATTTAGCAAAGTGTAAGCATTTTCTTCTTTGTTAAGATCATAATAATTGGATAGAGAATGTCAAATACTAAACTGTAGATTTGGTAAGGGATGACTGGACATTTGTTTTTCTCTGTACATTACCAGAACACTATATATAACTTCATTCAAATTGATTTGGAGTCCCCTTTGCCCTTCTAAATACATGTGGTAATTTTTAAATGTGATATGTTAATTCTTTTAGGATTTCATATAATATATTTTGATCATAATCACCCCCCACAACTCCTCCCGGATCAATCTCCCTCTTCCCTAGCTCCCTCCACTTTGTGCTGTCCCCCACTAGGACACTACCTTGCAACAGATGTCTCTTCTGTTATATTCCCTGAGCTTTCTGTGTTGTAGATATTAGGACCATCACCCTCAGTCAGTTTTTCTCTGCATTTAGATCAGATGTGACTTTCTGTAATGGCCCTCATCTACTAGTAGAAATATCTTTGGATAGGGGAAAGAGCTACACTTATCTGTGGATATAACAGTTACTATTTAGTATACAGCTAGAAATTCTATACCACAACTTATCATATGCCCAAAGGACTATATATAGTATCTTTAATTTTAATTTTTGTATTTCTCACATTTCTTGAGAACTGCCTATCAAAATAGAAAGCACAAATTGAGATTTTTATTTATATGTTTGTTATGTTCTCCCTTCTATGCCCATGTTTTATCAGTGTTCTATTGCTATGAATAGATACCATTACCATAGCAGTTCTTATAAAAGATAGTATTTAATCAGGCTTGCTTACAGTTTCAGAGGTTTATTCCATTATCATAATGATCAGAAGCATGGTGGCATACAAGCAGGCATGTTGCTGGTGTAACTGAAAGTTATATATCTGGATCTGGATGCAACAGTAAGAGAGAGCCTCTGAGCCTGGCTTGGGTTTTTGAAATGGTAACGCCCATCCCCGTGACACACTTCCAACAACAAGGCCACACCTAATCTAACAAATAGTGCCACTCCCTAAGCATTCAAGTGTACAAGTCAATAGAGGCCATTAATTTCATTCCTGTGTAGCCACTGTATTTTCTACAGAATCCTCTAACTTCCAGATAATTGCATACTAGCTATAGACTCCTAGCAGCATATATTTGCCAATTTAATTTTCTCAGCAAAATGATTTCAGCCTTGAGCTTACATAGCAGATGGCTGCTATCCGACATCTGATTTTATTTAGTTATAGTATAATAGATTCTAAAGGCAGAAATTGGTCTCTTTAGTTAAAAAGTGTCATACAGTCTTCCTTTAAAATTGTTGCTTTGTATTGAGGTAAGAATATATATTTTTAGTCAGTCACTTTAAGATTCAAAGAAGTAAAAGCTGGAGATTTGTTTGGATCATTGCCTATCTTTTCTTTTTGAAAGGAGTTCTCTTTTATCAGGAATATCTTTTGGTGAGCATAAGTACAAAGACATTTATTAAGTGTACACCTGACTCATAAGGACATATCACTCTATCTATCCAAAGATTACTGGTCTCATTTGTTCCAATGTCTGCCTCTATTGGCAACCTCTCTCTGACTTCCATTTTTATACATATGAGTTTCACAGGCCTTTCTTATCACATAATATATGTAACCATATAATTTGCAGGGTTTTATTCATGATGTAACATGTATCAGTGGTATATTAATTTCTATTACTGAACACTTCCATGGCACAGATATGTGCATATCGAGCAGTGCCTATTGTTCATCAATTCACTGGTGTATGGATATCAGATGAGTTTAGGTTTGGGCTATTATGAATAATATCACAGTGGCTACTCACATACAGGAGTTTCCGTGGGCATTTCCCGTTTTTCTGGGGTGACTCATGGGAGAGAAACTGCTATGTCACATTGGAAATATATGTTTAGCGTCTTAAAAAATTACTAATTATTTTCCAAGAAAGCTAGATCATTTCCCATTTGACCAGCTATGTGTGAGGTCCAATAGTTTTATAACCTTACCAACAGTTTATATTGTCAGTCTTTTCAATAATAGTCTTCCTATGGGATGTAGTATCTCAAATTTTAATTCATATTTCCCTTATAATGACATAACACATTTTCATGCTTACTGATAATAGGCATAGTTAATTTTGTTATGAAGCATCTAGTCAAATGTTTTATCCATATTTATTTGTGCATTTGTCTTCCTATTGAGAAAAATATGTGTTAGGAGATAGGTAGTTTGTGTATGTCTGTAATCCCAGCACTTCAGGGAAGAAGCAGGAAAATGAACAAGTTTCAGGTCAGGCTGTACTGAGAACCTCATCTCCTAAATGAGTGCTAATACTCTGTTGCTTCAAAACTGACTGTTCTTTAAAGAATAGTTTTAATTATAAATATATCAGCAGTGTCTTATGCTAATCATTCATTTGCTTTGATACCTAAAAATCTTTTGTGCAAAAGAAGATCACAGAGTATATGTTTTTTTTTTCCTTCTGGGAGTTTAGATAATCTTAGCACTTACATTCTGATTGGTGATTTGCTTTGAGATAATTTCTGTGTGTCCTGTGATACCCTAAGCTTTTTAATTTTATTTTGTTTTCTTGTTCACCACTGATATTTAATGATCTCAATAAGATAATTACATTTTAATCTTATCAAGAAGGCCTAGAACATATATTTTCTAAACTATTTCCTAATAATTTATTACTTCACACAAGTTGTATGTGTCTTACCTGGATCTGTGTGATGCTTAAATGTGTGTATTCATTATTTCTTTTTTCATGCCAGAATTCATGCTGTTAACACTGCTTGGTTGGTATAACTTTATCAAAGTATAATTTTATGCCAAAAGTGTTCTAATTATCATTTTAAATATTTTCTTGACAAGTCTAAATCTTTTACATTTATCTTAAAAATTTAAAATATTATTTGTTCACTTCTAAGGAAAAGCAGCTGGAGTTTTTTTTCTGATGTTGAGGATTGAACATTGAGCCTTGTAAACCTGGGCATGCACTCTGCTGCAGAGTTCATTGTGAGCCCTGTTTCTAGAATTTTCATTAATCAATCTGAATCTATAGACCAATTTAGTAAGAATAGCATCTGAAAAAAATTCCATGAGAATATCATGTATTTCACTTTTTAAGAAATATTTTTAACTTTTGTGAATAGATAGTTTACAGTGTCCAATGCATAGGTCTTGCAGGTGTTTGCTAAATTTATCTTTAGATATTTTGCTTATTTTTGATGTTCTTTGAGCATAATTCTCTTTTAAGTTTTGTTTTCATATTTTTGGTTCATAAGAATACTAAACATGTTTGCCTATTGATGGGGACTTTTTACTAACCCCAGAATACTTAAATCCTCTAGAGTAGTAAACATTTGTTGTCTGGGACTGGATTCCTTAGAAGTTTTTGTATAAGATTTCCATCTGATAGTTCAGAGAGTTATTTTTCTCCCCAACCTTTCCTTTTCACTTTCACACATTTCTTTTTCTGATTGAAATAGCTATAACTTTTATCATAACAATAAGTGTGAATGATAGAAAATCTTGCCTAATTTAACAATAAGTGTGAATGATAGAAAATCTTGCCTAATTTTTAACTTCAAAGCTCCCAGTATATCATATTAGCTGTTGTTATGGACCACATTGAGAATCTTCTATCCTTAGTATGTCAAGATGTTACTTTCAAAATTCAAGAGTCAGCATTGGACTGTACAAAGTCTATTTCTAGTATCTATTGAGATGATTAGGTACTTTTCCCGTTTATTTTTGTAAGATGATATAATATCTTAGCTGATTTTCATAAACTGAACTGAACTTGAAATCTTGGCATAAATTCCACTAAGTCATGGTGAATGATTCTTTTGACTGTTGCCAAATTAACTTAATATGTTGTATATATCTATATTCATGAGAGATATTGATGTCTCAAAATAATAATGTGGAAAGCAATAGATCAGACACTGGCATCCTCCTTGACCTTTGTATTAGTTTACAGAGGTGTGCACACCCACAAACATGTGCACATACACCACACACACATACACCCCCACACTCACATATGTGTACCCTCATACGTACAAAATCTTTGTAAAGAATATTCTTTTCTGAAACCTCTATAGAAATGCATGTCTAAATTATTGTTGGTCAGTACTAATTCTATATTATACCATCACTTTCTCTTGTGCTAAATTTTATCCTTTCCCTGCACACTTTGTGTTGGAGTAAAAGCAAAAAGCTTTCTCTGGCTGTTGTGTTCTTCCTATGTTGCTACACGATACATAGAAATTGCAATTAAATTATGAAACTGTGGTGTATCTTTGGCCTTTTTGTCTTTTCTTTGAACAAAAATTGCACTCTGTTGGCCATTCAAAAGCATTTACTTATATTACATTGTTGTAAAAACACCACAGGATACATGAGCAGAGAGAACACTAGCAGTTGTCTTAGCAACCTTTACATGATGTTGGTCAAAGTAAGGTTCAGAGCCTAACACTGCCCTATTATTGTTGTGGTAGAAATGGCTCATATGGCTAAGGCAATTGTCTCTGTGTTCCTGAAGTATATGCAGGTAAAAGAAAGATTTCACAGGCATTGCAGCATAACACATTAGATTTCTCTCTCTTCTTTTCTATATAGTGTTCTCTAAAGGACCGAGAACTCAGATCATATTTAATTCCCAGTTGGTAGAACAACTTTTAAGTTGTGACTTCAGTTGCATATCTTTTTGTTTGACATGATTATCATGACAGTATATAATGATTATAACTGAAACAATTAGCTTTACTTGAGTCTTGGTTACCAGTTTTGAATAAGCACTTGAATATTGTGTGCCATCAATGAAAAATATTTCCTCTCAAGCTGAACTTCTCAAATTTAAATCCTAATTCTGCATTGTCTGTGAGACCTTGAGCAATTTTCGTTTTTAGAGCTAATTTTCTTTGCCAATTTCATAGTCCTTGATCCTCTCTTGCTCACTCCATTTCCTTGTAAAAATAACATGACATAAGATTTGAATCAGTTTTTTCCACCAAACACTCCCTTAGTATTTTCTTGGTTGTTTCCTCATTATAAATCCTCTTTCCTTTCTACTTGAGCTATATTAAAAAAATACTTCAAACTGAATTGTGTCTTTAGCTCCAATTATTATTTTTTGATTAAGCCTAACTCTTCTTTTTAAAATTAAACACTATTCCTTCATAGAGAAAATTATATAAATATGATTTAATATTTAAAAGCATATTATTACCTGCTGAAGTCACTTTGTTTTTTTTTATAGTTTCAAGGATGAACACTTTGTGTTAGACAAGAAATCCCTGGGAGAGGCTACTTCTCCTTCTCTAAGTAGTCATTAGTTACCTACAGTTCTTTCTGTGTGGGTTTCCCCTTCCACACTGTCATGTCCACTGATATTGCATTGTTCTAGTTTTGTTTATACAGCCATCTCTAGAAGAAACTTGTTTCACAACCAACCTCTTTGTGTCCTGACTCTTACATTCTTTCAACCCCTTCTTTGGTTTCCTGAACCATAGAAGCAGGACTTGTGACTTAGATATCTAATGGTGCTGAAACCCCCAGATCTGTTGATATTTTAAGTGTATCTAGTTGTGCTTCTCTGTGATGTCTCCATTTGCTACATAGAAAGACTTATTTAATGAGGGGTGACAGGTACGTTTATTTGTGGATGTAAGGATAAAATTTAGAATGTAGTAATTGTGCTGGTCTACAAAGTAGCAGTAGTAATCTATCAACTCTCTATCTATAATCACACACACACATATATTTATATACACATATATATGCATGTTTCAGATACATTTTTGCATATATGCATGAACATATTTAAAAGTCATAACTACCTTTAGGTATTTGATTAATCTATCATAATAAGATGGATAGTATTTATTTTGGTTCAGAAGAAAAATAAGGATTGTGAAGTCACTAGTAAGTAGATTTGTTTAAAGATTAAGAGGAGTACTTTAACAAATTAGAAATATTAGAGGTAAATGGAATTGCTTTATGAGGTCATAAGAGCCCCAAAATCAGAATGACAATCACTTAATAACATTCTATTAAAAAGTCATACAGAGAGCTCAAATTTTCTTAAAGTAAAGGTTTTCTGGTACTCACTAATTTCAAGGAATAATGGTTGGCTCTTTAGTATAGTTTTGCATTGTGTCTGTCACCATACATGTGATGAAATAGTAAACTAATATTACAGGCAGATGTTTCTAAAGCTTAGAACACAGTGCCTTTCTAAAATATGACTCAATGAAATTCTTTGGAATGCTACATATATTTAAATTTCAAGTTTAATAGCCAATTCCCACTTCTCAAAATGCAATGAGACTTAATCTCAATGATCTGTTATGAGTAGTTAAACAGAGTAAAACTGCCTTTAAAATATTTTCAGCGTACAACGGTATTTTATAAGAAACCTGTTTAATTATGTATTGCAGCATCCATGAAATTAGACAACTGGGGAATGCTAAAACTGAAAACAAGTCATTAGGATATGCATCTTTAATGAGTTTATATTCTGGCTTGTGTAGTTGCTAAAAAATTAAAGCCATTTCTCATTGCAGTTGTGTTGGTGGTTATAGACTGATCTTGTTTTAAATAGGTCTGTTTCCATTATACTTGAAAAATGATACCTAACCCAAACTCTTTGTTTTCTTTAACAGTGTGACCTTGACCTATGATATGAAGAGTATAATTCATTACATTCTAGTTGTTGAAAAGAAGTAACATTTATGTTCAAATCCCATGAGGGTCTTGGTTTATTTTCCTTTCTCTCCTAACAAAAGGCCACGTATATTTATCATTGGTGTAAACAATCTGACCTTATTTGGAAGAAATAATCAAAGGAAGAAAGTCAATTTTCTACTCCTGCTCTTTAAAGGAGTCAAAAACTCAGTTCTTGCCAGGATAGGCTCATTTGTGATGTTATTGATGGTTGCACTAAGAAGCTTATGATTACATGCTTTCAAGGGATTGAGATTTCAAGTTCATGTCTCAAAATTATGAAAAAAATTAATGATTCTCTTTTGAATCATCAACACAAGTTTAGGAAATCTTCCATTTTAAGAAGAATGATAAAGATTTTATGTCTTTGTAAACATATCAGAAAGTTTACACTGTGGTTTATAGCACCCTGACTTCTGCATTTTTTATTATGAATACAGTAAGCATATATCTAATTCTATAATTGCCACAAACGAGAGTTAGAAGAAAATTAATACACAATTTTGCATTTAAAGGATTCTGAGAGGCTAAAGATTCAGCTTAGTTGGTTAGACTGCCTTTTTTTTAATTAAGAAAAATTTTCATTCATTTTACACACACGAATCCAAGATCCCCCTCTTCCCCCGAGCCTCCCCCTCCCAGTCCACTGCCTACCCCCCCCACAAGAAGGCAAGGCTTCCCATGGGAAGGCACATCTAGTAGAGGCAAGTCCAAGCCCTTCCCCCTGCCTCAAGGCTGCATGAGGTATCCCATCATAGGTAGTGGGCTCCAAAAAAGCTCCCTCATGCACCAGGGATGGATTCTGATTCTACCACCAGGCCAATCCCCCCACCCCCTCCAAAGCAGATCAAGCTAACACAACTGTCTTGTAATAGAGAGGGCCTAGCCCAGTCGTATGCAGGCTCCACAACTATTGATCTAACTTTCATGAGTTCCCACTAGTTGGGTTTGGTCATCTCTGCAGGTTTCCCCATCATGATCCTGATGCCCTTGCTCATAGAATCCCTCTTCTCTCTTTGACTGGACTCCTGGATTTCTGCTTGGAGATTGGCTGTGGATGTCTACATCTGCCTCCATCATTCATTGGAGAAAAGCTCTGTGATGAAAGTTATTCACCAATCTGATCACTGGGGCAAGTTCAGTTCAGACACACTCTCCACTATTTCTAGTAGTCCAAGCTGGGGTCATCCTAGGGGATTCCTGGCAAGTTCCCTTGCCCTGGGTTTCTCTCTATCATGATATCTCCCTCCATCATGATATCTCTCTCATTGCTTTCCCACTTTATTCCTGTTCCAGATCAACTATCCCATTCCCTTGTGTTCTCATCCCACATCGCCTACCATCCATTGCCCACCCCTCACCTCCAGTTCACTCTTGGAAATCTCATCTATTTCCCCTCCCCAGGGTGTTCCATGCATCCCTCTTTGTGTCTTCCTTGTTAGGTAGCTTCTCTGGAGTTGTGAGTTGTTGTCTGATTATCCTTTGCTTTACATTGAGTATCTACTTATGAGTGCGTACATATCATGTTTGTCCTTCTAAGTCTGGGTTACCTCACTCAGGATGATATTTCCTAGTTCCATCTATTTGCCTGCAAATTTCATGATGTCATTGTATTCTCTTCTGAGTAGTACTCTATTGTGTATATGTACCACATTTTCTTACTCCATTCAGTTGAGGGGCATCTTGGTCATTTCCAGGTTCTGGCTATTACAAATAATGCTGCTATGAACATAGTTGAGCATGTGTCAATGTGTTATAATTAAGCATTCCTTGACTATAGCTGGGTCTTGAGGAAGATTGATTCCCAATTTTCTGAGAAACCATCATACTGACTTCCAAAGTGGCTGTACAAGTTTTCACTCCCGCCAACAGTGAAGGAGTGTTCCCTTTGCTCTAACATCCTTTCCAACATAAGCTATCTTCAGTGCTTTTGATCTTAGCCATTGTGACAGATGTAAGAAGGTATCTCAGATTTGCATTTCCCTAATGACTAAGGATGTCGAGCGATTCCTTAAATGTCTTTCGACCATTTGAAATTCTTTTATTGAGAATTATCTGTTTACATCTATAGCCCATTTGTTAATTGGATTGTTCAGTATTTTGATGTCTGGTTTCTTGAGTTCTTTATATATTTTGGAGTTCAGTCGTCTGTCAGATGTGGAGTTGATGAAGATCTTGTCCCATTCTGTAGGTTGTCATTTTGTCTTATTTACTGTGTCCTTTGCCTTAGAGAAGCTTCTCAGTTTCAGGAAGTCCCATTTATTAATTGTTGCTCTCAGTGTCTGCTACTGGTGTTATATTTAGGAAGTGATCTCCTGTGCCAATACATTCAAGACTACTTCCTGCTTTCTCCTCTCTCAGGTCCAGTGTAGCATGATATATGTTGAGGTCTTTGATCCACTTTGACTTGAGTTTTGTGCATGGCAATAGATAGGGATATATTTGCAATCTTCTACATGTTGACATCCAGTTATGCCAGCACCATTTGTTGGAGATGCTTTCTTTTTTCCATTGTACAGTTTTGGCTTCTTTGTCAAAACTTGGGTGTTCATAGGTGTGTGGGTTAATTTCAGGGTCTTCAATTCAATTCCATTGCTCCACCTGTAAGTTTTTATGCCAATATCAAGCTGTTTTTACTATTATAGCTCTATAGTAGAGCTTGATGTCAGGGATGGTGATGCCTCTAGAGGTGGCTTTATTGTACAGGATGTTTTTAGCTATTCTGGGTTTCCTGTTTTTCCAAATGAAGTTCAGTACTGTGCTTTCCAGGTCTGTGACAAATTGTGTTGGGATTTTGATGGAGATTTCATTCAATATGTAGATTACTTTAGTTAAGTTTGCCATTTTTACTATGTTAATCCTACCTGTGCTTGAGCATGGGAGGTCTTCCCATTTTCTGATATCTTCAATTTCTTTCTTCAGGGACTTAAAGTTCTTGTCATACAGGTTTTTCATTTGCTTAGTTAGGGTTACCCTAAGGTATTTTGTATTATTTGTGGCTATTGTAAAGGGTGATGTTTCTCTGATTTCTTTCTCAGCCATTTATCATTTGTATAGGAGGGCTACTGATTTTTTTTTTTGAGTTATCTTGTATCCTGCAACATTACTGAAAGTGTTTATCATCAGTAAGAGTTCTCAGGTAGAATTTTTGGGGTCACTTATGTATATAACCATATCATCTGCAAATAGTGAAAGTTTGACTTCTTCCTTTCCAATTTGTATCCCCTTGATCTCAGTATGTTGTCTTATTGCTCCAGCTAGAACTACAAGTACTATATTAAATAAATATGGGGAGAATGTACAGCCTTGTCTTGTTCCTGATTTTAGTGGAACTGCTTTGACTTTCTTTCCATTTAATTTGATGTTGGCTGTTGGCTTGCTGTAAATTACCTTTATTATGTTTAGGTATGTTCCTTGTATTCCTGATCTCTCCAAGACCTTTATCATGAAGGGGTGTTGGGTTTTCTCAAAGGCCTTTTCAGCATCTAATGAAATGATCATGTGGGTTTTTTTCCTTCAGTTTGTTTATATGGTGTATTATATTGACAGATTTTCATATGTTGAACCATCCTTGCATCTATGGGAAGAAGCCTACTTGATCATGGTGGACAATTTTTTTGATGTGTTCTTGGAGTTTGTTTGCCAATATTTTATTGAGTATTTTTACATCAATATTCATGAGGAAGATTGATCTGTAAATCTCTTTTTTTTCTTGCATTTTGTGTGGCTTGGGAATCAGCGTAATTGTAGCCTCATAAAAGGAGTTTGGTAACATTCCTTCTTTTCTATTGTGTGGAACAATTTGAAGAGTATTGATATTAACTCTGGTCCTGGGCTTTTTTTTTTTTAATTGCGAGACTTTTAATGACTGTTTCTATTTCTTAGAGGTTGTTGGTCTATTTAAATTGTTTATCTGGTCTTGATTTAACTTTGGTATGTGGTACCTATCCAGAAAATTATCCATTTCTTTTAGATTTTTCCAACTTTGTAGAGTACAGATTTTTGAAGTTTGACTTGATGATTCTTTTAATATTCTTTCTTTATTCTGTAGGTTTAGTTGTTTAATTATTATGTGGTGAGGGGACTCTTTTTGGGGTCTAGTCTATTTGGTGTTCTATAAGCTTTTTGTATCTTCATAGGTATTTCCTGCTTTAAGGTGGGAAAGTTTTCTTCTATGATTTTGTTGAATACATTTTGTGTACCCTTCAGTTAGTATTCTCCTTCTATCCCTATTATTCTTAGGTTTGGCCTTTTCATGGTGTCCCAGATTTCCTGGACATTTTGTGTTATGACTTTTTTGGCTTTGGTGTTTTCTTTGACTGATGAATATATTTCCTCTATCATATTCTCTCTCTTCCATCTCTTGTGTTCTATTGGTTATGCTTTCATCTGTGTTTCCTGTTCATTTAATCGGATTTTCTATTTCCAGCATTTCCTCTGTTTGTGTCTTCTTCATTGTTTCTATTTCACTTTTCAGGTCTTGAACTGTTTACTTCACATGTTTAACTGCCTTTTCATGGTTTTCTTGAAGGGATTTATTGATTTCTTCCAATTTTTTGTATGTCTTTTCCTCAATTTCTTTATTGATTTCTTTTAATTTTTTTGTTTGTTTTTTCCTCAATTTCTTTAAGGGAATTTTTTGTTTCCTCTTTAAAGGCCTGTAGCATCTTCATGAAGTTATTTTTAAGGTTGCTTTATTCTGCTTTTTCTACATTGTGATGTTCAGGTCTTGCTATTGTTGAAGGGCTAGGTTCTGGTGATGCCATATTGCTCTTTATGTTGTTGTATGTATTTTTACACTGGCATCTACCCATCTCTCCTTCCAATAGGTGCAAGATGTGCATGTGTCTGAGTGAGCTGCTATTGGTCCAATCTGTGCTTGCTGTGTCTGTGTCTCAGGGGGCCCCTCTGGGTCTAATCTTACTTCTTGGTCTAATTGGAGCTAGAAGATTCTGTATCTCAGGGAGCCACTCTTGGTCTTATCAGTGCTCTAGGTCCAGTCAGTGCTGACAGATTCTATTTCTCAGGAAGCCTCTCTTGGTCCAATGAGAGCTAATGGATTCTGTGTCTCAGGATGTTACTGGGGTCACAGGTGAATGGGTATTGGGATATGGCATGGGTCTTGTAGATTGCAGGGTCCGATGGGAGGTTTTGGTAGGGGAGCTTGCCTGCTGGAGTTTTCCCTGATGGCCTGCAACTGAGACAGAAGATGGGTGGGAGTTTCCAGGGACTTGCTATGTCCCAAGGCCTAGGTTCCAGAGGCAGGACTCTCTAGGTGGGAGAAGAGTCACTCACCTCTTGGTTCAATGAGAGCTGGCAGATTCCTTGTCTTAGGAAGTTACTGGGGTCACAGGTGGATGGGTATTGGGGTAGGGCATGGGTCTTGAAGATTGCAGGGTCCAACGGGGGGTTTTAGTTTGGGAGCCTGCTGCAGGAGTTTTCCCTACTGGCCAGCAACTGGGGCAGAGATGGATAGGGTTCCCAGGGAATGACTGTGTCCCAGGGCCTGGGTCCTTGAGGTGGACTGCCTTTTAAATGTAAGGACCTGAGTTTGATTTCCCAGACCACAGGTGAAATATAAAGACAAGCATAAGTTGTACTCTTGTAATCCCCAGGCTTTTAGAGACTTTGTACGCTATGTAATTATTATTCTGTGATATATTTCACTCTATATTATTTTATACATAATACTTATATCCCATAATACCTCCAAAGAGAACAAAATCTTCTGAAGTTAGAACTCTTACTTATCCTTTTAATTTATACAAGGAAATAATATCAAATAAATTATGTATAGGTCCTATTTTCTGTTTCTTTATAATCTTCTTAGTTTTATGGAATTGCATTCTTAATAGATTTGATATCTTCAAAATTTTCAGCTTTCCATTTGTAAGTAGATAATGACTTTTGAACTTGAATCAATAGCAATAAATTGTATAAGAGAGTTTTATCACAATGGGAGACAAAAATCTCTCATTTTATTCAGACAAGGATCACTGGACAGTGTAAAAATGTGTTTTGCTTTCTTAATAGAACATTATCTTGTACATTTCATGTATGATTTACACCCTTTAGTTTTCCCCAGGAATTTGTTTGAAGAGAATTAGTTTTTCACAGTGTGACTTTCTGGCTACTGCCAATGTTTAACTTATAAAGCTGTTTTTCCACCCCTATCATATCCTAATTTAAATTAACTTAATTTTAAAATGTGTTCTGTGACTTCACAATGTCTAAATATAGAACATACACATATCAGTTCTGTTTCCTTTAGCCACTAATTCAGTAATTCCAAAAGGAAGAGATGATTAAATGAATCTGGTTTGAATTGTTCTCTGTAATCTGAGCAAGACTCAGAACTTATTTCCTTAGGAGAAAAAGTATTATCAGAAACTGTTATATTCTTTTGCTAGTATATGCTCAAAAAAAAAAGTAAATAAATACAAACAAAAAATAATACTCACCGGGTGGTGATGGTACACACCTTTAATCCCAGCACTCGGGAAGCAGGGACAGGCAGATCTCTGTAAGTTCGAGGCCAGTCTGGGCTATAAGAGTGAGTTCCAAGAAAGGTGCAAAGCTACAAAGAGAAACCCTGTCTCAAAAAAAACTAAAAACAAAATAATAATAATAAAAAATACTTAGTAATCTAATTTTATGTCACTTTTGTCATTGCTGGTATTTAACATTGTCAAGATAGATTATATTGGTCTTAAAATATTGGTATATTTTAAGACAGTTTTGTTAGTAGCATAGATCCTTATCAGACCATTATGGTATCTATAAACTATTATTATTATTACAGTACTAGAAATACTTTTTTAACTATAAGATTTTTAACTATCAGCTTATTAATCTTATCCAAAATTGAGTTGAAGATTATCTAATTATTCATTCTGTGTTTCCTCTAGAATTAATCAAAACATCTAAAAATTTACATTCATGTAACTTAAACTTGAGTTTCAGAATTATTGACATGGTTTATCCACTAAGACAGTTGATAATTTAAATCAGTTTTCCTCCTTGTTGTACAGAATTGACTGGCAGTAGAAGATTTGTCAGGGATAAAGCAGCTGTAAGATGTAGCAAAACACCATAGTTGTTAGGAAGGATTGTGTAGTTCATTGAGATTTAAAAAGTAAAAGGATTTTCTTTAAAAATGGGGTTGAAATCTATATTTTTCTATTTATTTTAAAAGGTTATTTTAGTGACTAGACCACTGAAAAACTTTCTTTGGTATTTAATTATTTTAATGGATCATGGTAACAACAGAGTAGGCATTATCCTTGCAAACACCATGGTAGCTCCTTGGTACCTTTCAAAGGTGATGACTGCTAATACAACAGTGATAAGAATGGCAATGCATGCTTGTTGAGTGCTTAGTACCAGACACTCTTTCTAGCATGTACATACCCGCAACAATTCTGTGAGATGGGTACTGTTACAATGTCCCACCTCTTACATGGATTTGACATGAACTATTTTCTATAATCTTAGCAAAGCTCTCATGTTTCCAGAAAGTGGAAAAATATTCTTATGCATTTCTCAAAGCTTCTAAATTTATATATTGCCTTTATTATGTTTAGGTATGTTCCCTGTATTCCTGATCGCTCCAATACTTTTATCATGAAGGGGTGTTGGATTTTGTCAAATGCCTTTTCTGCATCTAGTGAGATGATCATGTGGTTTTTTTCTTTGAGTTTGTTTATATGGTGTATCACATTGATGGACTTTCGAATGTTGAAACACCCTTGCATCCCTGGGATGAAGCCTACTTGATCATGGTGGATAATTGTTCTGATGTGTTCTTGAAGGCTGTTTGCCAGTATTTTATTGAGTATTTTTGCATCAATGTTCATGAGGGAGATCGGTCTGTAGTTCTCTTTCATTGTTGCATCCTTGTTTGGTTTAGGAATCAGGGTAATTGTAGCCTCATAGAAGGAGTTTGGTAATGTTCCTTCTGTTTCTATTATGTGGAACAATTTAGAGAGTATTGGTATTAACTCTTCTTTGAAGATCTGGTAGAATTCTGTGCTGAAACCATCTGGTCCTGGGCTTTTTTTGCTTGGGAGACTTTTAATGACTGTTTCTGTTTCCTTAGGGGTTATTGGACTATTTAAATAGTTTATCTGGTCTTGATTTAACTTAGGTATGTGGTACCTATCCAGAAAAATGTCCATTTCTTTTAGGTTTTCCAGTTTTGTGGAGTAGAGGTTTTTGAAATATGACCTTATAATTCTCTGGATTTCCTCAATGTCTGTTGTTATGTCCCCCTTTTCATTTCTGATTTTGTTGATTTGGATTCTCTCTCTCTGTCTTTTGGTTAGTTTGGATAAGGGCTTGTCTATCTTGTTGATTTTCTCAAAGAACCAACTCTTTGTTTCATTAATTTTTTGTATTATTCTCTTAGTTTCTAATTTATTAATTTCACCTCTCACTTTGATAATTTCCTGGCGTCTATTCTTCCTGGGAGACTTTGCTTCTTCTTGTTCTAGAGCTTTCAGATGTGCTGTTAAGTCACTAGTGTGGGATTTCTCCAACTTCTTTATGTGGGCATTTAGTGCTATGAATTTCCCTCTTAACACTGCTTTCATAGTGTCCCATAAGTTTGGGTATGTGGTGTCTTCATTTTCATTGATCTCTAGGAAGTCTTTAATTTCTTTCTTTCTTTCTTCCTTAACCCATTGGTGATTCAGTTGAGCATTATTCAGTTTCCATGAGATTGTAGGTTTTCTGTAGTTTTTGTAGTTGTTGAAATCTAACTTTAAACCATGGTGGTCTGATAGAACACAGGAGATTATTCTAATTGTTTTGTATCTGTTGAGATTTGCTTTGTGGCCAAGTATGTGGTTGATTTTAGAGAAAGTTCCATGGGGTGCTGAGAAGAAGGTATATTCTTTCTTGTTAGGATGGAATGTTCTGTAGATATCTATTAAGTCCAATTGGGTCATGACATCAGTTAAGTCCTTTATTTCTCTGTTAAGTTTCGATTTGGGACATCTGTCCAGTGGTGAAAGTGGGGTGTTGAGATCTCCCACTATTAATGTGTGGGGTTTTATATGTGGTTTAAGCTTTAGTAATGTTTCTTTTACATATGTGGGTGCCCTTGTGTTTGGGGCATAAATGTTCAGAATTGAAACTTCATCTTGGCGGATCTTTCCTGTGATGAGTATGTAATGTCCTTCTTGATCTCTTTTGATTGATTTTAGTTTGAAGTCTATTTTGTTGGATATCAGGGTGGCTACCCCTGCTTGTTTCTTAAGACCATTTGATTGAAGAGTCTTTTCCCAGCCTTTTATTCTTAGGTAGTGTCTGTCTTTGAATTTGAGATGTGTTTCTTGTATGCAGCAGAAAGATGGGTCCTGCTTTCATATCCATTCTGTAAGTCTATGTCTTTTTATAGGTGAATTAAGTCCGTTGATATTAAGGGATATTAATGACCAGTGATTCTTCATCCCTGTTATTTTTGGTGGTAGTGTGTGTGTACTTCTCTTCTTGGGGGTTTACTGTTGTAGCTTTATCTATTGCCTGTGTTTTCAAGTGTGTATCTGACTTCCCTCAGTTGGAATTTTCCTTCTAGTGCTTTCTGTAGGGCTGGGTTTGTGGATAGGTATTGTTTAAATCTGGCTTTGTCTTCGAATGTCTTGTTCCTTCTGTCTATGATGATTGAAAGTTTTGCTGGGTATATTAGTCTGGGCTGACATCCATGGTCTCTTAGTGTCTGTATTACATCTGTCCAGGTCCTTCTGGCTTTCAAAGTCTCCATTGAGAAATCGGGTGTTATTTTGATGGGTTTACCTTTATAGGTCACTTGGCCTTTTTCCTTGGCTGCTCTTAATATTCTTTCTTTATTCTGTACATTTAGTTGTTTAATTATTATGTGTCAAGGGGACTTTTTTGGGGGTTCTAGTCTGTTTGCTGTTCTATAGGCTTCTTGTATCTTCATAGGCATTTCCTTCTTTAAGTTGGGAAAGTTTTCTTCTATAATTTTGTTGAATATATTTTCTGTGCCTTTGAGTTGGTATTCTTCACCTTCTTCTATCCCTATAATTCGTAGGTTTGGTCTTTTCATGGTGTCCCAAATTTCTTGGACATTTTGGTTCATGACTTTGTTGGCTTTAGTGTTTCCTTTGACTGATGAAACTATTTCTTCTACTGTATCTTCAATGCCAGAAATCCTCTCTTCCATCTCTTGCATTCTGTTGGTTATACTTGCATCTGAAGTTCCCGATCTTTTATTCAGGTTTTCTATTTCCAGCATTCCCTCTGTTTGTGTCTTCTTTATTTTTTCAATTTCCCTTTTCAGTTCTTGGACTGTTTCCTTTGTTTGTTTCATTACTTTTTCATGATTTTCTTTCAGTGCTTTATTGTTTTCTTGCAGGACTTTATTGTTTTCTTGGAGGGCTTTATTGTTTTCTTCTAATTTGTTTGCCCTTTCCTCTAGTTGTTTACAGCGTTCTTCCAATTTTCTTGTCTTTTCCTCTATACAAGCCTCTACCTTCTTCATGAAGTTACTCATAAGGCTACTTTCTTCTGCTTCTTCCAATTTTTGGTGTTCAGGTCTAGATGTTGGAGGGGGGCTAGGTTCTGGTGATGCTGTATTGCTCTTCATTTTTTTGTATGTACTTCTGCCTTGACGTCTGCCCATCTCCTCGTGGTTCCTTCTTGGTCTTATCAGTGTACTTGTTTCAGAAAGAGCTGACAGATTCAGGAAGTCTCTCTCTCTTGACCAAAAGGGAGTTCTCTTGTCCAACTCTGGTCCAGAAGGGAAGTCAGTGGCAGGATGGGAGCTGGGGGCCGGTCTCTAAGTCTCAGGATTTGGCTGGGGTCTCGGACAGATGGGCGTGGTGGCAGGGCACAGGGATTGCAGGGGCTGCCAGGGGGCTTGGAAAAGGGGATCCCTCCCAGTGAGGCTAGAAGGGGACCCGCCCGGTGGCCAGAACCTGTGGACAAGTTGGGCAGGTCTTTCCGGAGTGGCTGGTGCCCAGGGATGGGGTCCGGGTTGGACCCGGATACTCACCTCTGGTCCAGAAGGGAAGTCAGGCAAAAGCTTCTAAATTTAGATGAGCAAATTGAAATACCAAAAGTCTAAGAAAGTTTTCCAACATGATGTAACTAGTACCTTCATCAAAGGTGGCATTTGAACCCTACAGTCTATGTTATAATATATGGCCTAAAATAAACTTTAGTAGATTATGCTGATGTAATAACAGCCAACATATGTTTTCAACATTTTTTGCAAGATGCAACTGCTGTAGGCTCTATAAAATTCTTATCCTTATAGAGTCTAAAATTAATTTGGAAAACAAGATATAAATATATGAAGATCATAATTAACACAGAATGTGTGTAGTTGTCCCTTGCTTTATTATCAGTGTAAATTTACAAACCCTTTATTTTGATACAAGCTAATTCTTTTTAACTATCACATGTAAATGAGTATTTAATTGTTCTTTAATACAATTATTTATTGTCAAATTATATATTGATATATTTTTAAAATCTTTCCATCAAAGCTCTGTCTGTTCTCTCTGGAAAACTGGCATAATTTAAAGTGGTTTAAAACCTGTTATAGCTGGGCAGTGGTGGCACACGCCTTTAATCCCAGCACTCGGGAGGCAAAGGCAAGCAGATCTCTGTGAGTTCAAGGCCAGCCTGGTCTACAGAGCGAGATCCAGGAAAAGGCACAAAGCTACATAGAGAAACCCTGTCTCGAAAAACTGGAAAACAAACTGTTATAAAACTATATAGGAAATCCCAATACCATCTTAATTGCTTTCTATAATATCCCTCAAAGGTATTATTCAAAGGTATTATTTTTCTCAGTTTTCCTTAAATTGCATAACAAGAGAAAACCTTATCTTTGTTGTATTGGTCTTGCTTTGCAAATGGTCTTGGCAAAAACCTAGTCCATTATTGTCCCCATGAAAACTTGCCTCTGTTGTAATATAGCTCTTTCAGATTTCAGGTTAGTTTGGCTTATCTTATTTTATAGTCAGTTAGATCCTCCTGGCTGGTATGCATTCCCACTATAATTTAGCTCTCTTTTTTCTTCAATAGAATATTATGTTGGTATCATTTTCCTTGCAGATTTTAATATTTGCTAAAATCAAAATTTAAAAGGAACATTGCTTTCCATGTCTCTTACCACCTCCTCCCTATGTTTCTTCAAAATTTTCTTCAATATTGCATTTAACCTGTGAAAAATAGTAGACTGATCAGACCTACTTATGGGTATGACTGCAGACCCTCAAATGAAGTTTTGGGATTTGATTTGACCAGTCACATGAGTGACCCATTTATTCCTGTCCTCTGTCTTTTCAGTTAAGTATGTCAAACATGGATCATTATTTTATCCCTGACATGGAACAGCAACCACTTATCAAATGTGAGATAGTGACTATGTGATTTTGAAATCCATATTGAATTTTTTCAGTCCAATGTATGAGAATCCACATGACAACATTTTTAAAATTTTTAAAAGTAAACTTTTGTACAAAAGTACAAAAGCATTATACATGGTGAAATTATTTTTCATTAATTAGTGGCCATATTTAAGCATCAATGGCTAACAAAATAATTTGATTACTTAAACAATAATTCTCTAGTCATTGTTATGATCTGTCTGACGTAAGTTGTGGTAATATTGTGTTCCTCAAAATATTGTGCACCCTAATAAACTTATCTGGAGTCAGAGAACAGAACAGCCACTAGATATAGAGGCCAGAAAATGGTGGCACACAATGCGTTTAATCCTAGCATTCCAGAGGCAGAGATCCACATGGATCTCTGTGAGTTCAAGGCCACACTGGAAACAGTCAGGCATGGTAACAAGAGCCTTTAATCCCAGGAAGTGATGGCAGAAAGCAGAAAAGTATATAAGGCATGAAAACCAGGAACTAGACCTAGTTAAACTTTTAGGCTTTTGAGTAGCACAGTTCAGCTGAGATTCATTCTGGATAAGGACTCAGAGGCTCCCAGTCTGAGGAAAAAGGATCAGCTGAGGAATTGGCAAGGTGAGGTAGCTGTGGCCTGTTCTGCTTCTCTGATCTTCCAGCATTCACCCCAATACCTTGTTCTGGGTTTGATTTTATTAATGAGACCATTTAAGATTCATGCTACAATAAGTTATAAAAATAGAGTTACAAATAAGATGCTAATAAATTAATTTCTTAAAGGGCCCTCATTTATGATCCTAAGGTCAACTGTGAGCACTGCATATGACATAGGCAGTTTCACCTTCCTGTTTCTTCCTCTTCATTTTCTAGTGTGTTTCTGTAATGAAGGAGAGACCCCAGCAGTCTCTCCTTCCCTTCTTTATTGCCATTGCTTCCCGCATATATTCAGTCAGGATTTGGTTGGTGACTATTTATTGAATAGGTATTTCATTTTAAGCATATTAGAAGCACATATGAGTATATCACATTTTCAGCTCCAGTGGAATATTATAACATTCACTATAGTAGTGTGTGTGTGTGTGTGTGTGTGTGTATGGTGATGTGTGAATATATTTCTTTGTCTTTTTAATTAAATTGTGAATTTCTTTTTTCTTTTCTTTTTCTTTTTTAATTTTTATTGATTCTTTGAGGATTTCACATCATGGATTCATATTCCACTTTTTTCCCTGTACCCTCAAATATGCCCTCTGTCCTTGCAACCTCCTCTGCCTCCCCGCCCAATTTTTTTTAAAAAAACCAAAACCAAGAAACAAAACCAAACTAAAACCAAGAAACAAAACAAAACAAACAAACAAAAGAAAATGGAGAAGAATCTGTCGTGGAAGCTGTAGTGTGTGGCTGATTAAGTCACACAGTTTACTCTTTCATCCGTTCATCTCTACATACAAGTGCTCACTACCATGTGTCACTGCTTTGACTCTGGCTTCTGCTATGCCATGAATAATGGGCTCTCACTAGGGCTCTTCTTGAATATCCTGTTGTCCTGTGTTGTAGAGATCCTGCAGTTTTGGACCTGTAGATTAGTCCCCTTTACATGCTCTAAACGGTTCACAGATGCAGTGGATGTTGGCATGGGCTAACTCATAGCCCTGGTTCTGAGCCTGGGTGATGTCTGGGCTGGTCTGGTCAACCCGCCAGCTTCCCCTCATCCCCACTACCCCAGCTAGCTCATCCAATATAGCCTGAAGCAAGTAGTGGTTCCTTCTCCTGCTCTCAGGTCCTCGGATCTGGGTCACCTACACTCATACCACCAGGAACAACTCTACTGTTTTGCTCAGGCAAGGTGAAGGGCTCTCTTTCCTGATTGCTGTAAGGGGCATAAGAAGGGTGTGGGGTGGGGTCACCTCTGTTGTTTTCATGTCCTCGGTGCTGGCTGACCTGTGCCCCCAACAGCAGGGTCAGTTCCAGTTGGAGTGCAGAGCCTGCTCTCTTGTGTGCTGTAACCAGTGAAGATCAGGACCAGTTCTCCAAACTGTTGGTTTCCTAATAACATAATATTAGTTCCTTATCTAACACATAACCAAAATATCTGATATAGGCAACATAAGAGATGAGATGTGCATCCTGACACACAGTCTCAGAGAGTTCACCCTATGGTTTGTTTTGCTTCATGTACTTGGGTAGATAATTAAGGCAGCAAGGGTCTGAGGCAGAGCAAAGCTGTTAATTTCCTGGCCAACAAGGAAGCAAATAATATGATTGGAAGGGCCAGGGATTATATATACCTTCCCAAATCCACTCCTTGAGACCCACTTCCTCTAGAATCTAGACAGATATTAACTCTCAAAGTCTCCAGAACTTCCAAATGTGCTATCACCAGCTGTGGACCAGACTTTCAAGAGATGAGCATTACTTGGGGGATGTTTTGTACCAATACCATAAGAGACAATTTTTAAAGGTTGCTCATGGCAATCCTCCTGCTTTAGCTAGTTTTGACATTACAGGTGTGAGCCACTGTGTCTGATTATCATCTTAATACTTTAGAGTAAAATTATGGATATCTCTGCTTTATAGTGAGGAAAGTAGAAAATAAAATTTTAAATTGTTTTATATATTCTGTGTTAGTAGCATCACCATCTACTGATACTTGTCTTGGGAACAAGCTTCATGGGAGAAACATACTATGCAAAAGCTAGAAATGTAAGTGTTAAGAGTTCTCAACCTTCCTTTGGCTTTCATAGAAGTACTATTTGGGAACTGAGTTGATGGTTTCATTATACTTGAGGATAACATTTTATCTATTTATTTTTAACTTTTATTTATGTGTATACGTCTTTTGCTTGCACATATGTCTGTACCACATGTGTGCATAGTGTCCTGGGAGACCCTAAAAGGGAACTGGACTGGATCCCTTGAAACTAGAGCACACTTAACCAAGGTCTTCTCCAGGAGTTAGCAGCACTCTCAACTGCTGTACCATTCTTCTAGCCCAGCATTTCATTTGGACAAATAACCATTTCTCCTGATAAACTCAGTAACTCTATTAATTCTCAAGAAGATGTCAGTCCTGGCAGCTATTTTGTGCTGGATACTAAGGATATAATG
Source organism: Peromyscus maniculatus bairdii (assembly GCF_049852395.1). Lineage (NCBI taxonomy): Eukaryota > Metazoa > Chordata > Mammalia > Rodentia > Cricetidae > Peromyscus > Peromyscus maniculatus. Next base: position 983,356 of record NC_134858.1, read on the forward strand.
ATAAACAAGCCATCTGTTGTCAATAAGCTTCCATCAGACCTCAATGCACTGTAAAAGAAGAGACTTGTTTACTTATTTAGTTATTGACTGACAAATGCTTACACTGAACAAGGCCTCAAAAATAAACTTTTTATATGTGATCATACATGATCTTCCCTGAATATCTATGAAATCAAATCCCTCAATCCACCTCACAGTTTAAAATTTTGAACTATGAACATTGTGTATCTGATCAGAAAATTGAGAACAGGTTGTTGTTTAAGAAGAAAACTAGGGGCCCCTGACTTCCCTTCTGGACCAGAGGTGAGTACATGGGTCTAACCCGGACCCCATCCCTGGGCACCAGCCACTCCAGGAAGACCTGCCCAACTTGGCACCAGGTTCTGGCCACTGGGCAGGTCCCCTTCTAGCCCCACCGGGAGGGATCCCCTTTTCCAAGCCCCCCGGCAGGCCCTGCAATCTCTGCGCCCTGCCCCCACGCCCATCTGCCGGAGAACCCAGCCACTTCCTGAGACTTAGAGACTGGCCCCCAGCTCCCATCCTGCCCCTGACTTCCCTTCTGGACCAGAGAGTTGGACAAGAGAACTCCCTTTTGGACAAGAGAGAGAGACTTCCTGAATCTGTCAGCTCTTTCTGAAACAAGTACACTGATAAGACCAAGAAGGAACCACGAGGAGATGGGCAGACGTCAAGGCAGAAGTACATACAAAAAAAAAAGAAGAGCAGTACAGCATCACCAGAACCTAGCCCCCCTCCAACATCTAGACCTGAACACCAAAAATTGGAAGAAGCAGAAGAAAGTAGCCTTATGAGTAACTTCATGAAGAAGGTAGAGGCTTGTATAGAGGAAAAGACAAGAAAATTGGAAGAACGCTGTAAACAACTAGAGGAAAGGGCAAACAAATTAGAAGAAAACAATAAAGCCCTCCAAGAAAACAATAAAGTCCTGCAAGAAAACAATAAAGCACTGAAAGAAAATCATGAAAAAGTAATGAAACAAACAAAGGAAACAGTCCAAGAACTGAAAAGGGAAATTGAAAAAATAAAGAAGACACAAACAGAGGGAATGCTGGAAATAGAAAACCTGAATAAAAGATCGGGAACTTCAGATGCAAGTATAACCAACAGAATGCAAGAGATGGAAGAGAGGATTTCTGGCATTGAAGATACAGTAGAAGAAATAGTTTCATCAGTCAAAGGAAACACTAAAGCCAACAAAGTCATGAACCAAAATGTCCAAGAAATTTGGGACACCATGAAAAGACCAAACCTACGAATTATAGGGATAGAAGAAGGTGAAGAATACCAACTCAAAGGCACAGAAAATATATTCAACAAAATTATAGAAGAAAACTTTCCCAACTTAAAGAAGGAAATGCCTATGAAGATACAAGAAGCCTATAGAACAGCAAACAGACTAGAACCCCCAAAAAAGTCCCCTCGACATATAATAATAAAACAACTAAATGTACAGAATAAAGAAAGAATATTAAGAGCAGCCAAGGAAAAAGGCCAAGTGACCTATAAAGATAAACCCATCAGAATAACACCCGATTTCTCAATGGAGACTTTGAAAGCCAGAAGGACCTGGACAGATGTAATGCAGACACGAAGAAACCATGGATGTCAGCCCAGACTAATATACCCAGCAAAACTTTCAATCATCATAGACAGAAGGAACAAGACATTCGAAGACAAAGCCAGATTTAAACAATACCTATCCACAAACCCAGCCCTACAGAAAGCACTAGAAGGAAAATTCCAACTGAGGGAAGTCAGATACACACTTGAAAACACAGGCAATAGATAAAGCTACAACAGTAAACCCCCAAGAAGAGAAGTACACACACACTACCACCAAAAATAACAGGGATGAAGAATCACTGGTCATTAATATCCCTTAATATCAACGGACTTAATTCACCTATAAAAAGACATAGACTTACAGAATGGATATGAAAGCAGGACCCATCTTTCTGCTGCATACAAGAAACACATCTCAAATTCAAAGACAGACACTACCTAAGAATAAAAGGCTGGGAAAAGACTCTTCAATCAAATGGTCTTAAGAAACAAGCAGGGGTAGCCACCCTGATATCCAACAAAATAGACTTCAAACTAAAATCAATCAAAAGAGATCAAGAAGGACATTACATACTCATCACAGGAAAGATCCGCCAAGATGAAGTTTCAATTCTGAACATTTATGCCCCAAACACAAGGGCACCCACATATGTAAAAGAAACATTACTAAAGCTTAAACCACATATAAAACCCCACACATTAATAGTGGGAGATCTCAACACCCCACTTTCACCACTGGACAGATGTCCCAAATCGAAACTTAACAGAGAAATAAAGGACTTAACTGATGTCATGACCCAATTGGACTTAATAGATATCTACAGAACATTCCATCCTAACAAGAAAGAATATACCTTCTTCTCAGCACCCCATGGAACTTTCTCTAAAATCGACCACATACTTGGCCACAAAGCAAATCTCAACAGATACAAAACAATTAGAATAACCTCCTGTGTTCTATCAGACCACCATGGTTTAAAGCTAGATTTCAACAACAACAAAAACTACAGAAAACCTACAATCTCATGGAAACTGAATAATGCTCAACTGAATCACCAATGGGTTAAGGAAGAAAGAAAGAAAGAAATTAAAGACTTCCTAGAGATCAATGAAAATAAAGACACCACATACCCAAACTTATGGGACACTATGAAAGCAGTGTTAAGAGGGAAATTCATAGCACTAAATGCCCACATAAAGAAGTTGGAGAAATCCCACACTAGTGACTTAACAGCACATCTGAAAGCTCTAGAACAAGAAGAAGCAAAGTCTCCCAGGAAGAATAGACGCCAGGAAATTATCAAAGTGAGAGGTGAAATTAATAAATTAGAAACTAAGAGGATAATACAAAAAATTAATGAAACAAAGAGTTGGTTCTTTGAGAAAATCAACAAGATAGACAAGCCCTTATCCAAACTAACCAAAAGACAGAGAGAGAGAATCCAAATCAACAAAATCAGAAATGAAAAGGGGGACATAACAACAGACATTGAGGAAATCCAGAGAATTATAAGGTCATATTTCAAAAACCTCTACTCCACAAAACTGGAAAACCTAAAAGAAATGGACATTTTTCTGGATAGGTACCACATACCTAAGTTAAATCAAGACCAGATAAACTATTTAAATAGTCCAATAACCCCTAAGGAAACAGAAACAGTCATTAAAAGTCTCCCAAGCAAAAAAAGCCCAGGACCAGATGGTTTCAGCACAGAATTCTACCAGATCTTCAAAGAAGAGTTAATACCAATACTCTCTAAATTGTTCCACATAATAGAAACAGAAGGAACATTACCAAACTCCTTCTATGAGGCTACAATTACCCTGATTCCTAAACCAAACAAGGATGCAACAATGAAAGAGAACTACAGACCGATCTCCCTCATGAACATTGATGCAAAAATACTCAATAAAATACTGGCAAACAGCCTTCAAGAACACATCAGAACAATTATCCACCATGATCAAGTAGGCTTCATCCCAGGGATGCAAGGGTGTTTCAACATTCGAAAGTCCATCAATGTGATACACCATATAAACAAACTCAAAGAAAAAAACCACATGATCATCTCACTAGATGCAGAAAAGGCATTTGACAAAATCCAACACCCCTTCATGATAAAAGTATTGGAGCGATCAGGAATACAGGGAACATACCTAAACATAATAAAGGCAATATATAGCAAACCAACAGCCAACATCAAATTAAATGGAGAGAAACTCAAAGCAATTCCACTAAAATCAGGAACAAGACAAGGCTGTCCACTCCCCCCATACTTCTTCAATATAGTACTTGAAGCTCTAGCCAGAGCAATAAGACAACATAAGGAGATTAAGGGGATTCAAATTGGAAAGGAAGAAGTCAAACTTTCCCTATTTGCAGATGACATGATAGTATACTTGAGTGACCCCAAAGATTCCACCCAGGAATTGATAAACCTTACAAACACCTTCAGCAACATAGCAGGATACAAGATCAACTCAAAAAAATCAGTAGCCCTCCTATATACAATTGACAAAGAAGCTGAGAAGGCAATTAGAGATATATCACCCTTTACAATAGCCAAAAATGACATAAAATACCTTTGGCTAATACTAACCAAGCAAGTGAAGGACCTATAAGACAAGAACTTTAAGTCCCTGAAAAAAAATTGAAGAAGATGTCAGAAAATGGAAAGATCTCCCATGCTCATGGATAGGCAGGGTTAACATAGTAAAAATGGCAATCTTACCAAAAGCAATTTACAGATTCAATGCAATATCCATCAAAATACCAACACAATTCTTCACAGACCTGGAAAGAATAATACTCAACTTCATATGGAAAAACAAAAAACCCAGGATAGCTAAAAGAAACCTGTACAATAAAACAACTTCTGGAGGCATCACAATCCCTGACTTCAAGCTCTACTATAGAGCTACAGTAATAAAAAACAGCTTGGTATTGGCATAAAAACCGACATGTGGACCAATAGAATCGAATTGAAGACCCTGACATTAACCCACACACCTATGGACATATAATTTTTGACAAAGAAGCCAAAAGTGTACAATGGAAAAAAGAAAGCATCTTCAACAAATTGTGCTGGCATAACTGGATATCAACGTGTAGAAGGCTGCAAATAGATCCATATCTGTCACTGTGCACAAAACTTAAGTCCAAGTGGATCAAAGACCTCAACATAAATCCAGCTACTCTGAACCTGCTAGAAGAGAAAGTAGGAAATAGTCTTGAACGCATTGGCATAGGAGATCACTTCCTAAATATAACACCAGTAGCACAGACACTGAGACAAACAATCAATCAATGGGACCTCTTGAAACTGAGAAGCTTTTGTAGAGCAAAGGATACGGTCAACAAGGCAAAGCGACAGCCTACAGAATGGGAAAAGATCTTCACCAACCCCACATCTGACAGAGGACTGATATCCAGAATATATAAGGAACTCAAGAAATTAGACATCAAAACGACCAACAGTCCAATTGAGAAATGGGCTTTAGAATTAAACAGAGAATTCACAACAGAGGAAACCCAAATGGCTGAAAGACATTTAAGGAATTGCTCAACATCCCTAATCATCAGGGAAATGCAAATCAAAACAACTCTGAGATACCACCTTACACCTGTCAGAGTGGCTAAGATCAAAAACACTGAAGACACTTTATGCTGGAGAGGATGTGGAACTAGGGGAACTCTCCTCCACTGCTGGTGGGAATGCAAGCTTGTACAACCACTTTGGAATTCAATATGGCGCTCTCTTAGAAAATTGGGAATCAATCTCCCCCAAGATCCAGCTATACCACTCCTGGGCATATACCCAAGAAATGCTCAATCATACCACCAGAGCACTTGCTCAGCTATGTTCATATCAGCATTGTTTGTAATAGCCAAAACCTGGAAACAACCTAGATGCCCTTCAACTGAAGAATGGATAAATAAATTGTGGCACATATACACAAAGGCATACTACTCAGCAGAGAAAAACAATGACATCATACGGTTTGCAGGCAAATGGATGGATCTAGAAAAAATCATCCTGAGTGAGGTAACCCAGACTCAGAAAGACAAATATGGTATGTACTCACTCATAGGAAGATTCTAGATGTGGAACAAGGATGACTGGACTGCTACTCATATCACCAGTGAGGCTACCTGGAAAACGGGACCCCCAAAAAAGACACGGAGAAATGGACGAGATCTACATGAACAGCCTGTTCATGAGTGGGAACAATGAAGGGCGACGGTCGAGGGAAAGAGAGTGGGAGATCCTTGCTTGATCAAGAAAAGAGAGGGAGAACAAGGAATAGGAGACCAGGGTAAATGAAGACCACATGAGAAGGTGAGAAGGGGAGGGCCATGGAGATCCACAAAGATACCCCCGCAAAAGACTGCTGCCGTCGAGAGACGGCAGGAACTGACCTACTCTGGTGATGGGATGGCCAGACACCCTGATAGTTGTGCCATAAACCCCATCCAAGGACTGAGGAATCTGAATGCAGACATCCACGTCTGGGCCCCTGGTGGAGCACTGGGAGTCTATTTAGTGAGAAAGAAGAGGGTTTATATGAGCGAGAATTGTTGAAACCAAGGTTGGATAAAGCACCGGGACAAATAACCAAATGAATGGAAGCACAGGATCTATGAACCAAAGGCTGAGGGGCCCCCAACTGGATCAGGCCCCCTGAATGCGTGAGACAGTCATTTGGCTTGATCTGTTTGGGAGGCAGCTGTCCATTGGTGCCGGGTCCTGGGCTCGTTGCATGAGTTGGCTGTTTGAATCCTGGGACTTATGCAGGGACACTTGGCTCGGTCCGGGAGGGGGGGGGATGGACCTGCCTGGACTGACTCTACCAGGTCGACCCCGGTCCTTGGGGGAGACCTTGATCTGGAGGAGGTGGGAATGGGGGGTGGGCTAGGGGGAGGGGGGCGAGATTGGGAGAACAGGGGAATCTGTGGCTATTATGTTGAACTGAATGGTGTTGTAAAATAATAATAAAAAAAAGAAGAAGAAAACTAGGAAGATAAGAATGGTGGGATCTTACTGGGTCAAAAAAGCTGTCTGAAGTATTTATGTGAAGCAGGCTCCAGAAGGAGAGTCACAGCTCTTCAATAGTATTGCTGTATTTCTTTAATAATCTTTTATAATATCATATTTCTTTTTTGAAAGAAAAATGACAATTTATTTACTTTAACATAGTTTATTTTGAGTAAATTTAAACCTAAAGTTTCTTGCCCAAGAAGAGAGTATTTCAAGCCTAGTAACCATAAAAATTAAAAAATGCTAAGCAAGTTTAAAAGAGGATTTTCCTGTGATGATATTGAATCAAAATATTAAATAAGAATATGTCTACTATAAAAATTTTATATATTTCATGTATGTAAACAAAGCTCCGGACTGAATTAATCCCCGTTGTTCTGGGATGTACCACTTCTGTAATTTTTCTGTTCTTGTCTTTCCATACCTACAACAACTACCCTGGGAGTATGTAGAAAGGACATGCTAGAGTATTCCAGTGGCTAGAAGTGGGGTTTTCGTTGTTTTTGTCTGGTCAGGCTGAGTAGAAGCAAAAATCTAGCTATAAGTTCTGGTCTTGGAACGTTTCAGGATACTCAAAATTGAATCCAGTTAACATGGAAATAATGATGAGAAAGTCGTAAACAAGCTTCAAAATTAGGTGACTTTCACACCCTGCTCCTGGCTTTCCCCATGGTGTCCCACAATTATCATATTACACATAGCTTGAGTAAGTTGAGGTCTATAGTAGCTAGCCTTCTGACTTGATACTTTTTACTGGCTTTAGTGAACAATGCATGTATTGAATTGACTGGAAAATTATGAAAAGAAAAGTCTTTTCTTTTTTCTACGTCTTTTTCTAAGCTCTTTACAGAATTCTGAACATTACAGAGGAAAAAAAAAGAGAACTCACCACTAAAGATTCAAATGGGCCAGGTGTGGTGTCTCACAACTTTAATTTCAGCACACAAGAGGCAGAAGCAAGAGAATCTCTGGGAGTTCCAAACCATCCTGATATATATAGTGAGTTCTAGGATAGCCAGAGCTACATAGTGAGACCCGGTCTCAAGAAAATAAACAAAAAAGTCAAAAGTCAAACAAATCTAAAAAAATAATTTAAATGGCAAATAATTAGAAATATCTAAACCATTCAAGTAATTCAATTACTTGTAGTAGAATAAAATTATTCCAAAATAGCAACCCTCTTTACACTTTCAATGAGATTTAAAACATTTACACTTCAGCTACACTGTTATATAAGTTTAATTAGTGGGGTGTAATTTAATTACTTTTATGTTTTTTTCCTAGCAAATCAAATAAATTATTTCTATGAGCTAATGTATTCAACTGCAGCCTCATCCCAGGAAGACGGTTTATCTCTCTAGATCATGTCCTTTGTTCTCTGGTAACTGTGGAAAGCCTAACACATTCTCAGTTTACATTTTGAGAGATCAGGGCAGCTCTAAGTCAATCCTTCCTGAGTATAAATATTATCATGAGCTTCTCAGTCTCCTGCTCATGTGTTTTGTTTTCCAGAGACCATATCACCCAGCTCGTCCCTCAATGAATAAGCTCTCATTTGTCACCATCACCTGAGCTAAAGTCCATCATCTAGACATGGCCTGACTGAAATGAGCTAGAGAAGATAGATATGTGAACCAAAATCTCCAGTCCTAAAAAACATTTTCTTTCTTTCTTTTTCTCTTTTTCATCCAAGAAATATACCTCATGTTGAATTGGTAGTGAGTGACTAGATTGTCTATTTTTCATCGACTCTACACAAATTAGAGTCATCTGGAAATGGGGGACCACAACTAAAAATTGCCTCCATCACCTTGGTCTGGAGACAAGCCTGTGGGACATTTTTTTTTTTTGATATGGATGTGTTCAGCCAAATGTGATGGTGCCACACATGGCCAGGTGGTCCTAGATTATATTTAAAAAGATAGCTGAGCAAGCCATGGAAAGCAAGCCAGTAAATAGCCTTCCCTTCACAGTCTTTGCTTCAGTTCCTGCCTCTAGATTCTTGCCTTGCCTTTCCTCTATATAGACTGTAAAATGAAATAAATTACTTCCTTCCCAAGTCAGATTTGGTCAATATGTAACATAGCAACAGAAAGTAAAATAGAACAGTAACTAAGCTTAGATCAGTTGGAAATCGATTGTCTCCATTCTAAGCTTTTCTGACATGGAGGTATGTTTGTGTTTGTTGACCATTATGTTTCTCTTGATTATTTTAGCTTCAGCCTGGAGTTACTGAAATTCAATTGAACACTAATTATGTCAGGAGTCTAAAATCTATTCCTCCTAGAAGACAGCACTTTAGCATACCTTTCAGAAAGAAAAGAAAAGTAAGAAACACAACCAGAAATATTGTAATATTACTAACAATAGCCATTGGTAGTATTATTGTAAAGCCATATAGATATTCATTATCATAAAAACTCTATTTACATATGTGTTCAGAGGTAATTATTGAAAATAGCCTCCTAATTACTTTTTGCATCTATTCCAAATATAGAAAATATAATTTCTAAATACTTCTATATATAGAATCTTTTACTTATTTTTTTTATAATTTTATATTCAAGTGAATTTAATAAATGCATTTTTGCTGCCAATACCATGACTAACAGTTTAAAGCATTTTCCATAATAGTTATATATAATTTCTATTACAAGCAGCCACAAAATAGTCAATACTAAACAATAACTCAACCTTTTTAAATATATGCCTTACTTACAAATGGTTTTAATTTTTCTTTTCTTTTTCCAACTCTTAAGTTTTCAGTTTTTAAAGTCTTGTTGTATTTTTTGGATTTCAGGAGATGATTTAATTAAAAAAAAGCAGCCTAGGACTTTGATATAAAAAACATAATTTCAACATGTTCAATTTACAAGATCAAGTTGACTTTTGGTATTCATTAATCATACACCATTTCTTATTAAAAAAAAACTTACCGGGTTTTGTAGAATAGACTTTTTTTTAAAGTTAGAACAAAGAAATGAGTAATAATTTAAAAACTGGATTGGCTAACTTCAGGTTTGTTTTTTGTAAGTGGTACAGTAGTCTTTCTTATTATTCAGGTCCATGTCACTTGGGCTCTTTCTCAATAGTTATTGTAAATTTTCTGTTTTATGGAAAAACTGGACTCTTTTAGTTTTGTTTGCTTATTTAGCATTTGACTTAGCAAGAGAACTCCAGTTTGGTTTGTTCTTAAATATACCCTAGTATCCTATGAGCCAAGCTTTAATAGCTGGAAAACCAAGGCCTAGTCAGTTCTGACTGCAGTACCATAAGCTTTAAGAATTTTTCTTCACTTTATAAATGACAAAAAGGCTCCCTAGGCTCAAGGATGTAGTTGAAGTAAAAGAATCACACCCATGACCCAAAAACTCCAGCTCTCATTTTCAGAATCATCTAAGATTTTCTCAACTCTCTTGTGTGGTAGAGGTATTTTTCCTAACTCTAGAAGAATGAGATACTAGTAACAGCATAAATTTTCCTTTTGAGAGTCATTGAAGGATCCAAATGTGGTCTCAGCCTGGAAGACTGAGTGTACACTTACAGTAATTCAAAGGAGGCAAAGGGAAGTTGCAGATAAAAAGCCTGAGTATGTTATGATCTTAGGTCCTTGTGCCAAAAAAGCCATCCTTATCCAGTGAAAGAAGAAATGTAGAATCAGAACTTGTTCATGTAGAAGGGCCGTCTGTAGTCTACAAACCATGGCCCATGTCAGAAAGTGGTATTCTAGAATGAATAGAGATAGCATTCAAAAATTGCAAGATTAGAGACTTGTAGACTACTTAATTATTCAATTAATCAGCCTTCTAGTTGAAATTTAAAGTAGCAATAAAAAATGCTGCATAGACAAGTTGAGAATACCAGAAGTTAGAAGGCACAGAAGAAAAATGCCTTTTTATATAATGAGTCCTAGTGGAGAACAGCAGGGAAAAGGTTCAAAAACAGCCTGGGGAATTAACACAGGACAGTCTCAGATAGCATCACCAATACTTATTAGCATGAGATTCAGTAGAAACATAGACTTTGTTTTAGAAATCAAACCCTAAAGAAATAGATTAATAAAAATGTCATATCTAGGCCAGGTGGCAGTGGCACATGCATTTAATCCCAGCACTCAGGAGGTAGAGCCAGACGGATCTCTGTGAGTTTGAGGCCAGCCTTGTCTACAGAGCAAGATCTAGGACAGGCACCGAAACTACACAGAGAAACCCTGTCTCAAAAATCAAAACAAACATCATCAACAATAACAAAAGGCATCTCTATATAAATCCATCAGTCAGAGCATGAAAACATTATAGATGTAGTTAAAGAGATATACATTGTTGTGTTGGTTTATATTGTGAGTAACATCTAAGGCCCATGTTCAGCTAACAGAAATTGTTATACTGACAGGAAGAAATGGTATGTGCAGGCAGCTTAGTTCTCCTGGTGTCATTTGGCAGTCTATTGGCAGTTCAGATGAATTCATGGTACATAGTAAATATTTTTCAGTTGTTTTGCTGAAAATTCCATCATTTAGAACACCTATAAGAAATTAGGAAAATTGATCAATCTCCTCAGCATGTTTGGTTCTAGTAAGCATTGTCAATTGTAGAAATAAAAATGTTAGAAATTGAGATAAAAATGATCATATTATGGGAGAATACTGAATTGGGTACCAAAGCGTCCAAACATTAGAAAAGTAGAAACAAAGCATTTTAGAGAATGTTGTGGTATAATTTCATAGAGTGGGGTTCAAAAATTAATCATTAACTAGTATTTCTCAAGGCTTGGGTTCAGTGGCATAAAACTTGCCAAGCATAATTTCATGATCTGTGATGTCAATGAATATGTGTGTGTGTGTGTGTGTGTGAGAGAGAGAGAGAGAGAGAGAGAGAGAGAGAGAGAGAGAGAGAGAGAGAGAGAGAGAGAGAGAGAGAGAGAGAGAATGCCTGGGCATGTGTGAGTATGTGTATGTGTGTTTGTGAGAGAGAGAGAGAGAGAGAGAGAGAGAGAGAGAGAGAGGGATTGTGGGAATGAGAGAGAATTTTATTTCTGCTTGTATATGACTGATGTCCATAAGAAAGCAAAAGCAAACAATTTTGGGTTCCTGTTACTATAAAAGTAAATATCCAGAATAATGACTCAAAAAGAATAGCTGGGAATAATATTTTACCTCAACAGCAATCTTAATGGGAAGGCAAATTCCTGGGTGCTTTGCTAAAAGATGCAAAATTATGCTATCAATGTACTAAGGGGGGCGTTCTAAGGAAATGAACACAAATGTTTGGAGCCAAACCTTCCCTGGGATGTGCTTTATCTCACTTATGGTGGTTAGTGTTGTCAACTAGAACAGAATCTAAAATATATAAGCAAGCCTAAAGACACCCTGGTGAAGGACTATCTAGTTTAAGGCTAGCCTGTAAGAATATCTATGAAGGATTACCTGGACTGTGTTATTGATATGGGAAGAACCACCCTAACTGTGGGTAGGACCATGCCCTTGGCAGGGAATCCAGGACTGTAGAGATGGAGAAAAACAAGTTGAGCACTTGCATGCATAGTTTATGCCATATGGCAGCTGCTTCCGGCCTCTCTTGCCTTGACTATCCTCCAGTTATGTACAGTAACTTGAACTGTGAGCTGAAAAAGCTACTTTTCCTTTAAATCGACTTTGCTTGAGTATTTGATCCCAGCATTAGGAAAAGAAACTGAGACAACAGTTGTCCCTAAGAAGGTCTGTCCAAGGGATCTTAGGCTGGCTTCTGAGGGAGGCATTATGTGCTTATTCTTCCCTGCTCTTTCCTAAGTAGCTTGCAGTTCTTATTGAGTGTTTGACTAATTTTAAGATCATTCATGATCTTTAACGATAATAGTGTTTGAAGAGAAATAATGTGGTTAGTGTGCTGAGGCAGTTCAGGCCTGGCTAATCTTGAAGAGCTCTGCTTGCTCTTTGCTTCAGATCTTTTCTCTTCTTACTGCCTCAGTCACAGCTCTCCAGCCTCCTCACGATTCATTTTCTGACTTGCCAACTTCCTTCACAGAGACTTGGAACATGTTGCTTATTTGGTCTGAAATGACCTTTTCTTACTTTTATTCATGGCTAATGTTCTCTTAATGTTCAGATTTAATATAAATCAATACAGAGATATTTCTATTAATTTTCATAGAGCAGAGATGGCTCAGCCTTGGGGCTCTATTTTTCTGCATAGTGCTGTTTACTACTTGCCATGATTTTTTTTTCTTATGCAATTTTCCTTGTCAAGATGTACATGACAGTCAAGCCACACTGGTTTTGCTTCTTCTATTACCAGTTTAAATACAGAACGTTGCTAGTCTTTTCACAGCACCACTGTGCTTTATTTTTTTTTAACTTTTTATTGATTCCTTGTGGATTTCACATCGTACTTCCCGATACCACTCATCTCCTTGTCCTCTCACTTCAGCCCTCTGTCCTTGCAACCTCCCCCTCAAAAGCAAAATTTAAAAATAAAACCAAAAGTGAAAAAAAAAACCACAAAAACAAAACAAACAAAACAAACAACAACAACAAAACAGAACAAATCTCGTTATGGAAACTATAGTGTGGCCCAGTATATCCTTTTGTGCATATATCTTTACTTGTAACTATTCATTACAATGAGTCATTGGTCTGGTTCAAGGCCTCTTGCTTGTGCTATAGCCTTGAGACTGGATACTGGGCCCTCACTGGGACTCTTCTTGGATATCCTATTGTTGCCTAGTGTCATGGAGATCCTGCAGCTTTGCAAATGTATGTTATCCCATTCACATGCTCCAGCAGTTCATAGATGAGGTGGATATTGGAGTGGGCCAACCCATAGTCCTAGTTCTAGGCTTGAGTGGTAGGTGGGTTGGTCAGCCTCCCAGATTTCCCTTATCATCATCCATGTGAGATCTCTAGCACTGCCCAGACTGGCTCATCCCCTGTAGCAGACAACAAAGCGTGTGACCAGTTCTCCTGCTCTCACACCCTTGGGTCCAGTTCACTGCACTCACACCACCAGGGCCAGCTCTACTGTTTTTCCCAGACGAAGTGTAGGACCTGTTGTCCAGACTGCTACACTTGATGAAGGGCAGGGCCAGCTCTTCCATTCTCATGCCTGAAGATTGGCTCTCCTGCCTGTAGATGGCAAGGGATAGGGGGAGGGCATATTTCCCTTAGCCTTACCATCTCATGACATTCCAGAGACTGAGTGGGAACAGCTTTCCTTATCTCACACCCTCAGGCCCTGCTCATCTGAGGCTCTACCAACAAGGTCAGTTTTATTGTTCTGCCCAGGTAAGGTGCGTGGCCTGCTCTCCTCAGTGCTGCCTCCTGTTGGTGGTGGTGGTTGGAGGGGGAGGCAGTACCATTTCTCCCACTCTCATGACCTCAGGGCCAGCTCTTCTATCCATCTCAGGTCAGAAGGGGTAGGGGAGGGGGAAGGTCATCTCTCCCTCTTTCACTCTACCTTCTGGTAGATAAAGGGTGGGGCCAGATCTAGATGCGCGTTCACAGTGCTAGATCACCTAGGCATCCATCCCCAGGGTCAGCTCTACTCTGCTGCCCTGACTAGGTGCAGGGCCCACTCTCCCAAGTACTGCAGCCTGTGAGATGCAGGATCAGCTCTTCTACTCTTCTGACAATGAGACCAGTTTTTTCTGCGTGCAATGACAGGTGGTGAGGGGTAAGGAGAAAGGGGTGGGATATCTCTCCCTTGCCCATGACACCATGTGACAGACCAAGAGGCTAGCTCTCTCATTCTCACATATTCAGGGCCTGCTTAACAGCACTTGCCCACCCCCCATTCCTATCAGAGGAAACTCTACTGTGCTTCCCTGCAGAGGTACAGGGCCCATTCTCCAAAGTAGTTCAGTTGGTGAGGGGCAAAGCCAGTTCTCACTAGTGCTGCAGCCAGTGAGAGACAGTGACAACTCTGTGCAGCCCTGTCCTCACTGTTTTCAGTGGGCCACAGACATCAACACAGATTGTCACTGTGTCAGGGCCATGGACCCAGACATGGCCCTTGGCATCAGCCCAGACCTAGATAATACCATGGCCCTGGGCTAATCAGATCTGCATGGTCCTAGGAGAGGCTCAACCTCAGACACTAACCTGGCCTTAGTTGGTGGTCCATGGACATCAATACACACTCCAGCTGTGAGTGGACTATGGACTATAAAATGGTCCTTGGCAGCAGCCTAGGATTAGATGTCACTATGGTCCCTCTTGGCATGCAGGTCACTTAGATCAGCATAGACCCAATGGCAGCATGGACCTCAAACCCCCACATGTCTCCAGGTATGGGCCCAGATCCCAGGCATCTGCTCTGCCTTTGATGGTGACAAAAGCCTCAGACATCAGCTCAGGTTGTCTTCCTCAGGGCCATGACACTGTGTTTTATTTTTGTAAATGATTTTGAATTTAATATTTTTTACCTTTTATACGGAAAAGTAGACTCAACCAACCAAGTCTGCTTCCTTGTAAAAGCTACACAAAAATAGGACATAACATTCTTTACATTGTGGAAATTTTTTTCTGTGATCTTGTTAAAATATTTTCTTTAGTTTTGTCTTTTCATAGTGTCCCAAATTTCCTGGATTTTTTTGGGGGGGTCAGGAATTTTTTAGATTTAACATGTTCTTTAACCAATGCATCTATTTCTTCTATAGTTGTCTTCAAGGTCTGAGATTCTCTCTTACATCTTTTGTATTCTGTTGGTGATGCTTGCATCTGTAGTTCCTGTTCACTTACCTAAATTTTCTGTTTCCAGAATTCCCTTATTTTGTTTTTTCTTTATTGCTTCTATTTCCATTTTCAGGTCTTGAACAGTTTTATTCATTTCCTTCAATAATCTGTTTGTCGTTCCATGGCTTTCTTTAAGGGATTTGTTCATTTCTTCCTTTGGTGTCATCTTTGTAAGTTGGTTTTAAGGTCTCTGGAATTTTGTTGTTCTGGAATTTTCAGGGCTTGCTTGTAGTAGGATAGCTGGGTTCCCATGGTATCATATTGCCCTTGCTATTGTTGATTGTGTTCTTAGGCTAATGTCTAGATATTTGTGTTTGGGGTGATTATAGGTCTTGGTGCCAATTTCTGAGTGTGTCTTTGTTGGATGGGTGTTTTGTTCCTTGATTTCTGTTTTCTCTCTAGTTTTCTGGTCTGTGTGGCCTGAAGTTCTGGCAGCCTGCTTGGCCTCTTGGCCAGCAGTGAGTTTCCATGTGAGTTGGGGCCTGGTACTTGGTGATGAAGAGGGTAGGGGGTATTGGTGACAGTGTCCAGGGAGAGGTACCAAGAGAGTGAAGGAGGTCCCTGGGCTAGCAGCCTCTCTGGAATTCTGGTGGCCAATGCGGTCTCTGGTCCAGCAGTGAGTCTCTGTCTGAGTTTGCCTACCTATTCTTTTGGATAGAGGAGCCTACAGCTGAGCAAGGGATTTCCACCTGAGTTGGGGACATATTTTACCACTCTGTTACACACTTCTAGTCCCTAGAACATGCTTCCTACCTTACCTAAGACTAAATTAAACAAATAAATGTATACATTGTTAGTCAGTCCAAAAACATGGGGCATACAGGAAGGGGTAGCAATGGATTGGGTCTTTTAGAACCAAAACAAGGGGGTGGGAGAGTTCAGCAGGCAGGTGGGTGGCCTACCTGTTCTTCTGGGTCTATCAGAATTAATTTTAATCATGTCTTTTGTGTATCTTATTTTCTGGGTTCCATCATTATGTGTTTTGATTTTACAGGGAAAATGTTGTGTCCATAGAAGTTCTTCTTTTATCAGGTTCCTGAGACTGTTAATCCATTGTTTTTAAGTCCAGAGTGGCAAGAAGGGCTACTGCTTATAATGCCCAGTGCATTTTCACCAGAAAGAATAAATGTGAGATTTCATGTAAATGGGCAGTATGAAACCAAGTATAATACTTTCCACTCAATTAACTGGTTTATCTGTATGGAAATTGTATGAGAGCAAAAGTCCTCCTTTCTTTGCATTGTGTATGTGTCCCTGTGTGTACACATATGTGTGTATGCATATGCTTTTGCACATGTTTACATGTTTGCATGTGCATATGGAGGCCAGATGTCAAAGTCAGGTGATTTTCTTTTCTTTTCTTTTCTTTCTTTCTTTCTTTCTTTCTTTCTTTCTTTCTTTCTTTCTTTCTTTCTTTCTTTCTTTCTTTCTTTCTTTCTTTCTTCTTTCCTTCCTTCCTTCCTTCCTTCCTTCCTTCCTTCCTTCCTTCCTTCCTTCCTTCCTTCCTTCCTTTCTTCCTCTCTCTCTCCCTCTCTTTCTTTCTTTCTTTCTTTCTTTCTTTCTTTCTTTCTTTCTTTCTTTCTTTCTTTCTTTCTTTCTTTCTTTCTTTCTTCCTTTCTTATTTTTTTAATCATTGCCCTCCTTATTTTTTTCGACAGCCCTTACTGAGACTGGAGCTTGCTTATTTGGCTAGACTAGCTAGCTGGCCAGCAAGTCCAAGTCCACTCTTTTAGCCTCCCCAGTACTAAGATTATAGAGTATGTTGCTGTACCCTGTTTTTCACATGCTTCTGTATATAGCTTTACTGACTGAACCAACTCCTTAACCCCAAGGATCCCCATTAATTGATTTCAGAAGTGACTTCAGTAGTCATGTGGCCATGCTCTGGAATATGCTTTATGTTTTTTTTTTTGTTTGTTTGTTTGTTTTTGTGGTGCTAACCCAAGATCTTCTTCAAATTAAGCACATATTTTACCACTCTGTTACACACTTCTAGTCCCTAGGATATGCTTCCTACCTTACCTAAGACTAAATTAAACAAATAAATATATAAGTTGTTATTCAATCCAAAAACATGGTTTTTTCATATGTAAGTCAATCTTTGTGGTTAGCTGTGCATTTGAATACATATTTACAGCCAATCTAAGTCCACTTTCCAGTGATACTTACACTGATTTTGGATAGCTCAAAACAAAGTTTATCTATTTCCGCATTCCTAATCCATGACTTTACTGTCACTTATCCATAGCCTATAAACTGTATGCTATAATCATACAATTCATTGTTGCTATTACTACTGTGACATACACATATGCCATTTTAAAGTGTGGAAAATCTAATTTTTCCTTTATTTGTTCATCTTCTCACTCTTGTTTCTCCATAAAAATGTATATTTTTGAGCTATGTAAAAATATGAAGCAAAATACACTGTCTACTCTGCAGCAAGCTAGTAATGAGGACTTCCTGCTTTTTTTGAAAGTCCTTATTTATGATTTTCAAGATTCCTGGATATAGAATTCTAGATTGGTATTTTTATAAAAAATTAACAGAAAATATCTGTTTCTTCTTGTTGGCATCCTTATATTCTAAAAGTTGTTAACTTTCACCTTGTTCATTATTTTCTTATTGGTAGATGGTATGACAACTTCTCATCTCTTTATATGTTAGAGCTGAAGTCCTTCAAGTATTCATTATATTAGATAGTTCCAAATACTCATACAATATTCATGTTCTATTCAGAGTTTCAAGTTTTAAAATGTTATTATCTTTTGTTTTGCTTATAATCATCTTGTTTCTACATTTAATATTATCACCATATTTGTAATTCATGGTTATGATGTGAACAACAGCAGTCAAAGCTTGGTATTATAGTCCTTTGGAATCAACCCATGCTGTAAGCAAAATAAAGGCTATTCACAATATGATAGAGCAGCTGATCATGAACCAACATGGCTGTACCACTACTTGTTAATTGTACTGTAGTAATTCTGTTACTAAATTTTGTTGATCTCTATAAAAACTTAAAATATAATGAGTTTTCTATTGGTCATGTGGAGCACGTATGGAACTGTGGCTGGATACTGGTATCAGTAGACAAGTTGAAGGAAGGGTATATAACTGGATGAAAATCTGAACAGGTACTGACATCAGAGTACAGAGGCCGACATCTGTACTACTAAAACATCGGGGAAACATGGTTACTACACAATGATGGCATGTTTTATCTGTTTCTCCTAAGATTTTTTTTATTCCCCCACTCCTTGCCCTCTGCCACCCCACCCCCCACACCCAGTCCACTCATGTAGATCTCATCCACTTCTCCTTCACAGGGTCATCCATGTGTCCCTCCTAGGGTCTTTTTCTGTTAGCTAGCCACTCTGGAGTTGTGGGTTGCAGTCTGGCCATCCCTTCCCTCCATGTAGTATCCACTTATGAGTGAGTACATACTATGTTTGTCCTTCTGAGTCTGGGTTACCTCACTCAAGGTGATATTTTCTAGATCCATCCATTTGCCTGCAAATTTCATGATATCATTGTTTTTTACCACTGAGTAGTACTCCATTGTGTATATGTGCCATATTTTTTCATCCATTCTTCAGTTGAGGGGCATCTAGGTTATTTCCAGGTTCTTGCTATTATGAATAATGCTGATATGAACATAGTAGAGCTTAGGGAATGGGAGGGTCAAGCTGGAACAGGGACAGAGTGGGAGGGCAGGGAGGAAGATACTATGATAGATGAGGACATCATGGGATTAGGAAGAGACAGGGTGCTAGGGAGGCTCTCAGGAATCCACAAGGTTGACCCCACCTTGGTCTGCTGGCAGTAGTACAGAGGGTGCCTGGACCGGTCTACTCTGGTGACCAGCCTAGCAAATAACCTAGCTGTCATCATAGAGCCTTTGCCCAGTGACAGAAGGAGGCAGATATAGAGATCCACAGCCGGCATCAGGCTGAGTTCCAGGAATCCAATTGATGAGAGAGAAGAGAGATACTGCAGGTGAGGGACGTCGAGATCATGATGGGAGGATGTGCAGAGATGACAGACCACACTAGTGGAAACCCATGAACTGTGGACTATTGGCTGTGGGAATAGCCAATGGGACTGGACTAGGCCCTCTGTACACAAAAGATGGTTGTTTGGCTCGAACTATTTGGGGGGCACCCAGGCAGGGGGATCGGAATCTGTCAGTGGTGCATGGCAGGCTTCTGGGAATCCGGTGACTGTGGTGTGACACCTTGCACAGCCTTGGTGCAGTGGGAAGGGGCTTGGACCTGCCTAGGCTCAGTGTGCTGGGCTCTGCTGACTCCCTATGGGAGACCTCAATTTGGGGGATGTGGGGTGGCTTGGGAAAGAGGGATGGAGGGTGGGAGGAGAGAGAAGGGGTCTGTGGATAGCATGAGGAGTGAGTAGAAAATTTCTTAATAAAGAAAAAAAAAGATTTTTTTAAATTGCATTTTCCCCTTTTTCCTTTACCATTAACCTGATAAAAATCAACATCCCAAACAAACAAATCACTCTTCCAGTCTTTGCTCAAGCTGTAGAGAATAAGTAGGTAGGATAAAGTTTCTCATTGTCTATTCTAGCTAAAGTATAATCTGACCCTTGAGTGTTTGGTGTTTTGTTTATAGGAAACCCATCTGGAAATTAGTCAACAATAACATGGTGAAACAACTAATATAATATTTAAATTATATTAATTTATTTATTTTACATCTAGATAGAAGTTTGCCCTTCCTCCTCTTTTGTCACTCCATCCCCTCACCTCTCCTCTGCCCCCTCACTCCCCTTCCCCTCAATCTACTCATATGTTTCGGTTCAGAAAAGGGCAAGACTCCCACATGTCAACAAAACATGGCATATCAAGTTGCTGTAAGACTAAGCATGCCCCCTCTTACTAAGGCTTGACAAAGCAACCCTGTATGAGGAATAGGTTCCTAAAAGCCAGCCAAAGCATTAGGGGCATCCCCTTCTCCCATTGTTAGGTCCCACAAGTAGACCAAGCTACACAATTGTCACATATATTTATGTAGTGGGCCTAAATTGGACCCATGCAGGCTCCATAGTTGTTGGCTTAGACTCCATAAGCTCCCGTGAGCTCAGGCCAATTTGTGGGCTTTTGGGTGATGTCCTTGACCTCTGGCTCCTTCCAGTATATAATCTACCAGTCTTCCTCCCTCTCTTCAGCATGATTCCCTGAGCACAGCCTAATGTTTGGCTGTGGGTCTCTGCACCTGTTTCCATCAGTTACTGAATAAAGGCTCTCTGATGAAAGTTGGGGTAGCCACCAATCTATGAGTATAGCAGAATACCTTTAGGCACCATTATTGACTTTTTTCTCCAATCGTGTTTGGTTCTATCCTAGGCCTCTAGGCCATCTAGCCTCTGGGTCCTGGCACTCCAAGGATTGTCAGGGGTCAGCTCACTCTCAAGTTGGACCAATCATTGCTTGGCTACTCCCATAATTTCTGTGCTACCCTTATCCTTGCACATCCCATAGGCAGGACAGACTATAGCTCAAATGTTATGGTGCCCCAGTCCTTCCACTGTAAGTCTTGCCTGGTCAAGGAGATGGCCTGTTCAGGTGACATATATTCTATTACTTGGAGACTTAGCTAGGGTCATCTTTGTAGATTCCTGGAAGTTTCCCTTGCACCAGATTTCTACCTCACCCAGAAATGACCCTTCTTTCCAGTCACCTCTTTCAGTACTCTTCCCCTCCACCCATCCCCTCAACCTGATTCTTCATGTTCCCATCCCTACCAGCCCCCAGCCTACCCATGAGATCTCTTATATTTCTTCTTTTCAGGGAGATCCAAGTGTTCTCCCTTGAGGCCTCCTTGTTACCTAGTTTCTCTGGGTCTGTGGATTGTAGCATGGTTAGCCTTTACTTTACAGCTAGTATCCACTCATGATTGAGTACATAACCTGTTTGTTTATCTTGGTCTGGGTTTCTCCACTCAAGATGATTTTTCTCTAGTTTCATCCATTTGCCTTAAATTTTAATGATGTCATTGTTTATTGAGTAATACTTCATTGTGGAAATGTACCACATTTGCTTTGTCCATTCTTTGATTGAGGGACATCATAAGTTATTTCCAGGTTTGGCAGCCTATATAATGGGAAAAGAATGTCACCATCCCACATCCAACACAGGGCTCATTTGCAAAGTATATAAAGAACTCAAGAAGCTAGACATCAAAAAATAATAATAATCGCATTAAAAACGGGGTACAAATCTAAACATAAAATTCTCAACAGAAGAATCTCAAAAAGTTGTTCAGCATCTTAGCCATCAGAGAAATGCAAATTAAAATGATTCAGATTCCATATTACACCTGTCAGAATGGCTAAGATTAAAAGAAAAAAACAAGTGACAGCTTATACTGGAGGAAATGTAGAGCAAGGTGAACACCCCTCCATTGCTGGTGGGAGTACAAACTTGTATAACCACTTTGGAAATCAATATAGTGGTTTCTCAGAAAATTGGAAGTTGATCTACATCAAGACCCAGATATACCACTCTTGGGCATATACCTAAAGGATGCTCAGTCATACTACAAGGACACTTGCTCAACTATTTTCACAGCAGATTTATTCATAAGAGACAATATTTTAATTGAAATAATTTTGTGATGAGGCAAGTCACTCTGTGATATTTATGTGTTATATTTTGTCCAGGGTTTAATCTTATTTTTCTATAGAATCTATATTTTAAAAGAATGCTCTCTCTCTCTCTTTCTCTCTCTCTTTCAGTGTGGTGTGTGTGTGTGTGTGTGTGTGTGTGTGTGTGTGTGTGTGTGTGTCTTAAATGCATTCATTTTGAAAGAAGGACCAAAACAAACCCACATACTGGTAGCTGTATGTAGGTACTCTTAATGTCTCTACATATAACATGCCCAACTCACATTTGACAATTTTATCCAGAATGTGTTTGCCAAAGGCAAATATGTGAAGCAAAAATATTGGGCTTCTTTGAGACCTTCAAGGACAGATGTGAATGCAGTTTGTTTAAAAAACAGGAGATCAATCCCATAACTGGCTGACAATATTTTTCACTTAGCCATAAATTGTTTTGATATTGTGTACAGATGACTTTAAACAAACAGAAATAAAAGACACTTAATATTTATTTTCTTATTTTCTCTTTTGGAATCATTATTTTATTGGCATTAATATTGCTTCCATATGCTTGTAGGAACTGGAGAATTCATATAATGGACTGGCTGTTCTGAGCTTCTCAAGCTTATTTATAATTGAATGTGGAAAAGCAGAGAGCCAAGTCTCATCAGAACCATATGTCCAGATAGCAGCAATAGAGTAAATCTGCATTCCAGGGTATTTCTACCTGTAGATATTCATAAACTAAATTTTTTAGTTTTCATTTGAGAAGATTCCTGGGCTAAGACTTGGCTATCAAACAATATATCCCAACTACAGTTTTCTTTCCCTCTACTCTTTCCAGTCCCCACACCTCTCTTCTCACCCACATCTACTCCCCTCCCTTTCCCTTTAGGCACACTAGGCTTCCAAACAACCCTCCAAATTTCCCCCAATTCCAGTTGTCTCTCCCCAGCTAAACCTTCAAATACTGTGTTGAATAGATATGGAGAGAATGAACAGCCTTGTCTTCTTCCTAATTTTGGTGGTATTGCTTTGAGTTTCTCTCCATTTACTTTGATGTTGGCTATAGGCTTGCTGTAAATTGTCTTTATTATCTTTAGATATGATCCTCATATCCCTATTCTCTCAAGGACTTTTCTTATGAAGGGGAGTTTGATCTTGTTAAAGACTTTTCAGCATCTAATGAGATGATCATGTGATTTTTTTTTCTTTCAGTTTATTTATACTGTGGATTACATTTACTGATTTTCTTAAGTTGAACTAACTGTCCCTCCATCTCTGAGATGAAGCCTGCTTGATTCTGGTGGATAATCTTTTTGATGTGTTCTTGATTCACTTTCAATTATTTTATTGAATATTTTTGTATCAATGTTCATGATAGAAATTAATCTGTAATTCTCTTTCTTGGTTGAGTCCTTATGTGGTCTATGTATCAGGGTATCAGTGACCTCATAAAATGAATTGAGCTGTATTCCTTCTCTTTCTATTTTGTGGAATAAACTGTTGAATATTGGCATTAATTTTTGTTTGGAAATCTGTTAGAATTCTGGGTAAAATCATTTGCCTTGGGCTATTTTTGGTTGAGAAACTTAATGTCTGCTTCTACTTCACAAGGGATTATGGATCTATTTAAGTTATCTGATCTTGATTTAACTTTGGTCAGTGGTACATATCTAGAAAATTGTCCATTTCATTTAGATTTTGTGGAATAAAGATTTTTAAAGTACATCCTTATGATTCTCTGGATTTCCTTGGTGTCTGTTATGTCCCCATTTTCATTTCTTGCTGTATTATTTTTGATATTATCTCCTGTCTTTTAGTCAGTTTGAGTAAGGGTTTTTCAATCTTGTTGATGTTCTCAAGGAACCAACTTTTTTATTTCAATCAATCAATTTCATTTATTCTTTGTGTTGTTCTCTTTGCTTCTATTTTATTGATTCTAGCCCTCAGATTGACAATGTCTTGCCATCTACTCCTCTTGGGTGTGCTTGCTTCTTTTTATTCTAGAGCAGTGAATACCTTTCTAATGCTGTGACACTTTAATACAGTTTCTTATACTGTGATGATCCCCAACCATAAAATCATTTGTTGCTACTTCATAATTATAATTTTGCTATTATTAAGAATCACATTGTAAATATGTGATGTGAAGAATATCTGATATGCAGTCCATGAAGGGGCCATGACTTACAGGTTGAGAACCACTGTTCTAGAGCTTTCATGTGTGCTGTTAAGTTGCACAGAGATCTCTCCAATTATTCCATATAGGCACTTAGTTCTATGAACTTTTCTCTTAGCACTGTTTTCATTGTGTCCCATAAGCTTGGATATGTTGTGTATTAATTTCCATTCTATTCTAGAAAGTCTTTCATTTCTTTCCTTATATCTATCTTTACCAATTTTTCATTCAGTAGAGAGATGTTCAGTTGTTATGAGTTTGTAAGTTTTCTGTTGTTTTCGTTGTTGATATCCAGCTTAATCCATGGTGGTCTGATGGGATGCAGAGAGTTATTTCAATTTTCTTGTATCTATTGAGACTTGCCTTGTGTCTGAGTAGGTGAGGGAAAGGACCTGTAACACACATTATTTTTATTATTGGTGGCAAGTGTCTGGAGAAACAAAGTAAGTGCAGTAGGTATAACATGATCTCTCGTTTTTGGGTACTTTGTGCTTGCCTATTTTACTGGATTATCAAAATTTTAATTTTGTTTTGGAATTCTACTCAAGCATAGATTGGTGAACAAATGAGATTTGGAGATTACCTACAGGAGTCTATGTGACTCACAAGCAGCTACAGCACTGAAAATCTGACCTCAGCATAAGTAAGGACTCACTAGTGCTGCATCCATGGAGCTTTGTGCACAGTCAACAGGGCTCTCCTCTCCACAGGAGAGACTTACTGCTGTGCAACATTGGGGAGGGAAGTTTTTGAACTTTGTTACTTCCCTTAACTTTTTGAGCCTTTTAATTCTGTGAGTCTTAAGAGCCTCCACAAGGGAATGTTTTAATTTAAAGAAAATAATATATTTTTATATTAAATATATAACGTCAGATTAAGGTTAAACTGTGTGTGTTTCTTGAGTTTGTTGTCTGTTACCTGAGAGTTTGCATTCCTTCTCTAAGTGCTTCTTCACAGCCATTTCCGCTTATCTCTCCTCTCAATTCTCCTACTTGCTTTAACAAATACTTGTTGAACTTCAAGTTTGTTCTAGACATTCATGTCAACATCTTAAAAGTGGAGTCCCTATAGGAGACTCCAGTTTTCATAAACAACCATGAATCGTCAGATAACTGTCCCCACAATCAGACAATCAGCTAATTCTTTTTTTTTTCCTTTTATTTTATTTTACAATACCATTCAGTTCTACATATCAGCCACGGATTCCCTTGTTCTCCCCCCTCCTGCCCCCTCCCCTTCCCCCCAGCTCACCCCCCATTCCCACCTCCTCCAGGGCAAAGCCTCCTCCGGGGACTGAGATATCGACCTGGTAGACTCAGTCCAGGTAGGTCCAGTCCCCTCCTCCCAGACTGAGCCAAGCATCCCTGCATAAGTCTCAGGTTTCAAACAGCCAACTCATGCAATGAGCACAGGACCTGGTACCACTGCCTAGATGCCTTCCAAACAGATCAAGCCAATCAACTGTCTCACCTATTCAGAGGGCCTGATCCAATTGCGGGCCCCTCAGCCCTCAGCTAATTCTTTAGTATAAGTTGTCTTTCTTTGATTGGCTTGGATAGGTGATAATAATCTAAAACATATACAATGCAGGTGTCCACTAGGCCAAAGTTAGTCTTTCTTAGAGAAAAATTCCTAGCAGTCTGTGGTGGTTTGAATATGAATGGCCCACATTGGTTCATATAGGTGTCTTCTTGTTGGAGAAAGAAACACAGTCTATCATTGATAGATCCTGGCTGATGCATAACTTGGCTTGTCTTTGCTCTTCCTTCTTATTTTATAAAATGAATAAAGTACCATACAGGGAAGTTTATGAGTGATATTTCAGAATAGCATACATAATTACCCAGTGACATTTTTGGTCGGATATTTACATTAACTTAAAGCAAGCAAGTGAACTACAATTATGTGCCTAGACCATGACAGAAGATAGACAAACCTACATATGTGATAAACAGGCATATGACAATACAGACATACTTACACAGAGACACAGTGACACAGAAACACATGTACACACAGGCACACAGTCACACAGAGCATAGCTGAAGCCATTATTTGTTTCTCTGCTCAGATTTCCTTCTTTTTCTTTTTCACACTTGTTCTATGAGAATTAAGTTAATGGTATTCCTTACTGTCTCAATCTAGAACACTTGATCATAAATAACTCTGTGCAAAGCCTTTCTCTTTGCTCTTTATTCTCAAGTTTAGTGTTTACTTTGTCACTGGTTTCTACTTGCTATGAACTCATGTGTATGAACTTCTAGTCTGTAATGGTGGCACTGTTTGTGAATATTGTAGAAACTTTAGGAGATTGAGACATGATTAAAGGAATAAGTTACTGCCAGTGACCCTTAGGTTTTAAAACCTAGCATAGCATGCTTTTTTGTCATGTGACTAGCTGCCCCAATTAACTTCCACCATACTTAGTCTTTCTTAACTTGTTAGCCAAAATAAACTTTCTCCTTAAGTTGCTTCTTGACTGGAATTTGGTCACAGTAGTGACAAAAGAAATTAATAGATCATGTCCCATACTCACTTTTCTGTGTAACATGTTAGTGTATCCCTTTAAAATAAGTAACAATCTGTGTGTTTTAAAATTTAAATAAATGTGTCACATATTTATCTACTTAAATTATCTAGAGATATGTGGTTTTCTCTTATTAAAAATAAATCTGGTGTTGAAATTTTTTGAGTTCCACTGAAATTGCTAATTACTTATTTATGCTTATTAAAGAAAGAGTTAAGTGACAAGGAATATACTTTCTAATTTCTATGTTTCCTTCCTCTCTTCAAATATTAGTGAGGGAACCCCGCTGTAATTTCCCTAATTTTTTAATGATGCTTTTAGCATCCAGGTTTGAATTATTTCTACTACATTTGCTGTGCATAAACCAATAGATATGCAGTTATTTTTATATGTAATTTAAATTTTCAATCATATCAATCTGCCTAAAAGATTTGAAGTTCCGCTTACATCTTCTTGAAAATTTTATGCATAATTTATTTACATAGCAATAAAATTTCTATACCTTAGCTTCATCTTGAAAATTTGTAGGCAAGGGAATGTGATTCACTTAAAATTCTGTTTTGGCTGGCAGTATCTTTTGGACCCTAATTCTCTACAAGTTGTGTGTCCCCTTCCTCCAAATTCATCTTTAAGGTCTAACCTCCCACAGTTTTTGAGATAAGTAATTAAGGTTAAGTGTAGTCATTTTATGGGTACCTGATCCAATAGAAGTTCTGCCATAGAAAAAGAAGATTCATAGGACTCACATGAGGACTCAATGAAAAGGTGTCTGACTCCAGCCAGAGAGCCCTCATCAGCCTGTGACCATGCTAATGTACTGACACGGTAGTTCTACTCACATCTGTAAGAAAGTATTGTTTAAGAACCTCAGTCAATGGTGTTTTGTTATTCAAGCCGGAACTGACTAAGACACTAAGTCTGGCATTAGACTCATTACTATATTATTTAATCCCATGGAAGACATGATTATGAGTCATCTTCCCATTAGAAATTGCTTTTTAACAGTCTATTTTTGTTCTAGAGTGCTTAGGTATTAAAGTAAATGAAGCATTGGTTTTATTTTTTCATGTTTACCAACTCCTGCAGAACTATGTGAAAGGCATCTCCTTTGTCTAGCACCTCAGTGCCTTACATTTCTGACTTGAATTTGTGCCTCATTTCCTGTCTTTTCTGACATCCAGGATTTAAAATAATTTTTCATTCTAATTCAATTAAGCCACATGAGTTACACTAGAGGCTTCTGAAATGCAAAATCACATGTTACTTATGCATCTTAATATTTTGATTTCTAGGTCAGGAACCACTTCAATAGATTGAGCTTCCTAAAATATTAGATAATTGCATTTAGTTATTTTTTTATGTCAGTTGGCATCATTAATTTTCCTCAAGAGGATATGTTTGATATTTTCTCATATCTACTTTGGGGACTTTATTCTCAGATTATTAAATTGTTGTAGAGTTCAGACATAAATAAAAATGAATATGGTGGTGAATATGAGAAAAAGTGCATCTTTTATGTACCTTTAAAAACCTGTATCTCAGTGACTAAATATATGAGGAGGGTAGATGGTGCCACAATTGTTATAAATTGTGAAAAAAGTAATTACAAACTCATTGTCAAAATTAATTCATATAAAAATGAAACATTTAAAATGACTATTGACAGTTTATTTTATTTATTATCTTTTGGAGATACATTGACTTGGAATTTCAGATGTTCCTGCCTCCGAACCCAAGTGCTATGATAATGACTGTATATCAGGTACCTCTAAAATCAATTTTTAAACTGTTTGTTGGTAAATATCTCCAAAGAGTTTATAAGAATTTATTAAATACTGACATATCCACATATATGTACATCTACACACACATATGCACACACACATTATATATTCTAAATATTTAGTAAACAAAAGGTGCATTTGAAGAAATCAAAACTTGGCAAAGCCCTGAATATATTTTACACGCTGCATTGTGGAACATAAAATCCTGCTTTGCTCTGAAGATAATGGAGGTCCAGAGAGGGCAAGCTAACAGACCTCAACCTTGTTTTGTAAAGTATATTGTTAAAAATATTCTTACTTTGCAGCTGCCAACAAACAAATCTGGTTGCTTAGAAAGAGTCTCAGGTTAAACAATGGTAACTATGAGAGGCTTAGTTTTATGTTGGAGAAGTTGGATCTAATTTTAGTTACTTTGGGTGCTTTTATTAATGGACAGCTTAGATTGAACAAAGGTTGAGAAGCTGTATTGTGGGAAATGCTTTTTGAGAATCCCAGAAAATGTTTTATACAGATGATGACCCCCCCTCATATCAGCTGAGAATTAGCAGTATATCTGAATATTGTAAAAACATTACCTATTTGTGATCATAATATTGTAAAGTTAATGGTTAATTAGAAGAATATTTACATATTTCAAAGAACTCTGTTTGCTATTTAACACTTTCTCTTCTATCTTGGCTCCATGTCAATGGAAGAGATGTACAATTTTTTTGTTGTTGTTGTTTTACAAAAAATGCAAATCTACTTTTTATTAGTATTTCCAAATTTCAGACTAGTTACTAAAGTCCCAAATACCTGGATGTCTTTCTTTTGAAGAATTAGATACAGTTACCACCAAGACAAAATGGCTATTGGTTCCAAATGAACAATGAGAAACAATTCATGGTTTTGTTTACAATGGGAGTTTGGTTTTGGTGAAGTCAAAATTATGTGGAGAAAAGTTATAGGGAACAATTCTTTTAGGGGGTTATTGCTTTATTATTTATTGGAGGCGCAACAGCCCATGTGTTATTAGCAGAGGACAACTTGTGGGAGTCAACTCTTGTAACCATGTTAGTTCTGGGGATCATATTCAGGTCATCAGGCTTGGTAGCAAGAACCTTTACCTGCTGAGCCCTCTCCCTAGCCATGTATTATAATTCTTTGGGTTTTTAAAATAAATGTATTTTTTTTTAACATTCCAAATACAGTTTATCTTCCCTCCTCTCCTCCTAGTCCCTCTGCCACTGCCCCCGCCCCAACTCCCAACCTCCTCTTCTTTTATTTCTGCTTAGGAAAGGGCAAGTCTCCCATCAGTATTAACAAAACATGGCATATCAAGTGGCAGAAAGCACTTCCCTATGTATTAAGGTTGGGAAAGCTGACCTAATATGAGGAGTAGCAGTCCAAAAGCAGGTAAAAGAATTGGGGATAGCCACTGTTCCCTATTGGTAGAAGTATTAAGACAACTCCACGTAGTTAAAAGGTAGGTTTATTTGAGGGTTTTACTTATAACAAGTAAAGGGATAGGTTACAGGATCCAGGAGAGGTGAAGTACACTCCAGTGGTATTCTCTGGCGAACTTTGCTCGGTCTACCATCCAACATCCAGGATCACCAGGGACAAAGAGAGCAGCATATATGGATCCCAGGTCTTAAGGTCTCTCATCTCAACCCCTCCTCAGGGGCAGGCCATAGGTAGGTGTGACAGTTACTGGAAGCCACAATGTGGGTAGTACTTCCAGGTCAAAGCTGGAACAGCTACCCACTACAGTTCCCACTGTTAGGAGCCCCACAAGAGGACAAAGCTACACAACCGTAACATATATATAGGGTGCCTAGGTCAGTCTGATACAGGTTCTCTGGTTGTTGATTCAGTCTCTGTGAGCCCCTGCGAGCCTGGGTTACTTGATTCTCTGAGTTTCCTTGTGGTGTCCTTGACCCCTCTGACTCCTATAATCCTTTCTACTTCCCTTCTGCAGGATTCCCTGGAACCCCCTAATGTTTTTCTGTGGCTCTTCATCTGTTTCTATCAGTTGATGGATGACTTCTCTCTGATGACAACTGGGCTAGGCACCAATCTGGTCATAGACTATATATCCCCTATTGCTAGCATAGGTAGTATTTTCTTTGTAGATTCTTGGGAGATTTCCTTGTGCTCAGTTTTTCTCTGACCCTAAAATGCTCCCCTTTCCAGTAGTCTCTTTAAATACTTTCCTCCTCTGTCTACCCCTCATCCTGATTGCTCATGTTCCCTTCCCACCTTCCCTCAGTCCACTCAAAATATTTTGTATTTCCCCTTCCCAGGAGATCTGGGTGTCCCTCCACAAACCCTACTTGCTATCTAATCTCTATGAGTCTGTGGATTGTAGCATACTATCCTTTATTTTGTAGCTCATATTCACTTATGAGTGAGCGCATATCATGTTTGTCTTTTTTGGTCTGGGTTACCTCACTCAGGATGATTTGTGTGTGTGTGTGTGTGTGTGTGTGTGTGTGTGTGTGTGTGTGTGTGTGTGTGTGTGTGTGTGTTCCAACCATTTTCCTTCAAATTTCCTGGTATCTTTTTTTTTAACCTCAAAGTAACATTCCATTGTGTAAATGTTCCATTCTTTGGTTGAGGGACATATTGGTTGTTTCTAGGCTGGCTATTACAAATAAAGCTGCTTGAACATAGTAGAGCAAGTGTCCTTGTGGTATGATTGAGCATCCTTTGGATATATGCCCATGAGTTGATTCCCAGTTTTCTGAGAAACTGCCACACTGACTTCCAAAGTGGCTGTACAAGTTTATACTCCCACCAACAATGGAGGAGTGTTCTCCTTGCTCCATATCATTTCAGCAAGCTGTCTCTTGTGGTTTTGATCTTAGCCATTCAGACAGGTATACAAAATGCAGTCTCAGAGTCATTTGGATTTGCATCTCCCTGATGGCTAAGGATGTTGAACATCTCCTTAAGTGTTTCTTGGTCATTTGTGATTCTCCTTGAGAATTCTCTGTTTAGAGCTGTACTTCAATTTTTAATTGGATTATTTGGTTTGTTGGTATCCAATTTCTTGAGTTCTTTATATATTTTGGAAATCAGCCCTCTGTCAGATGTGGGGTTGGTGAAGATCCTTTCTCATTCTGTAGGCTGCTGATTTGTTTTATTGATGGTGTCCTTTGCGTTACAGAAACTTTTCAGTTTCATGAGGTCCCATTTACAAATTGTCAGTCTTAGTGCCTGTGGTATATGGTGTCTGTTCAGGAAGTTGTTTCCTGAGCCAATTTGTTCCAGATTATTTCCTACTTTCTTTTATGCCATGTACAGTGTAGCTGGATTTATGTTGAGGTCTTTGATCCACTTGGTCTTGAGTTTTGTGCAAGATGATAGATATGGATCTATTTGCATTCTTCTACATGCTGACATCAAGTTAGACTAGCACCATTTATTGACAATCCTCTTTTTTCCATTGTGTAATTTTGGCTTCTTTGTCAAAAATCAGATAGACATAGACGTGTAGGTTTAGGTCTGGGTCTTCAATTCCATTGATTCACCAGTCTGTTTTTATGCCAATACTATGCAGTTTTTATTACTATATCTCTGTAGTAGAGCTTGATATCAAGGATGGTGATACCTCTGGAAATTCCTTTATTGAACAGGATTGTTTTACCTATCCTGGATTTTTGTTTTTTCCATATGCAGCTGAGTATTGATCTTTCAAGGTCTTTTTAAAGAATTGTGTTCTGCTTTTAATGGGGATTATATTAAATCTGTAGATTGCTTTTGGCAAGACGATCAGTTTTCTATGTTAATCCTACAGATTCATGAGTGTGAAAGATCATTCCATTTTCTGATATCATCTTTAATTTATTTCTTCAAAGACTTGAAGTTTTTGTCATACAAGTCTTTCACTTGGTGGTTGCAGTTACACCAAGAATTTTGCATTATTTGAGGATATTGTAAAGAGTGTTGGTTTCTTTCTTGGCCCATTTATCATTTGTATATTGGAGGGATACTAATTTTTTTTTGAGTTAATCTTGTATCCAGCCACTTGACTAAAGGTGTTTATTAGCTGTAGGAGTTCCCAGGTAGAGTTTTGGGGGTTGCTTATAATGATACTTTGACTACTTCCTTTCCAACTTGTATCCCCTTGATTTTTCAGTTGTCTTATTACTCCAGCTAGAACTTCAAGTGATATAGGTATGGAGAGCAAGGATAACCTTGTCTTCCTGATTTTATTGGAATTGCTTTGAATTTTTCTCCATTTAATTTGATGTTGTCAATTGGATTGTCTGTTGCTTTATTACATGCAGTTATGTCCCTTGTATCCCTTATCTCTCTAAGACCTTTATCATGAAGCGGTAGTGGATTTTGTTGAAGGCTTTTTCAGCATCTAATGAGATGATCATGTGGTTTTTTTCTTTCTGTTTGTTTATATGGAGATTACAATGACAGATTTTCATGTGTTGAACCATTCCTGCATCTCTAGGATGAAGCCTACTTGATCATGGTGGATCTTTTTGATGTGTTCTTTGATTTAGTTTGCCAGTATTTTATTGAGTATTTTTGCATCAATATCCATGAGTGAATTAGTCTATATTTCCCTTACCTTGTTGAGTGGTTTGGGTATCAGGGCACTGTGGTCTTATAGAAAGAATTTGGCAATGTTCTTTCTGTTTCTACTTTGTGGGATAATTTGAAGAGTATTCATATTAGCTCTTCTTAGAAAGTCTGGTAGCATTCTGTATTAAAACCATCTGGCCCTGGGATTATTTTGGTTGGGAGATTTTAGTGATTGCTTCTAGGGGCTATATAAATTGTTTATGTGATCTTGATTTAACTTAGATAAGTGATATCTATCAAGAGATGTGTTCATTTCTTTTAGATTTTCCAATTTTGTAAAATACAGGTGTTAGAAGTATGGACTAATGATTCTCTCTTTCCTCGTAGTCTGTTATTATGACCCCCTTTTCATTTCTGATTTTGTTGATTTGGATATTCTAGCTCTGCCTTTTAGTTAGTTTGGATAAGGGCTTATCTATTTTCTCAATTTTCTTGAAGAACTAACTCTTTGTTTCACTGATTCTTTCCATTGTTTTCTTTGTTTCTATTTTATTGATTTCAGCCCTCAGTTTGATTATTTCCTATCATTTTTGTGGGTCTGATTCTTTTTCTGCTAGAACTTTCAGATGTTCTGTTAAGTTTCTAGAATGAGATCTCTTCAAACTATTCACGAAGGCACTTAATGCTATGAACTTTCCTCCTAGCACCACTTTCATTGTGTCCCATAAGTTTGGGTATGCTGTGCATTCATTTTCATTGAATTCTAGGAAGTTTTTAACTTCTTTACTTCTTCCTTGCCCCAGTAGTAACTCAGTAGAGAGTTGTTCAGTTTCTATCAGTTTGTAGACTTTCTTTTGTTGAAATCCAGCTTTAACCCATAGTTATCAGAATAAAATACAGGGATTTATTTAGTTTTTCATATCTGTTGAGACTTGCTTTGTGGCTGAGTATATGGTCCATTTTGGAGGAGGTTCCATTCAGTGCCGAGAAGAAGGTATATTCTTTTGTGTTTTGGTCAAATAGTCTGTAGATATCTGTTGGGTCCATTTAAATCATAACATCTGTTAGTTCTGTTAATGACCTGCCCATTGGTGTTTGTGGTGTTAAAGTCTCCCACTATTATGATTAAGATTGTGGTGTTAAAGTCTCCCACTATTATTGTGTAGTGTTCTATGTCTGACTCAAGCTTTACTAATGTTTCTTTACAAGCATGGGTGCCTTTATCTTTGGGGCATAGATATTCATAATTGAGACATCATCTTCATGTATTTTTCCTTTGATGAGTATGAAATGCCCTTCTCCACATCGTTTGATTAATTTTTTGATTGAAAGTCTATTTTGATAGATATTAGGATAGCTATACCAGCTTGCTTCTTAATTCCACTTAATTGAAAAATCTTTTTCCAACCCTTTACTCTGAGGTAATGTCTATCTTTGCTGTTGAGGTGTGTTTCATGTATGCAGCAGAAGGATGGATTCTGTTTTCATGTCCAATCTGTTAGCCTGTGTCTTTTTATTGGTGAATTGAGTTCATTGATATTGAGGGATATTAATGATCAATGATTGCTAATTCCTGTCATTTTGATGTTGATGGTGGTTGTGTGTGTGTGTGTGTGTGTGTGTGTGTGTGTGTGTGTGTGTGTGTGCATGTCTGTGTGTTTCCCTTCTTTGGGTTTTTCTGGTGTTAGATTATCTATTGCCTGTATTTCTATGGGTGTAGTTGACATTCAAAGGTTGGAGTTTTCCTTCTAGTACCTACTGTAGGGATGGATTTGTGGGTAGATACTGTTTAAATTTGACATTTTCATGAAATGTCTTATTTTTTCCATTTATGGTGATTTACAGTTATGCTGAATATATACTGAATACAGTATGCTGGGCTGGCATCCATGATCTCTTCGTCTTGCCTGATCAGAGGAGATAGACAGTTCAGGTGACATATCCCTATTTCTAGGAGTCTTAGATGAGGTCATCTTTGTAGATTCCTGGGAGTTTTCCCCACAGTAGGTTTCTATCTCATCCTGAAATGCACCCCCTTTCTAGTAATCACTTTCAGGGCTTTCCCCTTCCATTCTCCCCCAACCTGATCCATCATGTTCCCATCCCTAGCCACCCCCAGTCCACCTACAAGATCCCTTCTATTTTGCCTTCCCAGGGAGATTCAAGTGTTCTCCATAGAGCCCTCCTTCTTACCTAGCCTCTCTGGGTCTGTTTATTGTAGCATGGTTATCTTTTACTTTGCAGCTAATATCCACTTATAAGTGGATATATACCATGCTTTTCTTTTGGGGACTGATTTGTCTCACTCAGAATGATCTTTTCTAGTTCCATCCATTTGCTGACAAATTTTGTGATGTTATTATATTTGATAGCTGAGTAATACTCCATCCTTTGGTATCTTCTTCAATTTCTTTCTTCAAAGATTTGAAGTTTTTATAATACAAGTTTTCCACTTGATTAGTTAAGATTACTCCAAGCTATTTTATATTATTTGTTGATCTTGTGAAAGGTGTTGTCTCACTAATTTCTTTCTCAATCCACTTGTCACTACTGATTTTTTTTAGTTGATCTGCTGTCTAGCTACTTTGCTGAATGTGTTTATCAGCTGTAGGAGTTCCTGATAGAATTTTTGGTGCATGCCTTTAATCCCAGCACTCGGGAGGCAGAGGCAGGCAAATCTCTTTGAGTTCGAGGCCAGCCTAGTCTACAAAGCGTGTTCCAGGAAAGGCACAAGACACGGTTTCTACACAGAGAAACCCTGCCTTGAAAAACCAATATATACCATATATATATATATATATATATATATATATATATATATATATATATATATATGAGTCTGCAAACAGTGATACTTCTACTTGTTAGGAAACAATTCCTTAGAGTATGAAACAGATCTGTTGGACAACTGAAATTCTGTGGAGTCGTGCATGGCCATTGCTTTTTTTGTCACAATATAAGTCATAATGGAAGATATAATACTGAAATGTAATAAAATAAATTTTGTATCATTGTTGTTCCAGAGATTGTCAGTAAGGTCAAGATTAGATTGAATTCAGGTAGAGATGCTACACAATTAAACTAAGAAAATTGAACATGGCCAGAAAGAGTCAGAGCAGGAGAATGAAATTTACTAGCTGTGAATTTCTTTTTTAGAAAGAAGGAATACATTTTTTATATCTTCCTAAAAGATGTAACAGTGATTTAATATTTATTTAGCACCTTCTTGTTCTTGGTACTTTGGTCACATCTAGTTAATATTTTATGAGTTTATTTTTCTCCTTTCAAAATTTAGAGCATCAAGAATAAAAGCAGAGCTCCAAGGCAGAATAAAACTATGGATACATGCTTGAAGTTGGGTTAATATTCTTATGACTGATTATTCCTAGCAGACCACGGGTTCATCACCAAGAGACATATAAATGCTCTTTGGATAATTCAGTGAGTCTGATGCTGTTACATTTCTGGTGGCCTTTGAGAATGCCAACATATTTTTCTACATGTGTTGGTGTCATCAGTGATAGGAAGAAAATACAGGTAGTATTTTGGTAATGCTTGTGATAAAGTTCAGGCTTTATGGAGTTCCTGAGAGAATCTGAGAAACTTATGCAGGCTTGACAGCCATAAGAAAAGGTGATGTGTCTTTACTTAAGTCAGTCTTCTGTTTGATCTTGAAATACAACTCTCTTACTAGAAAAATCCCTGAATTCTATAACACTGGAAAGAGTTATTTTCTTTAATTCTTAAATGTATACTTTTCTACTCCAAGTAGTCAAGATACACTAGCTTTCTGAAAAAAATATGACTTTTTAAAATTAAAGTTATAGCATTTTTGTGTTTTATTATAAAAACTATTTTTTTACAGTTTCTGAAAAACAAAGTCATATTTATCTATTGAGGGCTATTATAGACACAGGAAAACTAGAGCTATAGAAAATATTCCCAAGAACTAGTAAAAGATGAGACTTAGCATTAGAAATACCTAGAGATCTTTCTACACTACAATATCATGTGTTTATTCAGGTATTCATATTCTATCATTAATTTCTCTATTATGTTGTGCTATGCATCCATAGTTCATGGAATAATCATGTTTGATTTGCTTAAAAAATTTACCATTTTCTGCCGGGCAGTGGTGGCACATGCCTTTAATCCCAGCACTCGGGAGGCAGAGGCAGGCGGATCTCTGTGAGTTTGAGGCCAGCCTGGACTACAGAGTGAGTTCCAGGAAAGGCTCAAAGCTACACAGAGAAACCCTGTCTCAAAAAAAAAAAACCAAGAAAAAAATTTACCATTTTCTGTATGTCATGATTGATGATATTTATCATATGCTCTAGATATATTTATGGATCTTCAAGAACACCTTGCATTATTACAATGCAAAATTCAATACATGGTTACTATTTTGGCTGTAAAGGGTACAAGAGAATTTCTTATAAATAATCCTTGGTAGTTTATATTGAAGGGAATTGTTGCAAGTACTCTAACTTTTGTTGAAGAAAATGTTATCACCATATTCTAGACTGGTTGCTGGAAAGTTTTTTCTGTAATCATTGATGGGACACTACATACACAAAGCCTAAGTTATTTAGTTACTTAAGAATTAATTTACAATACATCAAGTTCACCCACACTTGTTCTGTTTATCTTACCATGGTAACTGCATGCATTAGGCTTTTTCTAAATATTCCACATGCCAGGCATTTCTATTTTTATATTTAACACTATATTTTTATAGATTATGCAAATTTTTTGAATCTTTATGGAAATGCAGGAATATTAATCTTATTTTATAATATGTAGTTTGTAGATGGCAGCTTTTCATTATATGGATTGATGTCCACATCATCCCTCAGTTAAATGTATTATATTTCTAAAGTAGCACTACTTCCTCTCTTCTTGCAAAATATTCTCATTTCAGAAATCCTATGACAAAGTATTTTTCATGTCCATATGTCCCCATATTTTATTTTAGTTTTTATTGCTGTATAATGTACATAAATTGTTCAAATATTAAGTAAATAATACAACTTAAACATGTTTCATTTTTCATGATCATTTAGGTACACAGCAAGTATTAGTGAAAGGTACAATAGTTTCCCATAAACCTTGTCTTCAGGAACTTGGCCTCTCCCATTGTTAACATCCTTTATATTTATCACAATCAAGGTCTCTACCTCTACAGATATTCACCCAAAGTTCATATGCCTATTTCAGCTTATTCTTTATATTATTTATTATGCAAATTTGAACTAGAACTAGGCCGGAGACCAGCCTCAGTTTCAGGGGTCCAAAGGACCAGATACCTGGAAGGCGTAGCACCAACTCAGAGACAGTGCTCATGCAAGCTGACAGGTCACTTCGGGCTTCTGCAGTTGCTAAGTAGCTTCTGCTACAGCTTCTGCTTTTGCCTTGGTAACCTCAGTCTTATATTATCATAATCAAGGGGAAACAGAATGAAAGGGGGAAATCACCCAATACAGAGTATTCTCATGATTACAAAGGTTATTCTTAGAAAATCACCAATATATTCTTCATCATCTTTAGCTAAACACAGGAACTATCCCAGACTTAACAACAAAGCAAGCATAATCTATTTTTATTATTAATGATTATACCATCTTCTGATCACTTGACCCAGACAGAGGCTAGCAACATGCAATTTCACAAAAAAAGGTAAAAATAAGAACAGTGGTTAATGTACCACACAGTCATTGCCATCTCACAAAGCCTGCTCTGACTTCAAGATCTTTGCAGCCACCTAAGTTCCTCCTCAGCCCTCTGCAAACACCAAGCCCCATGACTGATGGGCCACAATGACTTCAGACAAGAAATCTGCCCCTGCAAGTCAGTGACTTTTGTCCTTCTTATCCTAACAGTCAAAGGAAGAGCTGATCCAATTTTCAGAGCTCACCTTTCCTGGCAGCTCTTTTCAATCTACGAACCCAATAAAACTTGCAGCAGTCACTCCAACCATTGTCATGTTGTCTCCACACTCCTCCAGGAGGAATCAAAATATCAGGATTAAAGTTGCCATCTCCCTTTCTTGGTGGAGGCCACCATTTTTTCTCCTATTCTAGGTTTCCACACTACTTGTTTGTCAACCCATCTATATGTTACTCCATCCACAGGCGTCACCCAATACCCCTTAGTGTCTCAAGTTTTACACAATGCCCTTGGAATATCCTCAGAAACTGAGTTATATCATGGCCAATTTGAGTTCACTGTGCTGAAACACATCATACCATATGCTATAGTTGACCACACATTTGGTACAGTTTATCCAAGCCTGAAAAGCTTCTCCAGGCTGCAGGTTCTTTCCCATGAAAGAAATGCCTTAGCCCCAGCCTGGGTGGTCATCTCTGTATAATTTCCCATGAAATTTATTTCACTTCTTTCCTGTATCACAGAAATCACTGTTGATCTAGGAACACAGAACATGAAGATCAGTTAAAAAAAAAAAAGACTAGCATCACAAGAAGTAATTATATGGAGGAGAACATGACATGTGCACACCATAAAGCATGACATTGGGACACATAGGCATTTCTGCCTTGGCCCTCTAGAGGCATGCTAAACAGAAGATCCAGAGGGGAACACAATCTCAGGTTCATCTCCAATCTCAGGCATCTTATATGCCATCCCCAGCAGAACTATGAGCCCCCCAAAACCCATTCTACCTTTTGTCAGTTTTATTATTATTATTATAGAAATGGAAAAGAAACTAAGACACCATACAATACAGTTTTAAAGTTTCTCTTTATCTTATGTTGGCTTGGTGGTTTATTTGTTTTTAGTGTTGGTAATATTCCACTGTGTAGGTTTATGACTATTCACACACCCATGGAAGGACATTTTGGTTGTTTCTAAGATTTGGCAGATTTCAATAAAGCTATTATAAACACCCATGTGGCAGCACAGCCCCCAAATGGAATAATTGTTGAAACATGCTTTTGTGACCCTCTAAGGTATATTGAACAGGAGTGAGTCTGCTTCAGAATTTTCAGTTCAACTGGCTATTGTTATTTGTTGCCTTTTATGGGTTTTATGTTTTTTGTTTTCTTTTTGGTGGTGGTGGTGTTTTTTTTGTTTTG
Organism: Peromyscus maniculatus bairdii; assembly: GCF_049852395.1. Lineage (NCBI taxonomy): Eukaryota > Metazoa > Chordata > Mammalia > Rodentia > Cricetidae > Peromyscus > Peromyscus maniculatus. The sequence continues at coordinate 1,023,439 of NC_134858.1, forward strand.
TTTTGTTTTTTTGTTTTTTTTTGTCATGTGTGGCTTGCCCTTGTGATTGTATGTTTACTCATTTTACTCTTCTTGACTCTTCAGAGTATAAATAGTCTGATGCTCTGAATAAAATTGGCTGTTGCACGAGACTTTAGTCCACCTCATTTATTGGCTCCATTTTCACAAGTGCTACCACTACTAGAGTAGTAAATAGCCCTCTGTATGTTTTTAATCCATAGATATTGTTTCTAACACATTTGATTAAATTTCAAGAAACATAGTTTCAGAGGCATATGGCAAGAATTGCTTAGCTTTGTAAGGAACCACCGAACGGTCTTCCTAATGCCTGGTAGTTCTTGTTTTCAGAAGCAGTGAACAAGCATCCTCACTGCTCCAAATTCCTTTCAACACTTGATGTTGTTGGTGTTGTAAATTTTGGGTATTCTGTTGTTGTTTTAACTTGCATTTCCATCATGGTTTATTATATGTAATCTTTATTTTTTTTATTTTTTTTATTTTTTTTTTCCCTTTTGGTTTTTCGAGACAGGGTTTCTCTGCGTAGCTTTGCGCCTTTCCTGGAACTCGCTTTGGAGACCAGGCTGGCCTCGAACTCACAGAGATCCGCCTGGCTCTGCCTCCCGAGTGCTGGGATATATGTAATCTTTATTTATATTTCATAGTCTCCGTACATCTTTTTTTGGTAGAGTGACTATTAATCTTTTGACCTATTTTAAAAGTAGTCTGAATGTCTTCCCATAGTTGAGTTTTAAGAGTTCTTTGTATAATTTCAATTCTCTTTTGCAATTTACAAATATTTTCTTCCATCTGTGTCTCATCTTTTGATTCTCTTAATAGTTTTTATGGCATTTAAGTTTTAAAAAGATTAATAAACTCTAATTTGTCTATTTCTTTTATGTGTCATAAGTGTGGTTTTTCTTCTGCTTCTATATTCTGTGATTGATTGTAGAAAATCAATACAATTTCCTCTTTTAATGTGTGGTAAAATTTGTCAATGAGCCCAAAGAAGCTTGCTCTTTCTGCCAAGAAAGGGTAATAATTTTTTATTCATTTTCATTAACATATCTATATGGCAAATTTATATTAATGTTTTTTGTTGTTATTATCTCTGGTGTGAATTTTGGCATATCTTGAGCGGATCCATTTTTATCCAGTTATCAAATTTATGGGTATAGATTTTCTTATAAGATTACTCTATTGTCTTTTATGTCAGTGGGATTAAAAATGATATTGTTTTAAAAATTAACATGCAAATTAATCTATGTTCTCTCTCCTGACCTAGCTAGAAACTTAACAAGGTTATTCAACTTTTGTAAGAACAAATATCTAATTTACTTATTTTTGTCACTATAAATTTCCTGTTTCAAATTGCACTAATTTGTACTGTGATTTTGATACTTTTTTAAAATTTTCTTTGGATTCCCTTTGCTCTTCTTTTTCAAGTTGCTTAGTATAGAAGCTTCTGTGATGGACTTTAGAATCTTATTTCATCATATGTGTGTGTGTGTGTGTGTGTCCTTCTGTCCCTTTTAATACTGTTAATCACCCTTTTGGGTAGGTTGTATTTTATTATTACTATTATTATTATTATTATATTTTAAATTAAAACATAATTGCATCACTTCCCTCCCAGCATCTCCCAGGTACCTGTCATCCAAATTCTCTTGAACTTGTATTTTAAATTAGTTTAAGATATTTATTTTTCATTATTATTTTATTATACAATACTATTCAGTTCTACATAACAGGCACAGATTCCCTTCTTCTCCCCCTTCCTGCCCCCCTCCCCTTCCCCCCAGCCCACCCCCCATTCCAACTTCCTCCAGAGCAAGGCCTCCCCTGAGGACTGAGATCGACCTGATAGACTCAATCCAGGCAGGTCCAGTCCCCTCCTCCTGGATTGAACCAAGCGTCCCTGCATAAGTCCCAGGTTTCAAACAGCTAACTCATGCAATGAGCCCAGGACCTGGTACCACTGCCTAGATGCCTCCCAAACAGATCAAGCCAATCAACTGTCTCACCTATTCACAGGGCCTGATCCAGTTGGGGGCCCCTCAGCCTTTGGTTCATAGTTCATGTGTTTCCATTCGTTTGGCTATTTGTCCCTTTGCTTTATCCAGCCTTGGTTTCAACAATTCTTGCTCATATAAACCCTGCTCTTTCTCGCTAATTAGACTCCCGGAGCTCCACCCGGGGCCTAGCCATGGATGTCTGCATCCAGATTCCTCAGGCCTTGGATGGGGTTTCTGGCACAATTATTAGGGTGTTTGGCCATCCCATCACCAGAGTAGGTCAGTCCCGGCTGTCTCTCGGCCACTGCCAACAGTCTTTTGTGGGGGTATCTTTGTGGATTTCTGTGGGCCTCTTTAGCACTTTGTTTCTTCCTTTTCTCATGTGGTCTTCATTTACCATGGTCTCCTATTCCTTGTTCTCCCTCTCTGTTCTTGATCCAGCTGGGATCTCCTGCTCTCTTTCCCTCGACCCTCGCCCTTCATTGCTCCCACTCATGTCCAGGTTGTTCATGTAGATCACAGCCATTTCTCCATCATTGGGTGATCCTCGTGTCTTTCTTGGGGTCCTGTTTTCCAGGTAGCCTCACTGGTGATGTGAGTAGCAGTCCAGTCATCCTTGTTCCACATCTAGTATCCTCCTATGAGTGAGTGCATATCATATTTGTCTTTCTGAGTCTGGGTTACCTCACTCAGGATGATTTTTTCTAGATCCATCCATTTGCCTGCAAACCTCATGATCTCATTGTTTTTCTCTGCTGAGTAGTACTCCATTGTGTAGTAGTACTCCATTGTGTCCTTAATTGGCATGTCTTCTTTCAGCCCTCTTCACCTTATATACTGAGGCAGAGACTCTCAGTGAATCAGCAGCTCACACTTTTGCATGCTTACCAGGAGGATCCATTCTCTGCTTTCAGGGGTCTTGGATTACAGGTGGGCAAACATGCCCACTCAGTTTTTACATGAGTTCTGGGCATTTGCATGAAATTATCTTTCCAGCCCCTCAACCATATATCTTTAAAATTTGTGTCTTATATTGTAATCTATAATTTTGCTTTTGAAGAGAAATATTAATTATATTTGACCTGGGGATATTTTTCGGTTTTTTTTTTTTTGTGTGTGTGTGTTTGTTTGTTTTCTTCTTTTTTTAAATTTTATTTTACAATAAAATTCAATTCTACATATCAGCCATGGGTTCCCTTGTTCTCCCCCTCCCACCCCCCTCCCTTTCCCTCCAGCTCACCCCCCATTCCCACCTCTTCCAGGGCAAAGCCTCCCCCGAGGAATGAGATCAACCTGGTAGACTCAGTCCAGGCAGGTCCAGTACCCTCCTCCCAGGCTGAGCCAAGTAACCCTGCATAAGCCCCAGGTTTCAAACAGCCAACTCATGCAATGAGCACAGGACCTGGTCCCACTGCCTGGATGCCTCCCAAACAGATCAAGCCAATCAACTGTCTCACCTATTCACAGGGCCTGATCCAGTTGCGGCCCCTCAGCCATTGGTTCATAGTTCATGTGTTTCCATTCATTTGGCTATTTGTCCCTGTGCTTTATCCAACCTTGGTTTCAACAATTCTTGCTCACATAAACCCTCCTCTTTCTCTATAATTGGACTCCAGGATTTCTGCATCCAGATTCCTCAGTCCTTGGATGGGGTTTCTAGCACGATAATTAGGGTGTTTGGCCATCCCATCAGCAGAGTAGGTCAGTTCCGGCTGTCTCTCGACCATTGCCAGCAGGCAATTTGTAGATTTCTGTGGGCCTCTCTAGCACTTTGTTTCTTCCTATTCTCATGTGGTCTTTAATTACCGTGGTCACCTATTCCTTGTTCTCCCTCTCTGTTCTTGATCCAGCTGGGATCTCCCACTCTCTTTCCCTTGACCCTCGCCCTTCATTACCCCCACTCATGTCCATCTGTTCATGTAGATCTCATCCATTTCTCCGTCATTGGGTGATCCCCGTGTCTTTCTTGGGGTCCTGTTTTCCAGGTAGCCTCCTGGTGATCTGAGTAGCAGTCCAGTCATCCTTCCTCCACATCTAGTATCCTCCTATGAGTGAGTACATACCATGTTTGTCTTTGTGAGTCTGGGTTGCCTCACTCACGATGATTTTTTCTAGATACATCTGTGGTGATATTATGTTCCCCAAAATATTGTGTACCTTAAAAATCTTATCTGGGGTCAGAGAACAGAAAAGCCACTAGTTAGGCAGTGATAGCACACACCTTTAATTCTAGCATTCCAGAGGCAGAAATCCATCTGGGATCTCTGTGAGTTCAAGGCCACATTGGAAACATCCAGGTATGATGACTCACTCCTTTAATCCCAGAAAGCAAGCCTTTAATCCTAGGGAGTGATGGTAGAAAGCAGAAAGGTATATAAGGAGTGAGGACCAGAAACTAGAAGCATTTGGCTGGTTAAGCATTCGGTTGGACAAGCTTTCAGGCTTTGAAGCAGCACAGTTCAGCTGGGATTCATTCTGGATGAGGACTCAGAGGCTTCCAGTCTGAGGAAACAGGACCAGCTGAGGAACTGGTGAGGTGAGATAGCTGTTGTTTGTTCTGTCTCTCTGATCTACCAGCATTGACCCCAATAACTCGCCTCAGGTTTGATTTATTAGTAAGAACCTTTAAGATTTATGCTACATCTGGCACCCAACGTATGTGTTACGAATTCATGAAAAAGCTGTTTGCCTGTGGCCTTGTGAGCCCCAGCTCAGGCCCAAGCTACACTCAGCTGGTTGTGTTGGTGCACGCCGGTTGGATTTGCTGAAGGAGACAGAGGCAGTAGGATCCCGAGTTTGAGGCCAGCCTAGGAGGCTTGGGAGAAGCTTTGGCCCGGAATGAGCCACAAACAGTGGTGGGACCATGGAAGCCATGGATACTGCTCCACGTTGCCAGCTCCTTCTCATCTTGTTGATAACTGTGGTGATGCTGCTACCTGGGATGAAGGGTTTACTGCTGCTGGTTCAGAGAAGAATTGCCAGGACCATCGTGTTACAAGAAAGCATCAGCAAAGGTCAGTTTGGAAAAGTTTGGCAAGACAAATGGTGGGGAGAAATTGTTGTGAAGATTTTCTGTTCTAGGGAAGAATGTTCATGGTTCCGAGAGACAGACATTTATTAGACTGTGATTGCTCCAAACCACAGAGGAGGCACAAAAAAAAAAAAAAAAAAAGTCTGCATGGAACCATGACCACACCTAACAGCAACTTTGAAATCTTCAAAAGGACTATGGTAAAGCCATTAAGCTGATTAACACCACGGAAAGATCTGCTTTGGCCAACAAACTGCTTAGGGCAATTTTGAGATGTCTAGCTGAGATGATCCAGCCTGACAGACTACTTGAACAAAGACTTGAAACTTTCTTTTTATGCAGAGACTGGACAAATGATACAGGACTTGACAATTAACCCAAAAATTGTCTTTTCGAGATTCCCTAAAGATGTCTTCACCCCTAGAAAGCAAAAAGAAAAAGAGAATAAGATATGAGATAGATCATTGAATCTACTCTTAGAAAAAAAGATAAAGAAATAATAGGATAAATAGGTAGATCATTGGATTTACACTGAAGAAAAAGAAGATATAAAAATGACAAAAGGTAGACTACTGAATGTATTATAAAAAGAAAAAGGAGAGAATGTGGATATGATAAGATAAAAAGGGAGATTATGGAATCTACTTTTAAAAAGGAACTACTTGTTTTAAATAAGATAAGTAACGAAAATTTTTTGGTCTGATTTTATCAGATGTTACTGGACTGGACATTGTTAATATATATAATGGAGTTTTTATCTGAATCTGTCAAATGTTAATGGACTAGACATCATTAATGTAATTTTTGGCTGTATATTGCATATACTTATTGGATAGTTTTTCTTGTATTAGTTGTAAGCTAAAAGACAAAAGAGAGGAAATGTGGTGGTATTGTGTTCCCCAAAATAGTGTGTACCTTAATAAACTTATCTGGGGTCAGAGAACAGAAAAGCCACTAGTTAGGCAGTGATAGCACACACCTTTAATTCTAGCATTCCAGAGGCAGAAATCCATCTGGGATCTCTGTGAGTTCAAGGCCACATTGGAAACATCCAGGCATGGTGACTCACATCTTTAATCCCAGAAAGCGAGCCTTTAATCCTAGGGGGTGATGGTAGAAAGCAGAAAGGTACATAAGGAATGAGGACCAGAAACTAGAAGCATTTGGCTGGTTAAGAATTTGGCTGGACAAGCTTTCAGGCTTTGAAGCAGCACAGTTCAGCTGGAATTCATTCTGGATGAGGACTCAGAAGCTTCCAGTCTGAGGAAACAGGACCAGCTGAGGAACTGGTGAGGTGAGATAGCTGTGGGTTGTTCTGTCTCTCTGACCTTCCAGTATTCACCCCAATAACTGGCCTCGGGTTTGATTTTATTAATAAGAACTTTCATGATTCCTGCTACATCCATCCATTTGCCTGCAAACCTCGTGATGTCATTGTTTTTCTATGCTGAGTAGTATTCCATTGTGTATATGTACCACATTTTACTTATCCATTCTTCATTTGAAGGGCATCTAGGTTGTTTCCAGGTTCTGCCTAATACAAACAATGCTGATATGAACATAGCTGAGTAAATGCTCTTGTGGTATAATTGAGCATTCCTTGGGTATTGCCCAAGAGTGGTATAGCTGTATCTTGGGGGAGATTGATTCCCAATTTTATAAGAAAGCGCCATATTGATTTCCAAAGTGGTTGTACAAGCTTTCATTCCCACCAGCAGTGGAAGAGAGTTCCCCTAGCTCCACATCCTCTCCAGCATAAGGTGTCTTCAGTGTTTTTGATCTTAGCCATTCTGACAGGCGTAAGGTGGTATCTCAGAGTTGTTTTGATTTGCATTTCCCTGATGATTAGAGTTGTTGAGCATTTCCTTAAATATCTTTCAGCCATTTGAGTTTTCTCTGTTGAGAATTCTCTGTTTAGTTCTATAGCCCATTTCTTAATTGGACTGTTCGTCATTTTGATGTCTAATTTCTTGAGTTCTTTATATATTCTGGATATGAATCCTCTGTCAGATAAGGGGTAGGTGAACACCTTTTCCTATTCTGTAGGCTGTTGCTTTGCCTTGTTGACCGTATCCTTTGCTCTACAAAAGCTTCTCAGTTTCAAGAGGTCCCATTGATTGATTGTTTCTCTCAGTGCCTGTGCTACTGATGTTATATTTAGGAAGTGATCTCCTATGCCAATGCATTCAAGACTACTTCCTACTTTCTCTTCTAGCAGGTTCAGAGTAGCTGGATTTATGTTGAGGTCCTTGATCCACTTGGACTTAAGTTTTGTGCACGGTGACAGATATGGATCTATTTGCAGCCTTCTACATGTTGATATCCAGTTATGCCAACACCATTTGTTGAAGATTCTTTCTTTTTTCCATTGTACACTTTTGGCTTCTTTGTCAAAAATTATATGTTGATAGGTGTGCGATTAATGTCAGGGCCTTCAATTGAATTTCATTGGTCCACATGTCTGGTTTTTATGCCAATACCAAGCATTTTTATTACTGTAGCTCTATAGTAGAGCTTGAATTCAGCGATCGTAAATCCTCCAGAGGTTGTTTCATTGTACAGGATTCTTTTGGCTATCCTGGGTTTTTTGTTTTTCCATATGAAGTTGAGTATTATTCTTTCAAGGTCTGTGAATAATTGTGTTGGTATTTTGATGGGGATTACATTGAATCTGTAGATAGCTTTTGGTAAAATTGCCATTTTTACTATGTTAGTCCTGCCTATCCATGAGCATGGGAGCTCTTTCCATTTTCTGACATCTTTTTCAATTTCTTTTTTGAGGGACGTAACGTACTTGTCATATAGGTCCTTCACTTGCTCAGTTAGTGTTACTCCAAGGTGTTTTATATCATTTGTGGCTATTGTAAAGGGGGATGTATCTCTGATTTCCTTCTCAGCTTCTTTGTCAATTGTATATCGGAGGGCTACTGATTTTTTTGAGTTGATCTTGTATCCTGCTATGTTGCTGAAGGTGTTTATAAGCTATATCAGTTCCTTGGTGGAATATTTGGGGTCACTCAAGTATAGTATCATGTGATCTGCAAATAGGGAAAGCTTGACTTCTTCCTTTCAAATTTGTATCCCCTTAATCTCCTTATGTTGTCTTATTGCTCTGGCTAGAACTTCAAGTACTATATTGAATAAGTATGGGGAGATCAGGCAGCCTTGCCTCTTTCCTGATTTTAGTGGAATTGCTTTGAGTTTCTCTCCATTTAATTTGATGTTGGCTGTTGGCTTGCTGTAAATTGCCTTTATTATGTTTAAGTATGTTCCCTGTATTCCTGATTGCTCCAATACTTTTATCATGAAGGGGTGCTGGATTTTGTCAAATGCCTTTTTTGCATCTAGTAAGATGATCATGTGATTTTTTTCTTTGAGTTTGTTTATATGGTGTATTACATTGATGGACTTTCATATGTTGAACCACCCTTGTATGCCTGGGATGAAGCCTACTTGATCATGGTGGATAATTGTTCTGATGTGTTCTTGAAGGCTGTTTGCCAGTATTTTATTGAGTATTTTTGCATCAATGTTCATGAGGGAGATCGGTCTGTAGTTCTCTTTCATTGTTGCATCCTTGTTTGGTTTAGGAATCAGGGTAATTGTAGCCTCATAGAAGGAGTTTGGTAATGTTCCTTCTGTTTCTATTGTGTGGAACAATTTAGAGAGTATTGGTATTAACTCTTCTTTGAAGATCTGGTAGAATTCTGTGCTGAAACCATCTGGTCCTGGGCTTTTTTTGGTTGGGAGACTTTTAATGACTGTTTCTATTTCCTTAGGGGTTATTGGACTATTTAAATATTTTATCTGGTCTGGATTTAACTTAGGTATGTGGTACCTATCCAGAAACTCATCCATTTCTTTTAGGTTTTCCAGTTTTGTGGAGTAGAGGTTTTTGAAATATGACCTGATAATTCTCTGGATTTCCTCAATGTCTGTTGTTATGTCCCCCTTTTCATTTCTGACTTTGTTAATTTGGATGCTCTCTCTCTCTCTCTCTCTCTGTCTTTTGGTTAGTTTGGATAAGGGCTTGTCTATCTTGTTGATTTTCTCAAAGAACCAACTCTTTGTTTCATTAATTTTTTTGTATTGTTCTCTTAGTTTCTATTTTATTGATTTCACCTCTTACTTTGATAAAATCCTGGGGTCTATTCTTCCTGGGAGACTTTGCTTCTTCTTGTTCTAGAGCTTTCAGTTGTGCTGTTAGGTCACTAGTGTGAGATTTCTCCAACATCCTTATGTGGGCATTTAGTGCTATGAATTTCCCTCTTAGCACTGATTTCATAGTGTCCCATAAGTTTAGGTATGTGGTGTCTTCATTTTTGTTGATCTCTAGGAAGTCTTTAATTTCTTTCTTTATTTCCTCCTTAACCCATTGGTGATTCAGGTGAGCATTATTCAGTTTCCATGAGATTGTAGGTTTTCTGTAGTTTTTGTTGCTGTTGAAATCTAACTTTAAACCATGGTGGTCTGATAGAACACAGGAGGTTATTCCAATTGTTTTGTATCTGTTGAGATTTGCTTTGTGGTCAAGTATGTGGTTGATTTTAGAGAAGGTTCCATGGGGTGCTGAGAAGAAGGTATATTCTTTCTTGTTAGGATGGAATGTTCTGTAGATATCTATTAGGTCCAATTGGGTCATGACATCAGTTAAATCCTATATTTCTCTGTTAAGTTTTGATTTGGGAGATCTGTCCAGTGGTGAAAGTGGGGTGTTGAGATCTCCCACTATTAATGTTTTGGGTTTTATATGTGGTTTAAGCTTTAGTAATGTTACTTTTACATATGTGGGTGCCCTTGTGTTTGGGGCATAAATGTTCAGAATTGAAACTTCATCTTGGTGTATCTTTTCTATGATGAAGATGCAATGCCCTTCTTGATCTCTTTTGATTGATTTTAGTTTGAAGTCTATTTTGCTATTAAGGATGGCTACACCTGCTTGTTTTTTTAAGACTGTTTGATTGGAAAGTCTTTCCCCAGCCTTTTATTCTTAGGTAGTGTCTATCTTTGAATTTGAGATGTTTCTTGTATGCAGCAGAAAGATGGGTCCTGCTTTCGTTTCCATTCTATAAGCCTATGTCTTTGTATAGGCGAATTAAGTCCATTGATATTAAGGGCTATTAATGACCAGTGATTGTTCATTCTTGTTATTTTTTGGTCGTAGTGTGTTTGTACTTCTCTTCTTTGGGGTTTACTGCTGTGGCTTTATCTGTTGTCTGTGTTTCGAGGGTGTATCTGACTTCCTTAGGTTGGAATTTTCCTTCTAGTGCTTTCTGTAGGGCTGGGTTTGTGGATAAGTATTGTTTAAATCTGGTTTTGTCTTGGAATGTCTTGTTCACTCTGTCTATGATGATTGAAAGTTTTGCTGGGTATATTAGTCTGGGCTGGCATCCATGGTCTCTTAGTGTCTGCATTACATCTGTACAGGTCCTTCTGGCTTTTCAAAGTCTCCATTGAGAAATTGGGTTTTATTCTGATGGGTTTGCCTTTATAGGTCACTTGGCCTTTTTCCTTTGCTGCTCTTAATATTCTTTCTTTATTCTGTACATTTGGTTGTTTAATTATTATGTGGCGAGGAGATTTTTTGGGGGGGTCTAGTCTGTTTGGTGTTCTATAGGCTTCTTGTATCTTCATAGGCATTTCCTTCTTTAAGTTGTTGAATATATTTTCTGTGCCTTTGAGTTGGTATTCTCCTTCTTCTATCCCTATTATTCTTAGGTTTGGTTTTTTCATGGTGTCCCAAATTTCTTGGACATTTTGGGACATGACTTTGTTGGCTTTAGTGTTTTCTTTGACTGATGAATCTATTTCTTCTATCGTATCTTCCACACCAGAGATCCTCTCTTCCATCTCTTGCATTCTGCTGGTTATACTTGCATCTGAATTTCCTGATCATTTACTCATATTTTCTATTTCCAGCATTCCCTCTGTTTTTGTCTTCTTCATTTTTCCTATTTCCCTTTTCAGGTCTTGGTCTGTTTCCTTCATTTGTTTCATTGCTTTTTCATGATTTTCTTTCAGTGCTTTATTATTTTCTTCCAGGACTTTATTGTTTTCTTTTACTTTATTTGTCCTTTCCTCTAATTTTTTATAGCATTCTTCCCATTTTTTTTTGTCTTTTCCTCTACACAAGCCTCTACCTTCTTCATAATGTTATTCATAAGGCTGCTTTCTTCTGCTTCTTCCAATTTTTGATGTTCAGGTCTAGATGTTGGAGGAGGGCTAGGTTCTGGTAATGTTGTATTGCTCTTCATTTTTTGTATGTACTTCTGCCTTGACATCTGCCCATCTCCTTGTGGTTTGTTCTTGGTCTTATCAGCACACTTGGTTCAGATAGGGCTGACAGATTCAGGAAGTTTCTCTCTCTTATCCAGATGGGAGCTCTCTTGTCCAAATGGGAAGTCCGGGGCAGGATAGGAGCTCATGTCCAGACAGGAAGTTGGGGGCAGGATGGGCACTGTTGTCAGAAGGGAATTCTGGGGCAGGATGGGAGCTCTGGTCCAGAAGGGAAGTCCGGAGCAGGATGGGAGCTGGGGGCCAGTCTCTAAGTCTCAGGAAGTGGCTGGGGTCTCATGCGGATGGGTGTGGGGACAGGGCGTGGAGATTGCAGGGTCTGCCAGGGGTCTTTGAGAAGGGAATCCTTCCCAGTAGTTCTAGAAGGGAACCTGCCTGGTGGCCAGAACCTGGGCCCAAGTTGGGCAGGTTTCCCTGTAGTGGCTGGTGCCCAGGCATGGGGTCTGGGCTGAGCCTGGACACTTACCTCTGGTCCAGAGGGAAGTCCAGGGCAGGATGGGAGCTGGGGGCAGGTCTCTAAGTCTCAGGAAGTGGCTGGGGTCTTGGGTGGATGGGTGTGGGGACAGGGCGTGGAGATTGCAGGGTCTGCTGGAGGTCTTAGAGAAGGGGATCCTTCCTGGTAGTGCTCTGGTCCAGAAGGGAAGTTTGGGGCAGTATGGGAACTGGGGTCTGGTCTGGGGGCTGGTGTTGCTGGAGGGCTTCTCTCCAGGTTCCCCAAGGCCCGAAGTCCCACAATCCACGTATAAAATAATCACTCAGACGCTTATATCACTTATAAACTGTATGGCCATGGCAAGCTTCTTGCTAACTGTTCTTATATCTTAAATTAACCATTTTTATAAATCTATACCTTGCCACGTGGCTGGTGGCTTACCAGAGTCTTTACATGCTGCTTGTCCTGGCGGTGGCTGCAGTGTCTCTCCCCTCAGCCTTCTGCTTCCCAGAATTCTTCTCTCTCCTTGTCCCACCTACTTCCTGCCTGGCAACCTACTTCCTGCCTGGTCATCTATGATAATAATATTTATAGCCATGTTAGATAAGTCTTTTAGGTATACATAGATATTTTTCAGATAGATATATAGTCTTCAAATACTTCAAAGACCTACAGAATATGGCATTTAAAATGTTTTAAAAATTTAGACATTCTGGACAGTGAGACATGTCTGCTCCTGGTAGCACTGGATTTACTTCGGAGAGGAGGATGGGCATCGAAGACACTCTATATGGAGTTTATCTTCACCTTGGCAAAAATAGTCATTGGGCAAGAAACTGTTCTTGCCTGGACTTCTTGATCAACTGGACATGCAGGACCCATAGGAAGGTGACCACTGAACTTTGCTTGATAAAATGGTCCTTCAGGTTCCTGCTTCACAGAGGAAACTGCCAGACATTCTACCGGACACAGAGAAAAGTAAATGAGAGACTCTAGACCTATGAGCTAAAGACAAATGCCCCAATTTTACAAGAGAACTTTGGATAAATGTCCAGGCTGTCAGCTGTCTCTGTCTACCCTGCAATACTCCCGAAAGTTGCTTGCATCCTTCTCCTATTTCTCAGGTAGTATTATATCCTTCTGAGGTCTTTTATGTGGTTGAAGATTAGATAGTTGTGAATCCCTCAGTTATGATAAAGATAAGTTAGATATAAAACCTTAAACTCACAAATATAAGATAGATAGGACATCTTCTTTAATATTGTAACTGTAATTCTTGCTCGATAATTGTTTTCTTATATGTAATTTTACCATGTTAAAGTTAAAGCCTTCCTTTTAAAAAAAGAAGAAAAGAGGAAGTGCTGTGGATATCACTCTATATAAATAAAACACTGATGGCCAGTGACCAGACAGGAAGTATAGGCGGGACAAGGAGAGAGGAGAATTGGGGAAACAGGAAGAAGAGGGAGACACACTGCAGCCACCACCAGGACAAGCAACATATAAAGACACCGGTAAACCACCAGCCACGTGGCAAGGTATAGATTTATAGAAATGGGTTAATTTAAGATGTAAGAACAGTTAGCAAGAAGCCTGCCACGGCCATACAGTTTATAAATAATATAAGCGTCTGAGTGATTATTTTATAAGTGGGTTGTGGGACTTCAGGGCTTGGTGAAACCTGGAGAGAAGCCCTCCAGCAACAGCTTAATGATATTATTGTCCACATGGAATTGTTGTTGTTGGGTCCCATCTTCTTCCTGGAGACTTCAGTTGATGTTAGGCCTGGCCATGATTTCCTGCAGAAAACTGATAAGAGACTCGAACACAAAGACATATATATGGAGCTAACTGAAGCCTTTTTTCTAGAAGTAGTTAGTACTCTATATGACCATTCATATCTTAACAAAGTTTAAAATGTATATATATCTATATATATATTAATCTTGTAAATTTTGATATAAAATTTATACTTTAAGAAAAGTTTAAAGAAACAGAATAGAATCAAAGAGTTGAGATTAGTAATAGAATAGTCCCTTAATTAATTTGGCTTTTGTCCTGTACCATAGCAGAAGATGGCTTTTTTATTCTGGCATGATACAGGGAGTTTGCATTTTCCTTTTAACAACATGCTTGAGTTTAAAGAAGGAGAGAGCCATTCTCCAACTCCAAAGTCAGCTTTAAATTTTAATTGAACTGGGACTATTAGAAGACCAATAGTGTTAAATCTTTATAGAAAAGCAGAAAAAAACATTTAGGAAAACTTATAAAAAATTTTTAGATGATATACCCATACGCCATTTCACTCTGTTTCCTTGGATAGATGATTTGTCTCTTTTCTTCAGTTGTCTCATTTGTCTTGTGTTCTTCAGATTCCTTAATCATCTCATTTATAAAATAATGATATCTGTCAATGTTTACTGAGTATTTTTTGTGAACATCCATAGTGTTCTGTCACATAATCTTATTCCAATTTTCTACTATATTAAATATATTTGCTATTCTTTACAAGGTGTGACTATTATAGTCCTACCTCATCCCCTTAAGTGTTACTTCCTTGAGGAAAGAAAAAAAAAAAAGGAAAATTTGAACTATTGACTAAGAACAAGAAATTTAGTATGTAAAAATTTGTTTAACATCTTTTTTTAAAGGAGAAATGACCTCAAAGAAAGTTGTAAAGTCCTGCAGACAGGATAATGGGACTAGATACCTTCTTGAAATGATCAGAATTGAATTGGGAAGGAACAGAGATTTTTTTAAGAGTATAGCATTGAAAATCCTTGGTAGAGTAAAATTATAGCATTAAAACTAAATTTAGCAAAGTGCCACAATTTCATTATACATGTAGCAACTCCCCAAATAAGAAATGATTATAAAACTTGCATTAAAATCCATCTAGGATGGTTACTATGAGTATATTTCAGGTCTAGAATAAGAAAGTAAGAACATGAATGAGAAAGTGAATAGGGGGTGTCTTTACATTTGTCAATATTGTTAATATCTTACTGTAGATGAGTGCTGGTGGGTGGGTCCTGCAGAAGATGTAAGGAGTCAGCGAGAAACGGAAGTGAGACAGGCCATGGTGGTGGGTAGAATCTTGCAGCCTGACTAGCAGCCAGAGTATCTCTTTATTTATACAGAATTTAGGTAGCAGGGATACATTCATGATGTTCCACAACATAGATCATATCATTTTTGTTTTGGACATGTGTTTCACTTCCTTTTGCTCATCTTTTAGTCGTCATTAATAAACTATGACAGAACAGAGTTATCATTTCCAATCATTTCCCTCAAGTTTTGACATCATTAGTAAACAGAGTTATCATTCTTACTCATAAACCTATGACCCAATTTTTGAGAATTTAAGAGGCATATGATAGCCTGTGCTCAGGCTGGTTGTTTTGGTTGCTTCAAGGACACTAGACCAAAACAAAATCTTCAACCACCCTGGGCATTTTGCCATGTCTCAAGCAATGTATTATTAACCCTTAGTGATCAGAGTGCCCAGGAAAAATCCTCAGGCTAAAGCTGCAGTTATTGCTTAAATTCTGGCATAATACAATCAATGTTCACATTTGTATCTTTATAGAATTGGTCTATATGTCTAAACCTGGCATTCTGTTGTTCCTTGGTCATATGACATTATAGTGGCTCTGCATGAGCTAACTTCTAAGAGAGGGAGGTCCTAACACCTCATACTTTTATCACCTTTCCACTCCACACTTTGCTCATCAATATGTCTTTGTATCAATATGTCTTTGTATGCCACGTGAGTGTCTGAGTGTACAGTGAGAAAAGGCTTGTAATCTGTACTGTGGACAATTCCTCTAGCCCACTGAATCTTGTTGACCTTTTTAATTTTACTTTGTATTGAATATCTTGTTCCAGTGAAAGTACAGGGACAGATGTTTCAAGAATGTCTCATAGCCTCATGAAGAGACCTCTGGCTTCTTTATGTGTCACAACCTCCAAGGTATAAGGAAGACCTTCATGTAGATAAGAATATCTCCCTCAAGGTGGTGGGGAGATAGTATATTCAGGACTTTACTGGATGAGCTTAGAAGCAGCATTCCTGGGAGAAGGCATAAATGATTCATAAAGAATTTTCCATTAATCCAATATCCTCAACTTGTACAAATATTAAAAGTGCCCCAAGTATGTAACATGTGGAGATGAAAACCAAAGGTGGCATGGCAGCCATCATGTGGCTCAGCTTTGCTGGATCTTTGTCAAGCAGCTGTGCTGGCTTTATGACTTCTGCCATTCCATTCAGATATGGCTGTGCCAGATGAGTCTACTATGAGTGAACCATCTGGAATATGAACTAAATTTAATGCATCATTCATAAGAACACCAATTAATAACTGAGAAATTTGTAAAATACAAATACCTAGGAGAACGTTACATAATTCTGGAAAAATTAGTAACAGAAGGGTGCATGGACACCCAGTTGAACAAAGAGAAGGTCGGGTTTCTAATAATCAGTCACTTCATAAGCACTGTATAGGGCACAAATAATTAAAGAAACTGAAAACCTGTTTATATCCTTTAGACTTAAGGGAACATATTTTAAATCTGACAATATACTTGATGGTTATAGTAGAGGTAGGTAGTGTCTGAATCTCACTAGGTTCTTAAATGTTGTCAAATAATAAATTTGTTCATGAAATCCAAAGAGAAAGTGAAGAAATCGACACAACCAGAGCCATAGGAAGATGTGTGTCAAGTGTTACAGCTAGCCAGAGAAATACCATTTGAGATGGAATTTGAGTGTTAGTGAGTTATTAAGAGGAGGGCCAGAGCTGGAGTTGAGGACATCTCAGCACAAATGAATGAAGTCTCTATGGAGACATAGAGACACTGTAAACTGGAGTACAGGTTACACACCCCATAGTAAAAGAGGCTCCATTATGAAGGGCTTCTTCATATGAACTTAGTTCTAAAGGAAATGGAAACCACTGGAGACTTCGTGAACTCCTGTGTGATGTGTTTTGGAAGCCATTTTTGAAGAGTATATTATTAATACTGTAGATTATATCAACAAGGGTAATATTCTAGTCCTCTTAGACCATTCCATGTTTAAAGTTCCTTCCTACCTTATAGTTGAATAATCTCAGTTTTGGAGTTGTAGGTCAAATTTAGTATATACAAAATAGGTTTTCATATATCTATACATACTTGTTTATATTTATGTTTGTCTTTCTGAAGTGATAGATACCAAACAGTATGCATATATATGTACATATGTGTAGAAGTGGAAGTTCACACATGCACACAAAGACATACACACACACACACACACATAAAGAGAAATGGGGAGAGAGATAAGGGACAGAGAGACAATGTTCAGATAATATGAGATCTTCCTTTGCTAAAGATTCAAAATAGGTTTATTTCTATTTCATGTGAAATGTGTATGTTGGCCATTTGGAGCTGGAATAAACTTTTGTCCTTTTGTTCCACTTTCCATAGAATGTAGGTTGTTCTTGACCTAGAATGTCTCCTTCAATTCCAACATCTCTCTCAGTTTTTGTCTCTCTGTTCCTCCACCATGCAAACTGTTAGGAAAGAGAAATGGATGGAAGAAATGCACATCCTTTATTTAAGAAACCTACTGCTCTTCATTAAAATAATTTTTCAATTTATATTCCATTGGCCAGAATTTAGGCCACACTTGACTGCAAGAGAAGCTACAAAACATCATCACTGAGGCTGGAAAGATGGCTCAGCATTTAAGAATACTGTTTGCTCTTCCAGTGCACTTGGGTTTGATTTGCTAGCACCCACATATTGGCTCACAACAATTTTTTAGTATGGTTACAGAGCATCTAACACCTTTTTTTCTGATGTTCATGGGCACTATACATACATGGTGCACAGAAATACATACAGACAAAACACCCATACACATGAAATTAAAAAAAAAAGTTTTTCTTCTGGATGGCAGTTTACCTGGTTTATATGGTAGCTCTCTGTGGCCAAGAAGTTAAGAAAAACAGTGTGAAAAATACTCATGTCATAAATAACTGATAAGGACTTCATATTTTCCGATAATTCTCCTTAGAAGATAAGAAGTATGCAAATATGGAGTTGGCATGTTCTTGGCTGTTTCATTAGGAATAATCAACACATCTGTTGTGTGGCTACATAAGCATTTTATCTTAGTGTATCATAGCTGTAGTTAATGCGTTGCTGAATTTATATAGAGTTTTCAGAGTTCTTACAAAGTTAATTTACATTCATAATCTCATATAACCCACACAACATTTCTAAGATAAATAAGAAGAGGATCTTGTACCTATTCATAATTGGAAAGATGGAATTATGTGGCTTTATGTTGTAGATGGGATCTGCATTCATTAACTGATTCATATATATTCATAAAAGAGAATAGTGGTATGGTTTTCCTAGAACAGAGAACAGGAAAATAATTAGAATGTTAATATATCTCTTTTTTAAGTAAATTCAGCACTAAGGAAAAGGTTTCCTTATTGCTCACCTGAGTGTTGGCATATTGGCCAACATCAGAGGTCATCTGTTTTCTTATAGGTATTACTATATCCTCCTGAAGAAATGTATCAGTTTTGTGGTATTGCCTCATGAATCTAAATGTAATGGATAAATTTACTCTTAATCCCTTTTTCAGTAGTTGTGATGTTCAGTGCCAATAACTTGATTACCTTTTTCATACAGCCACTGTAGAAGATAATCAGACAATTCAAATATTTTGGTTTATTGCCAATGTACTTTATAAAAAATGTCTTGCTAAACATTATTGCCAGGCAGGGAAAATGAAACTAATACTTTCAGCAATGACAAGGACCATTATATTGTGAGTTTGTATAATAATTACTCAAAGGTATATAATTTATAATTTCTATTCTCTGGTATTCCAATTCATACAAAGTTCTTCCAGTCTCTGCATATAGGAGTAGCCTTGTCTTAAAGGTGTTGATGATGTAGTGAGGCAGCTCTTGAGTCAATGATTATGTCATATACTGAACCATTCGTTCTATTGAATGATACAAAAAGAACATTTATCTAAAGCCTCGAGGGACATTTTATTGTTTGTTAAGCTCTCATTTGGACAAATTTAAACTCTGATTATGAAACAAGAGGTAAAATAAGGCAGTCTGGCATGATCTCTCATTAATTTTAAAAAGTTATAAAACATTGATATTAGTAATGCATTTTCTTGCTGACATCAGTGGCCTTTAGGATATCTGTTAGCTGTAATCACACATCTGTTCACAAATATTAAATGTGATTGGTAGTTATCCCTCTATGTAACACTTGTTTGGTTTCTTAACTTTATTCTTCTTTTCTCTTTCCAAAAGCTGCTTGCTCCCTCTTGACTTACTTTGTGAATTCACTTTTGACCACCTAGTAATCAGATATGAACTGCTACAGTATTTTATTCCTTTTCTCCCTTCTCAAACACTCCATAGTCTCTCCCACCCCTGATTCTCCTACATCTCCAAGCACTAGAATTGTATGTGCATGTGTATGTGTGTAGGGGATTGGGGAGAATTTTTCTCTAAATCTTACCCTGACAGCTTGTTGTATTTTTATATTTAATTTAATTATTACTCATTTAGGGAAGCTTTCCTTGAAAGTTGATGACTCAAATTGCCTGGAGTATCACCCATGATGTCATCCACTTCTTACTGCAAAGAACATGAGAATCTACATAGAAGAAAAAAAAATCTTAAAAGCAAACAAACAAACAAAAATGTCACATGGGAGTAGAAGCCATGTTGCTTTTTCACCACTTAACTCTCAGTGTCTAATGTGATCTTTTTCACACATGAAGTATATAATAAACAGTTCTAAACAAATGGTGCATTTTATACAAATGAAAATAACCTTCTATTTATTCTAAATACATGGGGATAATTATATTAAGACGTCTCCTTAAGTTGTTGTCTGAGTTAAGATTTGAAGAGAGTTGAGAAAATGAAAGGGGAATGTTGAGTAAGGTTTCTAGTAGGATGTGGACTGCCTTCTGAGTGTGGTAAGCTTTAAGTGATGGCATTGCAAGCATAGGACAGGTGAACATAATGGTTAGGTAGTGCTGCTTTTATCCCATTCGGCAACAATTTCTTTTCTCTGGACTCCTTCAATGTGTCACATCAAAGGCAGATGACATTTTTCTTTATCTAGATGCAAGATGGTATATGCACAGATGAAGAGTCTGCCAGTTAGGTACATAATGACCTTAAAGTGTTCAATTTTCACATGACTCACTTAAGAGAATAAAGGTGGATTAATAAGAAATTGTGGGTTTTTTAAACATCAGTTGATTTTACAGTTCTGGGGTTCCCACATAAAATCATAACATCATACTCCAACCAACGAAGAAATTTATTCTTTTTGCTCATCCACCATCAAGTGTGTAATTTTTCTTCTCCTCCAGAGAAAAGTCCTGTGCTTCAGGGGTAAATTTGGCTGACAACAAATGCAGATTTTCGACTTTTGCAATTTTCTATGACATAGTAGTGAGAGAATTGCAGGTGTTGTTTGATGTAAATGAACTCACATGCCGAGCTCTAGATCATGAGTCCTCTGGAAGACTGGGTTTATGCTGTCCAAGGAGGTACTTTGCATTCTTCTATATGAGACATAGTAAATCTTATACCACACATTAAACTTGGTCAAGCCTTTGGAAAACAGCAATTTAATGCTGTTTCAAACACTGTTTTCTCTTCTCTCCCCTCACTCCTTGCCCCAGTTTTCAGTAGCTTGTTTTAAATCTTCACTTTATTAAATTCTTACTAGCGCATTAGAGCTATTAGGAAAAAGTAAGTACACTATGGGCAAGTGTCTTGCTAACAATATATTCAAGCAAAATTCCATTTTGAAAATATGAGTCCTAACTCATGCTCACTATGAATTTCTGAAAATTTGCTAAGAGCTTGAAGTAACAGCTTAGGTAAGATTGACCCATCTATCAACTTTCCATCTTCAGAAGGCATCAGCTTACAGAAAGTTAATTTTTTTAACAACAAAAAAAAAAACATGTTCACAAATGAAGAAATAAGAAGGAAAATAAGAAATAGAGAGACAAGGGGCTTTGTGATTAGTGATTAGCATTTCAGACATCATACCACAGAAAATGTATATGTCAAATTGCTCTTGACAATTTTTTAGAATGGGTGTAGTTGTTTTTTACTTCAGAATTTTTATTATATTAATTTTTGGTTTTATTGACGGTGGTTTTATTGGTTTTATTACTGTGGATTGCTTTTGTGAAGAATGTACTGTGTGCTTTAGCCACTTTGACAAAATCTTACATTTCCATGTAGATAGTAGCTATAATGTTATCACTGTCAAATGTAACATGTTAATAAGAGTACTGCACTATGCCAGGCGGAGGTAGCATACACCTTTAATCCCAGCACTTAGGAAGGAGAGGAAGGTGGATCTCTATGAGTTCGAGGACAGCCCAGTCTACAAACTGAGTTAGAGCACAGCCAAAGCTACACAAAGAAACCCTGTATCAAACAGAGAGAGAGAGGGGGCGGCGGGCTGAAATAAAAGACACTCATCCCCCAGTTTTGTGAATGTGAGCAAGTTGTAAAATCATTTAGTGTCCTGATAGACTTTCTGTAAATAAAGTCAAAACAATAGACATGATTATTCATAAAGTCAGAAGCTGACTGAAGCATGCCCATCTTTTGAGTACTACTTTGGTTTTTGACTAATAATTACATCATTTGTAATTTGCTCATCTTTGAGAATTCACAGGTAGCTAATTTTATGTGTAATTTATTCTGCATAGAATCTAATTTAATATACCAATGAAGTTAAAGTTATTATATCATTTCCAATATTTAAAAAGGAGGTGGGTTTTCTAGAATCAAATATAATTAGAAATAAAAGCATTGTTTGTTTATATCTCAACATAACCCCAACTGCTGGACTATTAGGTTAATTTAAGGAAAATAAAATCAGCAAATGTTGGAGCTGGAAGGAGCCTCAGAGATAAACTAATTTGTCCTCTTCAATTATAAATGGGTTAATATTATAGTCCACAGAAGTTTCAGTCATATGGCATCTTAAAGGACTAGCTAACTCTAATATTAAACCAAAGAGCTCCCCAACTCTTCCCTTACCACTCCATCACTATTTTACAAATTAACATTCCAGAATTGTTCACATGTATGTATGAAGAAAATAAATGAAAGTGAAAACAAAATACCTATGAAACTAGAAGTTTTGGCAAAACAAATTTTTAAAATGTATGTATATTCCATTATCCTACGGATTCATAGTGAACTTTAGTCTTAAAAAGATGCTGTATGTTAAAGGAATTGACATACCTGTTGAAAGCTCAGGAAACACTGCATAGGAGTGCTGGAAAGAATGTAACAACCATAGGATCAGGGAGTTTGCTCTGAGATTGTGTCTCCTACGAATGTCAGAAGTTACACCTGTTAAATTTGACCAACATGACTGATAAACATGAACAAGCACAAGAATAGAAATGCTGACATGTGAGGGAAAAGATTCACCCTTAAGGTTGAGAACTACAAAGAACTAGAGGCAACTAGTGAATGCTGATAGTGGGAGAAATGGTCTTTCCCAGGTAAGTAATATTACTACCACTATAATTTGTGTGTGTGTGTGTGTGTGTGTGTGTGTGTGTGTGTGTGCGTGTGTGTGTGTGTGTGTGTGTGTGTGAAAAAGGAGTTATGTGTAAATGGGAGCCAGAAGACAAAGTTGGGTGTCAGTGCTTTCTTTCTGCCATGTTTGAGACATGGCTTTTACTATTTTCCTAGTGAGTATTCCAGGATATCTGGCCTTGTGATATGGTAAATCACAGGCTTTGTTCATAGTCTTATTCAGACTGCTTAGGGATAATTTTACAGTTAATATTTTTTTTTGCAATTTCAGATATCAATACTTGTACTTACATAATTTCCCTTCCTCTACTCCTTCCTCCAACTCCTACTATGCCCTACCACAATTCATTCTCAAATTCATGGGCTCTTATTCTTTGTTGTTGTCTCATATATGTATATAAATATTTGCAAAAAGATTTTTAAGTTTAGTTCAGTTTCTTCTTTTCTTTCAGTAATTTGAACCAGTGAGAATAATTTTATTTTTATTTTTAGTCAGTTTAATTAAATTCAGTTTTGTTGAGCATAGTTTTTTTCAATAAAAATATTGACATCTTCATTTGCTTTTTCTTTTTATTTATTTTTTTTTACTGTGTTGTTTTTGTGATAAAATCTTCCTAAACAAAGCAGGCCTACCACTAACTTAAGACTCTCTTGGTTGAGCTTCACAAGGGCTAAGATTACAGGTGTGCACCTTAGTTTCTACTTTCATTCAATTTTTTTCCATCACTAAATCCTCATTTTTATTTTTATTTTTATTTTTCCTTTTATTTTATTTTACAATACAATTCAGTTCTACATATCAGCCACGGATTCCCTTGTTCTCCCCCTTCTTGCCCCTCTCCCCTTCCCGCCAGCCTACCCCCTATTCTCACCTCCTCCAGGGCAAAGCCTCCCCTGAGGACTGCAATCAACCTGGTAGACTCAGTCCAGGCAGATCCAGTCCCCTCCTCCCAGACTGAGCCAAGTATCCCTGCATAAGCTCCAGGTTTCAAACAGCTAACTCATTCAATGAGCACAGGACTCGGTCCCACTGCCTAGTTGCCTCCCAAACAGATCAAGCCAATCAACTGTCTCATTTATTCACAGGGCCTGATCCAGCCGGGGGCCCCTCAACCTTTGGTTCATAGTTCATGTGTTTCCATTCGTTTGGCTATTTTTTTTCAATAATTGAGTAAAACCAAAATTTATTATAAGCCACAGTCGTCCTAGAGACCTCCATGCTATAAATATATATAGCTTCCATGGTTCTTTGGGTTGTGGTCTGATTGTTCTTTATTTTATATCTAGAATCCACTTATGAGTGAGTACATACCATGACTGTCTTTCTGGGTTTGGGTTACCTCACTCAGGATGATTTTTTCTAGTTCCATCCATTTGCCTGCAAATTTCATGCTTTCATTGTTTTTTCTCTGCTGAGTATACTCCATTGTGTATATGTACCACATTTTTTTTTCATCCATTCTTCCGTTGACGGGCATCTAGGTTATTTCCAGGTTCTGGCTATTACAAATACTGATGCTATGAACATAGCTAAGCATTTATCATTTTGGTATGAATCAGTATTCCTTGGGTATATGCCCAAGAGTGGGATGGCTGGGTCTTGAGGTAGTTTGATTCCTAAATTTCTGAGAAAACGCCATACTGATTTCCACAGTGGTTGTACAAGTTTACTTTCCCACCAACAGTGGAGGAGTGTTCCCTTTGCTCCACATCCTCTCCAATATTGACTGTCATTGGTGTTTTTGATCGTAGCCATTCTGACAGGTGTAAGGTGGTATCAGAGTCGTTTTGATTTGCATTTCTCTGATGATTAGGAATGTTAAGCATTTCTTTAAATGTCTTTCCATTTGTGATTCTTGTTTTGTGAATTCTCTGTTTAGCCCTTTAGCCCATATTTTAATTGGATTGTTCAGTATTTTGATGTCTAGTTTCTTGAGTTCTTTATATATTGTGGAGATCAATCCTCTGTCAGATGTGGGGTTGGTGAAGATCTTTTCCCATTCTGTTGGCTGTCTTTTTGTCTTATTGACTGTGCCTTTTGCCCTGCAAAAGCTTCTCAATTTCGAGAGGTCTCATTTATTAATTGTTGTGCTGAGGGTCTGTGCTGTTGGTGTTTTATTTAGGAAATGGTCTCTGGTGCCAATGCGTTCAAGAGTGCTTCCTACTTTCTTTTCCATTAAGTTTAGTGTAACTGGATTTATGTTCAGGTCTTTGATCCACTTGAACTTGAGTTTTGTGCATGGTGACAAATATGGATCTATTTGTAATCTTTTACATATTGAGATCCAGTTATGCCAGCACCATTTGTTGAAGATATTTTCTTTTTTCCATTGTATAGTTTTGGCTCCTTTGTCAAAAACCAGGTGTTCATATGTGCATGGATTAATGTCAGGGTCTTCAATTCAATTCCATTAGTCTGTATGTTGGTTTCTATACCAGTACCAAGCTGTTTTTATTACTATAGCTCTATAGTAGAGTTTGAGGTCAGGGATGGTGATGCCTCCAAAGGTTGCTTTATTGTATAGGATTCTTTTAGCTATCCTGGGTCTTTTGTTTTTCCATAGGAAGTTGAATATTTTTCTTTCCAAGTCTGTGAAGAATTGTGTTGGGATTTTGATGGGGATTACATTGAATCTGTAGATTGCTTTTGGTAAGATTGCCATTTTTACTATGTTAATCCTACCTATCCATGAGCATGGGAGATCCTTCCATTTTCTGATTTCTTCTTCAATTTCTTTCTTTAGAGATTTAAAGTTCTTATCAAAAAGGTCCTTCATTTGTTTAGTTAGTGTCATCCCAAGGTATTTTATATTATTTGTGGCTATTGTAAAAGGTGATGTTTCTCTGACTTCTTTCTCAGCCCTTTTATCATTTGTGTATAGGAGGGCTACTGATTTTTTTAGTTGATCTTGTATCTTGCCACTTTACTGAAGGAGTTTATCAGCTGTAGGAGTTCCCTGGTAGAGTTTTTGGGGTCACTTATGTAAACTATCATATCATCTGCAAATAGTGAAAGTTTGATTTCTTCCTTTTCAATTGTATCCCTTGGATCTCCTTTTGTTGTCTTATTGCTCTAGCTAGAACTTCTAGTACTATATTCAATAAATATGGGGAGAGTGGCAGCCTTGTCTTGTTCCTGAATTTAGTGGTATCACTTTGAGTTTCTCTCCGTTTAATTTGATGTTTGCTGTTGGCTTGCTATAAATTGCCTTTATTATGTTTAGAAATGTTCCTTGTATTCCTGATCTTTCTAATACTTTTATCATGAAGGGGTGATGGCTTTTGTCAAAGGATTTTTCAGTATCTAATGAGATGATCATGTGGTTTTTTTCTTTCAGTTTGTGTATATGGTGTATTACATTGACTGATTTTCATATGTTGAACCATCCTTGCATCCCAGGGATGAATCCTACTTGGTCATGATGGATAATTGTTTTGATATATTCTTGGATTCAGTTTGCCAGTATTTTGTTGAGTATTTTGCATCAATGTTCATGAGGGAGATTGGTCTGTAGTTCTCTTTCTTTGTTGCATCTTTGTGTGGTTTGGGTATCAGTGTAATTGTAGCCTCATAAAAAGAGTTTGGTAGTGTTCCTTCTGTTTCTATTGTGCGGAACACTTTGAAGAGTATTGGTATTAGTTCTTCTTTGAAAGTCTGGTAGAATTCTGCACTGAAACCATCTGGTCCTGGGCTTTCTTTGGTTGGAAGACTTTTGATGACTGTTTTCTATTTCTTTAGGGTTGTTGGTCTATTTAAATGGTTTATCTGGTCTTGATTTAATTTTGGTATGTGGTATTTATCCAGAAAATTGTCCATTTCTTCCTGGTTTTCCATTTTTGTGGAGTACAGGTTTTTGAAGTATGATCTGATGATTCTCTGGATTTCCTCATTGTCTGTTGTTATGTTTCCCTTTTCATTTCTGATTTTGTTAATTTGGGTGCTCTCTCTTTGCCTTTTGGTTAATTGGCTAAGGGTTTGTCTATCTTGTTGATATTTTCAAAGAACCAACTCTTTGTTTCATTGATTTTTTTGTATTGTTCTCTTGTTTTCTATTTCGTTTATTTCAGCCCTCAATTTCATTATTTCCTGGCATCTATCTCTCCTGAGTGAGTTTGTTTCTTCTTGTTCTAGGGCTTTCAGTTGTGCTGTTAATTCATTAGTATGGGATTGCTCCATCTTCTTTATGTGTGCATTTAGAGCTATGAATTTTCCTCTTAGCACTGCTTTCATAGTGTCCCAGAAGTTTGGGTATGTTGTACTTTTATTTTCATTGAATTCTAGGAAATCTTTAATTTATTTCTTTATTTCTTCCTTGACCCATTTATGTTTCAGGTGGGCATTATTCAGTTTCTAAGAGTTTGTGGGTTTTCTATCATTTTTGTTGTTGTTGAGGTCTAACTTTAAGGCATGGTGGTCTGATAAGATACAGGAGGTTATTCCAATTTTTTTGTATCTTTTGAGATTTGTTTTGTGGCCAAGCATGTGGTTAATTTTTGAGAGGGTTCCATGGGTTGCTGAGAAGAAGGTATATTCTTTTATGTTAGGATGGAATGTTCTGTCGATATCTATTAAGCGCATTTGAGTCATAACATCTGTTAAGTCCTTTATTTCTTTGTTAAGTTTCAGTCTGGTAGATCTGTCTTTTGGTGAGAGTGGTGTGTTAAAATCTCCCACTACTAATGTGTGGGGTTTGATGTGTGTTTTAAACTATAGTAGTGTTTCTTTTATGAATGTGGGTGCTTTTGTATTTGGAGCATAAATGTTAAGAATTGAGACTTCATCTTGGTGGATTTTTCCCATGATAAATACGTAATGTCCATCCTGATCTCTTTTGATTGATTTTAGTTTGAAGTCAATGTTTTAGATATTAGGATAGCTACACCAGCTTGTATTTTAGGTCCATTTGCTTGGAAAGCTTTTTCCCAGCCCTTTACTCGGAGGTAGTGTCTGTCTTTGAAGTTAAAGTGTATTTCTTGTATGCAGCAGATCCATTCTGTTAGCCTGTGTCTTTTTAAAGGTGAGTTGAGACCATTGATATTGATGGATATTAATGACCAGTGATTGTTAATTCCTGTTATCTTTTTGTGTTTGTGTTGTGTTGTCTTTCTTTGGTGTATGTTGGTGTGGGATTATCTATTGCTTGATTTTTCATGGATGTGTTTAGCTTCTTTGGGTTGGATTTTCCCTTCTAGTGCTTCTGTAGGCCTGGGTTTGTGGACAGGTATTGATTAAATCTGGTTTTATCCTGGAATATTTTGTTTACTCAGCCTATGGTGATTGAGAGTTTTGCTGGGTATAATAGTCTGTGTTGGCATCCGTGGTCTCTTAGTGTCTGCATAAAATTTGTCCGTGATCTTCTTGCTTTCATAGTCTCTATTTAGAAGTCTGGTGTTATTCTGATGGGTTTGCCTTTATATGTTACTTGGTCTTTTTCATTTGTGGCTCTTAATATTTTTTCTTTGTTCTGTGTGTTTAGTGTTTTTATTATTATGTGGCGAGGGGACTTTTTCTTTGGATCCAGCCTATTTGGTGTTCTGTAAGCTTCTTGTATCTTCATAGGTATTTCTTTCTTTAGGTTAGGAAACTTTTCTTCTATGATTTTGTTGAATATATTTTCTGTGCCTTTGAGTTGGTATTCTTCTCCTTCTTCTATCCCTATTATTTTTAGGTTTGGTCTTTTCATGGTGTCCCAAATTTCCTGGACCTTTTGTGTTACGACTTTTTTGTCTTTAGTGTTTTCTTTGACTGACGAATCTATTTTCTCTACTGTGTCTTCAGTGTCAGAGATTCTCTGTTCCATCTCTTGCAATCGGTTGGTTATGCTTGTTTCTGTAGTTCCTGTTTGTTTAGTCAGGATTTCTATTTCCAGCATTCCCTCAGCATGTGTTTTCTTTATTATCTCAAATTCATTTTTCAGATCTTGGAATGTTTCTTTCATCTGTTTAATTGCTTTTTCTTGGCTTTCTTTGATTTCTTCCCATTTTTTGTTTGTTTTATCTTCCATTTCTTTAAGGGAGTTTTTTTATTTCCTCTTTAATGGAGTTTTTCATTTCCTCTTTAAGGGAAGTTTTTATTTCCTCTTTAAGAGAGTTTTTCATTTCCTCTTTAAGGGAAGTTTTTATTTCCTTTTTAATGGAGTTTTTCATTTCCTCTTTAAGGGAAGTTTTTATTTCTTCTTTAAATGAGTTTTTCATTTCCTCTTTAAGGGAATTTTTTATTCCTCTTTAAGGGAATGTTTTATTTCTTCTTTAAGGGCCTCTATCATCTTCTTAAAGTCATTTTTAGGGTTGATTTCTTCTGTTTCTTCTGTCTTGGTATGTTCAGGTCTTGCAGGTGTAGAATTACTACACTCTGATGTTGCCATATAGTTCCTTATATTGTTGCCTGTATTTTTGCACTGGCGTCTACTCATCTCTTCCTCTGCTTGGTGCAGGTGGTGTCTGTGTCTGAGAGTGCCTCTCTTGTTCTAAGTTTTAGTCTTGGTTCAGTAGGAGATCTTGGTTAAATTGGTGATATTGGGCTGTTTCTTCTGAGGCAGCTGATCTCAGTTGGTGAAGTATATACTTATGATTCTGGTGATCTGGTTTGGTGGCTGGGCAGTGCCTTCTTCTGTGTTCCCAGGTCACGTTTTGTTCATTCGTCAACTCCTCAGCTGATCTTGTTTCTTCAGACTTCAAACTGTAGGGATCTGAATCCTCTCCTGGATGGATTTGAGCTGAGTGGGGCAGTCTCACCAACACCTCCAAATTGTTTAGTTTTGCAGGATCAGCAGCTGGGCCCTGGGTTGACCTCAGATGGAGTGTTCAGATTCGTTCTGGTTCCGTCCCACAGAGATAACTTCTTCCCCGGGTGTTGGGGTTAGAGTATTATTATTCCATTGGCTGTTATTTGTTGCTACTGAATCTTGTCTTTTTCAGATAAGACATTGTAGAAAATAAGCTTCAGGTTATGCTTTGCTACATGGGTTCTACAAAGTATTTTAATATGTATGTGTATGTAAGATAATAAACCACACTTGTAGCTACCAAAGGGATAGAACTCTCAGGAAGCCTTTTTAACATACTTTACTTTGTCTGTAACTGAAATAGAGGAGGGTGTAAATATTTACTTTCTGGGTGAGTAGAAAGGCGAAAGTTTGGGAAAAGAAATAATACAAAAAAATTGGAACTTGTGTTATTGCCTATGAGATTAATTTGTAAAAAGCCTATATGTATCAGCACTGAGAACAGTCAATAGATACTTCTTATCCTCTGAGTGTTAAATATCCCCAAACCAGGAAAGCGGGAACACAGACATGATAGTTAATCCAGAACATTGGTATTTTTGTGTTTGATATGAAATCAGCTTTGTAGTAGGCAACATGAAAAATTCATTTGGCATTGTCATTTTGTTTTGAAGTTTTGAGTTTGTTCTAAATATGCTATCAAACTTAAGGTTTTTTTCCCCAAAAGTGTTTTGAATTCTGTTCTCACTCATGTTGTGACATTGTATCGAAACTGGTTTGTTTCGTCTTACCATTTTTCTTCTTAGAAGAAGTTGACTTGTTATTTTGGGTTTTGAATGCTGGAATACTAAAAATTAATAACTTTTTAGTTTTCAGCAATTTTGTGTACATTGAAAAATTAAAACGACCTTTAAATTAATTTTACCTAAAAAGGTTTTTACTCAGTATGTGCTCTGTTTGTTATTCCAGACCATTTATAGTTTAAATTTGAGTTTGATATATAAGTATTTCCTTGACCCAATGGTTTCTTCATACTATCAGAAAATCTCTCTGAGATTATGACAATAGGCTAATAAATATGTTTATGTTTCTTTTATCTCTCTGCAATGTACTTATCACATGATTTTCATGATTTCATTTGGATGATGTTTTATGAATATATCACTCATTATTGTAGAACATTAATTCTACTGAATATTGGATAATTTCCCCACCCTGAGAATCACCAGTTATTTTAGCTTCTTAAAGGAAAGTGAGGCCAGTAATGTATTTTTTTAATTCATTTTAATTAATCAATGAGAAAATATCAGGTGTTAAGGTGAATGGAGGTTAAACTTCAGAGAAGGCCCTATTTAGGGCTGGTGAAAATTTCATGGGCAGATACAATCTGTGCTGCCTTTTCAAATAGATTTTATAGATTGAAAGAGACTTTGCTACTATCAGCTTCTAGCAATATAATTGACTACTAGCTGTTATTATTGCAAGATAAGATTCTTGTTCAAATAGATTTTATAGATTGAAAGAGACTTTGCTACTATCAGTTCTTAGCAATATAATTGACCACTAGTGGTTATTATTGCAAGATAAGATTCTTGTTATCTTTCCTGCAGAAAAGACTCTCCTATATTATTCCAAGAAACAACAGATAACATTTCTAAAACACTAAAATATACAACTGCTGATAGTGTGCATTTTAATAATCCAATTTTCTCTTCACCTTCAGAATTACAAAGATTATAGGCTGAGCACATGCTCAAGCTTAGCAAATAAAGGGGAATTATGTGATTCCTAGAGGCTACAGCAGGATTCAGATGTCATGACACAATACAGGATAACTCGGAGGATGGCGCCGAGAATTGGTATCTTAATGGCTCATTCCTTCTTCAAATTCTATTCAAGTCACCAAGATCTATCTATAGTTGAACACTAACAGATCCCCAATGCCTGTGTTGAAGTCTCTAAATGACTAGTATGCTTCACTGTAGAAGTACCTCTCTTTTTCCCTTCTATCTCTTCTTTTCTTTGTCTTCCCCTTTTGAGGGTTCATTTGGTGTAAGAGTGTGTATAGGCCAGAAATTAATGCAGCTATTTTCACTGTTTGCTTTCCACCTTATTTTTTGAACAGTCTCTCACTGGTCTGGATCTCATACATTGGCTAGGCCAGCTAGCCAATGGGACCCTGGGATCCTCTCTCTACTCACTAGCACTGGAGTTATAGTAGTAAATCACTGGGCCAGGCTTTTTACCATTGTGATGTGGATCTGAACTCAGGTCCTCATGCTTGTACAACAAGCACTTGACACACAAAGCCATCTTGTCAGCCACAATTTGAAGTTAGATTGGAGATATTACCATTTAACATTTTCATGTGAAGAAACCAAGCTATAACTATAGGTTTCAGGTCCACATGTACTGCTTTCTAAGGATGCACTTATGACAAAGAAAATATAAAATTAGCCCTGAAAGCCTTAGCACACATGAGCAGGTATCATGTGTTTGAGGTATGATAGATACCATAGAGGAAGTCAGGGTAAATATGACTAGTTATTTCCTCAAATGATTTACATTCTACTAAATAATATAAAAATCCTGTGAGTGACAATCACCAAGAGTTTAAAAATGAATTCAAAGGAGAAAGGGCTTCAGTCTCCTCTTTTCTTTAAAATCCCATAAATAAATAAATAGATAAATAAATAAATAAATAAATAAATAAATAAAATGAAATATAATAACTCTCTGAAGAAGGTCTGGGTAATTCTGGCTGGGCCAATAAACATGGCCTTGTGATAATAATACTGATAGTAATAATAACATCAGCTGTCATTTAATTTCATTGCTTATAGTAGAAGGTAATATAGTATCTTTATTTTCTTTATCTCATTTCGTTTTCCCAACAATTATATGGAAGTGATAGTATTATTTTCATTTTTCAAGAAATGCTAAGAAGCTATGCAAGTTCAGAAAATAAATGAAACAGACACACTGTCTCACCGGCTAGCCAGCCTAGCCACTGTATGAGATCCAGACCAGTGAGAGACTATTCAAAAAAATAAAGTGGAAAGCCAAAAGAATAATGCAGTTATTCTCTGTCCTCAAAACCCAGAATCTTTTCACTGTCAGCAAGACTTTTCTGGAAAAGGCAACATTTCAAACTTGGGTAAGGTGGGTGGGGACAATGATGCAACATCTTGATTTCATAGAATATGCAGACTTCTCAGTAAACTATTGTAAGCCATTGCAGTATAGCTCTCCCTCCTTTAGGAAGGAGGATGGGATCAGCTACATCATTTTATGATTTCAGTGCACTGTCTACAAATAGATATTCTCCCACCTCAGGATTGGGGAACAAAAGCATACAAAATACCAAACACTTACTGTTTGAAATTTTCCTTAAAAAAAAAAAAAAAAAAAAAAAAAAAACTCTTGGGTTTTTTCTTACCCCAGGTATAATTTCATAAAAATAAATTCTTTTGTGTAAAATGGTGATTTTTATTATATGCAAATTATCTTATGCAAATAAGTAGAATAAAAGCTAATTTGAGATAATAGTAAATATTGTTAAAGAAGTGCAGAATCAATTTTAAATTTCAGTTTGTAGATGTTATATTCTACTTATGCTCTCATATGTTCTAATGTAGGGTTACTGAACCAAATGGATTATTCCTAAATCAGGTCTGCCTTAGTTTCTACCTTGATTAAAGCAACTTAACCCGAAGAAGATTTTTATGGCTTACATGTCCAGAGGGATACAATCCATGATAGAAGGAAGGACTTGTTGACAGGAGCAGGAGGGTGGCTGGTCACATTGTACTCACTCTCATGAAGCAGAACATGAGTACTATTGCTGTGATGAAACACCATCAAAGCAACTTAGAGAGGAAAGGGTTTATTCACCTTATGCTTCCACATCACAGTTCATCATCAAAGGAAGTCAATACAGGAACTCAATCAGAGCAGGAACCTTGAGGCAGGAACTGATGCAGAGACAATAGAGGAATACTGCTTATAGAATCCAGAATCACCAGCTGTGGTATGGCACCACCCACAATAGGCTGGGCTGTCCCCATCTGTCACTGTTTAAGAAAATTCCCTACAGACTTGGCTACTATCTGATCTTGAGGAGAAATTTTCTCAATTGAGGCTTCCTCTTCTCAGATATCATTAGCTTGTGTCAAGTTGGCATAAAAACTATCCAGCACAATTGACCCCTTGTCAACTTAACACACACACATTTCACTGTTAAGACACAACCGTTCCTTTGTCATTTGTCCCCAAGATATCACACTGAAAGCATGAAAATTTTAAAAGTCTCACAGCCTACTAATTAAAACACATTAAAAATTCAGTCTTTTAAATATCTAGTCTCTTTAAAAATAAAAAATCCCAACTGTGAATGCCTGTGAAAATCAAAGGTAGGTTAAATAATATCTTACTTCAATGGGGAAGAACTGAGACACAGTCACAATTAAATTACAACAAAACCAATCTCCTAACTGTAAATAATGCAATATCCAATGTCTGGGATCTACTTTTGATCTTTTGGGTTCCTCCAAAGGGTTTGGGTCATTTCTCCAGCTCTGACCTTTGAAGCACACACAGCTTGTCTCCTAGGCTCCAGCTGGCTCCACTCAACTGCTGTTGCTATTCTTGGTGGGCATGCCATGGTATTGACATCTCCAAAATGCTGGTGACTTCTGCTGTAACTGGGCTTCAGTTTCACCAGTACCCTCTCCTGTGCTTTACCCAGGGAATACAACCCTGCCACATAGTGCCAAGCCTTAGTCTCTCTCCATGATCCATTCACACCTTTAAAACCAGCACCATGTGGATGAGTCTTCCACCATCAAGTTTGTCTACAACCTTAGCAATGTCTGGAACACAGCTTCTGTGTGCATATTCTCAGAAAACACTATCCAGAAGATTTCATCTCAATGATGCCAGCCTTTTCTTTTTCTTTTCTTTTTTTTTCTTTCTTTCTTTCTTTCTTTCTTTTTTTTTTTTTTTTTTTTTTTTTTTTTTTTTTTTTTTTTTGCAGAGCTGAGGACCGAACCCAGGGCTTTGCGCTTGCTAGGCAAGCACTCTACCACTGAGCTAAATCCCCAACCCCAATGCCGGCCTTTTCTTAATCACTACTAATTTCTTTGTTCTAGTTGACCAGCATTGAGTATCCTAGTGAAGCAAAGGTTTCACTTCAGTAGTTCTTGTATCTTGTTCATCATAACCAATTGTCCAGGCCTAGCTAACTAGAACTTACAGTCATAATTCAAACAACAAATGGTGCTGATAGAGTTGTTAAACTTCATTCTGAAACTTCACAAGCCAGACCTCCATTGTCTGCATTGTCCTCAACATTCTTATCTTCTAAGGTCCTACAGAATACTCCACTGAGATCTCAACATTCACTGGCTTTTCTAGTCTAAGATTCCAATGTTTGCTTACAATTCTCCCCAGAAAACATCAGGTGTGTCATAGCTACTCTCCACTATCCTGCTACTAACTTGTCTTAGTTATGTTTATCATTGCTGTAATGAAACACCATAATCAAAGAAACTTGGGAAGGAAAGGACTTATTCTCCTTACACTTCCACGTCACTGTTCATCATCACAGGAAATCAGGACAGGAACTCAAACAGCAGTTCTTCTGAAGGGCTTGGGTCATTTCTCTAGCTCTGACATCTGTAGAACACACAGCTTGTCATCTAGGCTCCAACTGGCTCCACTCCCACTGCTGCTGCTATTCTTGGTGGCCATCCCATGGTACTGACATCTCTAAAATGCTGCAACTGGGCTGCACTTTCACCACAGAGGCAGGAGACAGGAGCTAATGTAGACGCCATGGAAGAGTGCTGGTTACTGACTTGTTCCCTCTGGCTTGCTCAGCCTGCTTTCTTATAGAACTCAGGACCATGAATGGCACTACACACAATGGCCTAGTCCATCCACACTGATTTCCAATTAAGAAAATTATCTATAGGCTTTCCTACAGCTGAATCTTATAGAGGTATTTTCTTAATTGGGTTCCCTTCTCTCTGATGTCTTTAGCTTGTGTCAAGTTGACCTAAAACTATCCAGCATGCTAGGTCAGTTCTAAACATTCAAATACACAAGCCAATGTGCATAGTAGAGTATAGTCTGTGACAGCTACTCACTTATATAGTGGTATAACTTCCTGAGACCCCAGATCAGTTTGTAAAAACCTATTATATAAACATCATTACCAAGGCCTGTACACATATAAAACCATGGACCACAAAAAGTTGGGATGTGGGCTGGCAGTGTAATAATTTTGTTCCCCTTTGGCTGGATCTGTAGTTGGAATGATATTTGAGAGCAGTGAAGGTTTCTTCACTTTATCCTTCTAAGTTACACTCGTTTTTAGTCCTAGGCACTTTCACGTCCAGTTGTCATAGAGATCTGGAATTCTAGTTCTGAACTCAAGTGAAACTACTTCATAGCACTCAACTAATGGTGCACTCTTGACCAAAGTTTCTTTCTTTAACATTTTTTAATTGTTCTTGACACACTTTGTAAGAGGAAACCTCAACTGAGGAATTGCCTTCATTCAGTTGACCTGTGTGCATGTCAAGAAGTTTTCTTGACTTCTATTTTATGTAGGAGGGCCTAGTCTACCACGGGCATTGACATGCCTGTGCATGTGGGCCTGGTTAATATGACAATCAGCTGAGCTAGCTAGAAAGATCAACAAGCCATAAGCGGCATCTTCCCTGGTCCCTGCCTCAGCTCCAGCCTCCAGGTTCCTGCCATGGTGATGATGGACTATTCCCTTTATTTTAAATCAAAATAAGCCCTTGACTCCCCCAAGGAGTATTTGTATTTGGTCAGTGTTCTATCATAGTATTAGAAAGAAAAGTAAACTAGAACAGTTCATATTCATTTTTCAGAATAATGAGTTTCACTTGAATATTTCTTTTATATAAATGATATAATTTGCTCTTATGTTACTTAGAATGATGTTCTCTAGTCTCCAGAAAAGAACATAATATTTTCTCTTTATGATTTATTAAAACTCTATTTTGTATATATGTCAGATTTTCTTTATCCCTTCTTTTGTTGATAAGCATTTAAGTTGGTTCCATTTCTTTGGTATTGTGAATGCACTACTTGAGAACAATTAGGAAGTGTAGCCTTGTTGGAGTAGGTGTGGCCTTTTTTAAGGAAGTGTATCAATAGGGGTGGAGTTTGAGGTTTCAAAAGTCTAAGTCAAGTACAGTGACTTGCTTCCTGCAGCTTGTGGTTTCAGATGTAGAACTCTCAGCTACTTCTACAGCACTATGTTAGCCATGCACTCCATCATGACAATACATGACTAAACCTTTGAGACCATAAGGAAGCCCCACCTGAGACTTGCTGTGGTCATATTTTTGTCCTAACAGCAACAGAACACTGACTAAATAGGGACATCCTCAAGAGTGGTATACTTGGACCATGACATAGTTCTATCTCTAGTTTTACGAGGAACCTCCATTCTCATTGCCCATGGTAGCTGAACTAAATTAGAATTTCTATGAAAAGTGAATAGATGATATTCCCTACCTCTCTCCCATCTCATTGGCATTTGTTGGTCTTTGTTTCCTTGAGTAAGGTAAAATGAAATTCTAGTTTAGTTTTGATTTGTGGATAAGAGTGTTGAACATTTTTTTCATTTTTTTGTTATTTGTGCTTTAGCATCAATTTTCTGATCTATAGAATATAGATAACATGGTATCTATACAATAGGGTTTTCTTGAGGATTAAAATTCATTTGGAACTGCACCTAGAACATACTAAATAGGTAGTATGTATAAATGTTATAGTTCCCTGATTTTTTAACTATGGTATACTGTCAGATATTTTTAACTTTATAAATTGCTCCTCATTCAAAACTACCTTTGTCTACTTTTTGTTTCTTGACAAGTAAAGTCATTTATTCACTCATTCATTCACTCCAGATAATATAGAATATAGGTAGGATACAGAAGGAAATCAATATTAATTATTACTAAAAAGTCATTGGTAACTGTAACTCCCATAGAATTATGTTAATATTCATGGAATAAACCTTATTTTCTGCAGTTACACTTTGTAACAATCGAAGATGTCAGTCATGATAATAAATGGGAGGAAAGGTCACATGCAATATATGAGGCACTGTCATTGCACAGCTACTGCTCAGGTTATTTGGAATTGTACAGAGGCTCTCTTGCTTCTGTGGTTAAAACATACATTTTCAAAAAAGGATGAATCCCTTGACCAAAGTAATATGGCAGTGTACAAGGAAGAGTTGGAATAAAACTGATATTCTTGGGGTTGTGAGAGTAGATGAGATCCAGTGACCATTTTACGTAGTTTATATGTAAGAAGAAAAACTCCACTGGACTGTATTGTTGAATATTTGTGTCCATTTGTTGAAATTTTGCCCCTAATGAGATGGTGTTTGCAAGCAGAGCCTTTATGAAAAGCAGGTCATGAGGTGTGAATTCCTTGTAAATGGGATTAATGTCCACCTAAGGGAAGACCAGAGAACCAGCTAGCCTGTGAGGATGTGATTAAAAAGCCGATAGCATTCACGATTACTTCCTACTTTCTCTTCTAGCAGGTTCAGAGTAGCTGGATTTATGTTGAGGTCCTTGATCCACTTGGACTTAAGTTTTGTGCACAGTGACAGATATGGATCTATTTGCAGCCTTCTACATGTTGATATCCAGTTATGCCAGCACCATTTGTTGAAGATGCTTTCTTTTTTCCATTGTACACTTTTGGCTTCTTTGTCAAAAATTATATGTTCATAGGTGTGCGGATTAATATCAGGGTCTTCAATTTGATTCCATTGGTCCACATGTTGGTTTTTATGCCAGTACCAAGCTGTTTTAATTACTGTAGTTCTATAGTAGAGCTTGAAGTCAGGGATCGTGATGTCTCCAGAGGTTGTTTTATTGTACAGGATTCTTTTGGCTATCCCGGGTTTTTTGTTTTTCCATATGAAGTTGAGTATTATTCTTTCCAGGTCTGTGAAGAATTGTGTTGGTATTTTGATGAAGATTTCATTGAATCTGTAGATTGCTTTTGGTAAAATTGCCATTTTTACTGTTAGTCCTGCCTATCCATGAGCATGGGAGATCTTTCAATTTTCTGACATCTTCTTCAATTTCTTTTTTCAGGGACTTAAATTTCTTGTAATATAGGTCCTTCACTTGCTTGGTTAGTGTTACTCCAAGGTATTTTATGTCATTTGTAGCTATTGTAAAGGGTGATGTATCTCTGATTTCCTTCTCAGCCTCTTTGTCAATTGTATACAGGTGGGCTACTGATCTTTTTGAGTTGATCTTGTATCCTGCTATGTTGCTGAAGGTGTTTATAAGCTGTATCATTTCCTTGGGTGAATCTTTGGGGTCACTCAAGTCAATTCCTAAATATAACACCAGTAGCACAGACACTGAGAGAAACAAACAATCAATGGGACCTCCTGAAACTGAGAAGCTTTTGTAGAGCAAAGGACACAGTCAACAAGAACAGCCGACAGAATGGTTAAAGGTCTTCACAAACCCCACATCTGACAGAGGACTGATAATCCAGAATATATAAGGAACTCAAGAAATTAGGCATCAAAATGACCAACAGTCCAATTAAGAAATGGGCTATAGAACTAAACAGAGAATTCTCAACAGAGGAAACTCAAATGGCTGAAAGACATTTAAGGAATTGCTCAACATCCCTAATCATCAGGGAAATGCAAATCAAAACAACTCTGAGATACCACCTTATGCCTGTCAGAATGGCTAAGATCAAAAACACTGAAGACACCTTATGCTGGAGAGGATGTGGAGCTAGGGGAACTCTCCTCCACTGCTGGTGGAAATGCAAGCTTGTACAACCACTTTGGAATTCAATATGGCGCTTTCTTAGAAAATTGGGAATCAATCTCCCCCAAGATCCAGCTATACCACTCCTGGGCATATACCCAAGAAATGCTCAATCATACCACCAGAGCACTTGCTCAGCTATGTTCATATCAGCATTGTTTGTAATAGCCAAAACCTGGAAACAACCTAGATGCCCTTCAACTGAAGAATGGATAAATAAATTGTGGCACATATACACAATGGCATACTACTCAGCAGAGAAAAACAATGACATCATGAGGTTTGCAGGCAAATAAATGGATCTAGAAAAATTCATCCTGAGTGAGGTAACCCAGACTCAAAAAGACAAATATGGTATGTACTCACTCATAGGAGGATACTAGATGTGGAACAAGGATGACTGGACTGCTACTCACATCACCAGGGAGGCTACCTGGAAAAAAGGACCCCAAGAAAGACACGGGGATCGCCCAATGATGGAGAAATGGCTGAGGTCTACATGAACAGCCTGGACATGAGTGGGAGTAATGAAGGGCGAGGGTCAAGAGAAAGAGAGCCTGTGGGAGCGGGAAATCCCAGCTGGATCAAGAACAGAGAGGGAGAACAAGGAATAGAAGACCATAGTAAATGAAGACCACATGAGGAAAGGAAGAAACAAAGTGCTAGAGAAGCCCACAGAAATCCACAAAGATATCCCCACAATAGACTGCTGGCAATGGTTGAGAGACAGCCGGAACTGACCTACTCTGCTGATGGGATGGCCAAACACCCTAATAGTCGTGCCAGAAACCCAATCCAAGTACTGAGGGATCTGGATGCAGAGATCCTGGAGTCCAATTAGCGAGAAAGAGGAGGGTTTATGTGAGTGAGAATTGTTGAAACCAAGGTTGGATAAAGCACAGGGACAAATAGCCAAACAAATGGAAACACATGAACTATGAACCAATGGATGAGGGCCCCCAACTGGATCAGGCCCTGTGAATAGGTGAGACAGTTGATTGGCTTGATCTGTTTGGGAGGCATCTAGGCAGTGGTACCATGTCCTGGGCTCATTGCATGAGTTGGCTGTTTGAAACCTGGAGCTTATGCAGGGACGCTTGGCTCAGCCTGGGAGGAGGGGACTGGACCTGCCTGGACTGAGTCTACTAGGTTGATCTCAGTCCTTGGGGGAGGCTTTGCCCTGGAGGAGGTGGGAATGGGGGGTGGGTTGGGGGTATGGGAGGGGGTGGGAGGGGGAACAAGGGAATCCGTTGCTGATATGTAGAACTGAATTGTATTGTAAAATAAAATAAAATAAATTAATAAAAAAGCTAATGGCCCAAAGGCTGTAAAGACTATTTCCTAAAAAGCTGGGCCCTATTTGCACTCTAGTTTTTCTTTTGTGAATCTATAGAAGTATGAGACATAAGTTTTTGTAGTTTAAATTTGTAGTATTTTGTTATAGCAACATAGCTGATTCAGATGAAGACTAACTTTAATCTTATGATTTGTGGGAGGCCATCTCTCACCTTTTCCAGGATTCCTATGAGGATGAGAGAGGAATAAAAAAAAATTAGATAGAAAGATAGCAAATAGGAGAAAGACATAAATAGGATATCTTCAAGAGGACCTGGATCAAAACCCAACAGTCCCTTCTGTCTTTTCCAAAGGGCTTTTTGCAACAATGCTAAGGGGAGAGGAAAAAGACCTTTCCCTTTCTAGATACAGCCAAGTGTAAACCCTTCCAAACACCTGGTAAACACACCCATGGTCAAATCATCCCCTTATGCAGCACTGCTGGGTAAAGTAAACTCATATTCTCGGGCCCTGAGTAATTTGGGCCTCAACAATGATTCAAACATTAATAAGTTATTTTCTTTGGTTCTAGGCTTAAGTGTAGAGATAAAGATACAGTTGCTCATTTAGATAATTCTGTAAACAGTGAATAGTCCATTTTAGGAGAAACATGCCAGTTAATTCATATTTGGCTTTGACTTCTTAGAGCAGAAATACAACAGAGACCAATCTAAACTGCTCCTATTACATGAACAGCATTTCCAATTTGATTTTCTCATAAAGACAATTGTCCCAGTAGGTGGGTAATTATAAGAGCATTGATAGGGAGAAGAAGGACTTGGGTACACAGTGCTATAAGTACTCACTTTAGTTTGATGCACATTGAGTGCTGTAGTACTTAAAAGAAGAATTAATTTGTTAGACTTGCTTTTTAGACACATAATAGAAACTTGGAGTTCCACTGAGAGAATTTGTCATTAAACAATAAATGGACAGAGTCTAGAAGTAAAGGAATTTACATCTACTATTTTTGTTTTCCAAATTAATCTTTTGCAACAGGTAGAACTGACACTTTTACTTATAAATTATAGAAATTCATAACAAAATCACCAAAAGTCTCATAATTCCTTAGTTGAAAAAATCAATTAAATATTAATCTCTGTTTATTGTGATTCTTTCTGTCATCATGCTTCTTTCATTAAAGAACAAGCAAGACAAGGAAACTATCAACCTTTTTTGATAGTTAAATATTTAAAGAATTAATATCAGCCATCATAAACTATCAAAATAAATAGAAGTGAGAACTTCTCAAGTACACCAGGAAGCCAGAATTCCCCTCACACCAAGATCAAAGATGAGAATAAAGTTATTAATCTATTTATTTTGTGAA
Organism: Peromyscus maniculatus bairdii; assembly: GCF_049852395.1. NCBI lineage: Eukaryota > Metazoa > Chordata > Mammalia > Rodentia > Cricetidae > Peromyscus > Peromyscus maniculatus. The sequence goes on from NC_134858.1 coordinate 1,065,084, forward strand.
TACTGATGTAGATGGAAATTCTCAATAAAAAGCTATGCTAAGGTTCTGGAGAGTTGGCTCAGCATTTAAGAGTACATTCTGCCCTTACAGTAGACCAGAGTTTGGTTACAGCATCCATATCAAGTCATTCAAAATCACCTGTAACTCAAGTTCCAGGAGATCTGGTTCTCTCTTCTGGCCTTCACAAGCACCTACACTCACAAAGCCAAATATACACATAAAATTCACACATTACAAATAATCAAAAATGAATAAATTATAAACCGAATGTAGCAACTTAGAAAACTGTACATCAAATAAAATTTGTCCAGAAATGCCTATTTTTAACATCTAAAGTACCAATATAGAACTGTTAATACTAGAAGGAACAAAACTGATGGAGGGAAAATAAATCTTTCCACAATGGAACATTTGTTTCATAACAAAGCATTCACTAAAATAGTAACAGAAAGATGACTTATTCAACTTATTAAAGGGTGCCTTGGAAAAACTCACACCCAACATTGTTATTGATTTGAAACATGAAATGTTTCTTAATTTTAAGAGGTCCATGAAGATACATGCACTTGCTTCTGTTCTCCATTACCCAAAGGAGTCTTGCTTGTACAATCAAGTAGGAAACACAAAAAAATTCTTCAAATTGGAAAACTGTCTGCAGTCTCAGATGATATTTGATAAGCAAGATGATCTAATGTCACTTGCTAGTCAAAATTACATTTCTATACAGTGTCAGAAACAACTCAAAATGAAAATTAAAACATGAATTATATTTATAATAGCATCAAAATAAATAATTGAAATAAATATAGCCAAACAAGCCTAAGAATTATACACAAATATTAAAATAAATTAACATCCTAAATAATGGAAGGATATCTGATTAAGGCTTAATGTTGACTAAATGACAAAAGTACCATAAATGTGATACAGGTTCAATGTATTTTCTATAAAATTGAAGCTTTATTTTCCTTAAGGAAAGTAATACACTGATTCTAAAATTTATTTAGAATTACTAAAATACTATTGAAGTTTGAAGAATTTTTACTTATCAATCATAAAATTTATTGCAAAGTCACAATAACCAAGGCCTGTGGTGCTAGCATAAGAATATGCATAGAAACCCATAAGATAAAAGTCAGAGTCCAGTATAAGTTCTACACTTAAGTCAATTTTTGGAAAGATGTCATTACAATTCAGAGATAAAGGTCTTTTTACAACAAATTGTTAAGGATGGACTACTAATTATCTTCATAAGAAAGAATAAATTTGGATCCCTACCTTATCACATTAACAAAAATTAAATCCAAATGGATCACAGGCTTAAATGTACATTGTAAAATTATGAAAGTCACAAATAAAAACATGAGAGTTTGATTCCATTTATACGAAATGTTCAGAAAAACTAAATCTAGGGCAAGAAGAAACCTATCAGTGGCTTCCTATGCTGGGTTGACAGTGATGTCCAGGGTAGTGGAGATTACCCAGGAATGGATAATAGGTTCCTTTTTTGTGCAATGAAAATATTCTAGAACTCATTTTTAGTGATTCTTTTTCAACTGTTGAAATCAACTATAATATTCACTATTTCATTCTTCAGTGAGTTGATATTTCTTCTATTATTAATTATTATTATTAAATTATATTATTGTTGAAAATTATTATTATTAACAATTAAAGTCAGGGGATGTCATTCAGGGTGTAGAGTGATTACCTTGCATGCACAAAGACCTGCAATGCCTCTAAGTTCATGACCCTCTGCACAGCATGGACTAGGCATGATGGAGGTTAGAGGACCAATTGTGGGAATTGGTTTTCCCCTTTCACATGTGTGTTCCGGGGATCAAACTCAGGTCATCAAGCTTGACAACAATTACCTCTACCCACTGAGCCATCTCAGTATCCCGAGTCCATTTTTTTCTTTTGAAATATTATAAAATAACTCTGTGAGAAACACTGGGATACCTTGGCCTTTTGAAAAAAAATCAAAGCCCACTTCCAGTGATACACTTCCTCCAACAAGGCCACATATCCTAAACTTTTCAAATAATGCCACTTCCTGGTGACCAAGAAGTCTTTCTCTATCACTGTCTCTCAGTTAAACTGAAGCTCACTTTCTTCCCATTAGATTGGCTGGCCATAAAACAACAGTGATCATCCCCTGTACAGCACATTTCTAAACACCCTCATCTGCGTCTTGTGACATCATGCCCAATTATAAGATACTAGGAATAAAACTCAAGATTTTGTGATGCAAAGCAAGTACTCTATCAACTGAACTAAATCACTGCCCACAAAATCTCACATTTATTTCCATCTTTTTTTTTAAGTTTGTGATATGGGAGGGTAAACAACCCATAGCCTCACATCAAGTCCTTTTATATATTAAGCTACATTTTGTAGTTGGTTTGTTTTGACATTTTGAGACAGGGTCTCTTGCTTTTTGGACCTTTTCTGGCCTCAAGCTTGGGTATTCCTCCTTCAGCTTCCCTATGCAGGATTACAGGTAGGCATAATTTTGACTGAACTATGAATATTAAGACCATAAAATATTTGGAAACCAGCAAAATATATTTCTAAAGTTTTAGCAATTATTAAAGCTTTAGGATTTGAAATCAAAATCTACCTTTAGCTCTAAAATTTCAGTTTGTATTTTTAAGAGCAAAGTTTATCTGCATAGTAACAATCACATTACTAAGCCTCAATAATTAACTCTGAACATATATCATGAGTATAAGATTGTCTCAAAATGGATAGGCTCCAAAAGTACACAGCAAACCCTGTCTCAAAAAAAACTTGTCTTAAAATTTATCCAGTTATCTTAAGAAATATATTTATAGCTTATTTTTCTTAGAATACAATTTAGTATTAAACAGCTAATTTCAGATTTCTTCAGCATCTTTTCTTCTAAATTGTCTCTTTCTTCATAATGTTAACAAATTTGTCATCTACATTTTCATGATTAGAATAAGGGAATTTTATGGATTGAATGCTAAGGTTGTAGTAGTCCCATCGTATAATAGCAAGAGGCATGTTATGTTACTATTTTGTACTCCAAGACAGGACAGGCTGGACTTCTGAATTTCCTGCCTCAGCATTTAAAGCTGGGATTACAGATGTCCAGTCCCAGAATGCTCTGCTTCCCAGCTTTACTATTGGTTTTAGATAACTTGGTAAAGGTTTCAGCCCTTGAGCTCTTCATTTGGTTATTACTACATTATCTATGGTTTAATACTTTGAACAATATAATGTATTTTGTTGAATGAGTTTAGAATCACTAGTGACTCTTTAATCATTACTTTTAGTGGTCACATATTAATGACTTTTCCTTTCTATTCCCTAATAATTTTAGACATAACTATGAACAGATTAAGAAGGATCTGTAACTGCCTAATTGTCCCCAGTCCTTCCTTTTTTCTCTCTACTCAATTATAATGAAGTCTACCTTAAAGAGAAGGAACAAACATGAGCCAATTATCTCCTGAGCAATAGGAACTCAGATAAAATGTACCCATGTCAGTCTTCTCTTTAAAGTCTTCAAATATAGGAGAGAATGCCTACAGGATCAGTCAGAAAAGCGATGAAAATCCACACAGCATGCTTTCTGCACCAACAAGCTTTGGGTGTGTTTCAATTCCTTAAAATAAAAAGTTAAGAAAAATCCAATTGTGCATATAAAATAGTATATAACTGTAGGAAATATTATCCTAAGATATAAAATGATATATGAATATAGAGAGCTCTAGCCTAAGGTATAAAATGCAATATAAATGTGGAGAACAGTACCTAAGGGATTTGGAAATTAACTTTTGAGGGAGAATGAAGAATATCTTTTCAAAAATCTGCCTTGGGATCTTTGTGTTTTATTTTTAAATAGGAAGAGGACATTGCATCTGTGAAATATAAGATAACTGCTTTCTCTTTTGCTTGCTTGAGGTGGTATCTGGATATTGGTATTTTAATGCTTTTCTAGGTAACTTTACTGAACAGCTAGAGACAATAACTTTTGAGAGAACTAGGTAACTCTAGTTTAAAAGGGGATTGGACAAGAAATTGAGGGGTTAACTGCTGTGGGATGGTCTGTATGTCAAATTACTGATTGGTCAGTAAATAAAACACTGATTGGCCAGTGGCTAGGCAGGAAGTATAGGCAGGACTAACAGAGAGGAAAAAAGAAAAAACAGAAAGTCGGAGGAAGTCACTGCCAGCCGCCACCATGACAAGCAGGATGTGAAGATGCTGGTAAGCCACAAGCTATGTGGCAAGGTATAGATTTATGGAAATGGATTAATTTAAGCTATAAGAACAGTTAGCAAGAAGCCTGCCATGGCCATACATTTGGTAAGCAAGATAAGTCTCTGTGTTTACTTGGTTGGGTCTGAGCGGCTGTGGGACTGGCGAGTGACAGATTCGTCCTGACTGTGGGCCAGGCAGGAAAACTCTAGCTACAGTTAACTCTCAGAGGAGAAAACAGCACACTGGGTACATCTACTGTTGTCATGGATTAGTCACTTGTATTCATGTATAGGGCTCTCTTGGTTCCCCTTGACTTGTTGATTTGAAAGGTAACTTGAGGAATGGGGCAGTAAAGTAGAATAACTTGTAAGAATTATAGGCAGAAGCATTTCTGTGATTGTAGGAATAACATGCTGTTTTCTATGGTGTCCCACAGCTAATCATTGCAACACAATAAGCCCCATTCATTCCAACCCTATTACATCCATTTATAAAGTAAATTATACCCTCTTCTGTGTGGCAAGATATTAAGAAAACAGTTTATTCAAAATATGTCAGCTATGGCAATGAGATTGGAAAGGAAAAGAAAAATATAATCTAGGTTTTCACTGGGTTTGACTACAGACATCTGTAAACACTGATTATGAGACACAAGAAGCCTGTTGTAAATATTATGAAGGAATAGAAATTAGGGGCAATGAGTCACAGAGAGCTGTCAGGTGAAAGGCATGAAATTAGGTTTTTCAGAGGTTCAGATCACAGTAATATTTCAACTTTGATATCCTTAGAGAATAACCAAATTGAAGATGAACATGAGTAAATATTGATAATCCATCCATACTATTGAATTTGTTAGGTATAATATCTGTCTCCTAGGCCTTGTACATATCCCTAATCTGAAAGTACATACACTTTGAAAAGATGGAAAACAAACTTGTGGAGATGTTTGCTCTTCCTTTATTACATTTTAGAAAAAATGTATAACATCCCACATAGTATGTGCTTCATATTCATGTCTGCTTTAAAATGGACATCTAAATTAGCACCTGAGGCTAAACATGTTTATATCCATGGATTCCCTAACATAGGAGCAAAGCAATGCTAGTCAAGTCTAAAAGACAAAATGTTGCTGTTATTTACTATGTTTGCAAACATGGCTTAGGAGATCCTTTTAAGGAGATGTTCTTTCCTATTGGGGAAGAACATCATGGCTTAAATGACATGTGTCTTTCACTAGAAAATTCAAGATATTCTGCAGGAACAAGGTTCAATAGTCTATGTAAAAGTGAAAAATACCTAATACCTCTGGAATGACACTAGAAATAAAAATGAGAAGACAAGGATTAAAAAATAAAATTAAGGACAAGAATAAGTAACTATAGAGACCTAGATTTAATTGTTCTGGGGAGATAGGGGTGCTTCATATGGAGTTTACAATGTCATATATGCTTAGCAAGCAGTCTACCTTTGGCCTATGTGCTCAGAATCTGAAGATCAAGATTCTAATTTTGTTTCTGTTATGAATTTGCTAGAAACTGTTGCTAAGCCATCCTTCCTACTGACTTCACTTCAATATCTGCATTGGGCTAGTATTTTAGTGGTTTACAATCTTTTTAATACCTGACTAGAGTCTTACTTTGAGGTATAATATGTAAATGAGATGTATGTAAAGCTATAGGAGTCAAATTCCTTGAGGCCTGACCTCTCTGCCTTCCCTATGTTCCTGAAACTGACTTGGAGGCATTGCCTCAGATACCATCAGACCCTGAGGACCTTACTACACCAATTGTGGTCTAGAAAACAGGAGCTTCATTTGGCTGAAGATTCAGCACCTCAGAGGCTTCTAAAGACCTTCAAGCCCCCAGCAGGAATCACTAAATCCAAACCTGCATTCTAAGAGGTCCTCCAGAAATTGACTTCACATAAAGCCTGGCTCTACATAGGCATGCAACTACATTTGAAAACTAGTTACTGAACTATTTTTGTTTGCCCATAGTGATTATTGGTATTAGTTTTGTCCTTTGATAGATGTTGGAGCCCACTGGGTTTACTGGTGACTGTAACCAGCAGGACTTCATAGGAGGTTGATTGGATCACAGGCCTGAGTGCCAGGTGTTTGTAAGGGTCTACACATGGCTAACTAACTAGCAAAGGGGAGGTCCTTTGCCCCTTCCTTTGGCATTGTTATAAATAGCCCTTTGGAATAAAGCTCTGGGCAGAGGTGGATAAGGATCCAGGTCCACCCAAGGCGATCCTGTATTTTCTATCTGTTTCTCTCACCTCTTTAATTCTCAGTCTCCTATCCCTCATTCCATGAGTCCCTGGTGTAGCTGAAGTTTTCCTGTGTCCTCCCTGGCCCATGGTCTGGACAAATCTCTCTCACCCGCCAGTCCTGCAGCCATTTGGACCCAAGTAAACACACAAAGGCTTATATTAATTACAAACTGTGTGGCCTGTTGGCTCAGGCTTTTCACTAGCTGATCTTACATCTTAAATTAACCCATTTCTATAAATTTATACTTTGCCATGTGGCTCTTGGCTTGCCGGTATCTTGCTTCTCCTGGCAGTTTGTAGCATTCTCATTCAGCCTTCCTGTTCCCAGAATTCTCTTCTCTGCTTGTCCTGCCTATACTTCCTCCCTGGCTACTGGCTAATCAACATTTTATTTATTAACCAATCAGAACAACACATTCACAGCATACAGAGTGATATCCATAGCACCCTGAGGTAAATAAATGTTGGGGCTGGCCCCCTACAGACATACTACTGACTCTTAATTGAAATATCAGTGATCAGGCGAAAGACTCATACCATCTGAAGAGGAACAGAAACACCTATGAACATATAATTTTTGACAAAAAAGCCAAAAGTGTACAATGGAAAAAAGAAAGCATCTTCAACAAATGGTGCTGGCATAACTGGATATCAATGTGTAGAAGTCTGCAAATAGATACTTATCTGTCACTGTGCACAAAACTTAAGTCCAAGTGGATCAAGGACCTCAACATAAATCCAGCTACTCTGAACCTGCTAGAAGAGAAAGTAGGAAGTAGTCTTGAACACATTGGCATAGGAGATTACTTCCTAAATGTAACACCAGTAGCACAGACACAGAGAGAAACAATCAATCAATGGGACTTCTTGAAACTGAGAAGCTTTTGTAGAGCAAAGGATACAGTCATCAAGGCAAAGCAACAGCCTACAGAATGGGAAAAGGTCTTCACCAACCCCACATTTGACAGAGGACTGATATCCAGAATATATAAGGAACTCAAGAAATTAGGATTCAAAATGACGAACAGTCCAAATAAGAAATGGGCTATAGAACTAAACAGAGAATTCTCAACAGAGGAAACTCAAATGGCTGAAAGACATTTAAGGAATTGCTCAACATCCCTAATCATCAGGGAAATGCAAATCAAAACAACTCTGAAATACAACCTTACACCTGTCAGAATGGCTAAGATCAAAAACACTGAGGACACTTTATGCTGGAGAGGATGTGGAACTAGGGGAACTCTCCTCCACTGCTAGTAGAAATGCAAGCTTGTACAACCACTTTGGAAATCAATATAGCGCTTTCTTAGAAAATTGGGAATCAATCTCCCCCAAGATCAAGCTATACCACTCTTGGGCATATACCAAAGGAATGCTCAATCATACCACAGGAACACTTGCTCAGCTATGTTCATATCAGCATTGTTTGTAATAGCCAGAAACTGGAAACAACCTAGATGCCCTTCAACTGAAGAATGAATAAATAAATTGTGGCACATATACACAATGGAATACTACTCAGCAGAGAAAAACAATGACATCATGAGGTTTGCAGGCAAATAGATGGATCTAGAAAAATTCATCCTGAGTGAGGTAACCCAGACTCAGAAAGACAAATATGGCATGTACTCACTCATAGGAGGATACTAGATGTGGAACAAGGATGACTAGACTGCTACTCACATCACCAGGGAGGCTACCTGGAAAAAAGGACCCCAAGAAAGACATGGGGATTGCCCAATGATGGAGAAATGGATGAGATCTACATGAACAGCCTGGACATGAGTGGGAGTAATGAAGGGCGAGGGTCAAGGGAAAGAGAGCCTGTGGGAGCAGGAGATCCCAGCTGGATCAAGAACAGAGAGGGAGAACAAGATATAGGAGACCATGATAAATGAAGACCACATGAGAAAATGAAGAAACAAAGTGCTAAAGAAGCCCACAGAAATCAACAAAGATATCCCCACAATAGACTGCTGGCAATGATCGAGAGACAGCCTGAACTGACCTACTCTGCTGATGGGATGGCCAAACACCCTAATAGTCGTGCCAGAAACCCAATCCAAGGACTGAGGGATCTGGATGCAGACATCCACAGCTAGGCCCCAGGTGAAGCTCCGGGAGTCTAATTAGCGAGAAAAAGGAGAGTTTATATGAGCGAGAATTGTTGAAACCAAGGCTGGATAAAGCACAGGGACAAATAGCCAAACAAATGGAAACACATGAACTATGAACCAAAGGCTGAGGGGCCCCCAACTGGATCAGGCTCTCTGAATAGGTGAGACAGTTGATTGGCTTGATCTGTTTGGGAGGCATCTAGGCAGTGGTACCATGTCCTGGGCTCATTGCATGAGTTGGCTGTTTGAAACCTGGGGCTATGCAGGGATGCTTGGCTCAGTCTGGGAGGAGGGGACTGGACCTGCCTGGACTGAATCTACCAGGTTGATCTCAGTCCTTGGGGGAGGCTTTGCCCTGGAGGAGGTGGGAATGGGGGGTGGGCTGGGGGAAAGGGAAGGGGGGCGGGAGGGGGGAGAACAAGGGTATCCGTGGCTGATATGTAGAACTGAATGGTATTGTAAAATAAATAAAAGAAAAAAAAAAAAGAAAAAAAAGAAGCATGTGAAGATACCGGTAAGCCACGAGCCAGTTGCAAGCTATTGATTTATGGAAATTGATTAATTTAAGCTATATGAACAGTTAGCAAGAAGCCTGCCATGGCCATACATTTTATAAGCAATATTAGTCTCTGTGTTTACTTGGTTGAGTCTGAGCATCTGTGGAACTTGCGGGTGACAGAGATTTGTCCTGACTGTGGGCAAGGCAGGAAAACTCTAGCTGTCAGGTACAAGAACAGAATCTCTAGTTAGTGGAAAAATACAGACCCCCCCACCCACCCATAAGACAAGGAACTAGATCATCTTACAATCAGGTTGCCTAGTAATAGGACATTGAGTCAGAGCCCTTGACCCTTTCACCCTGTAAGCATCCTATACAAACATCCTGTTAGCTTGCCCCACTTTATGCAGATGACAGCTTCTTGCTCCCCCCACCCTGCAGGAACTATATAAACCCTTCTGGAAGAAAATAAGGTTGCACCTTGATCAGGAAAAAAAAAAGAAATATCAGTGATTAGGAACAAAAAAATATGTGACTAGAATGTCATTTTTAGAGGTTTAGATGTAGAATGTAGCACTTTGTTGTTTTATCATATTGCCAGCCCAGACTATGCCTATTTCATAATTTTACCTTAATACCAATAAGTACTTAATGACACATTCAAAAGGCATGACTGAAGATAGTTTTAAATAAAGTGGGAAAGAATATAAATGTGGACAAATTTAAAGAAACTAACAAGGGATGGTGAATATCAGCAGTGGGACCCATGGACATTTTTAATGCTGCTGAAGCAAAAAGCAGGAATCCATGCTTTTAACAGTGTTAATTGTGAAGGGCCCACTATAAACACTTTGGTCTTTGATGGAAAGATACAGCCAGTGTCCAAACCAGATTCCAGTACAGAGTAAACCAGGAGAAAGAATAAACCAGATTTTCCTCTCTTCCTTTAGTCACTTGTTACTCACTACCATTTAATCCCAAGTGGAAGCCATAGTACATGAAAGCCAAGGTATACAGTCTATCCTGGTCCTCCTGGGGTTCAGGACTGGGTATAAAAGGCAGAAAGAAAATAATGGTTAAGCAAACAATGACTATCTGATAGTAATAAATTGGATGTATATGTAAGAAGCAATTAGGAAAGTAGGAAATAATGACATAATCTTACTTTCTTTACATGTATGTTTATACATCAATGCAGGCACTGATGTGTGCTAGGTATTAAGAATTTTCTAAGAAGCAGTGAGGTATATAAAACTGTGTGTGTCAGGTATTTTTGTGCTTCTGTAAAAAGTTTTAGTCAAGGCAATGTTATTAATATATGACTACCTAGCATATACTTTATGATTGGCATTATTAAAGAAAATAAACTGCAAAAATGTCTTTATTATCAGGAAACTAGACTTGGGATCAATAATATGAAATATATATTATATAAGTACAAACTAGGAATAAGGGAAAATAATTCATTGATTCATTTACCTACCATCATTTATTGAACACCTGCTGTTTTCTAGGTGTTCAAATGCTATCCTGGAGAAATATTTTTCTAATTTTCCTGATAAGTTGCTGTTATATATGTGGTCATCTCTTAACTGAAAATATACATGACTTCACCTTTTAGACATTTGTACAAATTCTTTTGAGAAATGTTTGCTTAGGACTTTCCTCCTTTTTATTTGTTGTTTAGTTATCTTTATGTATTTTGTTCGATCTGAAGCAATTACTAAATTATGATTTGTAAATTGTTATCCCAGTCTTTAGGTTTTCCTTCCATTTTGTTGATTGCTTTATTTGTTGTAAAGACACTTTTTAGTGTGTTATAATGCATTTATTCATTTTTGCTTTGGTTGCTTATACTTTCAGAGTTATAGTCAAAAACATCATTGCCCCCCAAAATGACAAAGAACACCTACTTCCAGTAGTTTCATATCTTCCATCTATGATTAAGTCCAAAAAACTTTGAGTTGATTTTTATATAATATGGGATAAAGATCTACCTCAATTCCTTTTTTTGTTTTTGTTTTTATTTTTTGTTTTATTTTTTATTAAGAAATTTTTATTCATTCCACATACCAGCCACAGATCCCTACCTCATCGCTCTTCCTGCTCCATCATGAAATTTGCAGGCAAATGTATGAAACTAGAAAATATCATCCGGAGTGAGACAACCCAGACTCAGAAAAACAAACATGATATGTACTCACTCATAAGTGAATACTAGTGTAAAGCAAAGGATAATAAGACTACAACTCACAGCTACAGAGAAGCTATATAACAAGGAGGACGCTAAGAGGGATGCACGAATCACCCTGAATTCTTATACACATGGAGTATCTAATTTTCCCAACAGAATCACTGAACAGACCATCCTTTTCCCATTGTGTCTTATTACCACTTCTGATGAAAACTGGTCTACATCATGTTTGTTAGCAGGCTCTAAAAAGATTCCACAGTCTGTGCATGTGCCAGTATCGTGTGTTAGAGCTTTGACACATACATACACACATATGTATCCAACTCTGTTTTTAATTTCCTCTTTATTCTTGATGGATGGCTTCCAGATAAATAATACAGTTGATAGGATGTGTTTTACTTTCAATACTTGAAAAAATTACATCCTGATTTCTTCTGCTTTTTATAAATTAAGATGAAAAGAATAATGAGCCGGGCGGTGGTGGCGCACGCCTTTAATCCCAGCACTCGGGAGGCAGAGGCAGGCGGATCTCTGTGAGTTCGAGGCCAGCCTGGGCTACCAAGTGAGATCCAGGAAAGGCGCAAAGCTACACAAGAGAAACCCTGTCTCGGAAAACCAAAAAAAAAAAAAAAAAAAAAAAAGAATAATGACAATTTAATTCGTTGCTGATAAGAAATGTTTCATTTCCCTCTGGCTAATTTCAAGAGATTTTTTATTCAATTTTCAAAAAAATCTCAATTTTGCTGAGTCCTGTAGTTTATGTCTTTGATTTTTAACATATTTGAGATCCATTTAGCATGTTTAATCTCATTTTTAGGACTTTCATTACTTTTTGACCTTTTTAGCTATTATTTCACCTAATACACTTTTCATTTTACCATATTTCACCTATATATCTGACACTCTCATGATGTAAACTTGAAATATAAATGTAAAAGTTTGTTTTGTAATTTCCTGCAGGTTCCAGGAACCTTTTTTTAAAATCTATTTTTTGTCACTTCTTCAGATTGAGTAAAATTCTTCTGTCATCTCCACTCATTTTTGAGTACACCCAGAGAGTTTTCTGTTCTTGTAACTCCATTTGTTTTCAGTTTGATAATTTTCATTTGTTTAAGTTATTGTATTTTATTGCTTTACTGATATTTTCTGGACATTTTAAAAATTCATTTGTGCCAGATGGTGGTGGTGCACGCATTTAATCCCAGCACTCGGGAGGCAGGGTCAGGCGGATCTCTGTGAGTTCGAGGCCAGCCTGGTCTACAGAGTGAGTTCCAGGAAAGGCGCAAAACTATACAGAGAAACCCTGGCTCAAAAAAAGAAATCATTTGTAAAGATATTGTAATTGCCTGCAGAAATACTTTACTGTTTAATTACATTAAAGTTCTTTTTAAAAATACTTTAATTTTATGACTGTTTTGCATCCATGTATATATATTTTTATGACTGTTTTGCATCCATGTATATATAGCATTACATCATGTGTAAATCTGATATCTGCCGCCATCAGAAAAGGATGTCAGATCCCTGGAGTGTTTACAGATGGTTATGAGCAACCATGTGGGTGCTAGGAATCAGTCATCCTCTGCAATAACAGCAAGAACTCTTAACAGCTGAGCCCTCTCTACAGCCTCAGTTTTAAAATTCTTTTTTTTTCACTGAAAATACATTTTTCTCTCATACAGTACATCCTGATCACAGTTTCCTCTCCCTCCACTCTTCCCAGTTTCCTGCCACCTCCCCTGTCCATCAGATCCATGCCCTCCATTTTCCTTCAGAAGAGAAAAAGCATTCAAAAGACAACAACCAAACAAGATACATTATGGCAAGGTTAAAGCTCTCATATGGCCTGGTGGTAGCGCATGCCTTTAATCTGAGCACTCAGGAGGCAGAGGCAGGCAGATCTCTGTGAGTTCAAGGCCAGCCTGGGCTACAGAGTGAGTTCCAGGAAAGGTGCCAAAGCTACACAGAGAAACCCTGTCTCGAAAAACCAAAAGGAAAAAAAAAAAAAAAGCCCTCAGCTGGAGGTTGGACGAGAGACTCCACTGATAGGAAAAAATTCCCAAGAGCAGGCAAGAGTCAGAAACACATTTTTTTTCACTGTCAAGAGACACACAAAAACACCAAGTAAATAGCCATAACATATAAGCAGAGGACCTAATGTAGACCCATGCAGGCCCTATGCTTGCTACTTCAGTCTCTATGAGCCTTTGTGAGCCTTACTTTGTTGATTCAGTGGGTCATGTTCTACTGGTGTCCTCTATTCCATCTGACTCCCAGCTTTAAAATTATTGATAGGTAATTCCCACATCTGACTCAATTCAGTGTTGGCATCAATTGATTGTCTTTTTTCCTTCAAGTTGTAATTTTCTTGATCCTTATATCAATGTTTATCTTTCTATTATGTTCAGGATAGTCTGCCTGTTGTGTTAGAAGACTCTATATCCTACTAAACCTTAAACATTTTTAGTGTGGAATTACTTTTATTAGGTTTATCTGAGTGGGTGATGGCATTCATCTTTGTTCTAACTTGTCCTTGTTAATGATGTTAGATAATAGAGATACTAGATAATATAGAACACCTTTTGACAGTCAGTGTCTTGGTATCTTTATATGAGAAGGGACATTCAGCCTGTGTAAAGGGTGCTTGCTGCCGGCCCTGTACCTCTACTGTCAGTCTTATCCTTTCTTGTGGCCTTAGTCATGCAAGATAGTGGCAGTGTTAGGAGGTGAGAGCAAGAACCTTAATGCAGAGTAGAATCTTCTCTGCCTGGAAACTTCATATATTCTATTCTTTTTTCCAAAAGACCTAGTCTCTTGAAAGTTATTATTACTTTGTAGAATAAAAAACCAGGCCAGAAACCATTTTAATTCTTGAAAATCAGAGGGCATATAACTTTGTGTGTTTCCATAAATTATATCTCAGAGAAAAATATCAAAGCCACATCCAGAAAGTTTCTAGATAAGATGAATAAACAGCTACTTTATCAGTATTTACCAATTTTTCTCCTTTAACTGCTTGTTGAGGACATCTCTTTAAAGTTTCTTTGTCATCACATTAATTATACTTAAAATTGTAATTGTTCTCTTTCTCTTTCCCCACAACTATCAAGCTTCCTCAATTCTGTGCATAACCAAAAAGCAAGTATTCAAAAAATGTGTTAGTTACAGACATCATCCTCATCAGAATCATTATCATCATTTCCCTTTCAAGCATAATGAAACTAGGGTTTGAGAGCATGAATAACTGGACTGAACTGAGCTAGAATTCTAATTCAATGACTTTCAATCCTGTATTACAATTTATTACCAAATAATCTCTTTTTATGTTTTCTAGATTCTGAATTCTTATAGATGTTGGAAAATACTTATTTTTATTATCATATTATCATAAAAATTCTAATATTATTGGTTATATAATAAACCTTACATTTGGGACAGTTTTCTACAATTCTGGTTTCTCTGAAAAAAAATGTGGTTTCTAGAGGAGTATTTTTTTATTGCTAAATTAATACATTCAAATATTGGGTTTAGGAACTGATAGTGAACAAAACAATCCAGGAAGAAAAATTTGTATTGTTATTTTAAGCTAGAAAAAATATATGACAGTGATACAAATGTTCCAGCTTACTATTTAAATAAGAGAAGAATTCATCAACAAAAATTACTTAAAAGGGAAGCTATTTGTTTCAGTTTTTAAATTACTTTTTTGTAATATAAATGGTGAATATGTTTTTTCTCTCAAAATCTGTAGAAGTTCATGATTTAAAAAAATTAACAAATAGCCACTAATAAATAATAAAAATATTTTTGTTTTATGTATATATTTATTAGTATTTTGAGAATTTTGTACAATGTGTTTGGTCATTTCTTCCCAGATTCACCACAGTTACAAACTATTCAACTCAGCTTCTTTGTATGTTAAACAAAGTTATTTATATACTTTGTCTCACATATCAAATGACAAATATTATTTGTGGAAACACACATGGATTGATTCCAGTGCGTTCAGTTGATCTCTTTAAAGATAAGTCATAAAATAAAGGACAATAGCAAAACAAAAAAAGGTCAATTATGACAGAAAATGTGGCCATTGATACCTAGAAAGTAAAAGGAAAGACAAAGAGGAGAACCATAGGGAGAACAGATGGGCAGTGAAGTAATGTGATGAGGAGAGACAGACAGTAAAAACAAACACCAAAGGAAAGAGAAGGATAAAATACAAATACATCCAAAATCAAAGGGGAGGAAAGAAAAAAGTAAGACAGGAAAGAGAGTGAAGAACATAGGATGGTGGAAGGAAAGGAGTGAGGAAGAGAGATAGAGGAGAGAAAGCAGAAGTTTGAACCCAGATGCACCAGAGCTTACCACTACCACGTAAGATGATAAGCTCTTTAAGGTTTAGAACGCTTTTGGTCTTTTGTTAAATTTTAAGTAAGTAGTCAATGTACTAAATTTTTTCTTTTGTTAAAGATTGATATAACACTAATCTTAAAAGGACTTATTAATAAAAAAAAAAACCTGGAGCCAGATATTAGGGTGAAAGCTGAAAGATCAGAGAAACAAAACAAGCCATAGCCAACTTCACTTTCCAAGAACTCAGTTGATCCTGTTTCCTCAGACTGAAAGCTTCTGAGTCCTCACCCTTGAGGGTCTCCATTGAACTGCTAATTAATTCCTTTCTCCTCAGACCTTATATACCTACTGTTCTCCACCCAGCCATGTCACTTCCTGGGATTAAAGGCATGTGTGCTTTCCAAGCAAAGGCATGAGATCTCAAGTGCTGGGATTAAAGGCATGTGCCACCACTGCCTGACTCTGTTCCCAGTGTGGCCTTCAACTCACAGAGATCCACAAAGATCTCTGCCTCCCAAGTGATAGGATTGAGGGTGTGTGCCACCACTGTCTGGCCTCTATGTCTAATCTAGTGGCTGGATCTGTCCTCTGATCCCCAGATAAGTTTATGAAGGTACACAATATATCACCACAGATAAATTCTTTTCTCATACAATATATCCCAATTACAGTTTTTTCTGCCTCTACTTCCTCCCCCTCCACTACAGATTCATTCCCTTTCTTTATTAGAAAAGAACTGGTTGCTGTGAGATAACAATTAAACATGAAAAAAATAAAATATAATAAGATGAAGGAAAAACTACCATATTGAATTTGGAAAATCCAACAGAAGAGTCTCAGTTGCAGGCACAATATATACTAATTTTTAAACTCTGACAGGATAAACTATGTATTTTTTCCTTTTTTGGAAAATACATGACATTAACAATACCTTTGCCACAAAATGCATATTAGGAATGTATGAAACAACGCAGAAATATTTTACAAGATAATGATTTCAAACATGGCCTCCAGTCCTCTGAGAACCCACTTGTGTGGAACTGAGAATGATTTCTCACTGCATTATTTTCTGGCTTATATAATTTGGGTTCATCAATATACTATGAAATATTTGAAAAGGATAATGTTACTTTATCACTCAGAACAATATTAGGAAATAAAAACATTCAATATCTGCTCTGGTGAGAGTTAGAACACGAAGTGAAAGGGTAAAGTACTGGACTTCATAAAGTGAGCATTGAGAACTCATTTCTTTAAACTTACAACATCAAGCCAGAGTTCAGTTTATTCCCTTCCCCAAGGTTGTGGTAAATGGTGAATAGTTTTACCTTGTATTTATTCTTGGTATCTAGCTTCATAAGGTAGCCTATGGCTTTTTATAAACAATAATAGAGAGTAGATGTGTAGAGCATATTCTCTGTGGAAATGGATGATGACATGGAATGACAGAGGCAATCTCAGGGTTGATCAGCTCTTGGCCCTTCTGTCATCTTAGGTGCTCACAGGCAGGTATCTTTCTATCCAACTGTGTGAAGCATATTGATCTAACCTAAATAACTCATGGAAGTCATGTCCTGTGGCTACATTCTGCCAGTTTTCAGTAGCACTCCAAACTGAGATAGCATAACCCTGGTTCTGGTTTGTTTTGTTTTTGTTTTTTTTTTTGTTTTTTTGTTTTTTTTCATTAAATGTCAATTCCCAGACTTTTGTGAAAAGTCAAAAAAGGAAAAGATGGCATTGTTTTACTTTTCCCTTTACTATACCTTAACTTACTTTAGTGCTATTCTAATTTGATATCTGTGGGGTATGTTTTGTTTTATGGATATGCTTCTCTCTGCTAATGATGGATTAATGACAGATCACAGTTTAAAATCTTTTTTTTTCTAAGCTTACAAAATTGCTCACTACTTTTAATTTAGTCATTGTGATGACTGCTACTTTTCCCAAGTACTGTAACTGGTTGAAAATTATGTACATAAAGCCAAATAATTGTTATGGTTCATCTTAAGCTCCCAGATTTAGTTTTTGAAGGGAGTACTATTTTAATGACAGTTAAGTACAGATATTTTGACATGTGAATTTATCCTGATTCTATTATTATCAAGCTGGAGGTTTTTGAGTTGGGAATAATACCATTTTGAATAAAAATCTTTTCCTATTTCATTTTTTCATTGACCTCATTTTGTATTCTATCACCATCTTTATAAGACACAAAACAACTATTTCTATTATGAACGATGACATTGATACTGACTTCAAATCAGTTGAAAATTTGCTAGTGTGAAAACAACAATCCATACAATTAAGAAAACATTTCTGTTCCTCTTAGTCATTAGATAATATATTAATTTTTTGACCTGCTTATGAGGAAAACTGATCAAAATTCTATGTCTATTTCATAGGTGATGGAAATCAAAGGACAAATGATTCATGTTCCAGAATCAAATGCCATTTTGTTTCTGGGCTCTCCATGTGTGGATAAGTTGGATGAACTTATGGGTCGAGGACTACATCTCTCAGACATCCCTATTCATGATGCTACTCGAGATGTCATTTTAGTTGGAGAGCAAGCAAAAGCCCAGGATGGGTTGAAGAAGAGGATGGATAAATTAAAGGCCACCTTAGAAAGAACTCACCAGGCCCTTGAAGAAGAAAAGAAGAAGACAGTGGATCTACTGTATTCCATTTTCCCTGGTGATGTAGCCCAACAGCTGTGGCAAGGACAGCAAGTGCAAGCCAGAAAGTTTGATGATGTCACCATGCTCTTCTCAGACATTGTGGGCTTCACAGCTATATGTGCCCAGTGTACTCCCATGCAGGTGATCAGCATGCTCAATGAACTCTACACCAGATTTGATCACCAATGTGGATTTTTGGATATTTACAAGGTAATAAAGATGAGCTACTTCTTTATAAGTACTGTTGAATAACAAACAACTCACAAGAATACATACTAACTTAAACTTGATAATAAATTATCTATATTATACATGTTCTACATATACATAGACACAGAGAGAAATTTTATATACAATACACATTTTCTAGACTTAGTAAAATTTCATTATTTCATGTTACAATATTGGCTTCAACAACTCTGATATTGCTCTTTAAGAAAAACAGTTCTGTACAGTTGCTTCTCTATATTCAATATTATTAAATAATTAAACATATGATACTAGGCAAATTTGAACCACATAATAATTTTTTGCTTAAAACGTGAGACTCCAGTATAGATTAAGAATTTTTATTTTGATGGACTAAAGGAAATAGCAAGTGATGTTAAATATGGACTGTATTATTTAACTTTGGGTAATCAGCATTTTCACAGTGTCAATGAAGTGAGAGCCTTTAATTCTAAAAGAATATATGTAAGTATTCTCATTCTTCCCCACATGGTCAATAGTTCTCACTTAGAAGCTCCTTAATGTTTTCAAATTTGCAATGGAAAGACTTCATGAATGAGTAACAACTATCATTTATTGATTTAGTTTTGGCCAACTCTGTGTGAATTCTTATTAAAATTGTAGCCATACTTCCAGAAGTTCAACCTGTACTTACCTAATAAATAAACAGTTTGCATGGATTTCTTACACAGATTATGTAATGTCAGAGTGCAGGGCTTTTTTTATGTGAAGGGCAGCAAGGACATTTAATTTAAGCAAATGGTGAATGGCAGGGTTTTAATATACTTGTCTAAGCAGCATATAAACAGATTTGGAAAGAATTTACATGTTTCATTTTTGTCTTGGATTATGACTCAAGAGGTATTCTCATTAAAATGTGTCTCTTTGGAAAAAATGAGACTACATAGAACATTATATAGAACACACAGCAGATGCTCACTTACCCTGTGAATGGTAAACATTCTGTGTGGAGGAAGGATATGAAATATGCCTTGTTATATAAAATAAGAGTTTTTACAAACTGCCTTTAACCTCTATGTAATTTATTATTGCATAATTTGTTACAAAAGTAGCCCAATGTCTGGTTCTAAGCTAGAGCAACATCCCAAACCTAACACTCTTCATTCCTGACATTTCCCAAAAGAGAAGAAATCAGCCCAAATTTGCCTGTACTTTCCTCCTTCATACTTCATCCTTCATATTATTGCAACCACTAATCTTGTTTTTTTTTTAATCACTGGCTTTCAGTATTTGTATCCTCCAGCTTGTATTTTTTAACTCTAGGTTTATATAATTAAGTGAAAAAGACAGATAAATAGATTCATTTTAGAATACATGGAAATTCATAGTTTAAATAAAATATAAAGGAGGCTTTGAAGACAAAAAGGAGAAATGTGGTGCTTCCTGAGGATAATAAAACAGTTTTGAAGCTTAAAAATATTAAATTTAATATTAAAAATATTAAAAAAGCTTTCATAGGCATCTGATATCCCTTCCCCTAAGATAAGCTTCAACACCTCAAAGGAAAATAAGTCTGTGAAAATATCATGCATAATCTTCAAATTTTTCCATATGTTATTAAACCAAGGAAATATTCCTATAGGCATAAATAACTACCTGTAAGCTTTAACTTGCAAATTCATCTTCTTATTTCAATACTTAACTGTACTTTCCACCTCTCATGTTTATGTGTATGTATGCAGGAAATACATGAATTACTGAGATGAGGACTATTTGTTAATGGGTTATATGAGGGAACAGCTCACTGATACAGGACTAGACAAATTCAGTTGCAGAGTCCCTGGAAGGCTGAGAACTGGTCCCACACTGCTTTACACCACCTGACTCGGTCTTCACCATCCAAGAGCATGAGAAAGAAGGGGCCTGGCATACATGCTCCCCAGATCTTAAGCTAGTCAAGAGGCCATGCCCTCAGGGCTGGTACCCCAAGGCCATAGGTGGAATGAATAACCAAAATATATCCCCTTTGTCTAAATAAGGAAGTTCTAAACCTAATACAAACTATATATAATAAGAACAATTATCAAGTATTGTCCAGGAGAAATAAAAGGTAATACATAAACACAAAAAATGGAACTACAAAAAATAAGAACAGCATCAATCAAGAAACAAAATAATGTCCAGATCATAGTTAAATGGCAAATTACAGAGATTACTCCAAAAGCTGTCCTACCCTGAAGAATCTAAATCTAGTACCTGATATGCTCTTAGCCAAGATATGAGAAGAATGTAACTGCGACCATCAAGTCTTCAACCCCATCAAAGACCTGAGTAAACAGAAAGTGCAAGCAAGCAACTTCGGAACAATTACAAGAAATGACCGAGACAGCTGGCAGCCTGGACAGCCCAAGGCCATAGGTGGAATGAATACCCCTACATGTATATGTGTGCTTTTAATTAAACAGATATATTTCAAACCACAAATTTTCTTAAAGTAAACTTGCTTTTCAAATTTAAGTAATGAAATATGAATGCATACAATTCTAGGGCTATTTGTTTTTAACATATTCAATGCTAAGGTTATATGGATCTGCAATAGGTAGATGGGACAGCTTTGGGTGTTTATTTGGGTTAAACTGAGGTGCATTTTGGCAATCGAGGTGCAATATGTGCTAAAGTCACAGTGATGATGAGGATGGAGAAAGGGAAAGATGGGGCTGAGATGGCCAAGCAGAAAAGAGCGTGTTTATCAAGCATGAGGGTCTGACTTCAGGTCCACAGAACCCACACAATAGCCAGGCATGGTGGTATGCATCTGTAACCCAGGTGCTCAGAGAGCAAAGACAGGTAGATCCTGATGGGTGGCTTCACTGGCTAGCTAGGCCAGCTGAAACAGGAAGTTCTAGAATCACTGAGAGATTCTTTCTCAAAATAATAAGACAGGGGATGAGAAAGAAAGATACTTGGAAGTTAACCTCTGGCACACACAAATAAATACATGTGCATGTAAGTGAGTGCATACACACACACACACACACACACACACACACACACACACACACACACACTATTTCTAAAGAATGAAGGATAAGCCGGGCGGTGGTGGCGCACGCCTTTAATCCCAGCACTCGGGAGGCAGAGCCAGGCGGATCTCTGTGAGTTTGAGGCCAGCCTGGACTACCAAGTGAGTCCCAGGAAAGGCGCAAAGCTACACAGAGAAACCCTGTCTCGAAAAACCAAAAAAAAAAAAAAAAAAAAAAAAAGAATGAAGGATAAACAGAAGTATATTATGAGAAATAAATTAGAAAGAATGTAAATGGGCAATTCTTTGGCTGACCTGTACCTGTCTACTTTCTATCATGAAATCATTCAAGTTTATTCTTAAGCATATTTATACTATGCTGTTGTACAACCTAGACTAATTACTAATATGTGCTGTGAAACTGTTGAATACTTGTAACATAAATCCCAAAAGTAATTTTTTAAGCAACCCCATTGATATACAAAATATAAAACAGTTCTTAAATTTAAAGTATTATAGGTTTTGATTACAATAATCATGTCCCAGAGAAAAATGTCCAAGCTACATTTATATTATAAGGCAGATAAAGTGGAATGAAAATAGAAAACAAACTTGAGGAAGTATCTCAAGAACACATTCAAAGTTGGCCACAACACAGTGAGACCCAAGTCTTTAAACGTGTGGCTGTCCATCTCATATTTTAGCATTTCACTATTATTACAGAGATGTGGTGATGAATTATTATTGGAGTGGAAGAATTCAGCAAATCTAGGCCATTATAAGAAGATTCTGCTAAAATCATTCAGCATTCTCCAAAGTGGGAGGTGTGGAAAGAAGCTGTGGATTTTACTGAGCACATTTCAAGCCATGAAAAAATTAAATGCTTTGTAGGGCTTGGCTGCTGAGATGTTACAGGTGTGTGAATATTAAGGAAGACCCAGTTACTTTGGAGGAAATTCATGTTATAATTTCTCAAATCTGTGAGATGATGTCTATATATCCCATCATTTTTTCTATTGCTACAACAGAATATCTTAACCTGTATTTTTTGTGGTTGTTGTTGACTTTTAAGAAGATAAATACATTCTCTATAAGCTCTGTAGGCAAGGAAACCTAATATTAAGACACCAGCATTTGTTGTGAGCTTCATGCTGCATCTTCACACTACAAAGACAAAAAGGAAAAAGATCCAACCCACACCCACAAGTACGATTCAGGGTGCTAATAATCAGCTCATAGGAATGGAGTCCTCTTGAGCCACATACTTTCTAGTGAGGATTAAGATTTTAGTTTTCCAAAGCATGAATTGTGAGAGACGCACTTATATTAATAAATAAACACAGAATTCAGAAGTAAATACAGATAAATGTACATAATAGAATATTTTACACAGAAAGTGTAAACTTTCTATGTACACTTTAAAAATTACATTTGTTTATTTGTTTGCTTGCTTGCCTATTTGTTTATTATGCATGAGTTCCATGGTGTGCATTGGAGGTTAGAGTATAAATTGCAGAATTGTTTTGTTTTTTTTTCTGCTTACCATGTAGGTCTCAAGGATTTAACTCTGGCTGTCAGTCTTGGTAACAAACACTACCTACTGAGCCATTTTGCCAACCCATACTTTTGAGTTTGTTTGCTCATATTCTAGAGAAGATGAGAGCTGGGAAAACATGTTGATGACAATCACCCATGCTCCATACAACTGCATTGTGAGAACCCAAATTTGTATGTTAGATAAGGAGGTATATAAGAAACTTAAAGTCTTCTATTTTTTACCTCCATTATAAGAAAGGAAAGTAGGCCTTTCTCATGCAAAGTTCTAAGTCTTACAGAACTTTTGTCTCTGGGATTTTGTTTTGTCTGACACTTAGTGTGGAGCTGCTAAAATTGCATGTTCACTGGGCCTCAGCTGGCCTTTAGAGAATGAAGCGGAACTGTAAAGATGTATCACTTCATTTGAATCAGATTTTACATCAGAAATAAAATGCTTCTAAAAAAATGGAGAGATTCTCAAATACTAGTTATTTCTGGAATTTTATAAATATGTATGTATTGTTTTATTTTAATGAATGAATTTTTAATTTAATGAATGAATTTAAATGAAATGACAGTCATACTTAGCAAGAATAACTGGCACACAATCTCCCAGGAGTCACGTATTGTATGCTTTTGTTGTCAGTGGAAACTTTTGAAATTGAACACTATTAAAGACTTACACTCACTTTTCCAATAATCTCAGTCTGCACTGTTATCTACATTTGCCACTGCTTGATTGATCAGGGAGCAGCAGCAATTTAGAAGACTTTTTGGAGTTACAGAAATATATTAAATTTGGTATATTTTTTAACTATTTCTAACTTCTTTTAATAAGAAAGCCAAATGCCTATAAATGTTAACAAATGTATGGAAACTAGAACACATTTGAGCATGGTTTCATGAGAAGGAAAGAGCTCATTTATGTATGTTAGAGGTGAGGTAGAAGTCACAAATAAACATTCTGTTTTGATATCTGTCTTGTTGGTGAATGGGTTTTTCAGTTTCCAAGTTCCACGGTGCTCTAAAAATTAATATTATGTTTTTAAGAAAGCACATGGACTGTAGATAAAGAAGACCACAAAGATTTAGTAGACATTAACAAGATAGAGAAATGGTGAAAAGAGGGAATTCTAGGCAGTCAACTCAGATTCTGAATTAGAAAAAAAAATATCACAGGAGTAATGGAACCAAGTAGGGTGAGATGTAGATACAGAAGTAGGAATGTGTTACAGTGTATGGAAGTCTTAAGCATCTTAAAGGATTTCATTTCATCATATGAACAAGGGTAAGGCAATGAAGAATTTTGAAAAGAATGACAATAAGATTTGCTTCATTAGATAGAACTTTAAATGTAGTGTAGGATATGAATCAGAGTGGTCAGTTGATAAATAGGACATACCGGCCCTACTGATATAACTCAGATGAGAGTCAGTAATAGCACAACTTAGATGAGTTGTACAAGAAATCAATGTCAGGAACCTGGAGAATGTGCCCAATGTTGTCTATTTAATAATAGAAACATTTCTATGCCACCCATTAGGCAGATAACCTAGTCACTTTGATATGTTATTTTGGCATCCTGAATGGCCAGTGAGAGGTGACTAGATAAGATTTCTTTTATAGCTGGAAGGTGGTGGCACACACCTTTAATCCCAGCACTTGGGAGGCAGAGCCAGGTGGATCTCTGTGAGTTCAAGGCCAGCCTGGTCTCCAAAGTGAGTTCCAGGAAAGACACAAAGCTACACAGAGAAACCCTGTCTCGAAAAAGAAAAAAAAAAAAAAAAGATTTCTTTTAGAAGCATGTAGCAATAATTTTTGTTTGAAAGGTAATTTACACACATTATCTATTGTAATTACTTTATAGATTATTGCAACAAAATATTTAACGGAAGCAACATAAGGAAGAAATGTTTCATTTTGACTTACAGTTCCTGTGGCCATTATATGGGCAATCAAAAAGCAAAAAAAAAAAAAAAAAAAAAAAAAAAGAAAAGGAAGTAAAGCCAGGCTATAAAACCTCAAGGTCCACCCACACTGATGTCTTTACTCCAGCAAGACACCACCATCTAAACATTTGACAACCTTCTACAAAAATGCCACCAGCTCAGGGCCAAATGTTCAAACCTGGGCCTACTGGGGACATTTCACATTCAAACACTTCATAACACTATCTATATTGTCTTATTTCATGACTAAGATGGATATATAGTAGTATATCATAATTCTAACTACTAGGATGTGGGGCTCCAAACAGTGAGAGTTGGTATATGTCTCTTTTGCCTGCTTGGGACTCTTTTCCTCCTGTTGGGTTGCCTTGCCCAGCTTCAGTATTAGGACTTTTGCGTGTCTTATTGTATCATGTTTTTGTCCTGTTTAGATGTCATGTTTTGGAGGTCTGCTCTTTTCTGAAGAGGGAATGCAAGGGGAGTGGATCTTGGGGAGAAAGGAGGTTGGGGAAAGCTGGGAGGAATGGAAAGAGAGGAAACAGTGGTGTGTATTGTATGAGAGAAGAATCTATTTCCAATAAAAAAAAAAACTAAGAAGAAAATAAAAACAAAATTCCCCACACAAAAAAGCCCCAAAACAACAACAACAAAAAACAAGATAACTAAGTCATTGCCCTACCTATAAAAGATATAGACAATATAGACAGGATGATAGTAAAGTAACCTATTGCAATTACAAAAACAAAAAACTTCCATTAGTATTTTAAAATAAGTAAAGCTAATATCTTCATGAAGAATTAGGTATTGATGCAGAAAAGATGTAGTGTAAGAGATGGATTTACAAGCACATGATAGATTGGACCCTTGGGCCCTTGTAAGGATGGAGGGAAACTCATTGTCTGTGACTATGTTTAATCAGAAGTGATAACTCCATTATACCTATGAATATTAAATTTTGAAAATATTATATTATCTTCTTAAAACACCTTAATTAATAGTATTACTTCTATTAATATTTTTACTTGACAATTTTTCTCTTAAAAATAGCATACTCTTGTTTGTCTGTGTGATTACAGGTACCACGTGCTATGGTGTGTTTGTGGAAGTCAGAAAACAGTATGGGGTGTAGAACCCAGGGATTGAACTCAGGTCGTCAGGTTGCATGCAAGTGTTTTACCCACTGAGTGATCTTATTGGCCCAGTAATAGACACTTGAGATTTCTTTTGTACGAGATGAATAAGATGACTCCGGACAGAACAATATCTTTAGTACAAACAGTAGTAGAAGGTACAGAAAGTTAGCACAGAAAATTGTGCTTTCCATTTTGATAGGAATATGTAGTAAATAAGAATGATAGCGGTCAGTGAGTTTGGAAAATTGGAGTACAGTTGTTGAAAATCTTACAGATCTGTTATTGTATACCAGAAAAAAATGTATTTACCATATCTAATTTGAGGATTTAAAACAAAATTTCTCTGGATATTTCAGTATGTTTCTCTTCTCTAACATGACTCAGTGTTCAGTGATCTTTACTATTAGTGATGTAGATCCTAGCATCAATATGTTCCACATGATTGTGATTCCTAGGCTAGATCTAGATGGTAGATAAACTTACTGAATGTTTATCAGAAGAAGAGCTCTCTCTTCAACAGGCAGTCATTTGGAATCTGTGGGGAACACTTGGGAATAGTTCCCAGGCCAAATTGCCGTTCTATTTATATCCATGACCTCCTTCAGGATGCTGTATCCACTGAGTACTGTGAAGAAACCCTTGAAGGCAGTATTTGGGTCAGAAACATCAACCAAAATGGGTGTAATTAGATTTATTTTATTTTAAGAAATGAAAGTATGTTTTGGAGGAAGCCCTATCAGTCAACACTTAGTTGAAATTGTTTCCTTTCAAATCCCTGAATTATTATGTATAATTTATTTGATGTATTTAGTGGAACTCAGCTAACTTCAGATCATTGACTGTGTACTGTATCACAGCACTCTCAGAATTCAGAGTGTGGGTATGCATGCACGTGTTTGTTTGTGTGTGTGTGTGTGTGTGTGTGTGTGTGTGTGTGTGTGTGTGTGTGTGTGTACATATGCTTATGGATATGTTTGATCCAGTAGTTGTAATCTGTAATTCTGAAAAGTCTAGAAAAGTTCATTTCCCCTTGATGAGACAGGAAGTCTGTGAAGGAGAGCCCAGGAATGGCTCTGGATGAGAATATCTTTCTTCTTTAAACGAAGTGAACTAATGAGGAAGTATAAATGCAAGTGCACACAACACACACACACACACACACACACACACACACACACACACACACACAGTTTTCTTTGTGTTAGTGACAGTAAGTTGTCCACTACAAGTGGATCCAAGAAAGTTACTCATCTCATCCTACCTTCCTCAAAGTATTTCTTAAGCATTAACTTGGATAGGAGGATTTGATTATTAATCAATGGGAGTCTGGTAGGAGATAAACTCTTCTAAATGTTCTTAAACTAGAAGAAGTAGACTCAAAGATCTCAGAAATTTGTTTTTGTCACCTTTATCTCTCGAGTAATCTGAATCTTTATTTTAAAATGTAATGGTGTATGGAAAACTCTTTAAAGCTTGATTAAAAAAAAAACAGCTGTAGTAATATGTTAGACAGCAGTCATATGCTGTATAGACCTTGCTTTAGCTTCTTCTCCCTCATTCAGGGAAGGATAGTTTTTTTCAGACATTTCTAAGTGTTACCCTCTCCCCACCTCCATGCTTCATTGAAAATCTTTATTTTTATATGGTTATAAACAGAAGTGGAGCTTTCTGTCCTTTCCACCCAATTATATCCCGCAATCACTTCCCAAATTACCACACAGAGACTTATATTAATTATAAATATTTGGCTGATGGCTCAGGCTTATTACTAGCTAGCTCTTACATATAAATTAACCCATTTTTACTATTCTATGCCTGGCCATGTGGCCTGTTGCTTACTGGTTCTCTGGTATCTTGCTCCTTGGGCAGCTGGCTGGTTTCTGCCTTAACTCCACCCTTCTTCCTCTGACTCCTCAGTTTGATTGAACTGCCTAACCCTATCTGCCTTGCTAGAGACCCAAACTGCTTTATTATCAACCAGTGAGAGCAACACAAATTTGCAGTGTACAGAAGGACATTCCACAGCATGTGATGCTACTCTGGAGCAAGTTGGAGAGAGTGAAAATAATTGAGATGCACAATTTTTGATGGTGTCTGCTGTGCTTAATACTGTGTAAAATTTACAAAAGCAAATAGAAAGCATTTCAAAAAGACAGCCAACTTTTGGACAATTATTATGTCCTCTCTTTCAGTGCTTGCTTGCTTCATTTCAGTTTAGCTCAAATCAATAACCCCAAGAGCATTTGGAGTTAATATATGATGTATCCACTTATAAATCTCATAAACCTGGGGCAACTAGTTATTTTGAAGAGGATCCACAAAAGTATCTACACACACACACACACACACACACACACACACACACACACACACACACACACACATTTCTACTAAATGTTCAGAAAACTACTTTCAATGAAGGAAGAAGAGGGAAATCAAGCTTTGAAGGAACATCCCACTACACAGGGGTTTGTATTAACCCATATTTTCGGATTAAAATGTTGAATGTGTCTGGAAAAGAAAATAAACCAGAATAAATAAAATACCACATAGATTATGTTCTTTCCATGCTGCAAACATCTAGACATTTGAAACTTTTTATGTAATCAACTGTTCTTGCTCTCATGACTCCTACTTACCAAATATTTCTATTTCTCCTGTGCACAGGGTGGTTTGACTTTTCCCATGCCCTTCACACTAAATGTGTCCTTATTGACTTGCTCTATTGAGTGATTCTTTAGAAGTTATATCTGTCACATCTGGGGAGCTTTCTGGGCATCTGTAAGGACCCTGGGGAATGGTTGTAGGTGTGGAGGCTTTAGCCTTGCTTCTGGAGAGTAAGTAGTGCCAAGGATTTCTGTTTTCCACCTAAGCCTCCAACCAGAATAAATCACTAAACATAGATGAGAAATAACGGTTACTTTATAGTGCTAGAATTTGAGGTCACATTAACTCATGATGATTTAACCAAACCTATGCAAGCAACTATGTTTAGGGTTATTTTGGCCTCTATGTGTGGGGTATTTATAAATAATTGCAAGAGTTTCATATCTTAATATGTGCCACACTGACTTGCTATGCTTTTAAAGTTAAATTTTAACTTAAAATGATATGTATATATATACAAGTTTTGCCTGTGTGTATGTTTGCAGTACCATGGTACCTTCGGAAGCAAAAATAGGCTGCCAGGACAACCAGAACTGAAGTTACAGCTGGCTATGAACCACCCTGTGGATTTTGGAGATTGAACTCAGGTCCTGTGGATGAGCAGCCAGTGCTCTTAACCACTAAGAAATCTCTCCAATCTTGGTGTGGTGTATTTTTGCCCAGCTCTTAATTTTGTTATTTATGACAACTATCATAACTTTCTAGTAATTGGAAGCCAAATGTTTTAAAATATTTATATAATATCATGTGTGTATCTTAATATGAATTTCATGAACTCATGTGTATTCTGTTTAAATTTCTTTCCACATTTTTATTCTATATTGTGTTCATACAGCCTATCAGTTGGTGGCATCAACTCACCTCATGCTCTTACATTCTCTCCTAAACACAAAATGCCTTATATAATTCATCTTTATCAAACTCTGTGTGTGTGTGTTTGTGTGTGTGTGTGTGTGTGTGTGTGTGTGTGTGTGTGTGTGTTTGTGTGGTTATACAAAGGTGGGCAGGTGAATGTACATGTGTCAACCTTGATACTAATCCTCAGAATGAATCTTGTTAGTTTCAGAAAGGGTTTCTCATTGGCCTTGAAATCAAAGATTTTGGATAAGCTAGCTGTCTATGAAGGCTCAAATATCTACACGACTCCCAGCTCCAGCACTAAGTTTATAAATACACATCATCACACCTGAATTTGATGGATATTCTTAGGAGTCCTTAGGTTCTCATGCGCTTTGTCAACTGAGCTATTGCCAAACCCTCTCTATGGGTTATAAAGTCTTATGGCACAAATTATAAAAATGCATATTTAGAAAAGCCCATTTTTTCTTGTAAAGTGGGTGAAAATAATGAATGTGATGATGACAGAAATTCTAAGAAGTTGTGAACCAGGAACAAGGAAAATGTATGTTCAAACTGGCTGCAGCCATATAATTCATACTAATAAATTACTCTCTTTTAATTTTGATTCCTGAAAAAATCAAAAGTTAATGTCAAAGTACATAGCAAACAACCTTCCAAAATTTAAAAATATGTAGAAATAAAAAGGATCATGGTTGTGAAGAAAGCTCATTGGATCACAGTACTTGCTGTAGAAGGACCTGAGTTTGTATTTTTAGAACCCATTCAAAGCTGGACACAGGAGTCTACATCTAACTCCAGTAGGAAGAACTATTGATGACCTCACAACAAAGCTTTGAAAATCTGGGGTATTTAATATTGGATTAATATTTTAAATAATGAAACAGCAATGGCCAATTAATATGTATCCCCACAATGGAATTAGATTAGGGCCAGAAAGTACCATAACAGGGTACTATTTCATTGTATAGTTGTGGCTGTCTTATGCCTTCCTATTTTTCTCAGGTCAAATATAATGATTTATATATTAAATATAAAATGATAATAATTTTACAACAGTTTCTTTTATTTAATATATTTAATATAAAGTGTTTAGCATGATCAATGGCATGGAGTATGATTTTAATAAATTTTAGTATTATAATTATTAAGAATAAGAAAAAGCAGACCTGACATCAAATTTCAGATGAAATCAATGTAGAAGTCTGGGGCAACCAAGAAGGTAGGTAAGTTGAAAATAAGAAACAAAATCTTTCCAAAGGACTATTGAAAGGTTGAAGAAGATACAAGGATGCCTCTTGAGAGAGCCATCATTTGGAAACCATTTAGATAAAATCACACCAGTTCTATTTTTGGAGGGATAATCATATTCCAGTCGTTCCTAATTTCAATGATCATCTACGATGATAATGAATAATCTGAAGTGAGATGTCAGTATTTGATTGTAGCTGTTTACAAAGTATTGTGATTACACTCAGTTGTATAACTGCTTAATTTATTGATGTTTACTTGACATGTTTTCAGCACCATTTGTGACTGAAGATAATTATTTCTTGTCTAATTCGTTATATGTTTGCATTTGATTTGTCTGATTACTGCAGGTGGAAACAATAGGGGACGCATACTGTGTTGCAGCAGGGCTGCATAGAAAAAGCTTATGCCATGCCAAGCCCATTGCTCTGATGGCTTTAAAGATGATGGAACTTTCAGAAGAGGTTCTGACCCCTGATGGAAGACCCATTCAGGTAACCTCAACAAGCTGATGTGAAAAACAAATGAACCTTTTGCTGGGAGGTGGGGAAGGATTCAGAAATTCCGTTATGGGTTATACTTGCTGGAGTTTATAAATCTAAACAAAGTAGGGATGACCAGTGCTAACTCATAGGTTCAGAGGGGTCCAAATAGGAAATGGATGTGGAAGACAAATTATCTTGAACTGAAGAAAAAAATGAAAGAATTTGACCAAGGAGAAGACCCCAATTCAGTGGGTAAGTTACTATATTCAAGTGAGGTTGGTAGGGAAAATCAGAATCTGAGCTCTAACCAAACCAACAAACAAGAGACTAGCATTCCTCATGAGGCTGTGGGCCTCAGAGTTCTGTGACATTTTTATGTTGTGGAGATTTATTTATTAGTAGTTATGCATAAATGGCTCTCTAAAATCTACAATCTGTCTCTGAGAATGACTGACTTAATATAATTGCATTCCTGCCAATTACACTCAAAGAATAATCCCAGAATTGGTATTACCACAGATCCTTGTAAAACAAATCCTTCATAATGAGAGAAATGCCTTAAATTCAAGGGAGAACTTTTATAAAATTTCACTAACCACAGGTTTTGAAAAAATGGAGGGAAAAGATGCCTCACATCTGTGTACCTTTCTAGTTCCTGTGTGATGTCAAATTAACCACCCCAAATAAACGTTCCATTTTAAACTATTAAAGTGCTGTTTTAAACACATTATAAATAAATCGCACCTACTTGTACACATCTTTGAAATTATGGGAAATGGAGAAGTGTGACAATTATATTGTATGTACATTGAAAAGGGTGGAATTGCTGAGTTTAATATAAATGGTTGGTCATTAACAATGACATTAGGAAACTGAAAAAATACTACTTGTCCCTATGATTGGTTGGAAAACACCAGCTTTAACCATATTCTCAAAGAATCCCCATAGGTACATAGGTTCACTTTTCATTGAAAATTGAATGACTAAAATGAAAGATATAGCAAGAGAAAATAAAACTGGTAGGGGGAGAGGGAGAGAGTAGAGAGAAGGGGAAAGGCAGAGGGAGAAAGGAAGGAAGAGACACACAGAGATCTAGTAGAAGAACCCACAGAAACCATAAACAGGGCAAGACCAGTAATGACATTATCATACATCAAAATTACCATATGGAATTAGATTGACAGTATTCAATATACTTAAAGAAATAAGAGAAGGTGTAAAATGTGAAGAAGGAAAAATACTTGAAAAGAAAGAAGAGATGTTCAACCATTAGCACACTAATTTAAAAATGAAGAGAGAACTGGATGAGTGGGCTTAGAAGCCTGCTATACACAAATGAAGCATAATCAGGAGACTAAAACTTAGTACTGAAGAAAATTCTTTACACTCTTCAGTGAACAGAAAAGCTTTAATTTTATTGTAGCAAAATTTAAACATCTCCCTTTTTATGAAGTACTGAAGAAAATTCTTATTGATAAGAACAGATAATTTAATGATCTCATTTATTAATGAGGAAATAAGAACAATGGAATGTTAAATGAAAAATATACGTAAATGATGCAGCAAAGATAATGGGGACATGCATCTACTATGTTCAGTGGTTTTTGAACTGAGATACACAAGGAATAAAAAAAGGAAATGTTTACTAGGACTGTTAAAAGATGCTAATCAGGTACCTAAGGGATTCAAGAAATGATATATGCAAAGGAATAAAAAAAACTAAATGCCTCTAAATGAGACTGAAGTGCATCAGAGAAGAACATTTGGCAGTTTGTGAAAGAAAAACTGGTTAGTAGGATTGATCATGAGCTATTGAATAAAGGAGCTGTGGAATCATGTGGGGAAAATAAATCCGATCAATTAGTTGATCAATTAAATTGGTTCTGTATTTAGTCAAATCCAGGTTGGTTCAATGTGTATGTAATTAGAGGCTTAAAGTAGGAAAGAATACATTGTGAATTTAGATAAAAATTCTAACAACCATAAAAAGAGAGATGTTTAAATTTTGCTACAATAAAATGAAAGCTTTTCTCTTCATTGAAGAGAGTAAAGAATAGCTCCAAAACCCACAGAATTTTTAAGCATATATAATTAATAAAAACAGCTTTAGTCAACCTCACCAATAATTAGAATCACATAAATAATAAAACTATGGCACAGAACTTTGTCTACCAGCTTGGCTAACCTTTTAGCCTCTGGCAGTGTCACTGTGGAAAGGATCCTGAGTAGGGGATTCTGAATGAAAGCTGTTGGCCGTTTGACTGGTACAATCCGCTTGGCAATTAGGAACGTTTTATTTGTGCATGTCATAAAACTCAGCAACTCTTATTCTAGAGGTTTGCCCTAGGGAGATACTTGTGACTGTATAGCTGAAATCACACACAGGATAATCCTTAGAAGCATTTTTCCTAATTGGTTCAATTAGGAAATAACTAAATTTTCCATAAATCTTTGAGTGGATAAATCAAGATATATTTATACCTTAGCATACCATTCATTTGGTAATTAATTAAATTTATTGGTGACATCAATGTGAATGAATGTCAAAAACAGTGAGACACCATCAAAGAATTCCACGTTGCTCCACTCAGTTAAAGTTTAAAATCAAAAAATTAAAAACACACCTCTATAGTAATACCTCCATTGATAGAAAAGGTACAAATTATAAACAAGGAGCTACTGTTCTAAAATTGAAGAAGAGCAGGCTGTAAAAAGGAAAGGAAACCCAGGCAAAATTGTTCACTTTACCGTTTTTCAGGGGCATCTTTATGTTTATGTGTAACTGTTTCAAAAACTGGAGTTTTCTGGCCAATCCTAAAGTCATAATAGCAGGCCGGTATTGAATATTAAAAAGAAAACTTGCAGTTTTCATCATCATGGCATTTTTACATTATGAATGGCACTTTCCATCACTACAGGGAAAATAAATAGCAGAAATGTAGCCTTAGGTCTACTGCAAACTACCACACACTGACATTTTCAACCCCATTACCTGGCCACCTTATTTATTGTTGGAGATTTTTGTTGTACATCGAGATTTCTCTGATAGAGGATTTCATGCTTAAAATTGATTTTCAGTATCATCACAACAAACTTTGGTGACCAGAGCCAGGGCATTGTGTTTTACAGGGTGCCCATTAATGTTTCCATTTGTGGATTGTAATATTTACTCCATCTCATGAATCAGTTAGTCTTATTAAATCAGAAGAGGAAATGTTCATAAAGATTTAATAAGGATGGAGAAATAGACTTCAAAATAATAAAACCACCCTCACAAATCCAGACTTTTGCTAATTTATAGTGTTTGCATAGATGAAGATTCTTTTTTGACTTATGACTTTGATTTTGAATTGTGTTCAAGCTCAGTACCAGGGGGACATCTTCAAACATAAGGAAAAAAAATTTCATTATAAAATGGCTTTTGCAGCAGAGCTCATGAGTGACCTGCTG
The DNA here is from genome assembly GCF_049852395.1 of Peromyscus maniculatus bairdii. Classification (NCBI taxonomy): domain Eukaryota; kingdom Metazoa; phylum Chordata; class Mammalia; order Rodentia; family Cricetidae; genus Peromyscus; species Peromyscus maniculatus. The sequence goes on from NC_134858.1 coordinate 1,099,975, forward strand.
ATTGTTCATCTCCAATTATGTGAGACTTGCACGCTCTGCTGCCTATGTTGCCATAATTGCAGAAAGGAGAGCTTTCCAAGCCATTTAACTTTTGAAAAATAAAATAATAGTTTTGCATAGGTCTATCTTGTAATGATGGCTGCTGCCCCAGCTCTTCCCATATCTTCCCCCCTTCCTACCCACACAACTTGATGTTCTCAATAAATAAATAAATGCATAAATAAAAAAGAGAAGATAACTAAACAGAAAAAAATCATTCTTTGTACTTGATTTACATGGAATAGTTTTGTTTTGTTTACCATCTGAAAATACTTATGTAACTACTATTGCATTTTCATTCTTCTTTAGAAGGAAGCTAATTTTATTCTACTTTAAGCAAAGAGAAAATTAAAAATTAAAACCATTTATGTTCTTTTGTTGTTGATGCTGAACTATATTGCAATTTTTTTTTGTTTTGTTTTGTTTTGTTTTTTGAGACAGTGTTTCTCTGTGTAGCTTTGTGCCTTTCCTGGAACTCTCTTTGTAGACTCTCTTTGTAGGCTGGCCTGGAACTCACAGAGATCCGCCTGCCTCTTCCTCCCAAGTGCTGGGATTAAAGGCATGTACCACCACTGCCCGGTGTAATTTTGTATTTAAACTATATTGTAATTTTACTAGAAAACTCTGATGTTATTCTTCGCCTTACTTTCGTGAACCCATTCTTTTCTCTTTTACTTTTTGGTTTTTCGAGACAAGGTTTCTCTGTGTAACAGAATCTTGTCTGTCCTAGAACTTGCTTTGTAGACTCGGCTGGCCTTAAATTCACAGAGATCCTCCTATATCTGCCTCTCGAGTACTGGGATTAAATGCATGTAACACCATGCCCCTTTTGGATCTATTTTTATGGAAACCGTTTAGATAAATTTTTATTGTTGAAAGGCAAATGTATCCTAACATTTTTACTGCTCTGTTTAAAACAACCAAATATTTGTTAGTAGTTGGGTTTTAATCTTAAAAATAAAAACTGTTGTAAAGAATTAGAAAATGGGGCTACGAGTATATGAGAAAAACAGAATTTTCTCTTTTTAGAGGCTTTTATAGAAGGTTGAGTGTATCTAAATGTCTGTGTTTTAATTCTGGACCCATTACAATGTTTTCATTAAATTTCATCTCATAGTGATATAAACTCAAATTTTTTCATTAGTTCAGAGAACAGTGCATTTTACATAATGATGCAATTATAGAGGGATTGTGAAATAGTTGGGAAAAATAACATATAATCACATTGCATATTAATGTGTTTAGCAATCTCACTTGCAAATTGAACATACTATGAATGCTTTCTAACTGCTTAATCCAATGGCAGAAATATTAACATACAATTTGCATGTATTGTAATGCATTACATTATAACTCTTCAAACTTCATCTGCTGATGAGTTTACATGATTTTCTGAAATTATAAAGTAATCTCCAATTAATTTTTAAATGTGTCAATATTTGAAAAGGAAATCTAATGTTATTTTAATATTCAAAGGGATTTTACTCTTTGTAAATACTGCAATGTTTAGTTAATCAATGGGAGTACAGCTTTTGAAAGTATGTAACAGAAGAAAAAACTATTTGATAACTTAATTTTCTATAATTTTTATTTGTTGACAGAATATTCTAATTGGTGCTTAGTAATGAAGTATGTACATTTACTTGAAATTCTCAGCTCAAAATCTTCTATCTAATGAGAAAAGCTGGTAGTCAGACAGAACTTCCTAGGTGTTATATGAACTCCTTGCTATTCCAGTGAGTCTAACTACTCCTGCGTGTTCTATGTATCTATCAGACATATTACATATTACTTTCATTTTGTTCTTTTCCATTTTTCATGTACATATGCACTGTGCTTGCCTATATATGTGTGTGTTTTGTGGGGAGCACAAATGTTTGCAGGAACATGTGCACCTGTGTGCACATACATTTGGAGGCTAAAATTGATATGAAGAAATTCCTTCATTACTCTACTATATTATTCATTAAGGCAGGGTCTCTTAGCCAAACTCAGTGCTCGAAAATATAGCTAGTCTTCTTAGCTTGCTCTGGAGGATGCCTTCAGAAGCTGGAATATAGTTGGGCCACCATGCTTACCTGACATTTACATGGGTGTCTGAGGATCCAAGCTTGGGTACTCATGCTTGAATACCAAACATTTTCCCAACTGAGCCATCTCCCTAACCCTCAGTTTAATTTTACTTTCATAGATATGCATGTAGTTGAAGTTTAAATAAGTCACTCTCTAGTGGTTGTAAAAAAAACATATAAAACAGTACATAAAAGACTAGTGAGGATTTTGGCTAACTATAGTTTCTAATAGTTTATGTCATGAATTTAAAGTCCATGTTTCAAAACCCTCATGGTCTATTATATTATGTGCCTATGGTCTATTACAACATTTTATTTAATTTTTAAATCATGCTTCTTGTCTCCTGTGTGTCAAATTACTGTTATTACTATTATCATTTTCAGTAGAGGGGATTATATATACAACATTATAGAAATAGCATAAGATCCAGAATGATATTACAATCCATAGGGAAATTACTCGCTAAATCAAGCAGCTCTGAGAAAGAGAAATCAAATGAATTGACCTAGATTTTGGGTTGTATGAAAAATAATCAATTTTGGGTATGACCCTCTATTTTTAATACTAGCTTATACCTTTTATTTTCATTCATTCATTCGTTGTGTGTGTGTGTGTGTATGTGTGTGTGTGTGTGTGTGTCTGTGTGTGTGTGTGTGTGTCTGTGTGCACATGCATCATATCACATATGTGGAGATCAGATCAGGAAACAACTTACAGTAGTTTATTCTCTCCTTCAACCATGTAGATCATGGGGATTGAGTTCAAGTTAACAGCATGCTTGGTGTAGCCATCTCAATAGCCCTGCTTACAACTTTGCTTTTGACCTTTTGTATCTCACCTCATAATATAGAGGTTTTATTAAGGCCTATGCTTTCCATTATTAGAGAGCTTCTATACCCCTAATTCTACAGGACTGTCTGAAGTAGTGGTCTTCTTATGTAAATCTTCTGGGGTGGGGAGATACAATCCCTTCATGTTTCTTGATAACTCAGGTTGACCTTCTCTATACATTGGAGATGTAATTTTTCATTGCCTGAGAGTTATTATTTTTTTAATGAATGTATCCATTTTATATGTACAGGTATTTTTTCTGCATGTATGTCAGTGTACCAGGTTCCTAGTTCCCATAGAGGCTAGAAGAAAATATTGGATCCCCTTAAACTGTAGATGGCTATAAGTTAGCCCATGGGTGTTAGGAACCCAATGCAGGTTCTCTGTGCCAGGTTTTTTTAACTGCTGCATCACACCTTCAGCCCCATGATTTTAGTTTTTAAGACATTTATTTATTTTATATGTTCCCTTTAAAACAATAAATGAACATCACTTATTTTTAATAATATTACAGCCAAAATGGTTCATTTTCTAATTAAATTCAGTTATACACAAGGAAAAATATATTTTATCATTAGTTTGAAAACTATAATTTCTGGTGAAATCAGATGAGGACAATTATGATCATGCCTACTCTTTTTTCTCTTTTCATTTTTGTTTGTGTAAAAGCACAGGTGCCAGGCTCTGGGGTGGAAGAGAGGGTTCAGAAGTTGAGAGCACTTCATGCTGTTGCAGAAAACCTGAGTTTGGCTTAGTGTCTATGTCAGGTGCTCACAACCTTCTAATGATTTCAGCATCAGGGAATAAATGCTCTGTTTCTGTAGAAACATACTTGAAGTGTACATAACTACACACACACACACACACACACACACACACACACACACTCATGCACACAATCAAAGATAAAATGAATCTTTAAAAAATTTAAAGCCAGGCGGTGGTGCCACAAGCCTTTAATCCCAGCACTCGGGAGGCAGAGCCAGGTGGATCTCTGTGAGTTCGAGGCTAGCCTGGTCTACAGAGCAAGATCCAGGAAAGGTGCAAAGCTTCACAGAGAAACCCTATCTCGAAAAAAAAAATTAAATAGAAATTCCATGTTCTACTTTGAATATAATTATTATGTCATATTTTGGCTAACTTTGCTTTAATAGAAAATTACTTGTCTGGCATGATGATTCAATGCTGATTTGTAGATAGCAACTTTCCTGCCCTATGATCCTAGATAAGGTTCCATAATTAGGTAACACGTCCACAAAGTATATGTCAATGGGGGAATTGCCCTCCTAGCTGATTTTAGCTGCTACTTCTTCCATTTTAATTGTTGTTGTTTTGGTTCTTCTTTGTTTTCCCATTTATTAAACATATATTCTTTTTTCATGCAATATAATATGAATACAATTTCCCCTCCCTTTACTCTTCCCAGTTCCTCCCTACCTCCTCTTCCATCCAGATCTACTCACTTTCTGTCTCTCGTTAGAAAAGAACAGCCTTCTGAGAGAAAATAAACAAAACAAAACCAATTAAAGTATAATGAGATAAAATAATGTGATTACAATATTTATAGACACAAATGTTCCATCATACTTCCATGGAAAAAGTAGCTTTCTAAGGCATTCATTCCTAACAATACTTATCTTGTTGGAGATTTTTTCATAGTGTTTTTCAGACATTTTTTAGGCAGCCCTATGCAAACATATGTAATGTTGACACGTTTGTGGAAAGAAAAACAGAGAACGGATGATGACAGTGTTCCACTTATTAACATGGAACTCCGTATTCAGGGGCATGCAAATTACAGAAAGATCTCCATTTTATTTTATTCAGTATTTTGTTGTTGTTGTTTCACATTTCCACAAGAGAAATATGTGGTTTAAATAATTTATAAAGCTACTCTGTTAAATACTTTTATTAAAATTTCATTTTTTAGAATATTTCATTCTAAAAAGGTTATCATCTGTCTTATTTTGTAAGTTTTTCTCCAGAAAGTTTCTCTCCCAGGACTATTGGTACAACACTCTAGGGAAAAGCTCAAAATTATATTAATGATGAGATTCATTTGGATTTGATTTGCATGTACTTCTCCTTTCTTCGTACTTTGGTGAAGCCTCCACATATTTGGCACACCATTCTTTGCTTTGTCTGAGGTTGTATAAAGAATGGGACTTTCCATTTGCCCCTTCTTATTCATGTTAAGATGTGATTACTTCAGCCCATTTTGAAAAGTTAACATTGAACTAGAATTTTTTTTTTTATTTTTTTTTACTGTTTTTGTTTTTTGAGACAGGGTTTCTCTGTGTAGCTTTGCGCCTTTCCTGGAACTCACTTTGTAGTCCAGGCTGGCCTCGAACTCACAGAGATCTGCCTGCCTCTGCCTCCCGAAGGCTGGAATTAAAAACGTGTGCCACCATCACCCGGCTGAACTAGAATTTTTTTTACTACTAGTTTAAGATAGTCTTTTTAAAAGTTGTTACACAACATTAGCAAATTGAATTTTACAATACAAAAAGAACGGCTTATATTGTTTTAGACAGTACTACACAATGTGTACTCTAAAAATATTGTTGCTGTAAGTTTTGTTTTATGTTTGATATTCTGTCTTGAAATTTCACATCCAGTCCCAAACTTTAAAAACTTTCAAATAGTTCCTATATTACAAAATACAAAATATATGATGACCCTTGAAGCACCAAATCATCTATAACTTACCAACAAATCATGATCATATTAAATGAAAGCTTTTGTTTTATAAGTATAAAAACATAAAGAAATATAAGGTGTAAGTCTGAAGAATACATTCCTTTAAAAAATGAAGTTGTTTCATCCAATTCAGTGATGTCATGAGACACATGTACCAAAGACAGTCATGTGACCTAAATAGAGAAAAGGTCTAGATTAGCCCTAGGGAGCATCTTTCATTGTTTTGACCTTATGTCAATTTTGTGTTTCCCTGTTCCTACAATTCAAATTTTCACATCACTGAAAGGTAAACTCTCTAATTGCCTACATGGCAAATGTGCCAGTAGTAATTCAGTATCACAAATGCTTTCAAAACTCTATGCAGCTTTGTGTCACTGTCATAACACAGTAATTGTTTTGACTATTACTCTAGTGCTTTTTATTTTGGAGTGTTGTTATCTAGCAACTCTTGCTTTTTCTTAGTGACTGAATTAATTTTCTCCACTTTTGCAGTGCTTTTTATTGCACCAAAAAACATCACCTTGTATGTAAGTGTAACATGATCAACTTCGCATGTAGATTCAGTTTGAAGAAATTATCTTACTTAATCCTTTTCCTTAAATGTGTTTGTTCAAAGGTTGAATGAATCATAAAAATTAATTTAATAAGACCACATTAATTCAGATCTGACTCTTGGTATAGGGGAATATGGCAATTTTTAAAACAATGTACATAATGCATGCAAATAGCTCCTAGTGGGAGACCTGTTGAAGTGGAAGAAAGAATACTCTTTGGTGGGCAAATGACTGTGTAGACAGCAAGTTCAATAAGAACACAGATCTACCCAAAAATTCTACCAGGGAACTCCTACAGCTGATAAACATCTTCAGTAATGTGGCAGGATACAAGATTAACTCAAAAAGAATAGTAGTCCTCCTACATACAAATGATAAATGGGCTGAGAAAGAAATCAGAGAAACATCAATTATTGCAATGGCACAAATAATATAGAATACCTTGGGGTAATTCTAACTAAGCAAGTAAAAGACCTATATGACTGAAGAAAGAAATTGAAGAAGATATCAGAAAATGGAAAGATCTTCCATGATGATGGTTAGGTAGGATTAACATAATAAAAATGACAATCCTACCAAAAGCAATCTACAGATTCAATGCAATCCCCATTAAAACAATTCTTCACAGATCTGGAAAGAATAATACTCAGCTTCATATGGAAAAATGAAAAACCCAGGATAGCTAAAGCAATCCTGTACAATAAAGCCACCTCTGGGGGCATCACCAACCCTGACCTCAAGCTCTAGTATAGAGCTATAGTAATAAAAAGAGCTTGGTATTGGCCTAAAAACTAACACATGGACCAAAGGAATCAAATTGAAGACCCTGACATTAACCCACACATCTATGAACACCTGATTTTTGACAAAGAATCCAAAACTGTACAATGCAAAATATAAAGTATCTTCAACAAATGGTGCAGGCATAACTGGATGTGAACATGTTGAAGATTGCAAATAGATCCCTATTGGTATACAAAAACTCAAGTCCAAATGGATCAAAGACCTCAACAAAAATCCAGTTATACTGAACCTGATAGAAGAGAAAGTAGGAAGTAGTCTTGAATGCATTGGTACAGGAGACTACTTCCTAAATGTAACACCAGCAGCACAGACAATGAGAGCAACAATTAATAAATGGGACCTCCTGAAACTGAGAGGCTTCTGTAAGGCAAAAGACATAGTAATTAAGACAAAATTACAGCCTACAGAGTGGGAAAAGATCTTCACTAACCCCACATCTGACAGAGGGCTGATATGCAAAATATATAAAGAATTCAAGAAACTAGACATCAAAATAATGAACAATTCAATTAAAAAATGGGCTACAGAGCTTAACAGAGAATTCTCAACAGAAGAATCTCAAATGGCTGAAAGTCATTTAAGGAATTTCTCAACATCCTTAGTTATCATGGAAATGCAAATCAAAACAACTCTGAGATACCATCTTACACCTGAAGACAGCTTATGTTGGGGAGAATGTAAAGCAAGGAGAACACGCTTCCACTGTTAGGTGGAGTGCAAACTTATACAGCCACTTTAGAAATCAGTATGGCAGTTTCTCAGAAAATTGAGAATCCTCAAGACCCAGCTATACAACTCTTGGGCATATACCCAAAGAATGCTTGATCATACCACAAGAACACATTCTCAACTATGTTCACAGCAGCATTATTCATAATAGTCAGAATCTGGAAACAAACTTGATACCCCCCTGGTGGAGCACTGGGATTCTATTTAGTGAGAAAGAAGAGGGTTTATATGAGCGAGAATTGTTGAAGCCAAGGTTGGATAAAGCACAGGGACAAATAACCAAATGAATGGAAGCACAGGATCTATGAACCAAGGGCTGAGGGGCCCCCAACTGGATCAGGCCCCCTGAACGGGTGAGACAGTCATTTGGCTTGATCTGTTTGGGAGGCAGCTGTGTGTTGGTGCCGGGTCCTGGGCTCGTTGCATGAGTTGGCTGTTTGAATCCTGGGACCTATGCAGGGACGCTTGGCTCGGTCTGGGAGGGGGGGACTGGACCTGGCTGGACTGAGTCTACCAGGTCGATCCCGGTCCTCGGTCCTCGGGGGAGACCTTGATCTGGAGGAGGTGGGAATGGGGGGTGGGGTGGGGGGGGAGGGGGAAGGGGGCGAGAGTGGGAGAACAGGGGACTCTGTGGCTATTATGTTGAACTAAATGATGTTGTAAAATAAATTTAAAAAAAAAAAGAAAATGTGGTATATATGGAGTACTACTCAGAAATGAAAAACAATGACATCATGAGATTTGCAAGCAAATTGATGGAACTAGAAAATATCATCCTGAGTGAGGTAACCTGGACTCAGAAGAACAAACATGTTATGTACTCACTCATAAGTGGATGCTAAATGTAAAAGCAAAGGATAACCAGACTACAACCCACAGCTCCAAAGAAGCTATCTAACAAGGAAGACCCAAAGAGGGATGCATGGATTACCCTGGGAAGGAGAAATAGATTCAATCTCCTTGAGTAAACTGGGGGTTAGGGGGTGGGCAATAGAGGGCAGGGGATAGAGCATGAGAATGTAAGTGAATGGGATGGTTGAGCTGGAACAGGGATGGAGTGGGAGAGCAATGAAAGAGATACCATGATAGAGGAAAACATCATGAGGATAGAGAAAAACCAGGTGCAAGGGAACTTCCCAGGAATCCTCAAGGATAACTCCAGCTTAGACTAGTAGCAATAGAAGAGAGGGTGCCTGAGCTGGCTTACTCCAGTAATCCAATATGTGAATATGTCATCTAACTGTCATCATAGAGCCTTTCTCCAGTAACTGATGGAAGCAGATGCAGAGCTCCACAGCCAAATACCAGGTTGAGCTCCAGGAATCCAGTCAAAGAGAAGGAAGAGGGATTCTATGAGCAAGGGCATCAAGATCATGATGGGGAAACCTACAGAGACAACCAAACCAAACTAGAGGGAACTCAGGAAATTTAGATCATTAGCTGTAGAGCCTGCATGAGATGACCAGGCCCTCTGCATAGCAAGATAGTTGTGTAGCTTGTTCTGCTTAAGGGGCCTCCTGGAAGTAGGATCAGATTCCATCATTGGTACATGAGCAGGCTTTTTGGAGCCCACTATGTATTATGGGGCATCTTGCACAGCCTGGAGGTGCGGGGGGTGTGGGGTGGGGGGTGGGGGAGGAGTTTGTACCTGCCTCTACTAAATGTACCTCCCCATGGGAGACCTTACCTTCTTGTAGAAGGGAATGGGTGGGGTGAGTTGAGAGGGGGAGGCTGGAGGGGCAAGAGGAGGCAAGAGGGGGATCTTTGATATGTAATGTGAATAAAAATTTTTTCTTAATAAAAAAAGAACACAGGTCTAGAGTGTTCACTGAGCATTTGAGAGGGTGAAAGACTTATTTTGGAGCATAAGTGCTTAATCTACTCAAATGAAACTTGTTTCTTCATGAACTGACTGGAGACTTGCTGAGAATAATTTTAGTACTCTGATCAACAAATGCTTCTGAATGCTTGCTATTTCTAAACTGGTTGGTTGTACATGAAGGAGATAGAGGTAAGTGAAGCTGACATATATATAACCTGCCTAAGAATTACAATCCACAGAATCAGTAACTACAAATTATGTCATCTAAATTGTGTCTGAATCAGAAATAGATATTATTTTTCTCAACTATCTGTCTTTTAATATTGAAATTTTTGTTTGATTTTCAGAAATTTTGGCAAATACTTTTTAATTAACTTTTAGTTGTTAGTTATCTGACAATTTCAAATATGTATACAATGCAATTTGGTTGTCTTCTCACCCCACCATCTCTCCTCTACCTTCCAACCCCTATGAACTCCTTATTCTCTTTTTTCTTTCCCATATTCCTGACATTTTGGTTTGGTTTATAGTCTATTTAGTTTAACCAGGTTCATCTGTGTAGCAGGAATCTTAAAAGTTCTTATTAATAAAATCAAACCCAAGGCCAGTTATTGGCATCAATGCTGGTAGATCAGAGAGACAGAACAAGCCACAACTATCCCACCTTGCCAGTTCCTCAGCTGGTCCTGTTTCCTCAGACTGGAAGCTTCTGTGTCCTCATCCCAATGGCTCTCAGCTGAACTGCTGCTTAAAAGTCTGAAAGCTTAACCAGCCAAATGCTGAACCAGACAAATGCTTCTAGTTTCTGGTCCTCACACCTTATATATCTTTCTGCTTTCTACCACCACTCCCTGGGATTAAAGGCTCGCTCTCTGGGATTAAAGGCGTGTGTCACCATGCTTGGCTGTTTCCAATATGACCTTGAACTCAGAGATCCAGAGGGATTTCTATCTCTGGAATGCTAGGATTAAAGGCGTGTGCTATCACTACCTAACTAGTGGCTTTTCTGTTCTCTGACCCCAGATAAGTTTATTAAGGTACACAATATTTTGGGGAACACAATACCACCACACATCTGTGTAATTTTTGGATTGGGACTAAACATTGGAACCTGGTGGCATCATCGGTGGTTTCACAACCGAACACAATCCCCCACCTCTGCTACTGCCTTAGCCTCAGCAAATATGTCAGTGTTAAATAATTCATCAGTGAGAGGTAGGTCTGATAAAGTCTTTCAAGGTTTGTATAGATCAAATATTCAAGATAGTACTATTTATATTCAGACCAACATTATGCTAGTGTCTTTGTAGATACTCATATTCATTTCTAAAGTCAAACTGATTCTTGAAAAGACACTGCTCCATCTGGCATTTAATTTGTATAACAGCCTATATAAAGCAAATCATATACTTTTATTATTTTTTTCTAGAAAATTATTAAAAAGTATTACATAAAGATATAATAATTTCCTCGGGAGGCAGAGGCAGGCGGATCTCTGTGAGTTCGAGGCCAGCCTGGTCTCCAAAGCGAGTTCCAGGAAAGGCGCAAAGCTACACAGAGAAACCCTGTCTCGAAAGACCAAAAAAAAAAAAAAAAAAAAAAAAAAAAAAAGATATAATAATTTCATCTTTTCTAATTACTTCTTTTATTTTTGAGATTATAATATGGTTACATATCTCCTGCCTTCCTTTTCTTCCCTCCAAACCTTCCCATACTCTCCTCCTTGTTCTCTTTCAAACTTACAGCTTCTTTACCATTAATTGTTATTTCATATGTGTGTGTGTGTGTGTGTGAGTGGGTGTGGGTGTGTTCCTAAATATATTACTTGTATGTATGTTTTCAAGGCTGACCATTTTATATTAGATAACCAATTTGTATGCACTTCCCTGGGGAAGACTATTTCTTCTCTCAGCATTCCTTAGTTCTCTGTGGTCTTTCATGTAGGATTGAGGTCTTGAGATCTTTGCCCTTTTCATTTTGGCATATTGTCATTTTTTAGCTTATGTATAGGCAGTTGTTGTGTTGGTGAGATTTTATGGGTTGCTTCTCACATTAGGCTCATTTTATGTTTTAATTGTGTTTATGTATGTGGGTATCTGGACATGTGAGTACTGGTACCCACAGAATCCAAAAGAAGGTGTAGAATCATCTGGATCTATAGTTATAGTCAGTTATGAGCCACCTTATGTGGATGTGGGAACCAAACTCAGGTACTCTACAAGATCAGTATATGCCCTCAATCACTGAAACACCTCTCCACCCTCTTTTGATATACTTTAAATATTAAGGAAGATATGAGGAGGTTACATAGTAAATGCAAGAACAAGAATATGGAAATAACAATGCAGATGGTCCACCATCTATGTCAGATTTATGCTATTCTTTATACTTCCTCTCCTCTAATTGCCCCTCAAAAGCTCTGAAAAGTTTCATTATAATTAATTTTACATTTTAAAATTTTGCATAACTAGGCAAGATCATGTTGCTGATCAGCAAAAGAACTGACTTTGAATTCAGATCTCTCTCTTTTTTTTTTTTAAAGAAAAAGTTTGAGATCCCTGGGACACAACTAGTCCCCGGGAACCTCTGCCGAACTCTGTTACAGTTGCTGGCCAGTAGGCAGGACTCCTGCAGGGAAGCCCCACCACCACCAAGACTCCCCACTAGACCCTGCAATCTACCCACCCTGCCCCCATACCCATCTGCCTGAGACACCAGCCACTTCCCAAGGCATGGAAACCAATTGGCCAGCTCTCATTGGACCAAGAGTAACATTCTAAGACATGGAAACCAAACTGCCAGCTCTCATTGGACAAATGGCTCTCACTGGACCAAGAGCAACCTCCTGAGACAGGGAATCTGACAGTCCTCATTAGACCAAGAGTGGATTCCTGAAACACAGAATCTATCAGTTCTGACTGGACCAAGAGCCCTGTTAAGTCACAGAATCAACTTGCTTGGGTTGACCCAAGAGTAGTTCCTTGAGACGCATAATCTTCCTGCTCCAATTAGACCAAGAGCTAAGATTGAATCCAGAGGGGCCCCTTGAGACAAAGACACAACAAGCTCAGAGTGGATGAAGAGCAAGTCACTCAGACACAGACAACTTATACCTATTAGAGGAGGAGATGGGCAGATGTCAAGGCAAAAATGCATACAACAACATAAGGAGCAATACAGCATTACCAAAACCTAGCCCTCCTCCAACAGCAAGACCCGAACATCACATTGTAGAAGAAGGAGGAGGAGGAGGAGGAGGAGGAGGAGGAGGAGAAAACAACTTTAAGAATAGCATCATTAAGATGTTAGAGGCCATTCAAGAAAAAATAAAAAATGAAATTGAAGAAAAGGCAAACACAAAATTGGAAGAAACCAACAAAGAAATTGAGAAAAAGACAAAAATTTGGAAGAAATCAATAAAGAAATAGAAGAAAAGACAAATAAAAATGGAAGAAATGAATAAATCCCTTAAAGAAAATCATGAAAAAGCAATCAAACTTGTGAGAGAAACAGTCCAAGACCTGAAAAGTGAAATGGGAACAACAAAGAAGACACAAACAAAGGGAATGCTGGAAATAGAAAATCTGAGTGAATGAACAGGAAACACAAATGAAAGCATAACCAACAGAATACAAGAGATGGAAGAGAGAATCTCTGGTGTAGAGGATACAATAGAGGAAATTGTAGTCAAAGAAAGTACCAAAGCCAAAAAAGTCATAACAAAAAACATCTAGGAAATCTGGGCCACCACAAAAAGGCCAAATCTAAGAATAATAGAGATAAAAGAAGGAAAAGAATGCCAACTCAAAGGCACAGAAAATACATTCAACAAGATCATAGAGGAAAACTTCCCCGACCTAAAGAAGGAAATACCTATGAAGATACAAAAAACCTATAAAACACCAAACAGACTAGACCCCCAAAAAATGTCCACTCCCCACATAATAATTAAACAACTAAACCTACAGCATAAAGAAAGAATATTAACAGCAGCAAAGGAAAAAGGCCAAGTAATTTATAAAGGCAAACCCATCAGAATTACACCCGATTTCTCAATGGAGACTTTAAAAGGACCTAGATAAATGTAATGCAGACAGTAAGAGACCATGGATGCCAGCCCAGACGAATAAAACCAGCAAAACTTTCAATCACCATAGACAGAGTGAACAAGACATTCCAAGATAAAACCAGATTTAAACAATACCTATCCACAAATCCAGCCCTACAGAAAGCACTAGAAGGAAAATTCCAACCTAAGGAAGTCAGATACACCCACAAAAACACAGGCAATAGATAACCCCATAGCAGTAAATCCCAAAAAAGAGAAATACACACACACTACCACCAAAAAATAACAGAAACTAACAATCATTGGTCATTAATATCCCTTAATATCAATGGACTTAATTCACCTATAAAAAGACCAGGCTAACAGAACGGATACAAAAACAGGACCTATCTTTCTGCTGCATACAAGAAACATACCTCAATTTCAAAGACAGACACTACCTCAGAATAAAAGGTTGGGAAAATTCTTACCAATCAAATGGTCTTAAGAAGCAAGCTGGTGTAGCTATCCTAATATCCAACAAAATAGACTTCAAACTAAAATCAATCAAAAGAGATCAAGAAGGACATTACATACTCATCACAGAAAAGATACACCAAGATGAAGTTTCAATTCTGAACATGTATGCCCCAAACACAAGGGCACACATATATGTAAAAGAAACATTACTAAAGCTTAAATCACACATAAAACCCCACACATAATACTGGGAGACTTCAACACCCCACTCTCACCACTGGATAGATCTGCCAAATCGAAACCTAACAGAGAAATAAGGGGCTTAACTGATGTTGTGACTGAAATGGACCTAATTGATATCTACAGAGCTTTCCACTCTAACAAAAAAGAATATACATACCTTCTTCTCAGCACCCCATGGAACCTTCTCTAAAATCGACCACATACTCAGCCACAAAGCAAATCTCAACAGATACAAAAAATTTGGAATAACCTCCTGTATTCTATCAGACCACCATGGTTTAAAGTTAATTTCAATAACTACAAAAATTACAGAAAGCCTACAATCTGATGGCAACTGAATTACCAATGGGTCAAGGAAAAAATAAAGAAAGAAATTAAAGACTTCCTACAGATCAATGAAAATGAATATAATACATATGGAAATTTATGGGACACTATGAAAGCAGTGCTAAGAGGAAAATTCATAGCACCAAATGCCCACATAAAAAAGTTGGAGAAATCTCACACTAATGACTTAACAGCACACCTGAAAGCTCCAGAATGAGAAGAAGCAAAGTCACCCAGGAAGAATAGACACCAGGAAATAATCAAATTAAGAGCTGAAATCAATAAAATAGAAACAAAGAGAACAATACAAAGAGTCAATGAAACAACAAGATGGTTCTTTGAGAAAATCAACAAGATAGACAAACCCTTATACAGACTAACCAAAAATCAGAGAGAGAGAGAGAGCACCCAAATTAGCAAAATCAGAAATGAAAAGGGAGACATAACAACTGACAATGAGGAAATCCAGAGAATTTCCAGGTCATACTTCAAAAACCTGTACTCCACAAAAGTGGAAAATCTAAAAGAAATGGACAATTTTCTGGATAGGTACTAAATACCTAACTTAAATGATGAACTATTTAAGTAGACCAATAGAAATAGTCATTAAAATGATGAACTATTTAAGTAGACCAATAGAAATAGTCATTAAAATCTCCCAACCAAAAAAAGCCCAGGGCCAGATGGTTTCAATGCATTATTCTACCAGATATTCAAAGAAGAGTTAATACAAACACTCTTTAAATTGTTCGACACAATAGAAACCGAAGGAACATTACCAAATTCCTTCTATGAGGCTACAGTTACTCTGATTCCCAAGCCAAACAAAGATACAACAAAGAAAGAGAATTACAGATTAATTTCCCTCATGAACATTGATGCAAAAATACTCAATAAAATATTGGCAAACAGACTTCAAGAACACATCAAAATGATTATCCACCATGACCAAGTAGGCTTCATTCCAGAGATGCAAGGTTGTTCAATATACGCAAGTTTGTCAATGTAATACACCATATAAACAAACTGAAAGAAAAAAAACACATGATCATTTCATTAGATGCTGTAAAGGCCTTTGACAAAATTCAAAACCCCTTTATGATAAAAGTCTTAGAGAGATCAGGAATACAGGGAACATACCTAAACATAATGCTCAATCATACCATAAGGCACATGCTCAACTGTGTTCATATCTGCATTATTTGTAATAGCCAGAACCTGGAAACAACCTAATAATCCCAGTTATAACAATTGAGGATCAAGTATTCAGACATATGAGCCTGTGGGGACAAATCTCATTCAAACCATCACAATTAGTAGCATATAATTCTTATGACTTATGGACTATGATTGTTAGAGATGTTATCTTTATTTACAACTGAGAACATCAAGATTAAGAGAGATTGAGAGTAAATAAGTGAAGAAATTTGTTTACTCAGAACTGGAATTCATTACTGTAATATGAGCTGCTATAATTATGATATATGATTTATAATCTTATGACAAAGCTAATAATGTTGGTCACCCTTTAAAATTTCTTTGTCTTTTTCCATTAAAAAAAGTTCACGTATAGGAACAGCTCAGTATCTTAGACATATCTACTAATGACAGCTTTACATGATGATTTTTAAATAATGAGCATAAGTATGTCTTAATTTAATATAACTTAACTTCCTTAAGCAACAACTGGTTGCTGTATAGAATTTTAAAATCTCTAAAGGAGAAAAAGGTTGGGCATCATTCTGAAGTTAAAATTTTCTACAATGTTAACCTGCTGAAGCAAGTAGAAGATATGATCTCCTTTGTGTCAATGTACAAACCCAGGTAGGCAGAGATTTGAAACATAACAAAACATAAATGTTACTTGCAGCCTGTCTAGTTAAGATTCTTATTGCTGTGAAGAGACACCATGGCCAGAGAAACTCTTATAAAGAAAACCATTTAATTGAGTTGGGAGCTTACAGTTCAGAGGTTTAGTCCATTATCATCATGATAGGGAGCATGGTGGTGTGCAGGTAGACATAGTGCTGGCTACTTCTTGACCAGAAGACAACAGGAAGTGGACTGAGGCACTGGGTATGGCTTGAGCATGTATGAAACCTCATAACTCACAGTGACATACTCCTCTAACAAGACCGTACCTACTCCAACAAAGCCATGCCTCCTAATAATCTTTGAGCTTATAGGAGCCAACTGCATTCAAACTACCACATTTCACACACTGGCCCCCATAAGCTTGTAACAATATTATAATGCAAAATGCATTCTGTCCAACTTCAAAAGTCCCCATAGTCTATCATAATCACAACAATGTATTAAAGTTCAAAGTTCAAAGTCTCTTCTGATTCATGAAATCTCTTTACTGTCATCTCCTATAAAATCAAACTAAAAAAAAGATCACATATAATCACACAGGATATACTTTACCATTCCAAAACATAGGGAAGGGATCATACTGTGAAACTGCACCAAAGTAAGACAGAAAATAGTTGGGAAAGCTTCAAACTCTGCATCTCCATGTTTAATGTCAAAACACTCTTCAGATCTCAAATTCCATGCAGTTTTGTTGACTGCAACACACTTCTTTCTCTTGAGCTGGTTCCACCCCCTGTTTGCAGCTTTTCTTGGCAGGTATCTCATCACTATGGCATCTCCAACATCTTGGGTTTGCCAAAGCAATCCATGCTTTAACTTCATAGCTTCACACAATGGCCTCTCTAGGCCTCCATTCAGGGATACCCCTGACACATGCCTTGCCTCAGTGGCTTTCCTTAGTCTCAGGGGCAAATTCCATAGCCCCTTTCTTCTATCTTTAACTCCAGAACCACATGACCAAAGTTGCCAAGTTCTGCTTACTGGGGATGGCACATGGCCCCTTTGGTCAGTTATACTTCACCAGCTTTCTGTCCTTCATTGCCTAAACTTGGCTGTCTTGAAACTGGATCTGTAGACCAGACAGTCTTCAATCTCAGAGAGCCAATAGACTCTTCCTTCCCTGTACTTGGAGTAAAGGTGTGCAATATCATGCCAGACTCTAAGCTTTTCTTTAGTTCCTCTTCATGAGTTGGAAACTTAGCTGAGTGGAATCTTGCCCTGAGGTCACCACTTCCTTTATTCCATTTCTTAATCTGTTTATCTCCTTGAACACAGGATTTAGCTCTATTCCACGTCCTGGTGCCCCTTTTCTCAATCTGTATGGTTTCTTGTTTGTTTGTTTTTTCTTGCTCAGCTTGCTCCTTTTCATTATAAATCTTCATTAGAGTTACCACTAGTAACCACACAATAGAGTCTTTATTAGTCTGATGTGAGATTTCATCTGCAAAGAGAATCCAAAAATCTTTACTTTACCCTTCAGACTAAGGCACTTTCTTCACCAAAATATTATAAGAACATTCTCTAGACAACATACTAAAAATCTTCTTCTCTGAAACCTCTTAAGCCAGCTCCCCACAGTTCAAACAACTCTTAGCACCACTGTCTTTCGTGGTTCTACTGGTATGGCCCATTAAGCAATGCTTAAAGCTTTCCACTGTTTTCCTAACCCAAAGTACCAAAGTCCAGATTCCTGCAAACAAAACATGATCATGCCTATTACAGCAAAGCTCCAGTCCCTGGTACCAACAATTTGCATAATTGAATTGCTTGCCAAATACTAATTTGCCTTTTCTTTTATTTCCCATTTTTGACTCATAACTTAAAATTCTATTTACACAATACCAAGACATCTGATCACTTAAATTTATTCAGTTAAAAACCATTGAATCAGCCACACAGATGTTCAAGCTCCAGTATTCCATTGAAATTGTTTTCTTTAACTATTTGTTTGATTCAAAAGGTGTGTCAGATAGTGAATAGCCCATGTTCATTTGTTTCAACAATGCAGACTTGGAAAAAGAAAACAAGCGAAAAAACACATTCTGTTTCTTCTACTTTAACAAGCATTTCCACAGCCACAGACCAATCTCTTCCCTTTGGTCTGTTTCTGCTTGTTACTCCCATTGCTAGCCACACACTGGGCTTTTTAAAGTATGTTTTGTTTTCTTTCATTGGTTTCATTAAAACAGTTGACATTTTTCTATCATTTGTCTAACTGTACTGTTATTAATAATGGACAGAAAACTTTCATTCTTGTTAGTTTATAAGAATGAACATTTTCAATTTTTATCTGTATAGATTTATATTAGTTTATATTTTCTAAATATGTACATGGATTACTCTTAACTATCTTGTTTATGATCAGTAGGATTTACATTGATGAACCATGTTTTCTTTCCCTCTTTGCATGTTCCTAAAATTAGAAAGGCTCAGATATTTTTAAATGAAGCAGTATATTATTTCACTTACATGTTCAATTAATAATTAGTAAACAGTAGACAATATCTACAAATGGACCAGACAAAAGTTTTCTGGCTATGACATAATGACAAAGTGGGAACATCAAATCTTTTTATAATATAATTATGTAAAATATTTTGGTCATGAAATTTAGAGTTGTTAGTAGTAACCATGGCCAGAAGATAAAACTATAGTGATAGAAATTTATCCAAATAAGTTGACTGAATCATAAATTATGACTGTGAAACTTAAATTGGAAGTAATTGGTGCCAATTAGCTTCCAGAGAAATGCAACTGGAAATATAACATCTCAAAAATCAGTTTATCAACCATGCATTGAAAATAAATCTGGGAATTAAGCTGAATTGAAGGCCTTAGTGTAAAAAATAATATTAAATATTTCTATATTTATTTTTCACCTTTAGTACTTGAGAAAAAAATAAACAACTTTGCTATCAAAAGTCTAATGAAGTAAAGCAGAACTGATGTTACATCAATATTATAAAATATACATATTGTGATGTCCATATTTTTTCAGTAAGGAAAAATGTACTATAATTTCTTTGCTATAACCATATATCTGACAAGAAGCAACTTCAGAAGGGAGGAGTTTATTTTGGTTTAAAGTTCTAGAGGAAATAGTCCATGCTAATGGATAAGACATAACATCAGGAATATGAGCCAGAAGATCACGCTGTGGCCATAGTCATGAAGTACAGAAAAATGATTGTTGATGTTCAGTTTACTTTCACCTTTTTATTTAGTTCAGGACAACAAACAGTCCAACAAATTGTACATTAGAATGTCTTTCTACAATGATTCTAAATCCATTCTAAATGACAAAGAAGATTAGCTATTATATCAATAATCTTGTAGAGCAAAGATCATGTTAATTTTTTGAAGATAGATAATCTATGAGAGATATAATTATGGCATATCAGTTAGTAAACAATCTGGATGTAGCTTTCCTTTTAGCATTGTTGTTTCAAGGACTGTTTATGCCTTTGGACATCTGATAAAAATGACTAATGCTTGTTTTAAAATGGTCAACTATCAGTATACTCTAGTAAATTTCTATACTGGTGTTCAGATTGCCAGTTCAAGCCAAATTCTGTATCCAAATATATTTACCTAAATTTGTTTTGCTACTGTCTGTAAAAGCTGATTACACTTTGATGGTGGATTCAACTTTCTAGCTATATGGAATGAGGGCAAATTCTTTTCTGAAAGATTAGTTTATCCAGAGTGTGAATGAAGTTGATTCACAAAAGAACAATTGTGTAGTAGTTTAGCAGATTCAGTTGTGAATAACTAACAATGAAAAAATGTATTAAAGTTTGACTATTTATTGCACCCTTACTGGTACAATAAAACAGATTTTTTCAGTATACATCAATATTCTTTATATATATATATATATATATATATATATATATATATATATATATATATATATATATATTATAATTTAATTTTACATATCAGCCATGGATTCCCCTGACCTCCTCCCTCCTGCTCCCCCCTGCCTTCCCCACAGCCCATCCCCAATTCCCATCTCCTCTAGGGCAAAGACTTCCCTGGGAATTCAGCTCAACCTGGTAGATTCAGTCCAGGCAGATCCAGTCCCCTCCTCCCAGGCTGAGGTAAGTGTCTCTGCATAAGCCCCAGGTTCCAAACATTCACTGAGGACAGGTCCTGGTCCCATTGTCTGGGTGCCTCCCAAAGAGTTCAAGCTAATCTACTGTCTCACTTATCCAGAGGGCCTGATCCAGTTGGAGGTTCCTCAACTATTGGTTCATACTTCATGTGTTTCCATTAGTTTGGCTATTTGTCCCTTGCTTTATTCAACCTTGGTCTCAACAATTCTCACTCATACAATCCCTCCTCTTTCTTGCCAGTTGGACTCCTGGAGCTCCACCTGGGGTCTGGCTGTGGATCTCTGCATCTGCTTCGATCAGTCATTGGATGAGATTTCTAGCACAATAGTTAGGGTGTTTGGCCATCCGATCACCAGAGTAGGTCAGTTCAGGCTTTCTCTCGAGCATTGCCAGTAGTCTATTGTGAAGGTATCTTTGCGGATTTCTGAGGACCTCTCTAGCACTTTGCTTCTTCCTATTCCCATGTGGTCTCCATTTATCATGGTCTCTTATTCTTTATTCTCTCTCTCTGTTCTTAATCCAGCTGGGATCTCCCGCTCCCGCAAGCTCTCTTTCCCTCGACCCTTGCCCTTCATTACCCCCACTCATGTCCATGTTCATGTAGATCTCATCCATTTCTCTGTCATTGGGCGATCCCTGTGTCTTTCTTAGGGTCCTGTTTTCTAGGTAGCCTCCCTGGAGTTGTGAGTAGCAGTCTAGTCATCCTTTGTTTTATATCTAGTATCCTCTTATGAGTGAGCATATACGATACTTGTCTTTCTGAGGTCTGGGTTACTGCATTCAGGATGATTTTTTCTAGATCCATCCATTTTGCCTGCAAACCTCATGATGTCATTGTTTTTCTCTGCTGAGCAATACTCCATTGTGTATATGTACATTTTTTTTACCCATTCTTCTGTTGAAGGGCATCTAGGTTGTTTCCAGGTTTTGGCTATTACAAACAATGCTGATATGAACATAGCTGAGCAAGTGCTCTTGTGGTATAATTGAACATTCCTTGGGTATATGCCCAAGAGTGCTATAGCGGGGTCTTGGGGGAGATTGATTCCCAATTTTCTAAGAAAGTGCCATATTGATTTCCAAAGTGGCTGTACAAGTTTGCATTCCCACCAGCAGTGGAGGAGTGTTCCCCTAGTTCCACATCCTCTCCAGCATAAGCTGTCTTCATTGTTTTTTATCTTAGCCATTCTGACAGGTGAAAGGTGGTATCTCAGAGTCATTTTGATTTGCATTTCCCTGATCATAAGGGAACATCTGATAGAGGGCTGATATCCAGAATATATAAAGAATTCAATAAATTAGACATCAAAATGCCTAACAGTCCAATTAAGAAATGGGCTATAGAACTAAACAGAGAGTTCTCAACAGAGGAAGCTCAAATGGCTGAGAGACATTTAAGGAATAAAACAGATTTAAAGACAGATTTTTTTTATCCCTAGCTATGCAACAGAACACCAGCATTCCACTCTCCTCATTGAACATCTCTTGTGGATTCCACATAGCAATGTCTCCTAACCTCCGGCCTCATTCAGTCACTATGTAGCAACCCCCAGCTTCAGAGGCACTGACTGCTAAAACACAGGCCACTCCTACCAGAAAACCAAGTAAGCAGACTACAAATCTTCTCTTCTCCCTCTGTTCCTCCAGCCAATCCTCCAGTCTTATTCCCAGTTTTACAGCAGAACACTTGTGGCAGCCTTCCACTCCACTGTTCTAACTTCTAACTTCCCTCCCCCACTCATTGCTTTGTCCGATCCTCCACGCCCTGCAGGCAAACCCTGCTAACCATAGGTTTTCTGTGGTTACAAGTAGGAAACAAGTAGGCTGATCCACACCTCTGTTTCTGCTCCTCCAGATCCAATCCCTCAGTCTCATCCCTAGCTCTGTAACAGAAAAATCTGATGCAGTATCCCTTCCTCTCTGACCCCTATCTCCAATGGATCAAAATATCTTCTCCCCAAACTTCTTTTCCACAACTCATCCTATTATCTCAGCCTCAAACAAGAGCAAGCATTCCCTTGGAACACACCAGATGAGCAGGGCAGGGAAATAGGTCCACAGAAAATTTCCTACCAAGCAACATGCAGCCTCCACACTCCTAAAGTTCAGGGAGAATGCAGAAACCATGAAACAAAACACTTACCGAGCAGAGACAAAACCAGGTATCATAACCTAGACCTATAATCAATTCCGATAGCAGATGCCTAGACTTCAGTGTAAAAATACAATAAAAAAGCTAGGACAATATGTTTCCACTGGAGCCCAGCAACCCTATCACATGGACCTTGACTATTCCAACATAGCTGAAACATGAAATAAAGACATCAAAATCCTCTGTATGAAGATGATAGAGGTCCTTGGAAGGAATTAATAAATCACTTAAATAAATCCAGGAATGTACAAACAAAGAATATAAGGGAGTGACTAAAACTGTTCAAGACCTTAAGATAAAAGTAGAATCGATGAAGAAAACCAAAACTAAGGAAATTCTGGAAATGAAAAATTTGGAAATTTGAAAGGAACTTCAGAAGCAAGCCTCACCATCAGAATACAAGAGGTGGAAAAAGAATCTCAGGCACTGAAGATACGATGAGAAAAATTGTTACATTGGTCAAAGGAAATGTTAAATATAAAAATCTCCTGACACAAAACATCCAGGAAATCTGGAACACTATGAAAATACAAAACCTAAGAATAATATGAGTAGAGGAAGGAGAAAAAAACAACTAAAAAGCCCAGAAAATATTTTCAATGAAATCATAGAAGAAAATTTTCTAACCCAAGGAGAAGATACCTATAAAAATATAAGAAGCATGCAGAACACCAAATAGACAGGACCAGAAAAGAAAGTCCCCTTTCTTAAGAAAACACTTAAAGTACACAACAAAGAAAGAATATTTATTTTTGGTTGTGAGCCTAGCCTTTAACGGATAAGCGATCTCTCCAGCCCACGGCTAGGCCCCGGGTGGAGCTCCGGGAGTCTAATTAGCGAGAAAGAGGAGGGTTTATATGAGTGAGAATTATTGAAACCAAGGTTGGCTAAAGCACAGGGACAAATAGCCAAACGAATGGAAACACATGAACTATTAACCAAAGGCTGATGGGCCCCCAACTGGATCAGGCCCTCTGAATAGGTGAGACAGTTGATTGGCTTGATCTGTTTTGGAGGCATCTAGGCAGTGGTACCGGGTCCTGTGCTCACTGCATGAGTTAGCTGTTTGAAACCTGGAGCTTATGCAGGGATGCTTGGCTCAGTCTGGAGGAGGAGACTGGACCTGCCTGGACTGAGTCTACCAGGTCGATCTCAGTCCTGGGGGGGGGGGAGCTTTGCCCTGAAGGAGGTGGAAATGGAAGGGGAGGAGGGGAGGAGGCGGGAGAACAAGGGAATCCATGGCTGATATGTAGAACTGAATGGTATTGTAAAATAAAATAAAAGGGGAAAAAAAGAAAGAATATTTAAAGCTGCAAGAAAAAAAGACCAACCAACATATAAAGACAAACCTATTAGAGTTATATCTGTTCTCAACAGAGAGTCTAAAAGCCAGTATGTGACCTGTTCCATTGTTTCTGGGCCTGTGAACAAGTATAACATCTTGGACAAAAGACATGATGGATCAGACCTGCTTACCACATAGCATCTAGGAAACAGAGAGACATAGGGAGGCTGGGAAAAGATGTGTCCTTTAAGAATGTTTCACAGTAGGGTCTCCAATAATTCCATCAAATCATTTCACAGAGTAAGAGACCTTGGAATACTCAGCTTTAAATGCAATGTCTCTATCAGAGCTCTTCAGAGCTCAGGGAAACCCATACAAGAGGATGCAGAAAAAGCAAAAGAGCCACAGGGCTTGGAGGACAGCAAGAAAATAAGGTCTTATAAATCAATGTGAGCAGTGCTCATATGAACTTTCTGTGACTGAAGCAGCATGCACAGGGCCTACATGGGTCTGCACCAGGTCCTCCTTGTATATACTATAGTTTCCTCTTTAGTACTTTTATGTGACACCTAAATGTGTAAATGAGTAGGTCTCTGATTCTTTTGCCTACTCTTGGGGCTCTTTTATTTTTCTGTTTAATTTTGATAGGATGGTTTTTGTTGTACTTTATTATATTTTATTTTGTTATTTTTTGTCATTATCTCTTAGTAGCCTGTTCTATTTTAATGAGAGACAGAAAGGGAATGGATCTGGATAAGTAGAGAGGAACTGGGAGGAGAAGAGGAAGAGAAAACTATATTGAGAATATATTGCATGAAAAAGGAATCTATGTTTAATAAAAGAGAAAAATCTTGGTGACAACAATAGAAAATAAAGATGCATTTGTCTAATTATCTTATATGACAAATTTTGTCCCTTTTTATTTTCAAATTCAAATTATCTTTTTACAATTTCAACTTTTGGACAATAATGATTGTGGATTTTTTTCTCTACTAATATAGATTATTTTGCATTTTAAAAGTCTGTTCTAGCCTACTATTACCATAATATACTATCAACATTTTACTCCTGAAAATTAAAGAAATCATTTAACTTAATAATAAATATAGCATTTCATCTTACTTAAGGTATATAACTTCGTAGCAATGCAATCTAAACATTTGTAATTTATGGAGTAAGTAAATGAAAATAACTGAACAGAAGAAGACAAAATGCTGCTGCTGTAGGTTTTCTGTTTGTTTTCCTAGTAATCCATTACTGTCATGAAAGAAATAACCATTGGAAAGGGTTACCTGAGGTTATTGTGAGAAAGAAGAGGAAAACATTGCAAGAATCTATGGCATGAGATTTAGGTATTGTGACCATCAACATCTATTGTTCTGCTGTCAGACTTTAGCCATGTTATTTCAGTTCTTCTAAAAGCTGTTAATTGCATCTCTTAGAGAAAACTTCTTGCTTGCTCTTTCCTTCTACTAATCCCTCTTAGTGGAAATGGAACACTTGTTCACATGGACTTTAGGCAAAGCTGATAAATAAATTTCTTCTTTTAGTCTTTATTATTTCTATTGATAGGCTCTAGTTAGTTTTGAAAAGAGTAAAAGGAAACAAAAATAAGTACCTTCAGCATTATCTTACCTATTTTGCCTCATCTCTGACAAAGCACGTACCTGAAATATTTGGGGGGTTAAGATGTAGGTCAGTTTTTGAAGAGCTTGCCCAGCATACAGAAAGCCTTGGATTCCATCCCTAGTACCGCATAAACACAGTGTTCTGATGCATGCCTATAACCCTCAGGATTGCTTCAGGAAGTAGACACAGCTGGATTGAAAATTCAAGGTCATCCTCCACTACAGGGACAGTTTAAGTGTAGCCTGGATTATGTAAGACCATGTCAGGAAAAAAAAAGTAAGTATGTTTGGGTTTTGAAGATAATGGTACATCTTTAGGTGTGGATTCTTTTTCTTATTTGTTACCATCTTCAAATATATCAATAGAAATAATTAGTTTAATTTTGTGTATCTTATATGGATATCAAGTTATAAATATTATTCACAAATTTTAAGATACTGTAATGGGAGGAAATGTCATTTTAATTTTAGCACATTGCTATGAATCTCAAAATGAAGCCTCTAGAAAACCACTCAAAACCATGGCTCTAAACTTATCCAGGTTATTTAACTCCAGTGTCTTTTCCTAATCATTATCTTTTGCTTGCCTGCTGTTTTCTTGTTCTGCCATTCACATGGATTACCATGACGGTCAAAGCTCTATCTCTTCCTGCATTGTCCATGTACCTTGTGTTTTCCTTTAACTTCAGTTTGCTTTGGCTGCCATAATAAACTCTCACAAACTGTGTGGCTCAGAACAACTGAAAATCATTGTCTCACAATAATAGAGGCTGCAGGTATGAGTTTAAAAAGCTGTTATGGCCATGCTTACCTTACAAATTCTTGGAAAGGATTGTTATAAGCTCCAATAGTTCTGTGGCTTTGGTCAACATCACTGTAGTCAGGATGGAACTCTTGCTGTGTGCCTGCACATCTCCATCCAAACTTCTCTTTATAAGAGACCCAGTCATAATGGTTCATCAGGCTATCAACTATAGTGTGATATCATATAAACACCATTACATTTGGAAATACCAAAGTATGGAATTTCAATATACGAATTTCAAGTAAGGAGAAAAGCAGAGTACAATCATACCTGCTTCACCAAGTTGCTGAGATTCCCTTGACATCCCTTCACCACTGCTCCTGCCTGCTTCTTTTTTCTTTCATTATTTTAGTATTATTTCTTAGAACTTATGCATAATACTGCTGAAAAAATTGTATAATTATGGTAGTTAAATGTCTATTAAGAATGTATACCTTCTAAAATTAACTAGACCTTGTTAATTTTAAATCTGCTAGGACCTTGTTTTACTTTTCCAGAGTAATGATGGTTATGAATGTTTTTTGGCCTTTGCCTCTTACCATTACTACTTTTATTTTCAGCAAAACCTCCCTTCACTAATTAAATGACTTGTAGAAAGCATCAATGTGAATGATATGAACTTTTCTTCCGCACAGCTCCCCAAATTGTTCTTTTTCAAAGATATCATCTTATTTACCCTTTTCAACTCTCACCTTATTTAAATTAGCCCTACCTTCCCATTAAAATTTGTATTTTCATAATACAAACTACTGTTTTATTAGAAAATTTCCCTAGCTATGTTACACTCTTTCTCCCAAACTTTTATCAAACAAGAACAGTACCCAGGCACTTGATTGGCCCCCCTACAGCCGGCGAGAAGAGGGCAGCACCATATTCAGTGATTTAATCCATCCCTAAGTGATGTTTCAAGTACATATTCTATTAAATAAATTTCCCTCCCTACAATGACTTCTATATATCAGGCTATTACCATTATGCGTATTGCTGCCTCTTTATTTTAGCTACATTATTGTTTTATTGTGTTATATTTGTCTTATTTTAGTTTTTCATTGGCTTTCTTTTACTATTCTGTTTCTTGATCCAGGCCAAATCCTATGAAGACTTCTTTAATAGCCTATTCTCTTTAATAGCAACTATTTGCTTCATTAAGTAATTCTTAACTTCTATAACAATTCACTTCTATTATATAATATGTTATATATATAAATAAATTGAGAAAACTCTTTAATATTATGTTAATTCTCATTGTTTATAGTCACTGCATATTAAAATGTGTTACAGACAATTTCATGCAAGTGTACATAATACATAAAACATATAAATGTGTGAATTTTTATATTTTACCTACTAGACCTCATGAACTTTCAGGTATTGAAACATGTCGTGTCCATTTTTGCATGCTATGATGCACATAATTCATTAATATTTATGAATTTAATGAAAATCAATATGTCAACACAGAATGCTAATTCTGTCAAAAGGAAAATGGTATCCTGATACATTCTTATTTAAATTCATATTTAATACATTATTTTTTAATTTCAAATATTAACCAATATAGCATTATGCTTAATAACAGGTTCTCAACTGAAATTTATTCTACAATTTAATTTCATAAACAGGCTCCATTTTTTTTTCCTTTTCTCTTTTTTCCTTTGCCTTGAACTCATAATGATCTACCTACCTCTGCTGCCTGAGTGGTGAGATTAGAGGCATGTACTACCACACCTGAACTGTGGTATAACATTTGAAATAAAGCATTTACTTTCCATTTTAAGCTTAAAAGATATGCTTATGTTTTAATAATGATAAGAAAAGTCCTTCTGGTATCTCCATATAAACCTGTTAATAACATTACCTAGAGATTCTTAGTTGCAGAATAGTACTACCCATGTCAGTGCTCAGACATAGTAAACCAGATCAGATCTTGAGTCCCTGGAAAAGAATCTAAGGAAATAGGTGTGACTTTATGAAGGAGAATGTATAACATCACCAAAGGAAAAGAAGGCTTCAGGGGAGTCTTCATAGGCTGAGTTTAATTAAACTGATCACCTCCTATTGTGTACATCCTTTACTCCCTCAGCTGACAAGATTGAGAAATAGACTGAGTCCTTCCTTTCCATATGAGTGCATTTTAGTGTCTTGCATGGGACAAGGCATGTAGAGTTCACCAGTTAGCAAAAGTTGAATAATTAGCTTTTTCTGCCAGCAGTTATTAGAATTGTCATTTTCAACCCTCTTCAGTGGAAAGTACAAAATTCATCAAGAATAAGGCTAGACATGTATATTACGGATCAAAAATATGCTATTAAGATAGTACCCTTAAGAGTGAGATATGTAAATTAATACACAATGGCTTTAGAGAGAATTAACCAAGAATTGATTTTATATTTAAGAGACACTCTAGTGATTAGACTGTGAAGCTAAAAATTCATCCTTTTGCAGACAGACTGATTTTATGTTTTATAACTGTCAGCTTGATTGATAACTGAGACCTATCGAATCTATTTCTATTATTGTAATTCAAGGACACCTTGAGAATTTTTCAAGAGAAAAGAAAGAAATACATGAGAAGGGGACTGTATTTCTGATAAAGAGCTTATTTAAAATAAAGTGCTAAAATATTCAGCATTCACTTGGGTGCTAAAACTACTACAGTTTAAAAATAGCTTGGTTGTGGGATTGCTGGTAAAAAAAAATACTTATTTCTTATTTAACATCCACTTATAGTATTGTATAACTTGTTTTATTTATAGTGTAGTGTGTATATATTTATTAAATTTGCATTGAAACTGCGCTTTCTTGTAACAAGGGTACATCTTTAACATTCAAGTTTTATAAAACTTAGAAAGTATTTACTCCTGCTCCCCTAAGCTCTCTTTTCCCCGACCCTTGCCCTTCATTACCCACCCCCAACGTCCAGTTTGGTGAAGATTTTTTTCCCATTATGTAGGCTGTCACTTTGTCTTGATGACCGTGTCCTTTGCTCTCCCAGCTGAATCAAGAACAGAGAGGAAGAACAAGGAAATAGATACCACGGTAATGAATAAATGAAGACACCATGGGAATAGGAAGAAGCAAAGTGCTAGAGAGGTTCCCAGAAATTCACAAAGATACCTCCACAATAGACTACTGGCAATGGTCGAGAGAAAGCCTGAACTGACCTACTCTGGTGATCGGATGACCGAACACCCTTATTGTCATGATAGAACTCTCATCCAATGGCTGATAGAAGCAGATGCAGAGATCCATGGCCAGGTCCCAGGTAGAGCTCCAGGAGTCCACTTGGTGAGAGAGA
This sequence comes from Peromyscus maniculatus bairdii, assembly GCF_049852395.1. Classification (NCBI taxonomy): domain Eukaryota; kingdom Metazoa; phylum Chordata; class Mammalia; order Rodentia; family Cricetidae; genus Peromyscus; species Peromyscus maniculatus. The sequence continues at coordinate 1,129,786 of NC_134858.1, forward strand.
GGAGGAATTATATGAGCAAGAGATATTGAGACCATGATTGGAAAAAGCACAGGGACAAATAGCCAAACTAGTGGAAAGATATGAACTATGAACCAATAGCTGAGGAGCCCCCATGGAACTGGATCAGGCCCTCTGGATAAGTGAGACAGTTGATTAGCTTGAACTATTTAGGAGGCCCCCAGGTAGTAGGACCGGATCCTGTCCTTAGTGCATGAGCTGGCTTTTTGGAACCTAAAGCCTATGCTGGGATATTTTGTTCAGCCTAGGTGAAGGGAGAAGGGGACTGGACCTGCCTCAACTGAATGTACCAGGCTGAGCTGAATCCCCAGGGGAGTCTTTGCCTTGGAGAAGGTGGGAATGGGAGTGGATTGGGGGGAGTGTGGGAGGGGGGAGGAAGGACAGGGGAATCTGTGGCAAAAATTTTTATTATAAAATTTAGAAAAAAAAGAAAGTATTTACTATCTTGTTATATTGTAATGAAAACACTTAGTGTTAGATGTTTATGTGATATACTGGTGAGAATTATTTCAAGAATATGTGGTAAGCAGTGGCTATACTTTATTTGGAAGGTGATATAAGGGTCAAATGTAAAAGTGAAATCTAATGTAAACAGAAGTTTCTGTCTTGCCAACAACTCTCAAAAACCCAGCAGCCACTTCCCAAATAATTGACTCAGAGGCATAATATAATTATAGATGCTAGGCCAGTAGCTCAGGCTCATTACTAACTAGCTCTTACACTTAAATTAGCCCATAATTCTTATCTATATTTAGTGGTGTGGCTTGGTATCTTTTCTCAGTGTGGCATTCTTATCTTGCTTCCTCTGTGTCTGGCTGGTGACTCCTGACTCTGCTCTTCCTCTTTTCAAAATTCTCCTAGTCGGATCACCCCGACTATACTTCCTGCCTGGCTACTGGCCAATCAGCATTTTATTAAACCAACTCAAGTGTCAAATCTTTACAGTGTATAAAAGCATTATCCCACAACAGTCTGATAGAGAGAAACTGGGACAACACATGTTCAAGTTTAAGATGCAAACAGGTAGGTATCATTATATTGGGAGTTTCTCCTAAAACAAATGAACAAAAAACTAGAGAATGGCTTTTAATTTTGTTATCTAGAAAAAGAGGCGTCACTAACATCTCCTTTCAGCTCCCAAGCTGGGACAGCTTACTCTATCAGGCTTTGCATAATTAGGGAACACACAATGAAAGTAAGGAGTAATGGGTGATATCTTTGCTAAGTGTACTGTGTGACCCTGATCGTGTGATTGCTGCCATCTCTACAACACACTGATTTTAATTGCAGCTGATGGATCATATGGCAGTTATATTTTCAACTGTTTACGGAGCTTTTTATTTATTTTTATTTATGCAAAATGATTTCATAAACTTACAATATTATTCACAGTAAATTTACAGAAAAATGCCACTTATAAATAGTCTTTCTCCATATTCTCATCGGGGTTCTGATTTGGATTATCTAATAATGACAGACAAGGATATTTATAATATAACTGATAGCCTTTTATGTAAGTTTCTTTGAGGAATGTCTGTTTTCTACTATTTTAGTCAGTTTTTCATGAAGAAAGAGAAATAGTCTAATAGGGGAGTGATCTACTTTGGCTCTTGATTTCAGAGGCCTCAGTGTGTGACCTAGTACTATTGTTTCTGGGCCTGTGAGCAAGTGTAGCATCTTGGCTGAAGGGCATAATGGATCAGACTTGCTTACCACATAGCATCTAGGAGGCAGAGAAAAAGACAAAGGGGGGGGGCTGGAAAAATATGTATCCTCGAATAATATTTCACAGTAGGTTTCCAATAAGTCCATCAAATCATTAATTCTTCAGTGGACTTTCCCATTGATTGGGCTAGAGTATTCAAGACTCAATTGTTTTTCAATAATTAGATTGACCAACTGTGGACAGAGCAAACTTTGAACATGAGATCTGGGGAAAATTTCATGTCTAAGTTACAAGTATTTGAGCATTCTTCAGAGAACTGTTTTCTTTAACTGATTAGCTTCTGAGTTCTTTGGGTAATTTCAATATTCTCTCCTCATTCAGAGCATAATTTGGGAATATTTTGCCCCATTCTGAGGGTTGTATCTTTATTGAGATAATTATTACTTTTTCTGTTCAAAACTGTTTAGTTTTGTGAAATCCTATTTGTTTATTTATAAGTTTCTTTGTGGCTTTGGACTCAGACTTTTTAAAAAATCACTACAAAGACCATTGTCTGGTGCCTTTTGTGGTAATTTTATAGTTTCAAGTTTTATGCTTAAGTTTTAAATCTTTTTTAGTAATTCCTATAGAAAGAGTAGAGAAAAGAGCCTTATTGGTATGTAGGCAAGAAGGGTGTGTGTGCATCCCACACAGGTGTATCTCTCTGGAGATAGAGAGGAAGGGAATGCTACCTCAAGACGCTTCTGCATTTTATATTGGTTCCCTGTTTATTGTTTTGACACTTATTATTTTTTAACCTTCTTTTCTCTTCTCACATAGAAGGTTCTCTGTCTCCTAAGAGCAGAGCCCATTATTGCAATCTCCTTTTAGGAAAGAGAAAATTACCTGCAAATTTTTTTTATTCTCTGAAGGTGTATCATAATAATTCGACCTTATCCTGAAAACCAAGTGATTTTTTAAAAAGAACATACTATATTATTTTCTATCTCTTTGTTTTCTTTGGAGAAATAGGAAACCCCAGAAAGCCTTTATCAGTCTTGGTTGTTTGGATTCCTACTGTTAGACAGTTGTGTATAAGGATGTCACTCTGGGAAACTAACCAACATTTCTATGGTGGCATGTGGCTCACTAAAGACACTGTTAAAGGGCACTTGAACAGCAATAGGGAACCAAACCTCTCATAGACAGTAACTTTCCATAGCGTCCTTCATTTTGAGCATGTCTATGTATTTGCTGCTGTTACAATCACCACTACCTCGTAAGCTTCCATGGTGAACTCTACCCAGTCACTCTTGTACAGTCTCACAGCAAAGGCAGCACATGTGCACACAAACACACATAAAACTATTGGCTGCCTGTTGCCACCTGGTTCTCACGAGATCCCAACTGTGTTTGATTATCTCTCGTTGCTAAGGATAAACACTAAAGGTAGAGGGTGAAATCATATGTGGCTGGTGTCTGCTGCTGGACCTTCCATATCTGGGCTTTAAAATCATGGTAATAAGCATCTTCAGGATGAATCTTTAGGCAGTTGCTATTTTCTTCACATTGGGAGGGATATACTCATAAAGGAATCCCAAAGCCAACCTCATGGGTCATTAATAGTCATCTCTGAGACAACTGTTACTGAAGTAACTATAAAGTGTCCCTGCTCTGTCAAAAACCCTTGTTAGGATTTTAAAGGTTCTGAAAAGCCTAAAGTTTAAGAAATTTAACTTTTAAATCTATAGTTCCCCATCTATCATTTTCTAAAACATTATTTTCTTTCAGTTTTGGGGGTAGAATGCTGGAACTTGTGCATGCTGGGCATCTGCTCTGCAACTGAGCTACATCCACAGCCCGTGGCACACATTCTTTGATGCTTGAAAGGGTGTGATTTGCACAACTTGGTGTGGAACAAACTATTGTAGCCAAGGTTCCATTTGTTCCCTCCTTGGTGCCCTTGACAGAAGTCCCCTGGGGAATTTTTTTCCCTCCCTTGAAACAACAGGCTTTCCTCTCTCATATGATTTCTGTGATGTACCACCACGTTCAGCTTAATGATGTTTACCAGAATCTACACAGTCATGGCTAGAATTATTCACTATCAATTTTTAATTCTTGTCCATTGACTTAGTTGATATGTCCATGTGACATTTCATGATCGAAAATATCATACTATATTCTATTCACATCTTCATTCACATGTGTTGGATCTGAGTAATCTTGCTTCTGGAAGGCTCAGAAACTTCACTGACAGAGTAGAAAAAACTGGAGAATGTAAATATTGGTTCCTATGTTCTTCATTGAGTGTCACCTGCATTTGTTTATTTAACTGTCTCACTATCACTTCATTTGTCTCAGGGCTAATAGTTTGCTCAGAGTGAAAATTGTGCCCAGTGTTATATTAGGCATGTGTAAATTTTTTATAGTATATATCTTATTATCTTCAGTTTACAAATTAAATAGGCTCAGAAGAATGAGGTGGCTTACCTCAGTCACCTGTAATATAGAACAGAAGCAGAAGCCAAAGGTAGGGGTTATAACACAAAGGACTTTCTCCTCCACTATGACCTGACTTTCTACTTGTGATCATCACTGAGATTCTTTCTATACACTTAGGCCCCAATTCCAGTGACTTCTCATGGCTTTTACTAGAAAACCCCTGAAAAAGCATGATTATTCCTGTGCATTTGTTTGTTGTGACAGTGACACTGAAGATAGGAATTTAAAGCCCTTGTTTCTTTATCAGACACTAATAATGATTAGAGAAATAATTAAAAACCTCTTTGCTTGAATGCAAGGCCTAAACAAAAGCATATAAAAAGAGGCTACAATAGAAAATAAACATAATTATGAGGCTCCTCAGAGTGGCTATATGTTTATTAGGACAGTTACCTCTAGCTAGTTACTATCTGTTGCCTATCTACACAGGTTAATAATTAAGAAGACATTCCTCAGTTCCTATTTCTGTGGAGTAAATGCTGATCCATATTTATATCATCACACAGGAAATTGAAATATTGAATACTCAATCCACTGAACAATGGATATGTGGTCACATGTGGCAGTTCAAATAACTGAATAAAAATTGAGTTTTATTGTTTAGAGATGGAATTTAACAAACGCTATAATAAAAAAGTAGAGTCATAAAATGGCTAGTAAATTACACTATTTTTCAGAATGTTAAATTACTTCTATGGTAATTACAGTTTGTTTTTAATATATCTAAATTTGATTAATTTTTATTCTATGCCATATTTACACAGCACTTAAAATATTATTTAAGAGAACTTAAACTTAGGAGCCTTAAAAAAAATAATGTCTAGGAACTGGAGAGATAGTGTTTAATAGTGTCTTTAAAATTCTTGCTGTGTAGCTTTTGCTACTGAATTTGATAACCAACACTAATATAAAAAAGCTGAATGTAGTGATTAATTCTTGCAACCCCAGCTCTGGGGAGACACAGGCAGGAAGAAGACAGGAGCTCTTTAGACTAGGCTAATTAGCAAGTTCCAGGCCTAGTGAGAGATCCTATCTCAAAACACAAGGTGGAAAGCATCTGTGGAACAGCACCCAAGGTTGATCTCCGGCTTTGACATGCATATATACAGAGACATTGTACATGCACACATACACACAAAAATATTGTACAATTATTTATTAAATGTCCAAGTAGTAGCTCTTAACTATAAAGAAATGTAAAGGCAAAGAAAAAGCAATCATTACCCATTCTGATAGTCGAATTATCCATCAAAATACAATTTCTGATGAAGTATATAATTAGATGTCCTTCATGGCACATAAAATTAGTTCTGTTGTCATCACAATCCCATCACTCTTTTATGACAAGTAACTACTTTCAGTTTAGGAAAATCATTTGAGATCATTTCACTTTATAAGGTTTCTATATTGTTTTTCAAATACCTCCAAAAAAGTTTATTATAACCCATTTCAAAGAAATTTATCAGCTTATTAGTTTTCATAAGCATGCATTCCAAGAATATCTAAGGAAATGGGGCTGACAGGATGGCTTAGCATATGAAGTTGCTTACTGCCAAGTCTGACAACCTGAGTTTGATACCTGGGCCCCACATGTTATAAGGAAAGAATAGACTCAAGGCAGTTGTCCTCTGACATCTACATGTATGCCATTGTGCACACACAATAAATAAATTAATGTAATTAAAAATAACTTAAAAATATCTAAGAAATATAAAGCTCAAATTATATGGGTAGACATCATATATCAAAGTTGAATTCTTCAAAATGACAACTCTTATGGTAATTTGTAAAATATTCTGTTTGGTGAGCACAGAAAGTACATTTTGTAGTAGAAATTTCCAGAGATTCACTCATATTTAACTTTTGTGTTCCAAGTGTCCTTTGCAACTCTGACTGACAGAAAATTATTTCCTTTCTTTAATACAGTAATGGTTGGAGAATAGGTATGTTTGTAATTTAATGATGGCATTAGATTACATTTAATTGTGCATATGTGATCTCTGGTAGTTCAGTCTTAATTAATTTTCAAATCAGTTTCCAATTAGAACATGATTCATCTAATGTTAGGGTGGATTCTTGAGCTAACCACCCCCTAAGAGTTAGTTTTCTGACCTACTTTTTTAAACTCTGATTTTTGTATCCAACTATAGATAAGTTCATGAATTTAATTCGTTTTGGCAAACGTCTACTGAGTGTGACTTATGTATGAAATACTATCTAAAACTCAGATTCTCTGATCTAGATCTTTGGATTGCTGTATTATATGAATAACCCCAAAATTTTCAAATTAATGATCTTGCTTGACACCAGTGAGAGTACAGAAGAAATGAGAACATAAACACGTGATTATATTATGTGAGAAAAGGAGTACACAATTAGCATATCTGCTAGCTAAAAGAAAACAAAATTTCAGCCTTCTGTTTTGAAGAAAAAAAAAACAATTGACTATTTATACAAAGTGAATGGATGGCTAATCAGTGATGTGATAGAGAGCAGATGTTGGACAGAAAGCAGAGCAGGGGCTTTAGGGTATAATGTTTTGTTTAGCAGGAAAGAGTCAATTCTGCTGGTTTTGTTGGTCATGAAATTGAAGGAATAAGCTTTAGAACAGGTGGACCAATTGAGGAGTGATCTGAGGAGCTGGTGATATTCTGAATTAAGGTGATATTAAAACTGTAGATGAGAGGCTGGGATATGGTTCAGTGATTAAGAGCAGTCACTGACTGCTCTTCCGGAAAACTCAGGTTCAATTGCCAGCACCCACATGGCATTCACAAATGTAACTCCAGTTCCAGAGTATCCAACACCCTCATACAGGCATATATGCAGGCAAAAACATCAACGCATATGAAATAAAAATAAATACATAAATACATAAACACATAAATAAATGAATGAATGAGTAAGTAAATAAACTGAGACGAGAAAATGAAGACAGGTCCAGAAACATGGCTGTGTTGACATTCAGGCATTATGCTCTTGCACGCACTTACTAGTACTCAGTCAGTTATGCTGGCCTGCTCAGTGTCCTGACAATGTCACCCACCAAGTTGCTGCCATAGTCTGTGCACATGTGCTGCACCCCCCTTTAAGATACAAGCTCCGCCCACCTCCCGTCCCTTTTCTGTCTCTTCTCTCTAAGGAGGCAGGTCTCTGTGTATCTTCCTTCCTCCCCGACCCTTCCAATAAACTCTCCATGTGAGCTCTGTCACATGATGTGTCTTTCTCTCACCATTTTTAAATTATAACAATCTGTAGAGATACAAATTACTACAAAAAGAGAAATAGGTGTCAATAGCATACTCGACAGATATATGTGACTCTAAGTTGATAAAACTTATTATTTGGTTTGATGGGATACATGAATACAACTTCCACAACCCAGGAATCTATCATGGACCAAATAAATAAAAGTTTTCACTTTTACTTATGTCTTCTTAGTATTAAAACCTAGAGAAAATCCATGATCAGACAATTATCAAGTGAAAACAAAATTGAGGCTTTTTCAAACAAGCACATCAGAAGATCAGAACACCCTAAAACCTTTTACCTATTGAAAAGCCATCATTTATAATTCTGAGTAACCAGTTCTCCCCATAATTATTCTATTTTGTGGCCCTTTCTCTCTACATTTTATTTGATATATTGCATGTATATTTTGATAACAACCTGAACCATATAAAAATAAGTAACATTTGGTTGGAAAGCAATAATTGGTACACAAAGAATACTGGGTAGTTGTAGTGGAATCCTTTCTTGTCCTCAAATGAAAATCCATTGTCTGAGAGAAGAAACACAAGCAACAATTTACGTATTCAAATGGCACCACCTCATTCAGTTTCATCTCTTTAGCTGCATGGGTCAGGAAGCAGTTATCTAGATTAAGAAGTAAATGGTTACAATGTCTTCAATTGTGACATTTTACTTAATATTGAAACCTACCATGTTCATGGCAATTGCTTCGGTTTGAAGTGTGAAGAGAGGTTATCTCTGACATTTCATCATTATTGCTATTGTACATGTCTCTCTCAGTGTCTATGAATACAAACATCTGGCTTTCCTTAAAAGTATTGCATTTGTTTCTTCCAGAATAATTATGACAATGGCACATACCATCCTCTTTCAGATTTTCTTTTTTTTCCAAAGTTTTTTGGTTGCTGTTCATGGGTCACCAGAGCCAATTCCCCGAGGCTTTATTCTTAGTTTTCTATTTTCCTTTCCCCATGATAAACAGTGACGTCACATCTTGCTGATATTTCTGCTGTCATATAATTTTCATTCCTTAAAGTATAGATCAACTTATGGGAACTTGTGTGTCACAGACTAATACAGCAATATTAATTAATAATGCCCAGTAATTAATTGTGCCTTTGAACACCTCGATGGTGACTAGTCCTGCACTCACCAGATTTTAGACTTTTTAAGAAACATATTTTAGAAGACATTTTTACAGTTTACATTTTTTACAGAAAAGATAATACTTTATATGTTACATAAAATGTTCTTAAATTAGTTTCATCTGTCTTTTACATTCACCTAAAAGTAAAAAAATTAAACTATATGGACAAGTAAAAAATTTTAAACTATTTTTGGCCCACACCTGAGCTTTGCATTATTTCCATTGAACAGCACTGCACTGAAAGGACACTAATTCAAGCAATTGTGCTTTCCACTCTGAGTTCATTAGGCAAGAACCTAATCTGATGTAGTAAGATCCATGGGAGGCTTTGAGCACTGAAAGTCATCATTCCTTACCAAACATGGAAGAGGGCCATGAAATACCTGGATCAGGGAGCAGGTAAATATGGATGCATCAGTTTTCCATTTGTAAAAACACTTCCATAAAACCTAGTTATTAAGAAAGGGGCTGTGGAAACAGTCTCAATACCTGATCATATCCTTGCTCCATGGACAGCCAAGGGCAACAAAAAGTCAACCAGGAAAACACTTCAGCCTTCTTACCAGTCCCCTCATCAGCACCCTCACACACACAAGTCCCCACCTGTTGGCAAGGAAGTCCCTGTTCTTTCAGAAATTTCTTTCCCCCATAAGAGTACACAGAAGTTCCTTCTCTGTGAGTGTGTAGAGGAAACTATCTCCTTATGAGGGTGTTCAGAAAACCCACTCCCCATGCAGATGTACAGAAAGTTCCCTTCCAGTGTTAGGGTGTACAGGAAATTCCCTCTTCATCACAGTATTAAGTTAGTCTTCTTGGGAGTATGTGAAAGATACCCTTCCCCATGAGGGTGTAGAGGAAATCTCCTCTCCATGGGGATGTACAAGACTAATACTTTCTGATGGACCACAAAGATAATACTTCATGTGTATCTATGGTATCTTTGAAGTGTGAAGAAATTCTTGTGATCACTTCAATGGAAAGGAAGGCATCACTGACAAGATACCCTGGAGCATACTGGATTCTAATAGTTCAGAAAATTAAAGCAGGGAGTGACTGATGGGATTGCATGAAAACAGAAAACACTTATAAAGTCAAGGAAACAATCACCAGAATGAAGAAATAGACTTATGGAATGGGAAAGAATCATCAACAAGAGATTAACATCAAGAGTCCATAAAGAATTAAAAAATTAAACACACACACACACACACACACACACACACACACACACACACACACACATACACACACGCGTGCGTGTGCGCACACACACACCACCCAAATATACAATTATATAGTTCTATGAAAGTAGAAGGAGGATTTTATGATATGGAGTGGGGGGTAAGAAACACAAGCATTATGTTTTCACTCATGTAGAAAATAAGTATGTGGGGGGGTTGGCATAAAAGCAGAGGAGAAACCTAGGAAATCAGTAAAGGCAGGGCAAAGGAGGCTATTGAGTGGATAAAAAAAATGAGCAATAAAATTTTATGAATGAAAACATCAGTGTAAAACCAATTATTTTGTAAATTAGCATATATATGCAATATAAAGACTGTTAATACCTCAAGAAAGATCACAGGTAAGAAGATATAGGTGACAATAACTCTAGCTTGGACATGAATTCAAAAGAGTCAAGCTCTAAAAATGAGGAACCTCAGGAAAATCCACATATTTCTTATGGGTTTTTTGGGCATTTTTTGTCATTGTTTGCTTGTTTGGTGTGTGTGTGTGTGTGTGTGTGTGTGTGTGTGTGTGTGTGTGTGTGTGTGTGTGTAGAGAGAGCACATGTGGTAAGATAATCTATATGTAAGCATGTCCATAAGAAAAAAATATCACAAATTTTACTTTAAAATTCACCTCCTTTTGTAATTAAAGGTCATTCAAGAGACATAAAAGCAATATCATATTTGCATTGATTATCCATTTTCTTTTTTGCACTTCTATATTTTTCATTGTTTTTTAATATTTGAAATTATAATATAATTATATCATTGCCTTCCTTCCAAGCTCTCCTCCTTCCAAATTTTCCCATGTACCCCTCCTTGGTCTCATTCCAATTAGGGGCCAGTTTTTCATTAAGTGCTGTTGCATATATTATATGTATGTTATATATAGATGTGTATTCCTAAATATGTAAATACAACTCGATCAAACTGTATAATGTTACTTTTATGCATATTTTCATTTCCTACCATTTGGTATTGGATAAATAGTTGGTGCGCCCTTCCTGTATGTAAATACAACTTGATCAAACTGTATAATGTTACTTTTATGCATGTTTTCACTTCCTACCATTTGGTATTGGATAAATAGTTGGTGTGCCCTTCCTGGAGAAGATTATTTCTCCTCTTGCTAGCAGACCTTAGCTGCCTGTACTACTTTGTGCATGGTTGAGGTCTCCTGAGCTTCCTCCCTGACACATTAGTATGTCTATTAGTGTTGTCCTTGTTAGTAGTGCCAGAAATACTTGATCTTTTATAATTGGTGAAACCTTATATTCTATAAGATACAGTGTTTCTCAACCTACTCTGAAAGAGGCTACATAACCAATGGATAGTCCAAGTAACACCCACATGTTTATATGATGTTCCTAACCTATCTTGGGAGCAAGACTGACCCAGGACAGAGCTGAGAGATAAACATTCCTACTTTAATTTTGTATCCTTCTGTTCTCCCTCAAGGAGTAATATCCCTCAGTGTAATCAAAGAGGGAAAGATTTTGAGTGCGAAGACACCAAGAAAGGCCATGGCCAGTAATTGCTGGCTCTGTGAACTTGTGTGGTCCCATCATCTGAGTTTTCTGAGTACAGTTCTCTACTTGTTCATGTTCTTCAGAGATAGTTATTTGAAAAGCACTGGAAAATACTGCTAACTGTTAAGTGGTCTTTTTTCTTTTACACATTTTATAGGAAAAAAATGGAATTCAGATGTATTTGCCTAGAGGTTGTGGAAAGTACCAATATGCTAAGTTTATCACCACTTTTTGTTCTTACAGTCCTATGCAGTGTATGACCAATCTCCCAGGAGGAGTAAGTGGGGTCATTTTCAAGAGGGTATAGATTGTAGGCCACCTTATGTTTCAGAATACCATTACCAAGTTCACACATTCTCTTAGCCCTGTGCATTTCTCTTTCCTCCTAGCCCACAGGAAAATTTGCTTTTCCAGCCCTGTGATCTTTCTCCCTCAGTGTCTCTTACTTGTCCTTACAACTGTTTCCTTACATATAACTCAAAAGTTTATGATATAGGCTTTGACTCTTATTGTCTCAGAGCCTATCTTTTCTATCATTACGCTAGACTTAAAAATTCATCTCGTGTCTATTAAAAATTGTACTCTAAAAGTGACCTTTATCTAGACCTTGGAAGCCACTAAAATTTGAGTTTAAAGATATCAATTTTTAAAAAATGACTTATAAAGTAGATATTCCTTTGAGGAGCTTTATCCAGAAATATATTCTTCCACTATGCTTCTTTTTTTAAAGTCTGTGTTGATCTTAAATTTTACTTTACTTTGGTTATGAAGTCATTAATCTGGTAAAGGGGCTGTTAGGGATGAGGGAGCTGAAAAAGAGAGAGATAACAGAGGATGGGAGGAAGAGAGTGATCAGGAGACAAATACATGTATGAAATTGTCAAAGAACAACAAAATGTAGTTTTTGTTTTCTAAAGAAAGAAATGACTTCTGCAATGGTAAGGTGGCTCAGAGGGTCAAGTTACCTGCTGCCACACCTAAAGCTTGATTTTAATCCATGCTCTTATATGCTAGAAGGAAATAATTGACTTCTACAACTGTTCTCTGACTTCCACATGTGCACCACAACATGAATTTATAAACATATGTACATACAAACAACAGATAAAAATATAATATAAAAATTTACAATATATGGTATCTGCTTCTTTTTGCCTTGTAGATATAAATTAGTAACCTATTTTCATTCCTTGATGGCTTTTTGAGACAAATTTTCCATAGCAAAGATGAATACTCTGTTCTTTTTTTTTCCTTTTCCAAATCTAATTCTGTCAAACATTCGTTGTTAGCAGTAACATTTCCATGTTGTTTTCCTTCAAAAATTTCTTTGTCATTGTTATTTTTGCTGTCTATATGTATAATGGAAGTATGGAAAGGCTTCTCAGTGCTTAGTACTTAAGCACAGTGTTATAGAAAGTCATTAAATATTCCATTTCTTCAAAACAAACCAACTGAATAAATATAGATATGTCTTTAAAACTAACTTTAATTATGTAACATGAAGTATGTATTAAAAATAAGACATATTAACTAAATTAAAATATTGTGCTATTGAAAGAGAAGCTGTTTTCCTTTACTACTTGAAAAGAGTTTGCTTAGCTCTGCAATGTACAAAACATACTAGAAATACTTATTCAACTTACCTAGAATAGTAACTGTGAGGAATTAAAAAGGTATACAGACTGAGGAATGAGAACACCTTCACAAAAACATAATTAAGTGCAGAATAATACTTGCATAAGTTGATGTACAACTCTAGGGTTCAGTGGTGACTGAACAAGAGATCACTAACTGAACTGTTTATAGATAATGGAGAAAATAGACTTAAAAAATCCTTGTGCTTGCTCTCAAAGGACATATAGAGGGAATTATTATAAATGATGGGATCATCAAGCTGTTTTCCATCCTCCCATCCTGGCATAATTAACTATGACAACACTGGCAGGTGAGATACTTCTTCATTTACAGCCACAGGTTTTTTGTTTGTTTCTCTTTGAAGAAGTATATTCCCTGCGGATTTTTCAAAAAGTAAGTTGTCTGGTATCATGGTAGAAAATGGCTTCTCATTAAATTTTCTTGAATTCCTAAAAAGTCATTCCTATGTGAGTTAGTGTTTCTAGTGCTGTGAAGAGACACTGTGACCACAACTCTTATGAAGGAAACATTTAATTGGGGATGGCTTATAGTTCAGAGGTTTATTAGTCCATTATTACTATGGTAGGAAGTATGGCAACATGAAGGCAGACATGGTACTGGAGAGGTACCTGACCGTTCAACATCTGATTCAGCAGGCAGCAAGAAGAGAGTGTGACACTGGGCCTGTCTTGAGCTTCTGAAACCTTAAAGCTCACCTCTAGTGACATACTTCCTCCAACAAGGCCCACACTTACTCAAAAAAACAAACAAAAAAACCACACATCCTTGATAGTGCCACTCCCTCTGTGCCTATGGGGTCAATTTTTATTCAAACCACCACACCATGCCAATCAGTTTTTCATAACTAAGACATAAGTTCCTTTGACAAAAGTAAAATCTTTTAAATATACTCCTCTGTTTCCTAATGGAATTGCTCATTTGCAGAGTCACACATTCAGCCCACAGATATTTAAATAAAATTGAGTCATTCAGTTGGCAATACATTTTCACACAAACAGGTTGGGAATACTGAAAAGACTGGAAAAATCTTTTGAAATGTAGGATAGATTGGTTTTCTTTTTATGGACAGAAGGCCACAATTCCTTCTTCCAAATTCAGCACCTCCTATGAATGGGGGAGCCCTAGTCTGACCTAGGGTTTAAGAAAAACCTGACTTTCTTTTAAACAAACACATAAGCTTGTGGCAGGATGGTATTTTTCTTAGTTACTAATTTTATCTCTATCACTCTAAACACTCACCAAACTTGGAACAACATGCAGCATGTGTAATAGGAGTTCCACCAGAGGTGACCACTCAGACACAGTTTATAGCCTATCGAAAAACTTTCTAGCTGGCTGGAACTACACTCAGGTAATTAGGTCCCAAGTGTTTCAACAAGTGTCTACAGTGTGGGATTTTTGAAGGCAGAAACCATGTCTTGGCAACTCACTCAGCAGCTGCAGGCAACAAGGGGGAAGATTTCTCATAAGTAAGAAATTTAACAGAAGCTAAGATTAGTTATCTAGGGCATCTTGACCTTGAGTTTCCAGAATATAGAATTGGGTAATTTTCCATGAGATTCTGCATCAAGGACATCAACTTCCAGTTAAACCTGAAATGTCCTCAGCAAGAATACAAGATGGAGGAACCTCTGTACTGTCTACACGGTCACAACAGAAGCTCCACAAATATTTAAAGAATGAATAAATTAGTCAGTATTGAATCATATAATCATACTTCTGTAATTCAGGGAAGAAAATAAGTATTGTATGATTATTAAAACATTGTCATTGCAGGTCAGACATCTTTTTTATTCATTTGTTTAATATTTATAGAATGTTTATGTTACATAAACATAAATAATTATCCACAATCTTTTCTCTTGGTGAGTGCATATTTGAACAGATTTTTTTAAAATACACAAATAAATAAATTCAATATATTGATTCTTGGTAACTATAAAGGTTATACTCTCTGTTTTAATTGTTTAAAAGGAGCTGAAAGTGGTTATACACATTAAATGTTTAACTCATCTGCATTACAAGGCTTATTTTAGGAATTTGTCAGTGGGATTAGATTTCTATTGACTGTAGTTAGACTTCCTTTGTGCTCCCAGCTCCCAAAAAATGACACAGAGACTTCTTATTAATTATGAAATCTTGGCCTTTGCTTATACTTGTTCCCAACTAGCTTTTAAAACTTAATCTGTTTATATTAATCTATGTCCTGCCATGTGGTTCATTACCTCTATGTAGTACCCTGTGTCCCATTTCTTCTGTGTCTGGCTGGTGAATCACCTCTCTTCTTCCTGGGGCTTATATCTCTTCCTGGAAGTTCCACCTATCCTCTCCTACCTATCTATTTGCTATCCAGCTCCTTATTAAGCTAATCAGAAGGTGCCTTAGCAGAGACACATGTTCACACTGTACAAAAAGATTATCCCACAACATTTCCCCTGTTTTGTCTAAATAAAAGGGAAAGGTTTTATTTAACCTCAACACAGAAGAACTATATAGAATAAGAACAATTATCAGGAAGAATTACATTCAAAATTTCTAGTCCATCTGTATTTTGCAACTTTGGAGAAAGTACTCTATTATCTATCTTGTAGATAGAAAGTATTCTATCATCCTATTTTGATGTGTCCAAAGTTTTATATCTAAGTCGCTTTTTTTCATAACTTATATTACCAACTTAACACTTTTTTAGATCATAAAAGGTTTTCTTAGTTCAACAAATTAGGCTTTTATGTCTCTCAACCTTATAAACTTTATATCTCTTTTTTGAATTCCTTTTCTGAATCTGGTAACAAAGAAAATAATATAACTATCTTGTCTTCAACTCATCTAGATATGAGAAGGATAAAACATTACCTGAGTAAAGAGGAAGAACAGAGTAAACAACTTCCAAAGCCATAGAAATGACAGGGACAGATAGCTGCCTGGACAGTCATCCAAAGTTCCACTGCAATATTGGGACATCTATCTTTAGCCTATAGGCCTAGAATATCTGACAGACTTTTATGTGAAGCAGGAATTTTGAAGGACTGGCCTACCTTGTCTTGACAAAGTTTGGCAGTCACTTTCTTTTGTGTCCTGCTTGTCCAATTTGGACAGCATACCGTCATCAGCATTTAAAGCAAAGGAAATTTCTTGCTCAATGGCTAACATTGCGACACATGAAAAATAAATACTCCATATGGAGATTCTTTGATGCCAACCATCCTTTCTTAAAGTACATTGGTGCTTCCAGTAACAGACATGTTCTCATTGTCATGAAAATCCTTGTGGTATTAAAACATCTTAAATGCCATATTCTGTAGGTTTTTGGAGTGTTTGAAACCATATGTCTATTTAAAATGCGTGGGGCTAAATAAAGCTTTATCTACATCTAAACCCTTACTAAAAGTTTTATTGTGATCTTTATTATCCTAACAATTTGTAATAGAATCTGTCAATGACTAGAACTTTACATTAAAATTTTAAATGGGCTGCATAAGTACAATACCTAAAACAAGAGTAGAAATATATGTACAGTATGCTATAACAAAAATAATCCTAAGTCTGTAACGATACACAAAAATTCATTCTTATATTCCCTCTTTTTTTAGATAAGAGAGAAAAAGGATAGAAGAAAGAAAGAAGGAGAGGAAAGAAAGAAAGGAAGGAAGGAAGGAAGGAAGGAAGGAAGGAAGGAAGGAAGGAAGGAAGGAAGGAAGGAAGGAGTAGATGTAACCGTCTTATTAAATAAGAAACACAGAGCCAATACGGAGATGAAAGTCAAGAGGTCATAGCAATAGATAAGAGCTAAAAACCTTACCCTTCACTGTTGCTGTACCTCTCTGAAAGAGACCTACTCCCCGTGTCTGTCTTTTTTTTAATAGAGTTTCTGTTCTGCCTTCTCATTGGTTGTAAACCCAACCACATGAACTCCTAGTCACTGCCTGTCTGTATAGACCTCCAGGTCTTCTGTGGTTGGTATTGAGATTAAAGGCATGTGTCTCCAATGCTGGCTGTATCCTTGAACACACAGAGGTCTACCTAGCTCTGCCTACCAAGTGCTGGGATTAAAGGCATGCGCCACCAATGCCTGGCTCTGCTATGGCTTGCTATTAGCTCTGACCCCCAGGCAACTTTATTTATTGACATACAAATAAAATCACATTTCAGTACAAATAAAATATCACCATAAGAAGGAATAAAGAAATCCCTTAATCCAACCTCCTTTGTTTAGTTTCCCCTCTGACCATGACCAATAACAACTTGCAACTAACTCCTGTAAACAATGACAAATATCCCTAACCCACCAAACAACCAAATATCAACCACCAAACCCTTTGGAAATGTGGGTGTCATGTTCTTAAAATTACTTGCTGTTGTCTGGGGATGTTGGCATCCTTAAGGGAATATAAGAAAATTAGGATAATGGTCAAGTCCTGGGTGAGCTAGCTGTATTATTTGTTGTCCAGTCTGTGTGTGATGGGAAAGTGCAGGGCTTATCTGCAGTTCTAACTGGAATAGTCTGTGAGGGTGGACCATCCCAGCTAACAGCTTTGAAGTTTTTCTGGATGCAGATTTTTGAGGCAACAGAGGCATTCTGAGAGGCTGGATCTCCTGGGCTACTTGTCTGTATTGGTGTCTGGTCCTTTTTTATTCTGAAAATACAGTCTTTTAAAGGTAACATATATATCTGCATTAACACAAGTAATGAATGTGCAGTGTGCACAAATTAGCTAAAAATTATTTCTTGCTCTATGTTTGAGCAGATAAAAGGCATCTGTCAACTTTATAAATCAGTTTGGACTGTATAAACATACTGTATATAAATCTCCATCCATTCCAAATGAAAGGATGGCATGTAATAATAAGTCATGAGGACTATGTAGCCCAAAAGTTTTATCATGTTTCCCCAGTCTCAAAGCTATTCCCATGTAGAGGTATTAACATATATGTCATCTGTCTTACAGTTTTTTGGTTTTGTTTTGTTTTGTTCCATCATGTCTGCAGCCAAGATTTTCAGGAGGTCTTCCATGGTCAAATATATGATCTTCATTAATTTTGAAGAAATTAATAGAGCGTTTTCTGTGGAAACAAAGGCATAACCTCTTCCCCAGTGCATCACATTTTCTGATTTCATTCTGAAGTTAAAACATACTTAAACTATAACCTGGTTTAATTGAGCATTTCAATAATCTATTGTTTCTTAGCAGCTGTTATTTTTGCTCATTAGCATTTAAGATTTTTAAATTGATAAAGCACTGTATAGGATCTAGATGCCCTGTGTATTTCTCATCAATGAATTTTTTCTTTTTATATTATTTTACTCTTTCTTTAATAATTTCATTTTATTATTTTTAAACTATTTATTTTTTCTATGACTGTCTATACCAATTTTCTTTTCTTTTTTCAGCATCTAAGCACATTTTTAAGTACATTGCATCTGTTCAGAGGATTTTTCCGTGTGCTTTTCTGGCTTTCTGTATGTCTGCAGGTTCTGTGACTGAATGAGCCAAACATTAAACAGCCAGGCTGCCTGTTACATGGCTCCACTTAACACATGGTGTTAGTGGCTGACTCTGCTCTCCTCAAGTCCATGAGAGCCAAGCCTCATGCTCGCAAGCAATGACCAGGGCAGCATTTACCCATCTTTCCTCAACTCTGTGGCAGGCATTTCTATCTAGTCTCCTGCCAGGTAGCATGCAAGCTACTCTATATTTGAATGTATGTGCCCAACATTTGACACCATTACCTCAGTTCAGTGCCTTGAGTCCCACTCCCTCTATGTCTGGCTAGCAAATCTCACTTTTATTCTTCCCAGATTTCATATCTCTTTCTGCCTATTCTCTCCTGTCTAGCTCTTTATTAAACCAAGCAGAAGGTCCCTTAGCAGAGACATATCTCATTGTAAAAAAAGATTGTCTCACAACAGTCCACCACCTATATCAGTGTTTTTCACCCTTCCTAATGCTGCTTTACTTGTTGTACTTACTTATGTTGTGGTGATGCCCAACCATAAAATTGTTTCATTGCTACTTTATAATGTTAATGTTAAGTTTTGCTAGTGTTATGAATTGTAATATAAATATCTGTCTTTTCTGTCTTAGGTTACTCTGTGAAAGGGTCATTTGGCCTCTTAAAGGTGTCATGATCCACAGGTGGAGAACCACTGATCTACATGCTTACATGACTTGGGTTCTATTTTTCATCAGAATTTCAGAGTCCACCATTGCCTGTATGCCCTGCTTAAACACAACACAACACACACACACACACACACACACACACACACACACACACACACACACACACACACACACACGTAGTGAAATAACAGAGAGTATCAGAGAGTATAATAATCTATGGCAAGTCAATGATGGGAGCAGAGAAACATTAAGTAAAGGAAGCTTTTACTAGAGGATATAGGAGTTACCTACTCAAGGTTAATAAATTTAGCAGGGAACTGTGAAGAGATTAAGGTAGAGAGGAAAGTAGAAGCAAAAGACATAGCATATGAAAGAGCTTAGAAATGTGAAATCTCTTGGCAAATTACAAAACAAGGCACATGGCTCATTAAGAACAGCAGCCTATAAATCTGGTAGGAACAGTGGATGAACCAGGACATCTGTGAGGATTCAGATTGTTTAAGAACTGAATTTTTTGCAAAGGCATCTGGATGATTATTCCATAAAGTTAGGAGGTATCAGGAGATACTGAGGAGAGACATGTTCAGAAGACTATTTTAGAAAGAGCCATCTGGAGCTGTGCATTGGAGGTCTGAAGGAGAAACAGGTTAGAGATACATGAGTTAGATCAATGTGCGAGTACTGGGGTGGGGAGCACAAACCACCTCAGGTTATGGCAGCAGTGGGGATAGGGGAGGAAGTCAATTCATGGGAGACTTAGGAAGTGTGATTGGTAGGACACTTTGTACATCATTTCAACAAGCAAAGCTGACTTTCTGAAACTTCATTTTTTTTAAAGAAATCTGATTTTTCCCCAAAAATGAATATACATTTTTCCTTCTTGCTGAATTTTTTGTAAGGTACTGAGGCAAATGAAGAATTCAAAACTGTGATCTGAAAACTCTTCAGAGGGTCAAGAAATTAAGAATGTCTGTGGTTTTCCTTCCAAGATCAAGTGACTAAGGTCATCTGAGAAACTCATGCTATCATGGAATGTTCTTATCTTGAAGCTGTTGGAAAATGCCAAAGGCTAGATTCTAGTTGACAGCCAAGATGTAGAGAAAGAGCAGGGAGATATCAAGACTGGCTGGCTTGCACAGAACAGCTCTTGAGCTTGTCTCCTGCCAGCATGTGCTCCTGACCGCTGGCCCTATATGTGTGTTCTCTATGGCAGCACCCTTCTTTCCTCTGACCTTAGCCAGGCTCTGGCTTGAACACAACTCTGGTCTTGATATTGTCTTGCTATTTCTATTACCTCATGCTTTTCTTCTTTTTTTTTTTTTGTTTTTTGTTTTGTTTTGTTTTTCGGGACAGGGTTTCTCTGCGTAGCTTTGCGCCTTTCCTGGAGCTCACTTGGTAGTCCAGGCTGGCCTGGAACTCACAGAGATCCACCTGGCTCTGCCTCCCGAGTGCTGGGATTAAAGGCGTGCGCCACCACCGCCCGGCACTTTTCTTCTTATATATCACTTGATTATGTGCTTTCTCTACATTTTACCCTGACCTAAATGCCCAGCTTGTCTGATCTAAGCTTTCAAACTTTTTTTTTTATATATAGCTTTACTGTGTTAGAGTTACAACCTTTCCTTTTTATTTAGACAACAAAGGGAATTTTTTTTTAACTTGGAAACATTTCCATATAATGTTTGACACAGAAATCATCAAATAGAAGTATACAATGTTGACAGGAGACAGTACATTTATAATTTATAACCCCAAATGTATTTATAAATTAGAAATGGAAAGATCTACAAATGAAATTATGAAGGTTCACCAAAGTCATTTAATCTGTCAGTTTCTCATTCATTTTTATGTCTTAATAATATTCTATTGTATGAATAAGCCACATTTTATTTCTCTCCAGTATTTGATAGCTATTTGAGTTGTTTTAACTTTTTTACTATTAGCAACACACTGCTGTAAACCTTCATGTACATGTTTCATAGGTGCATATTTTCAGTAGTTTGAGGATATATTCCTAAGGGTAGAATTGTTGAGTAACAGAGTAACAATGTTTTGCATTTTGACCAACCACCAAACTGTTTTGCCAAAGTGGCACACCATTTTACAATCTCACCAAATCCTTGTTTTTAAGGCTCTGATTTTTGTACAAAAGCATTCAATCATTCTGTCAGACCAAACAAGGAAAAGTAAGCTATAGTTCAGAGCTGTTCTATTCCATTTACTATGCAAAGCCATTCTTGGTGTTTGCAACTCTCAGCCCTTTTGAGTATTCTTGCAGTGTTCACTTTTTCCTCCACCACTTTTTTTTTTCTTCTTTTTTTCTGGTTTATTTCTATCTATTACAAATGTATAAAAAATCCTTCATCAACACTGCTGATAGCAGCAGAACCTTGAGAAATATACCTTTGGTTTGCCTCAGAAAAGGAACACATATTGCACTGTAAAGTTTATAAAATTGGCGCAAAACATTGTGATAATGTTACAATACCAGTTTTAAGAGTTCAGTGACTAATGGGGAGCCGATGGGATACATGCAGAACTGTAAAAGCGATCTCACTTAGCCAGCTGTACATGTAGACTGTAAATCTACATTCAGATCATTTCTGAACTAAGACTATCATCTCAGTTTATCTGTTGAGGTCAACCAGGAAACCCTAGAATATACCTTGATTTTTGCAAAAAACAAAATAGGGGGAGGGGTTTCTTCAGCATTTCAGTCCACGAGTAACAGTATCCTAAGAGGCAAAGTGTTCTCTCACTGTCAACATAGAATGAACTGCTGCTGGAGGTCAACTTGGGCTTTAATTTGCAATAGCACTTACATGCATAGTAGTCCAAGTTGTTGACCTCATGACTTTAAAAAGTAACTCTAAAAAAGTAAAATGGCCCTTCTTGAAAGACTAAAGAAAGACATCCAGCCACAGTTGTAAAAAGTCTCATCAAAACAATATACCCTTTTATAAATTACGCCTCAATTTAAAAAAAAAAAAAGTAGCCCCAAATAAGAAGCAGCTCTGAAAAAGAAAATATAACTTAAGATATTTGAAAAAAACAAGGTGAATACAGGTTCAAAAATAATTAAGATACATTTTCCTAAGGCTACCTAGAATTAGGATTTAAAGAATTCTACCATTTCAAGTTTACCACTAGTTATTAGATACCTATTTACAAACAAGATGTTCACTTTTTTTGTTCCTTTATCAAGAGAAAAATCTGCCTTCAGACTATGAGGGTGGTGATGGGGAGGGACTAGAAAACAAGATTCAAACAATCCTATGCAAATATCACATTTTTCAAATGGAAGAACTCCAAACTGCACTAGAAGTTCCAATCACTAAGACACTTTCCATTGAAATGATTTAAGTACAACTACATGGCACCAAGGTTTAGGCCTAATATAGGCCTGACAACCAAGTCCTTGTTTTCTGGAAGAAAGGCCTCAAAAGTCCCACTCAATTCCACATAACAATACTTCAAAGATCAATTAGGTTTTCATTTCCTTAATATTTTTGTTTTTAACTACTAATCTTAAAGACTAGATTAAAACTTAGCTCATTTCCCAGAAGGCATTGCTTCCCTTTGTTCTATGAAAGAGTCCACCAAGACCTCTTCCTCAAAACCATCTAGCCCCCAGCCTCCAGCCTGTGCTTGTGATGCATCTTTCTCAACATCCTGAAAAGGTAATGTAGGTAAAATATGCTCATAAACATTAAAACTAGTTGTTAGAAAGTCGTAACTAGCCTTATAATTTAAGTTTTAAAACATAAATACTTGCAGCTTGATCTGCACTGACAATGATTGTCGGAGCCTAGAATTTAACATTTACAAATTCTCATTCACACACACAATACACACTATTATCATACAACTTGTGTCTTGAGAGAATCTTCTGCTTTTTAAATCTTTGGCCTCCCAGTCAATCCCAAGTTCAACCAACTTTAACTAAAACTTCATTCAGAATTTCACCAAGCTTTTCACCTACACATTAATGCTTGTCGTATCTTTCACCAACTGTCAAAATCTGAAGCCTGCTCAGAGATCACCAGGTAAAAGAAAATAAATGAAATACACAGAGGTTATTTCAAAACAGAACATGACCATCATCAAAAAAAAAAAAAAAAAAAAAAAAGTCACGATTCCCGATTGGGATCATCCTTTGTTTACTACTAGTAAGAAAAATCCCACGTTGGACTATTTCACACTTTGGCATTGGCCAAAGGATACGAGAGCTGGTTCTGGAGCATGCAGTTTCTCACACAAGTGTCCCCAGAGGAATAACAGGGACAAAGTCATATGAGGCCTCTCCCGTACAGAGGCTGTCTCACAGGGGCAGCAAGGACACCCACTAGTTTGTGGAGATCCCTGAGAAAGTATGATTCTTAAAATCTGGACTGTACATAATTCACATCAGCCCTGTTCAGGTACTCACTGGATAAAAGATGCAGCTGTTTGCCAGAACTAAGCACTCCACTCTAGATCAACCATGTGGCCATGATGGCTTTCTCACAAGTGATATTCTCTAGTTTAAAGGATAATTATGTTGGGCTACAGATTTGCTATTTCCAAGGATGACTTGGAGTTCATCACTCATCACTTGATTTGAGTAACCATCCCAACATCAACCATCTATTGAAAAAAGAAACTCTTCAAAGAATGACTTCTCACTCTGTAATAAATAAGCTAGAAACGGCAAAGTAAAAAAACTCTAATGGCTGATACTGAGATTAAATTGTGTTCAATATGGGATCTAGTGGCTTTCTGCAAAAACCAGACCCGGAGAGCTGTAGAATTACACATATGCTCACCATCAAAATAACTTACATGAAACTGCTTCTGGCATAGATCAAGAGGTTAAGATTAAAAAAATAAAAACAATGGATTGAACCTGCATGTTCCATTGCTCATAAACTTGCACACACTATTGTTCTGCAAAAAAAAGACAACTACAGCAAAGAAAAATGGTCCTTTTGCAAACAAGCCTAAAAGTAACCCCCAAAAAGAAAAAAAATAACATGCATATATGTATAAAGTGTTACTATTAAACACAATGCTATCTCTAGGGGGGGAATTAACTGCATAGATTAAAAAAGAAAAACAAAAAACCATGTGCAACATCTTAAGCCAGTAAAGCACCAAAATAAAAAAAAAATTAAAAACCCACCAAAAATCACTTTTCATAATGATTAACATAGAAGCACAAAATATCGACCATAAGTCAGGAAGCAATTACCTGGACAGATACAATGTCCACTGTTGAAAGAATTTTTCTTCAATTTAAATGTCTTTTCTCATCTCTAAAGAAACCTTAAAGTGCTAACTTTACTTATATAAAGCAGGCAAATTCTTCAAGTAATTTGCTATGCCAATTTTTATCAGCCTAAACAAGGAACTAAAAATAGCAAGTGAAGTGAAAAGGGCAGAACACCTGACCAGTTCCACACAGGTAGACACCCTGGAGAACGTCACCTACCATCCCGCCCTTCTTCACTGCACTGCACAAGCTAACAGATTAAGTATCTGTTTTCTTACATTAACTCCCTAGGATTTGCTAAGGTTTTTGCAAGTCACTAGGTAACACATACAGTCCTAAGGAAATAATGTCACTTAAAAATCAGCACTGGGCACTAATTAAAGCAAGCTTTTGTGTGTCTACTGCCTTAAACTAAAAGTGAGGCATTGCTTACAAACTGTGAGGAGCCACCCTCCACCGGCCGGCTCACTACTCCTGCCCCTCGGCTGCTTTTTCAGGAAGTATACATTAACCAGATGGCGATTGAGGTGCTTGCTGTAATCCTTTTCCTTTCTGAAAGACCGATCACAGAAAATACAAACAAACTCTCCCTCGGTTATTTTAACTGCCAACCCCTCCTTCCCACTTTTTGAACTTGCTTCTTGTGGCACTGGCCGAGGCCCATGCAGCCCAGAATCATCACTTCCCTCGGACATATTATCACTCAGGTCACTTCCATCATGGCTGTGGATGCCTTCGTCTTCATCAATGTCTGGTGACTCGTTTTGGGCCAATACTTTGGTAACTTTTTTTTTTTTTTTTTGGTTTTTTTTCAAGACAGGGTTTCTCTGTGTAGCTTTGCACCTTTCCTGGGACTCACTTGGTAGTCCAGGCCGGCCTCGAACTCACAGAGATCCACCTGCCTCTGCCTCCCGAGTGCTGGGATTAAAGGTGTGTGCCACCACCGCTCGGCTTCAAACTTTTAATCCATTTTGGTGTCAACATTTATTTGTTTTTATTTCTTCATTACTTTGATATGAATCTCTTAACTATTCCAGTTATAAAATTACCCATCCAGATCTTTATTTTCATACATACTAACTACCCTTTAATAGATCTAACATAGTAGCCATGACTTTTATAACCCAATCCTATTTGACTCTCCCATTCAAAATTAATTCACCCTCCACTCTCAGCCTAGCTAAGTAGCATTTGTTCCTCCTCTTGCTTTCTTATTTCAATTCATGACACTTAACACACTAAGTTTGTGGTATCCTTCTTCATAACGGTTTTTCTTGTGCTGATCTAGTTAGTCACCTCATCCTCTCAATCTATTTTCTACATCTTTTTTTAATCTGTCACCTTTTTGTTATGAGTATCAATAACAACTTTTTTAGGTTGTCTTTCTTGCTTAACCACAAGTTTCAAATATTTCTCCACTCTATAGATGATTTAATATTCTTACAAAAATATGATTCTATATGTGATTTAATATTTCTACAACAAAAATACGATTTGTTAATGCACTGCTTAAGGCCTACCTGCATCCTCAATACATAAAGATTTGTTGATCAGCTTTTAACATTCCAGGCATTGTGAAAGTCTGAAATGTTAGCACAGCAGATAAGGCAGACATATAAAAATACAAATCTTCAATGGCTCTCAGAGTCATTTCAAAAACACCTATAATGCTTCAATCTGTGGTCTGCTACTATGCATTTACTGAAAAGAAAGAAATAATGCTGCGTAAGATATTTTATATGCCCCCACCTCACTACTGAGTATATAGCTCCATGTATAGGTGTGCAAAAAAGAAAAAGAAGAAATACTGAGTCCACTGCTGCCAGTATAGTGTCCACTAGGTATTGAGACACTTAATGAAACATGAAGAAATCTGTGGACTAGTATAAAGTAGATGTCTGTTTGGTTACAAAGTCATGAAATATTACCAACTCCTATTGAGGGAACATTCTTTTTATTAGTATTTTGACAAACACAATCACATATTCAAACATGTTTCTCTATGTTATAAAGTGATATTCTTCCATATCTTGAGTTTTATTTTAATGATACTCCTAGATAAATCAAAACAAACTTAAAAACATAATTTAAAATCAAACTATTTAGAATAATTATAATTTTAAGACTTGTGTCCTCCTGTACCTTCCAAACAAGTGTCATCATTATAATTTCATGACTAATGTTAGCAAGAAGGCAAGTAAATATTGGAGATGTGAATATTTCTTTATCAAAATAAAAGATTTTAAAAATAATTAAGTATGCAATGTCCAAAAGGTAGGGATTATAATTTGTAATAAAAATGTGATTAAATATACATTGGGAAAATAACTATTTATGATAAGTAGTAATAATAATGATTGGAGGATTCTTTCAATAAACATAACTGCAAATCAGAGGCAAAATATCTAAATATGTAGCTAGATAATGACATTAAATTAGATAATAAGTGTCCAGGACTTAACCACAGTGTACGACATAATATGAGGAGTATATAGAATGCCAGAGACAGGGATGGGACTTCTTAGCTATCCTTTTCAGTTTATGATGAGGCATCTACAGAATCCCTATTTTGTATCTGGTGAAACAAAAGCTCAGAAAGTAGAAATGACTCATATAAGGACAAACATAGTATAACATATAACACCAGGTATAACATATTAAGTATGCATATATATATATATATATATATATATATATATATATCACATATATCCTAGAACTAGAATATTACTTTTCTAAAAGGGCTTGAGTTCAAAATTTGGATATTGCAATTTTAGCAAAGGACTTCTTGGGATGTGGAGAATATAGACTCCTGGTGACCAAGATGTGGCAAAGCTCACCAAAGAACATGAAAGACACTGCTTCCTCCAGAAAAATTTTTAAAAACTGGGGCAGGTGATTCCAGGAAGTGAGATGGGACTGGGCAGGATAGTGACATTAATGTTTGGGAGACACTTGGGCAGGGGGATTGGAATCCATCCCTGGTGCATGGGCAGGCTTTTGGAAGCCGGTGCCTGCGGTGTGGCACCTTGAGCAACCTTGGTGCGGGGCTGGGAGGGGCTTGGAATTGCCTCGGCTTGGTGTGCCTGGCTCTGCTGACTCCCTATGGGAGACCTTGATTTGGAGGATATGGGGATCAGGGTGGCTTGGAAGGGAGGGCTGGGGGATGGGAGGAGGGAGGAGGTGGGATCTGTGGGTGGTATGTAGGGTGAGTAGAAAATTTTTAATTATATATATATGATGAAAATTGCAATAGATGGATCCATTTTATATGTGTGGCTATGTGACTAAAAGAAAAGAACCCAAACTAACAAAATCTTCTGATTCAATTTTTATTCACTTTAACCTGATGAATAAAAGGATTTGGTCCCTTGACTGTCAGAAATGGATTCTGGTGAAGGCCAATTCTATTTGCCCCTGGCCGTATTAAGAATGTTTGCAGAACTAGGGCCCATTATCTGTACTGGCCTCATTCTCCTGTGTTCCTGAGTCCCATTGTCCAGTTATGAGATAATTGAAAGCAATCTGTGCAGATAATTCTGTAGGGCCTATACACTTAATATACATGATTTAGCATGTTTCATCTGTTATTATCTTTTCTTGCTTCTGCTGCTCATTTTAACTTGGTAGATAGAGTTAGTAGAATAACAAGAGTGAAAAAGTACTTCAGGTAAATTTCTGGAAAACATTCTTTACTTAAATTTTTGGTTCATGAAACTCCCCTTTAAAGAGAAATGGTAGATGAATGTAAAATACTTTTAAAATTTATTATTCAAAAAGCAGTTTTGTTCAGAACTTTTAAAAGGTATTTTAAAAGTGTATCTCCCTTGAGAATTGGGCAACTGTTGAAGTGGGGGGTCAATGAAGCGATCATTCACACCACTAAGTCACTTCAAACTTTAGAATTTTTTCATAACCCCAGTTAAAAGAAAAGTCCTAGTAAACTCAAATTACCTATTCCAACCATGGGTACAGTGATTCATAAGAATCTACTGATACTGTATTATTTTATACTAAAGGCTCCATGAGAGCTGGGCTGATCTATCACTAAATACAGTTTTGAATTCTGAGTAATTATCTTGGGCTTCTGTCAAGTTGTTCTTTTTCCTCTTGCAGCTATTAACAGGTTGGTTTTAGCCAGATTTGAGAGAATTTAAATACATAATTTCGTGAGATCTAGGATGAAGTAATTTGTTTTTGTTTTTGTTTTTCTCAATTGTGAGAAAGTGGCAACTAAAATTTGGATTGGGTATAATGCATTTGTTCAAAATACCTTGTTAAAAGTGCTTCTCAGTTTTAATTTGTAAATGTTAGTGAGTGACACAAAGATGGATGCATATGTGATGCCTAGAGTGGTAACAATATAATGCTGTTAGTATTTAGAAACAGGAGAGAATAACATTTCAGCCTAGGACAGAAATTTCTTTCATTCTTTCTTCATTAATTTATTTATTTGTTAAATAAACACTTTACCAATGTCTACAAAATGTAAAACCCATTTCTAAATATAAGCACATAAAATGATTTGGAACTTAAAATGTTAATTGGGCTCTTTTAAAAGCTGACAGATGCTGTGGATGTAACAAGAACACTGTCTTCAGTCCCTGGGAACATATTGAAGACCACCATTGGCCCTTCAGGACTTATGGATTGCTTAGTGATTTATTTCCAGTTTTCTTGATCATTTGAAATTTCTACACAACTCAATGAATTTTTTACAGCTATCTTTTTTCCATAATTTATTCTCACCAAGCATTAGTGTATCTCAGACATGTCTCCTGTTGAGAGACTTACTGCCCATTTAAAAAAGCCATCCTGCTTGGTAAAATGATCATGAGCACCATCTAATGCCCAAGTGGAGGAAATGTTGTCAAAATGATTAATGGAACTGAGAATTAAAGTTTATGTGCCAGAGGCATGAGGATAGCTGTTGCTAATTGGTTGCTTGCTTGTTTTGGTTGACTGGTTGACTTAGTTTTAAAAATTCTGTATTTTAATTATGTTCGATATTTTTTCCACATCTCAGTCCTCCAAATACACCGTTATTGTCTCAATTTGATGCTGTAATGGATTTTTCATGATAACCGTGTGTAACTGGACATAGGCAAGTGGTATACTCTTGCAATCCCAGCATTTGGGAGGAGGACGGAGGAGAATCACAAGGTAGAAGTCACTCTTGACTACACAACGAGTTCAGGCTACCCTGTGGTATATTAGTTTCTCAAAAAAAGGATGATGTTGTATAATGTGTTCTCTATATTAATGGAGGATGCATATTTATATATGTAACTTTTAATTTTAACACCTTGATAGATATTTTAAAATGAAAAGATGGCATAAAGAATCCCCAAATATCACACACCAAGTTTCACCTGAAATAGCAGTATCAGAAAATTGTTACAATCAATGATCCAATATTGATATATCATTTCTGAAAACTATAGCTTATTCAAACGTTCTTAATTTTTATAGTCCATCCTTTTCATGTTTCACAATCTTTGTAGGAGGCTTTGAGGCTCGGGCTTAATTCACAGTTTGACTGAATTTTGGTGTTGTTTGAATTTGACTTCTGTTATACCTTTCTGGTATTGTGGTAAGATTTTTAAATAAAACTGTTAAAAGAATTCAACCATTCAGAAACACTCTCCTTTGCCTTGTATGTTTCATTTTCCTATGTAGTTATTTAAGCAGCTTCATGGGAACATATTATAAAATTATCCTTATGCATTTTCTTACTTTAATAATAAAAGAACTGAATTAGGGAAGAGGACTTCAGGGATAGTTTAATGGAGATGTACATTGAATAGAAGCTATAAGAATTGTGTTTCATTTTTTAAGATTCTCTTTCTCTAAACTTTGCTGTCTCTGTGTCATTTAGCAAGCAGTTTAACTTTTGTATTTCAGTTTCAACATCTCAGGAATTTGATTCAAGAGCCAAAAACCTTCCTACCCTCACACTGGGATTAAATACTATCTCAACACTATTTTAGGGTTAAAGGTTGGGTGCTTGGCTTAGATAAATAATTGCCTTCTCTGTTTATAAATTATTATTTTTATTATTATGCTTAATCCTTCTTTTCTACTTTATAGTCCTCCTAGATACCTCTTATTGCCTCAACTTAAAGATGAGCTATTTTTACATGATAAGAAACTATTGGGGTGTTTAGGTCGTTCTAAGGTTCCTAATGTGCACCTGAGGTTGAACTGCATGCAGCTGCTAATATACATGATGGAACATGCCTGTAATCACAGACATTTGCAGTAGAAGTAGGCAGATCAAGAGTATAGAAGGTCATTCTTAGGAATCAATCTCATTTACAAAGGGATGCTTATTATGTATCTGAGTGGAGTGTAGTATATATTATCATTTCCACAGAGGATTTTAGAGACGTAGTCAGCTCAGAGTATGAACAAGTGAGTGGTAGGTCAAATTCTAAAGCCTGACATCTTCACAAGAAATTACACCTTTCTCATCATCTATAACCCTCATGTACCCAGATGTCATATTGTTAGATCTCCTATGATGACCAGCACTTCCAGATAAAGAAGTTTCCATTTACTGCCCCATTGCTCCTTTTGGTTGGTAGAAACCAGGATTTTGTTAAGTTAATACCAAAGGTTGTATCTGTTGTTACACCTAAAGTTAGATAAAACACACAGCTGTGTAAGGAATGGCTACTTAGGGGGCTAAAGTTAGACCAAGACAATTGTAATTAGTCTCTAATCTACCTGCAACCTTCCAAGCTCTCCACATCATTAAAGTTTTAATCATTTAATCAGTCTTGTAAAATGTTCTGTAGGAGGTATAGCCCTTTCCTGGGAACTTTTGTTCAGAGATGAGAGATAGATAAACAGACAGACAAACAGATAGATAGATATACATATACATATCAAATATAGATTATGTTTACCTGGAGGAATTACATGTATCATATGGTGGCCAGAAGAAAGCATCAGAACCCCTGGAACTGTAGTTACACTTGGTTGTGAACCATCATGTAGGTGCTGGGAACTGAATCTGGGTCCTCCACAAAAACAGTAATCATTCTTAATATCTGATCCATTTCTCCAGACTCATAAATTACATTTTAATGGGTTTTTAATACTCCATTTTGATTAACCCTGTTTTCCAACCTCCATTTCTCCACTACCCCTCCTTCTACTCTAAGCTCAAGCCTTTCTACTCCAGGCATCCAAGCATTTCATCTCTAATTCCATATTACACATAATTCCACAGCCACCAGTCCACAGTTCACGTGCTTCCACTAGTGTGGCCAGTCATCTCTGCATATCCTCCCATCATGGTCTCAACATCCCCCACCTGCAGAATCCCTCCCCTCTCTCATCAATTGGATTCTTAAAGCTCAGCCTGGTGCCTAGCAATGGATCTCTGCATCAGCCTCGATCAGTCACTGGACAAAGGCTTTATGCTGACAGCTAGGGTATTCGCTAGACCAGTCACCACAGTAGACAGTCTGGGCAACCTCTGGACCACTACCAGCAGTCTAAGGTAGGGTCATCCTTGTGGATTCCTGAGAGCCTCCCCAGCACACTGCCTTTTCCTATTCCCATGATGTCCTCATCTATCATGGTATCTCTCTCCTTGCCCTCCCACTCTGTCCCTGTTCTAGCTCAACCCTCCCATTTCCCTATGTTCTTATCCCCCACTCCTTGCCCTCACTATCCCCCAACACCCAATCGGCTCATGTAGATCTCATTCACTTCTCCTTCGCTGGGCCATCCATGTGTCCCTCCTAGGGTCTTTCCCTGGTAGCTAGCCTCTCTGGAGGTGTGGGTTACAGTCTGGCCATCCCTTCCATCACATCTAGTATCCACTTATGAGTGAACATATTATGATTGTCCTTCTGAGTCTGGGTTACCTAACACAGGATGATATTTTCTAGTTCCATCCATTTGCCTGCGAATTTCATGATATCATTGTTTTTTACTGCTGAGTAGTACTCCATTATATATATGTATCACATTTTCTTTATCCATTCTTCAGTTGAGGGGCATCTAGGTTGTATCCAGGTTCTTGCTGTTACAAATAATGCTGCTATGAACATAGTTGAGCATGTGTCCATGAGGTAAGATTGAGCATTTCTTTGGGTATATGCCCAAGAGTGGTATAACTGGGTCTTGAGGAAGATGTATTCTCAGTTTTCTGAGAAACCGCCATACTGATTTCCAGAGTGGCTGTACAAGTTTGCATTCCTACCAACAGTGGAGGAGTGTTCCCCTTGCTCCACATCCTCTCCAACATAGGCTGTTTTCAGTGTTTTTGATCTTAGCCATCCTGACTGGTGTAAGATGGTATCTCAGAGTTGTTTTGATTTGCATTTCCCTGATGAATAAGGATGTTGAGCAATTCCTTAAATGTCTTTTGGCCATTTGAGCTTCTTCTGTTAAGAATTCTCTGTTTAGCACTGTAGCCCATTTTTTAATTGGAATGTTCAGTACTTTGAAGTCTAGCTTTTTGAGTTCTTTATATATTTTGGAGATCAGCCCTCTGTCATTTGTGGGGTTGGTGAAGATCTTTTTCCATTCTGTAGCCTGTCATTTTGTCTTATTGACCATGTCCTTTGCTATACAAAAGCTTCTTAGTTTCAGGAAGTCCCATTTATTAATTGTTGCTCTCAGTGTCTGTGCTACTGGTGTTACATTTAGGAAGTGATCTCCAGTGCCAATGCATTCAAGACTACTTCCTACTTTCTCTTCTGTCAAGTTCAGTGTAACTGGATTTATGTTGAGGTTCTTGATCCACTTGAACTTGAGTTTTGTGCATTGTGACTGGTATAGATCTATTTGGAATCTTCTGCATGTTGACATCCAGTTATGCCAGCACCATTTGTTGAAGTTGCTTTCTTTTTTCCATGGTACAGTTTAGGCTTCTTTTTCAAAAACTGTATGTTCATAGGTATGTGAATTAATGTCAGGGTCTTTAGTTCGGTTCCATTGGTCCACGTGCCTTTTTTTTTTTTTTTTTTTTTTTTGCCAGTACCAAGCTGTTTTTATTACTATAGCTCTATAGTAGAGCTTGAGGTCAGGGATCATGATGCCTCCAGAGGCTGCATTATTATACAAGATTCTTTTAGCTATCCTAGGTTTTTTGTTTTTCCATATAAAGTTAAGTATTGTTCTTTCCATGTCTGTGAAGAATTGTTGGGATTTTGATGGGGATTGCATTGAATCTGTAGATTGTTTTTGGTATGATTGACATTTTTATTATGTTAGTCCTACCTATCCATGAGCATGGGAGATCTTTTCATTTTCTGATACCTTCTTCAATTTCTTTCTTCAGAGACTTAAAGATTTTATCATATAGGTCTTTCAGTTGGCTAGTTAGAGTTACCCCAAGGTATTTTATATTATTTGTGGCTATTGTAAAGGGTGATTTTCTCTGATTTCTTTCAGAGGGCTACTGATTTTTTTTTACTTAATCTTGTATCCTGCCACATTTCTGAAGGTGTTTATCAGCTGTAGGAGTTCCCTGACATAATTTTTGGGGTCACTTATATATACTATCATATCATCTGCAAATAGTGAAAGTTTGACTTCTTCCTTTCCAATTTGTATCCCCTTGATCTCCTTTTGTTGTCCTATTGGTCTAGCTAGAATTTCAGGTACTATATTGAACAAGTATGAGGAGAGTAGACAGCCTTATTTGTTCCTGATTTTAGTGAAATCTGTTTGCGTTTCTCTCCATTTAATTTGATGTTGGCTTGTTGGCTTGCTGCAAACTGCCTTTATTATGTTTAGATATGTTCCTTGTATTACTTATCTCTCTAGAACCTTTATCATGAAGGGGTGTTGGATTTTGTCCAAGGCTTTTTCAGCAACTAATGAGATGATCATGTGTTTTTTTTTCTTTCAGTTTGTTTCATTGACAGATTTTCCTATGTTGAACCATCATTGCATCCCTGGGATCAAGCCTACTTGGTCATGATGGATAATTTTTTTAATGTTTTCCTGGATTCAGTTAGCCAGTATTTTATTGAGTATTTTTGCATCAATGTTCATGAGGGAGATTGGTCTGTAATTCTCTTTGTTGCATCTTTGTGTGGTTTGGGTATCAGGGTAACTGTGGCCTCATAAAAAGAGTTTGGTAATGTTTCTTTTGTTTCTATTGTGTGGAACAATTTGAAGAGTAGAGATATTAGCTCTTCTTTGAAAATCTGTTAGAATTCTTCGTTGAAACCATCTGGTCCTGGCTTTTTTTGGTTGGAAGATTTTAATGACTGTTTCTATTTCCTTAGGGGTTATTGGTCTATTTAAATAGTTTATCTGGCCTATATTTAACTGTGGTATGGGGTACCTTTCTAGAAAATCAACCATTTCTTTCAGAT
Source organism: Peromyscus maniculatus bairdii (assembly GCF_049852395.1). NCBI lineage: Eukaryota > Metazoa > Chordata > Mammalia > Rodentia > Cricetidae > Peromyscus > Peromyscus maniculatus. The sequence goes on from NC_134858.1 coordinate 1,164,483, forward strand.
TTTCCAATTTTGTGGAGTATAGATTTTTGGAGTATGACCTGATGATTCTCTGGATTTCCTCATTGTCTATTATTATGTCTCTCTTTTCATTTCTGATTTTGTTAATTTGGATGCTCTCTCTCTCTCTGCTTTTTGGTTAATTTGGACAAGGACTTGTCTATCTTGTTGATTTTTCTCAAAAAACCAACTCTGTGTTTTATTTATTCTTTGTATTGTTCTCCTTTTTCCTATTTTATTGATTTCAGTTCTCAATTTGATTATTTCCTGGCATCTATTTCTCTTGAGTGAGTTTGCTTCTTCTTGTTCTAGAGCTTTCAGGTGTGCTTTTAAGTCACTAGTGTGAGATTTCTCCAACTTCTTTATTTGGGCATTTAGAGGTATGAATTTTTTTCTTAGCATGCTTTCATAGTGTCCCATAAGTTTGTGTATGTTGTACATTCATTTTCATTGAATTCTAGGAAATCTTTAATTTATTTCTTTATTTCTTCCTTGACCCATTGGTGATGCAATTGGGCATTATTCAGTTTCCATGAGATTGTGAGCTTTCTGTAATTTTTGTTGTTATTGAAATCTAACTTTAAGCCATGGTGGCCTTATAAGATACAGGAGGTTATTTCGATTCTTTTGTATCTGTTGAGATTTACTTTTGAGCAAACATGTGGTCAATTTTGGAGAAGGTTCCACGTGGTGCTGAGAAGAAGGTATATTGTATATTCTTTTGTGTTAGGGTGGAATGTTCTGTAGATATCTCTTAAGTGTATTTGAGTCATAATATCTGTTAGTTCCCTTATTTCTTGGTTAAGTTTCTGTCTGGCAGATCTATCCATTGATGAGAGTGGGGTGGTGAAGTCTCCCACTACTAGAGTATGGGGTTTAATGTGCAATTTAAGCTTCAGTAGTGTTTCTTTATGAATGTAGGTGCCCTTGTATTTGGGGCAAAAAATATTCAGAATTGAGACTTCATCTTATTGGGTTGTTCCTGTAATGAATATGTAATGTCCTTCCTGATCTCTTTTGATTGATTTTAGTTTGAAGTCTATTTTATTAGATATTGGTATAGCTACACCAGCTTGCTTCTTAAATCCATTTGATTGGAAAGTCTTTTCCCAGCCTTTTATTCTGAGGTAGTATCTGTCTTTGAATTTGAGGTGTGTTTCTTGTATGCAGCAAATGGATGGATCTTATTTTCATATCCATCCTGTTAGCCTATGTCTTTTTATAGGTGAATTGAGACCAATTGATATTAATGGATATTAATGACCAGTGATTGTTAATTTCTGTTATTATTTTTTTTTTGGTGGTAGTGCTGTATGTTTCCCTTCTTTGGTATTTGTTTGTGTGGGACTATCTATTGCCTGTGTTTTCATGGGTGTATCTATTGCCTGTGTTTTCTTTAGGTTGGATTTTTTCTTCCAGTTCTTTCTGTAGGGCTGGATTTGTGAAGAGATATTGTTTAAATCTGGTTTTATCATGGAATATTTTGTTAACTATGTCTATGTTGATTGACAGTTTTGCTGGGTATAATTGTCTGGGTTGGCATCCATGGTCTTTTAGTGTCTGCATAACATTTGACCAGGATGTTCTGACTTTTAGAGTCTCCATTGAGAAGTCAGGTGTTATTCTTATAGGTCTGCCTTTATATGTTACTTGGCTTTTTTTCCTTTGCACCTCTTAATATTTTTCTTCATTCTGTATGTTCAATGGTTTGATTATTATGTGGTGAGTGTGCTTTATTTCTTTTTTTTTTTTATCCAGTCTATTTGGTGTTCTGTAACCATCTTGTATCTTTATAGGCATTTCCTTCTTTAGGTTGTGAAAGTTTTCTTCTATGATTTTGTTGAATATATTTTCTGTGCCTTTGATTTGGTATTCTCCTTGTTCTATCCCTTTTATTCTTATGTTTAGTATTTTCATGGTGTCCCTATTTTCCTGGACATTTTGGGTCATGATTTATTGGCTTTAGTGTTTTCTTTAAATATTTCCTCTATCATATCTTCAATGCCAGCCAGAGATTTGCTCTTCCATCTCTTGCATTCTGTTGGTTATGCTTGCATCTGTAGTTCCTGTTTGTTTACTCAGATTTTCCACTTCCATCATTACCTCAGTTTGTGTCTTCTTTATTTTCCCCATTTCAGTTTTCAAATCTTGAACTGTTTTCCACACTTGTTTAATGGCTTTCTTTAAGGTATTTACTGTCTTCTTCTAATTTTTTGTTAGACTTTTCCTTGAATTCTTTAAGGGAATTTTTCATTTGCTCTTTAAAGATCTCTATCATCTTCTTAAGGTCATTTTTTTTTTTTGGTTTTTCAAGACAGGGTTTCTCTGTGTAGCTTTGCGCCTTTCCCATTGCTACCCAATTACCAAGCAGTAATTATGGACCTTAATAGAATATTTCAGTTTTTCATCTTACTTTTGTTTTTAATAAGTAAGTTATTAAAAGAAAATAATATATTTAAAACTTTTAGTTTTGATAGGGCTATACAAGAACAACTATTACTGTTCTAATAGTTAGAAGACTGTGATGATCACATACTCATTTTGTTAGGAAATGTGATTTTCATCTTTCTTCAGCATAGAAAGACTTCATGTTTTTTATAGGAAGCAGGTAAAGTCTTGTAGTGGGATTGAAATATCCTCAAATGTCCTTCAAAAGACAGGGCAATAGAAGGGAATAGATGGCAATCAACAAACATGTCACACAGTCAGTAGTTTATATATTCATCAAGAAAGGAAGGAAGGAAGATGGTTTTCTTCTCTTTGCCTGACTCTTATCTCTTTCCATGAAGATACATACATACATACATACATACACACATGCATACATATGTACATACATATGCTAGATAATTTAGAAGGATAAATTAAACACATACTTGATACTATTAATTTTCCATAAATCCCTTTATTCCTTTTCAAAGAAATTCATTTCTACATGCTCATAATTTTTAAAATTACTTTTTGATCCATGTTGCTGTTTTGTTTTTAATACTCTCCTGTTAATCTCTACATTTTGGCAGAAAAATGATTTCTCTCAGGTAACAGTGAATGCATAAGTTGTTGCAATATTTTTCAGTGATTGCCTTAAAATAGAAACCTCTTATGCAATTTGGATTTTGAGCAGTTAACAGACTCTGCCTGTTAAAGATGACACCATTAGCAAGGAATACCTTTATGATATCAGTAAGAGATGGGCAATTGTACAACAAAGATTCACTTAACAGACTAAATAAAAAAAATTACAGAAAGATTTGACTAATGTTCTTTATGAAATTAGTAATGTTTCCTTAGTGCTATTGGATCAGTAGCCAAATACTGGATGTCAGAAGAAATTCTAAATATTAGAATGAAAATCAAATATTGATAGAAAAAATGGCATTGAATTTTTGAAATTCCTTGAATGTCTTTACTACCAATTAATTTGTGTTATACTAATCATTTAATATCTGTTTAAATATAATGTCATGTTGTTATAGAATATCTTAACTATCCATATTTCTGGTGCAATTAAATCATGTTACTATGTTATTAAATGATACTTTGATAACCCATATTCCTTGCACAAAATGCTAATTTTGTCAATAGCTAAATTAAACGCTAGTTGTTTCTAAATATAAACATATTTACTTTTAGTATTACAGTTGCTTTGAAACAATTTCTTACTTTTAAAGAATATTGAGTCTTCTACACAAAGATAAGGTTCAAAACTCTGCTTTTAGGACAAAATAATATCACCTGAAGGTTGGATGGTATTTACCAAGTATACTTAAATAACAGTATATGTATCATAGAGTGCCTTGTAAGAAGCAGCCATGAAGTTCAGCCATATGTTCCACCCTATAGCAATCTCTGAATAAGCAGGCTTCCTAATCAGTGTTTTGAAGGGTTCTGTTTTTCTCCATCAAAAACTTCAAACAAGATCACAAAGCCATTCTCTTTCTCAGCTTCAAGTGTTTGTTTAAAATTTCACCCCATATGACTTTATAAAACTGTAGAGGGGAAAATGTGCTTGTGTACACAGATAAGCACTGGAGAAGCCAGAAAAAGTGAAATTCACATCTGATCTCTCCAAAAGGAGAAGAAATTTGTCTGTTCTCCTGGAATGCTGGGGGGAAATGTAGTTTACAGTCTGGTAATCCTTTGCTTCATGCTGTGCCAGGCTCTTCCCATACCACCCAGAATATTATGTGTGTTTATCCCAGACCTTCACTGCCTAAAACTTTGAAAATTGCTTCTAAGCCATAAAACTCATCCTTGTGAAACATGTCTTCTGTAGTTTATAACAGCCCAAGTGACTTCTATGTTATCTTAGGGCCAGCCATTAATATTTACCCCAGTCATTCTCCCTAGACCCTCATCCTGAGCATTGTTTCTAAGTCAACAAGGAGTCATCTTAAGGATGAAGCCATATGTATTTTGTAAAGATCTTCAATGTAAACATGTCTTAAGCTTTGTTTTACTCATTTGACTGAGTTAATTGTTATATGAAAACTTTTTTTCCAAAATTGTGCTGTGCTTAAATGTAGCAAAAAATATACGAGTTGATATCAGACTCTAGAAGTCCTGGCCCATCACCATACTAAAATCAGACTGAACCTACTTTCATTCTTGTCTTATTATTGGCCAACTGTAAACACTATATCTTAAATTTTATGTTACCAGAAGAAATGAGAATAATTATTTGGTAATATATTTTCTGTAAAGTGGAGCTGTCTGTGAGTTGTCCTGTGTGGTGCTCAGAGTATATGTAGATAGATATTTTCCCACAGTGCTATTTGTTTAAGCATATTAATTGAGTGTGGCATGTGACACCATCAAGACAGAAGGCTAGACCACCTCCTAGTAGGAAAACTATCACATAGTCATGGAGGTTCTTTTCCTTCTTCTCACTTGCATGTGTGGGAAGCAAACAGAAGCTATAGAGCCGACAGAACACATGTGAGTTTATATTCTGCTGACAGATCTGGAGATTTTGAAACTAGAACTTAAAATATTAGGTGACTATTTCTTATTGGGGAGATATTGTTAATTGGGGAATAAGATGAAAGTAAGAAAAGGAATTTCATTCACCTCATTTTATTGGCAAGAGGAATTTTAATAATAAAACTAACATGAGTAAAGTTTCGGTTAACGAAGAAACTTCTCTCTTGCCCAATAATGAGAACAGTGGCTTAAATCCCCTTTCAATTAAAACAGTCATTTTTAATAGCTTAAAATATAATTTTGTTTGTTTCGTTTGGTCGTGGTGCAAGGATTTAATCCAGGGCCTACTATATACTATTTAGTGTGCCAAACTCTTCCTCTACATAACTTTTACTCTTCCTGAATTGTTTCCTCTCTCCCTCCTGAGTATGGCTGAGCTCTTTACTCAGGCCACCAAGGTGAGAGTTCTAAGGAACTTTTTTCAAAGGGGCTTCTATCTTCCCCAGACTGAGTTAACAAAAAATTATTCTTTCTTGTGTTTTTCTCTTTAATCCTTAATCTTTTAGCATTTTTCCTAATTTCATTTAGCAATATTTGACCTTTTCAAGACAGGGTTTTAATATACAGCCCAGGCTAACTTCCAGCCTGGGATTTTCCTATCCTGAGTGCAGAAGGCACAGCGATGTACCACACACCTATGTTTGTTTATTATGTTATCTTTCCCATTCATTTAAAACTCCAGAACAACAAATAAACTCTTCATTTTGTTCTTTTCGCAGCCTGAGCACTCAGAAGAGAGTTTGTAATTGAGGCTAGACTATCAGTGTTTCTTATAAAACAGTTAACAGGCATAAAATTTCACAGTAGTATGATTGCTTTGGGCATCTTCTGTGGGGATGTGGTAAAGACATGAGTGAGGAAAAACATGAACAGTCAGAGAGAGGGGCAGTGGACAGTTTGTGATGTGGTATTTGACTGGTTTGTTTCTTTTTTTCTGAATTTTCACTGGAAAGTGGTAGGGTTTTTGTGTGGATGTATGAGGCAAATGAGACTAAATCTGAGATTTGGTTGTTTAATTTAATCTGAAGAGTGTTGTAGGTTTACTGAGATTTTCTGGGAAATCTCAATGAGGCCTCTCATTTGAATTTTCATACTCTTTAGAGTGTACTGAACCCAGAACCAGATTACCTAGGGTCTAGAGCTGTCCCCAACACTAATTTGCCTTTTTCTTTATGCTATTCAGGACTTTAATTAATTTCAAACAAAATGACTAGACTAATAAACTTATGGTGATCTTTCAAACTTAACATTCTTTCCTCAATAAATTCAAGATAGACCTGGCTAGCTAAGCCTTCTATTCGTAAAAAGTAGGAGGAAGAATGTTTTCCTAAAATGTAGTTGTTTATGAGCCCCAGTTGATAAATTATAATATTGTATGAATAATTGAATCCATTGACAGCTTGACATAGAGTTTTAGGTAGTTGCAATTTTGACATTAGCTGTAAATGCTGAAGTTAATATATTTTAAAATAAACCTTGAGAACAGACATTGTTTTTATGAACTTCCTCATAAAATTGAAGTCTACCATGTTTCATCAAAGCTTCAGTCTGGTTAAACTATCCCTATGTTTGTTTCTGCTGTTTTTGTGATTATTTGCAGGAGTGTTTAGAGTAGGTTTTCTCAACCTTGGTATTCTAGATGACTCTTCAAAGGACCAGGAGGTTTTCCTTTGAAGGTCTATTACTATTGCTAGTAGCAGCTCCTCATTCCAGGCATAAAAAGTAAAAATGTCTTCAGATATTGCCAAATGTCCAGGGAGGGACACTAATGGCCCCAGTTGATCTTCTTTCCCACACAAACACACAATCCTAGGATATGTTGGCTGACTGGTTGTGAATGTTATTGTTTGCTTAGCCCATTCATATACAGTTAAAATCTGCCAGAATAGATCTAACTCTGCTATGTTAAATGCATCTCTTCACTTTGTTTCCCTGGTAGATGTTCTTGGCACATCTTGAATGGGGTAATCAGTGTCTTCCATAAATATAGGACACAATTCCAAGGAAACCTCTGCAAGTCCTTACAAGACAAGCAAAGGAACGAAGACTATGATGACTCAGCTTCTAAGTTCCCAGTCCTGTCTTCTTAAAACTTCCCAATACTTGCCAGATTAGATAATCCTTTTCTGTTATAGAGCAAAGACAGGTCTGTGCAGTGGTGTGTTTGTCAGAGGGGGTACATTTTATTGCTAATTTAATCTTCTAAGGAATTTATTTTTAAAAGGCAATTCTTTCCCCTTCCCAAACTCCAAGAATGCCCCTTGTTTTACCATCATCATTCTTGGATTATAATGATTCTTCTTCTGAAAACCTTTTTAAACAGCAGTGGGTCTTTTAAAAGGAAGCCAAGGTCTTCACTGAAGTTGTGTTAGGTGAAGTGTTTTTGTTCGACAGATGATACAAAATAATGGAGCTATGAAATTTACTAATATTAGATTCACTCCTTCCTTTCTCCACTTAAAACAATGTTGTAAGGACTGGGTGTCACTTGAAGTGTGGAGTACACAATGTAACAATAAAAATAGCCTTTTAGAAAGTAAGTAAAAGAGAGACAGAGACAGAGACAGAGACAGAGGGAGAAGAAGAAGAAGAAGAAGAAGAAGAAGAAGAAGAAGAAGAAGAAGAAGAAGAAGAAGAAGAAGAAGAGGAGGAGGAGGAGGAGAAGGGGAGAAAGGAAGTAGGAGGGAGAAAAGGAAGATGAGGAGGAAGAGGAGGAGACTGAATATATTGCTAAGTTTAGAAAAATGCTCTACATTTATCTTGTCTGTAGGGACATTTGCAACTCACATTTACCCCTTTAAAAACATTGAACACCTGTCATCAGAAGTAGGTGCCTATTTTTCAGATAGTTTGTTTTCTTAAAAATTAGCTCACATTTGAATCCAGCCAATGTGGAGCATAAAGGCAGAATTACCACTCTCTATATCTTACTATCTTATGAAATGAATACCCAAGACAAACTAGAGACGTGTTTTTGTAACACTGGATCCTTAGCACTGAAAAATGGTGAGGCTTGAGAACTAGAGAACAAATAAGATGGGTATTGTGCTTGTCTAGCTTCCTAACTGGAGATCCAGGGAGGGATGAATGAGGAATATATTCCTAGTATTAAAAATATGTAACTGAGCATCTGGGGAGATCAGTCAGGCTAGAGGTGACATTCAGAATACTGGAATCAAGGATTGTACAGAAAACACCAGAGATCTATCTCCCCAGTGTCTTTCACAAATATTCTGCAAAGCACTAACTAGTCCATGTGAAGAAACAACTTTTACCATGAAGGGAGAGAAGAGAGAACAACCAAAAGAATGGATAAAATTATGTTTTTTAATTTTAATACTTTAAGAATTTCATACATGAATACTGTTTTATATTATTTCCACCCTTTCTTCTTTTCCCCTCCAGCTCCCCCCATGTCTTCCTACTTCCTCTCAAATTTATTATGAGTTTAATATTATCTTAGTAGTATTATTTTATCTTAGTAGTATTATTTTAGTATTATCTTAGTATTCTTATTTTACACACAAACACACATACACATGAGGTAGATGCTTTCTGCACACTCTGTCAACATTATTATGGGGACAATGGGAAGATTTGACATTTCCCTGAGCCTGACCTATGATCATTGCCATTCCAACGGGTCTGAAGCACTGAGGTCCTTGACATGGCTGCATTCATGTCAACAAAGCACATTTACTCAGGACTTCATTCACTGCCCATGCCAGGCAGCCTTCAAAAGACTGTAAATTCCCTGTATAGGTGATATTACTTAGAATGTTATGTTATTGCCTTATCTATGAAAGAATAACTAGGCCTTCATGAAGCACTGTGCCAGGCTTTCCTATAAATCTTAAAGCAAGAATACAAAGGAACAGTGTCTAAGTCATTTAATTGCATTCCAGAACAAAGCTCAAGAATATTTGTGAGAATCCAGCACTCTACAAGGTCACCTCATGATGTCTGGCACCTAATAAAATGTATCTAAGCATAGAGAAAGCTGAATGATGGCACATCATGACAACAATCAATCCATAAAAAGTGATGGATGTAGAACTGAAGCAAATGCTGGCAGAATAGAGCATTCAAAATAGTTTAAAGCGCCGGGCGGTGGTGGCGCGCGCCTTTAATCCCAGCACTCGGGAGGCAGAGGCAGGCGGATCTCTGTGAGTTCGAGGCCAGTCTGGTCTCCATAGCGAGTTCCAGGAAAGGCGCAAAGCTACACAGAGAAACCCTGTCTCGAATAACAAAATATATATATATATATATATATATATATATATATATATATATATATATATATATATATAGTTTAAAGCATAGTACATATGCTTAAATTTTAAGTTAGCATCTGGAAGATAAAAGAAAATATCCCAAACTTAACTTTTTTTTTTTTTTTTTTTGGTTTTTCGAGACAGGGTTTCTCTGTGTAGCTTTGCGCCTTTCCTGGAACTCACTTGGTAGCCCAGGCTGGCCTCGAACTCACAGAGATCCGCCTGCCTCTGCCTCCCAAGTGCTGGGATTAAAGGCGTGCGCCACCACTGCCCGGCCCAAATTTAACTTTTAAGGAGAAAAAAATGCAGTATCTGGCATTGAGAGCACATTAGATTTAAAAAGATTTGCAAAAGGAAAGACAAGCCAATTTGAACACAGCAGTAGAAATCCAAAAATAAACAAAGAGAATGTCCTCTTAAATGAACTGGTCATCAGGGATCCTTGTAAAAACTGCAAGCATCTAAACACACATGTAAGCAGAGCCTCAAAAAAGGAAAAATGGACAGAAAACCTTAATTATGAAAAATTTCTAAATTTCATGAAAATTACATACTGGTGGTGGATTGAAGGACACAGTAAGCCCAAAGCATTTTTTAAAAAAAAAAAAGCACCAAAGGAAGTCACAACTAAATTATTTAAAGTTATTGAAGGAAAAGTACATAAAAGTAGCCAGAAGAAAACATATATATATATGTTATGCTCAGAACAATTAACTTAAATGGTAACTGCATAGAGATTCTTCATAAAGCTGCAAAGTGCTTTCAACTTTTGTATTATCTTCCTACATCCTATGAGTTGAATATTGAGGATGCTCCTAATTGTGCCAAAACATGGAGGAGAAGCACAAAGAAATGGCCTGGTCCTTAGTTAAAGAAGAGCTAACTTCACAATCTACACCTCACTTGGAAAATGATATAGAAAGACAAATAAAAAGTGAATTTTATTACATTTTCATTTATTGATTTGAGAAGGATGCCATGATGTGTTTGGAAGTTGGAATACTATTTTCAAAGGTTATGTCTTTCCTACCTTGAGACAAAATTAATACAAGCCATTCTATCAGAAAGATAGACTTTTACAGTCTTTTATTTTTTCAATAATTTCAAATGCTAGCCTATCGTATTCATGCTTCTGGCACATATACATGCATGGAACCCTTTTTGAGAGGTTTGTTCCATTTATCTATTTCATTCTTGAATGACACCCATTCACCAATTAGGTATGCTTATTCGCAACTTCATATCTGGTGGGACAAATACTCTGATATTTTCATTTTTCAATAAAGTATCTTGATTCTTTGTACCATATTGAATTTCCAAATAAAGTTAAATTAGTTTATTTGTTTGGTTGGTTGGTGGTTTGATTTTTTTTTTTTTTTTTTTGGTTTTTCAAGACAGGGTTTCTCTGTGTAGTTTTGCGCCTTTCCTGGAATTCGCTCTGTAATGTGGATGGTATTATTGGGAACTACAACTAGGGCATATTTGTTTCAGTCTGTCGGTCTTATCATGAGTTAATAAGTTCAGAAATCTTCAGTTCCATGACATTCTCTCTCTCTCTCTCTCTCTCTCTCTCTCTCTCTCTCTCTCTCTTCCTCCCTCCTTCCCTCCCTCCCTCTGCCTCTCTCCTAACCTTCTATTTTGTCTCCTAGCTTCAGTTGTTTGGTTTTATACCATACTGATAGAACTTTATTGCTTTCTTCATGTTGCACTGTGTAGCAATTCTATATTGAAGGTTTCTTCAAGTCTTGAACCACATTAATCTTTATCAGGTACAGTGGCTAATTTATTCATCATTGCAATAAAACCTTTGGCTCAGTCAAGGGTTGGTTGAATTATTTGTAATGCCATATTAATGTAGTGGAGAGTCAGGCAATTTATTCCACATTCATGACTTACTTGTAGATAGTTTCCATTGCTTTAGGTATTTTTTCTGTATATTACTGAGCATTCAGCAGTAAGAAAATAGGTACATTTTACCTACATCAAGGTAAAATTCAATATTTAAAACAGATATAAACATTTCATTCACAAGTGCAATTAATTCCATGAGGTGGAACAATAGGTCTTCATGTGGAAATAATTTGATGGAGGATACAAAGAATAATATATTTTTAACTTATTAGATATTATATGAAAATGGAACAGGATTAAACATAAAACAAACATATTTATGTAGCAAGTTAACTATAAATCCTGACCTAGACAGATGACTCACCAGTTAAGAGAATACTGCTCTTTCCAAGGACCAGAGTTTCCCTGTACTCAAACTGCCTCTAAATCCAGCTCCAGGAATTCAGCATACTCTCTGGCCTTTGTGGGTACCTGCATTCGTGTGAATGTACACACACACACACACACACACACACACACACACACACACACACACACAAATACACATAGTTAAAAATAAATATTTTTAAAAGGCTGCATATCTTGTTCTTATAATTAATCTATTCTTTTATTTATTCTACAGTATTCATGTTCATTGAACACTGTAACAAACCAGATATTAGGCTCAGAATGATGACCTAGTCTCAGTTTCATTCTTTGAGATTATTCTGGTCTAATTGTTTAATATTTTGTAACATGTCTATTTAAAAGAGTTTCATGCCAGGACTGGAGAGATGACTCAGCACTTAAGACTGCTGTTCCTGCAGAGGACAGGTTCTATACCCATCACCCATATGGTGACTCACAACTATCTTTAACTTGCAGCTCCAGAGGATCTCACACTCTCTTCTGGCCTCCAAGATCTTTAAGACATCCATGTGGTCCACATACATATATGTAGGCAAAACAACCATGAACATAAAGTAAAATTTAAAAAAAACTTTAAAAAGACAATGGCATGTCAAATAGAAACAATTGTTTATTCTACATTTCTTTTTTGCAGATGCGCATAGGCATTCACTCGGGCTCTGTGCTAGCTGGTGTGGTTGGCGTGAGAATGCCACGATATTGTCTTTTTGGAAATAATGTCACTCTGGCAAGCAAATTTGAATCAGGAAGTCATCCTCGGCGTATTAACGTCAGCCCAACTACTTACCAGTAAGTATTCTCTAATTTCTCCCTCTTATCATTTTCATTGACTTGATATGATACTCTGTCATCTGTGAGTCCCTTTTTCTTTTGTTGGTTCTGTCACTTTTCAAGAAATTATGAGTAGTTCCGCCCAGTTTGAAATATAGTAATTATAACAAACTTTTGTTTACACCCTAATAAAGTGGGTAGGAAATATGTGTTGACTGAGAGATAAGTAGGTTTATCATTTTCCACAGTCTTGGTCCTGTTGTGATATAACTGCTTAAAACATAGAAGATGTTAAGAGTCTTCAGTCTACATTGCATTGTAAATCCTAATGTTTTTAAAACGCTTCTTATCGTTTGCAAAGGGGGGGGCGTTTAGTTCATTTGTTTTAATCATTGAATTAGAAATATAAGAAACACGAAATTAAATACACATAATAAAACCTGAACTTTATTTATTTTTAGGTCCTTTTTGGACAGTGCTACACAATTTTTTTTCTCCTTAACCCATCCTTATTTTATTCTTGGTTGGTGTCACCTTCCATAGTAGATATTAAATTCCATATTGGCAGAGGCCATTTTGGGTTTGGATCATCATTATCTACCCAGAATTTTGATTAAAAATGTTTAGCACATACTAAACACTCCACCAACATTAATTGAATGGGCTGATAAATGTTTGATAGGATGTACTGCTTCAGAATCAGTTATAAAGACCAGTTTGAAAATCTCCCACCTTGCCTGAGACTTTGGTGTTATGCTAAGCATTATCACACAAGATTCTTAATTATACTATATTTCTGATGACTTAGAAATCCTGTGAAAAACTCTTAAGTAATAAGAAATAAATGAGAGAGGGAATTGAAATTATAAATATAAGTGAAAAGAGAGTTGGGATTGGAGACATATGCTCAGTTAAGGTGAAGAGTTTCATATATGCTCAGTTAAGATGGAGAGTTTCATATAATTGCTTTAAAGACACACCTCTTACTCATCAAAGTAGTTCAGATTTAGCATATCTGATTGACCTCTCCTGACCAGCCTCCTACCTGTAGAACTTAGATTTGCATTCTCATTTTCTTTGACATTGGTAAGTCCTTGTGTTGCATGAATGCTCAAGATCATTTCCTCTGTACCTACAGCATTTCATTGCTAGTTTTATGTGCTGACAAAAGAATTGTTGAGTCTTAAATTTGTCCTTGTTTCATGATCTCATTTTTATCAAATAGTGATATTTACACTCATCTTTGTTCCTCATCATTTAAAGACAGTGCACATATTACAAACATTTGTCTTAACATCTGGGAAACCCAAATAGTTGCTTAAATCAATGATGGCTTCATTAAACCTTCAATTATCATAAATAATTAACTGATTATCTTGAGTAGAGTAGGTCTCTTTGGCTGAGGATCTCCAAGTGATGAGAATGTGGCTGGCTTCTTTCTACTTTTCTGATCTCTTGGTTTTCACCCCAATATCTGGCTCCATGTTTTTTTATTAATAAGACTGTTTAGCACTTAGTCTTTTTTTTTTTTTTTTTCCCGAGACAGGGTTTCTCTGTGTAACTTTGTGCCTTTCCTGGAACTCGCTTTGGAGACCAGGTTGGCCTCGAACTCACAGAGATCCGCCTGCCTCTGCCTCCCGAGTGCTGGGATTAAAGGCATGCGCCACCATCGCCCGGCTTTAGCACTTAGTCTTACAAAGAAACAAACGAAAAGATGGCTGTATACAACAGAGTTAATTGTTTCCACTATGGAAACTGAAATTGTAGAAACTCTTCAATTACTTTAATATTAAATTTTCCTTAATTTTAAAACATTCTTGTATATTTGCCTTTTTAAAAATTTTAAAACCCATGCCTATTTGCCTTTCTGTTCTGCCATCTCATTTCCTGTCTCTGCCCAGCTATATCACTTCCTCTTCCTTCCCAGCTCTATCATTTCCTGTCTGTCTCCAGACCTTTATGGTTAGTGCTGGGATTAAAGGTATGTACCACCATGCCTGACTCTGTTCCCATTAGGACCTTGAACTCAAGTGATAGGATTAAAGGTGTGTGCTACCCTTGCCTGACCTCTCTGTTTACTATAGTGGCTGACTTTTTCCTCTGATTCTCAGATAAACTTTATTAGGGTACACAGACAAAACATCAGCACATTTCTTTCTTTCTTCTTTTCACATGCTGGGATCCAAACCTAGTCCCTCATACTTGTGTGAAAAACACTGCCTACTGAGCCAATTTCTTGGCTCCTATATGCCTTAGCAATGTAAGTGAGAACGCAGGTAAGGAAACATGATTAGGGTTGAGGAATTGGGGGGGGGGGCGAGTTTCCCAGTGATCTTGGCTGATATTGTTTGGAGATTCCTTAAGCATTTTCTGTGTATAAGCACAAGTTTGTTTTCCTGGTCCTTTTTTTATATAACCTCATCATCATTTTCAAAAAGCCTAAGGATTCAGAAAATATTAAAAACCAAGTACTGATAGATTAAATAAAATAATGACAAAATAAAAGAATATGAAGCTGACATTACTGTCTTAATCATTTATAAACTTGAATAACTCACAAAACCAAATGATTTTGTATAAAGTAAGGACATGACCACTGAAAGGTATGATTGAAAGCAAAGTTTTTAATACAGCCAGGTGCATCTGGAAGAGTCCAGAGCAGGGAGGGAAAGTGGTACACTAAACAAGACTAGCAGACTGAACTGGGCTATAAGAGAAAAGAGTGTGTTGGGGTGTGACTAGGAGAGAAGAAACAAGAGAGAGAAAGGCAAGAGAGAGAGGTGTGAGGAGGTCAAGACAGGGGACCAGGAGAGAGCCAAGAAAGCACATGAATGAAATGGCAGGTTATTTAGGAATGAAAAGCTGGAGAAGTGTAGGGCATTTACCCACCACCCCCACAGTTCCCCCAGAGTTTTCTTGAGTGTGAGCAGCAGGAAATATTAGATAGAAGGATTTACTGCAGAGAATCTTGCAGAGATAAACAGATAGAAAATAAAGGATAGCCTCGAGAGGGCTTGGAACCTATTCCAACGGGCCCTGACTGTCTCTGCTCCAGAGTTTTTATTGAGACGCCAAGGGGTGGAGCAAAAGACATCCTCCCCCAGCACAGCCAAGTGCAGACCATCTCAGACACCTGCACTCAGGCCCGTGGTCCTGATCATCCTCTATTTGGACCTGCTGGGTAAAGCCACGAGGAACCCCAGAATGGGCTTCCACAGGTCCTCCCTTCTTAATATATAAAAAAGTAACTATTAATGGCTAACAGCAATCTCCATAGCTGTTACACCTCCCAGTATGGGAGTAGAGGATGATATAGATGACATTTCTCTTTTGAATTAGGTCCAAGGTGACTACAGCAGTCTTAGCTGCCTCAAGCCCTTTCTAAATCAAAAACTCTTTTTTTTTTTTTTTTTTTTTTTTTTTTTTTTTTTGGTTTTTCGAGATAGGGTTTCTCTGTGTAGCTTTGCGCCTTTCCTGGAGCTCACTTGGTAGCCCAGGCTGGCCTCGAACTCACAGAGATCCGCCTGGCTCTGCCTCCCGAGTGCTGGGATTAAAGGCGTGTGCCACCAACGCCCGGCTAAATCAAAAACTCTTAAGGTCTTAAGGCGACTACAAACTTAAAGAATCCCTTAGCTTTATCATTACCATTAACAGGTTAACATAAATATCGCTATACATAGTCACAATTCTCTCAATCTTACAACTCAAAGCAAACTCTTAACAGAACCATTTGAATTAGCATATATGATGCTCTATATAGTTAACAATTTTCTCTGTCTTACAACTTTAACTCAATCATTTGAATTTTCTTGTTAACATAGGAAAAACTTTGATATATTCATATCAAACTTAAATATTTCCTTAACTCCACAAAACCAGGGTACATTAATATCAATAGGTTTCTGCAAACATAATTCAATCTCATAACTCCTCCTTTTCTTTATAATTTTTTAAACAAAATCTCAAACCTAGTTAGAGGAACCCAAACTTATATTTAAACGGTTCTGTTTGTAACACAAAACCAGTTCTGGATGTAATTCCATTTTTACATAAACAGTTCCACAAAACAATTGCATTCTCAACACAGAACAATACATGAATCACCAACATATATGCATACACAAAACTGCATCTTGAGTCAAGGTAGAAACAATAAATTTCTTCATTTAAACAGTTCCATTTTTAACCTAATTCCAGAAAACAGTTCCTAGGTCATTACTATAAGTAAGCTCAAAATTGTCCCATTGCAATGAAATCTCAATTGTTCATTTCATTTCTTAAGTCCCAAAATTCAAATGATAAATTCTGGTACTAGCCTTCCAAATATGAAGAAATTCATAACCAAAATCTTTGTAGTTTTATCTCATTTTAAGTTCAAAAAGTTCAAACAAGAAATAAATCTGGTATCAGGCTTTCACTTCAAAATATGAAGAACATTTTACAACCAAAACTTTTTGCAGTTAACAATTTTAGTTAAAACAAGCATATCTGCAACTTTCATTTTCAAGCTGGAGACCTTTCTAGGTACATTAATATTTTAAACCACACCGTTTTTTGTGTTAGCTCAGGTTTTTCTGTGTTGCGTTGATTTTTCACGTAAAAACTTTGCACAGCTATTAGGGTAAATAATGCATTTTACCAATGGAGCCCCAAAACGCGAAGCACCTAGTTCCGTATCCTTTCAATTTTTCATTGAAACTGACACTTAAACCATTAGATGATTTTCCTCCTTATTCTTTTAAAAGCTGTATTTTAAGTTTACCATGAGCCTAAAAAGTGTTTCAGGGCAATGCCACCATCTTTAGCAGAAAAACTACCTTTCGCAGAATGCATTTCCCTTATATCATTCCATGATAATATTGGTCCCTTATATTAGTCCCTTATATCATTTCCCATATTTCTTTTTGGGTCTGAGAGTCAACTGGTTCTCTTTTACTAGACTTGCCTCGGAGGTTTGAACAAAGTCTCTTGCCTTTCCAATCAGAGATTTGAACAAGCATTTTACATTTTCAGCTATGGCACATTGGGAGATTCCTATTCTCTCCTCAGCTGGCTTCAACAGGTGTCTCTCCTTCATTTGACACTGGTCCCGGATCAGAACTGCACCTGCCTCATTAGCCGGCATTGAGCCTGGCATTTCTGATAGCAACATTCCTTGGGGCTTTTGTTTGTTTTAGTCAGTCAGTGAAAAAAACAAGATCATGTACAACAGCTTTTCCATAGCTCTTTCAGAGAGATTTTCTCCCACTGATCTTATTCTCATTTTGCTTGTTCCTTCCCCCCAGATGCAGAGCTTCAGGTATCTGTCTGCGGCTCTGTACCTCTGCTAGCTGCATTTGGAGGTAGGAGCTCTTTTTTTCCTCCCCCTGAATCTGCCTCAAACTCTAGCAGCTTTGTCAGGTCATGAATTTTCTGGGGAAGAATCTGTCCCCTCTGTTTCTTCAGAGTCTTTCTCCCTGACAGTATCCAGTTTGGTCTCAGTTTATCTCCTCTACCCCAGAAACAGTTTCTGACCCTACAGTGGTGGCTTCCCCTGCTACTGAAGGTAGGGCCTTTTTGTCCGTTTGTTTTTGGGGTCTGGTTTCCATACAGACTGAAAATCTTACAAGAGAGGTTTTTGCCATTTCTAAGCTCCCATTAGGACAGGTGTTTTTCCCTCAGGCCTTTCACCTGACCCAGTCCCCCAGTGGGTTGCATTTGCTTGTCTGGGTGCTCAAGGACAGAGCTTATGCCAGAGGCAATCACCCATTAGGGCTACACTCCCTCATCTCAGGTAGTCAGTTGAAACAAAGCTTTTCTCAAAGAGATGCTTTCTCCCTACAGAAAAGAAAGCTTTACTCCTGGATAGTTCTGTTCTGCCCTGGCTGGGCTCTTTCTCCAGACAGCGTTCTGACTCGGCAGCACAACTGCTTCAGACACAGTTCAGCTTTCTCTAATAGGAAAGCTTTTTCTCAAATTTCTTTTTGCAGCTGTGGACCTATCAACCCGGGCCTTGTAGGAAAGAAGACAACTGTGCTGTTCCCACGAGCTTTATCTTTGTTCATTAGCAATCTTCCCCTGGATCCTGCACCTTCCTGCCTCAGCTCTGTGCTCCAGGAAGTTTACAACTGCAGAAACCCTTGTATCACTGAGTGACTCTGGCCAGTCGCCTCTGGGTTTTTGGCCAGAAGCAAGAATACAATGCTAACAGTTGGCATTGCTTCAGGGGATCTTTGCATTAGGATGATTAGGAGCACCTTTTCATTCTGAAACACTCAGAAACAAAACCCTTGATGCCTCAGCTTGGCTGTAACTGAAAAGCTTGGTTTTTCTGCTTTTCTCAAAGTTTCCTGCCCTTTGGGGCTCTCTATAGCTCTTCACCCTTACTCTCCCCAAGCGTTTCCCTCAGGGTACTCTGACCCACTGTCTTTTACTAGCTTGAAAAGACAGAGCTTAGAAGAGGTTTTTAGAAACTTGTTCCTGCCTCCTGCATTGCAGGGAGGATTGTTAAAGCTTGAAAGAACTTAGAGAGGTTTTGCTGTCTTAAGTTTGTTGTTTTCCCTTAGAGGGGCCAGCATCCGCTTTGGTATGCTAATAGGCACCACAGCCATTTGTCCTGATTTCTTTTAGACTTGACAGATTTAATCTGTTTTCTGCATCACAACGATGTATAGGTCTTTTTTTTTTTTTTAACAAAATACTGAAACAAACAAAAATAGCAATCATTAGAAAGACACTTGAATCTTAATAGTTTACTCTTTGCTTAATAATATACAATATTAATTTATTAGTTTGGGTGACTGATCTATACTTGCAAGGGGAACAGTAAAAAGTATAGGAGAATATACAATCTTGCCAACTCCTCTATAAATCTAAAATTTTAAATTAAATGTATACTTAAGAGATTGAATATTTTTATATTAGATAACATTGTGTAATACCAGAAACACATAGAAGTTTTTTGAACTTGGAAATATAAAATTATCAAGTGATGTCATACAGGCAGTAGGTAGAGATTACTATAGGTGACAATCTACTAGAGGAGGGGCTTCTACTTGTTCCAGACCTAATGTCATGAGCTGGCATCATGGCAGAGAGAATAAAACGAAAGTGAACAGGTTGACTGACAGGGCTGTGTTACATGTTCAACACTAGAATTGGGGCTGGAAAACTGTGTCTATTGACTATATCCATAGTAATATGTTAGAAATAATTTTCCCTTTTAAACTTCTTACTTTAAGTATTAGTATGAAATCAAGCATCTGTGTCCTTTCATATTTCTAATATTCTCTCATTTCTGCAAACTATCTCTTAAAATAAGTGACAAAATTTTCTATAACACTATACTGGATTATTTATATTATATAATATTAAGTATATCTTCCCAAAAGTAGTCTAGCTACAACTCATATTATATGAATGTATATTTCAGTGTTTAATAAAATATATAGCATTTTTTTGAGAACTCATCATTAGTTTCTAAAAATTGAAGCCAGTTTAAATTGTACATTTTCTCTTGATGACTATGAGGGGTCATGGTTATGTATTATATAATGCTTTATGCACTGACAAGTCCATTTGCTTTAACTCATTGTTTCTGGTTAAACTTAGAGACTGGTGCATTGTCACCCATTATAAGAGGAGTCACTCTGAAGTCAGTGTTAATGATGTTTGACAAAGCTATTTTTCTTAGAAACTTCAAGAACTCATCACATCAGCATTTGGAAACTCATTACAATTGCCAACATGTTTGAGCCTATTGCTCTATGCAGCACCTTTTAGTTTAATTAGTAAGTTCTCAAGGTTCACTAATGTTAAAACTACAAGTAAGCTATGAAATGAATTATCATGAAATCTCTCTCTCTCTGTCTCTCTCTCTGTCTCTCTCTCTCTCTCTCTCTCTCTCTCTCTCTCTCACACACACACACACACACACACATACACACACACACGCACAATCACATACTCTTTCTCTCTCCCTCTCTTTTAATTGAGAGCAATGAGTAACTTAATGAGCACACTTAATTGATTTGCTACTTTCTCACCTGTGTGGGACTAGAAGACACTAGAAAGCATGAGATTTTCAGAGCTTATGTAAATATCTTCTCATATCTGATTTTTGCCTTTTTTACTATAGACTCTTTCTCTCAATTTATTATATCTAAGGAACACGTTAGAAGAATTTGCAGGAGACATTTTTCAAAAGAGTAAATGAAAGAAGTAGATTTAACTCTTTAAGTGTACTATGCCTTCAAGGCTTTTTTTACTTTCTTTTTTTCATGGTTCTGTATAAGTTTTTTTTTTTAATTTGGTTTTATTTTTTGTTTGTTCTTTGTTTTTTAATCTAGGCTCTTTTGGGGTTGATTAGGGAATGTGGAAGATTATTTATTTAAGTCAACTTTGACCCAGAATTGAAAAATAACAAAATGAGTGGGGGTTTGTTTTAAAAACTAAAAGTTTGTGTTTTCTTAATTTCATCCATTCCCTTGTCCTTTATACAGACAGCCTGGTATGATGATGATACACTTGGTTAAAGATAGATTATCAGAGAAGTGAAAAAACATAAGACATTTACAAAGGCTAATTAGCTATCTTGTCGAAGTTTTCATTTTTGTTTGTGTGTAAAACTTTTAAATGACTGTTTTGCATTTTAAATCTCTTTGCATTTGCTGCAGATGAAGATAAGAAACTGTTAAATGTTAAAATCAGCAGTATCCAAAGAAGGCAATAATCCTTATTCCATATTCCAAAATCTAAGATGAGAGACGTTAGTGTTTTCACTAATGTCGAGGTGTAGCCCATAGTGTGCTCTCCACACCAGGCATGCAGACTGGGCTGTGCATTCAACCCTTTTTACCTCACAACTCATCTGTGGCAGTACAGAAGGAATGAGGTAGAGGTCACAAATACCTTTAGCTCCTTGCTTTTTAGTTTTCAGTGGATACCTAAGAAGACTCTTTTATTTTAACTTATCCATTAACCTGAGAGTTAGAACTCACTAATTGACAATTTTGTAATATATCCTCCAGACAATTAATCATGCAAGTAACTATTTTAAAAATCAATAAATTTTTATTCTTATGCTTTATTTCAAGGTGAGCTATATTTTTACTTCCTTTGTGTGGACAGAAAAGTTGTTTCCAGAAAAGGAATCATTTCGTTTCAGGGCATTTCAGATTGTCTAGCTGACTCAATACTTAAAGTGTCTTTGGACGTTTCTCTAAACTGCATAGGGTCTTGAATTGTGAAGCACAAAAGAAAAATACAAAGCACAGTTTCTTCTCTTCTCCTCAAGTAGAAAGACAAAAATAGGGAAAATTTTGAGGTCTTCAGAACATTTACAAAAACACAGGATACTCCTTCCCTTTTGAAATTTACATTTCTAAACCTGTTATTCTTCCACAACACTCTAAGTGGGACTAGTGATACACTCTATGGGACTAGATTGAGTTTGTTTTCTTTGCTAGTTAAAAATTAAAAGGCAGAGACAATCTCCAAGGGAAACAGATGGCAGCAGAGAAACCTCAAGCCCCACAAAAGAGTCAGCAGGTGAAAAAAGGTGTTCATTTGTGATGAGGAAGCACACACATGTACAGCAGATACACAGAGGAAAAAAACTCTCTGCCTTGCAGAGAGGAGGACTTGAAAAGCAGAAAAATCCAGGCTCTTCTTGAGGGCTGGGGATTTTAAAGTCCTCATAGAGTTTTCTTCCCCTAATTTTTGTTTGTCAATTTGAAAAAATCTAGGATGGTTGAACAGTCCAGAACTGTTGTGTTTCATTCATATCCAGAGCAGGCCTTTGAGCTTGTTGAGCCAGTCCATCAGCAGGAGGCCTGCTGATGGGAGAAAAAAATCCTAAAAAGCCTTTGTTTGAAGGTGCCAAGCTTCTGTCTCAAGTCAGGGTGAGGAAAAAGCCTGCCATCTTGGAAATTCACCACCTTTATTAGTGAGCCATGACCTCTCTTGCTCTCCATCTGTCTCCGAAGGGAGTCTAACTCCTATTCTCTCAATCATGCTTAGTGTCATTGTAATGACTCCAAATGTATTCCTTATGGAAAAGATACCCAGGTAAATAATTAATGATAACAGCAGCATGAACACCTAGGTTTATCCTTATTCTTTGCGGGAGTATAATCTTTTACTGAAAAAGCAGTATAGTAGTAATAAAAGTATACAGTGTTGCAGGGAACACAAGTCCTATGAGGCACTAGAAAGTTAGTATGTCTACATGGGATTTCTCTTGCGATTATGCTTGGTTTATTTACACAACCATTTCTTATGAAAAAATGAACACTATTTTTCAATAACTTTGACTTGAAAGAAAGGAACTAAAACAAACTAGCAAGAAACAATGACTACTACAAAAACTAATTAAAAAAATTGTGAAGGCACAAGAAACACACACCCACACAGAAAAATAAGACCTATAAAAATACAAAATCAAAAACCATAATATACAAGAAAAAGACCAATAAGTCAAAAAATGACCAGACAAGGCAATATGAGACAAAAAGACTACAAAAATGCCATTGAGTTAATTTTGTGTTGGTTATCTACTTCTGAGCATTAGGCCTTCCTTTAAATGCAGTTAATATTCCCAGGGAGACTCCATTGGAGAAAACTAATTTTCCCTTTGCAAATGGATGCTAATTGAAGATAGCTTCTTTGTTAGGGATAGGAGCTGACATGAACCTGTGCAGGCTCTATAAGAAAGAAAACATGGAGAGACTGGCCCCCAGCTCCCATTCTGCCAGGGACTTCCCTTCTGGACCAGAGAGAGCTCCCATCCTGCCCTGTTCTTCTCTTCTGGACAAGAACTCACAACCTGTCCCAGAATTCCCTTCTGGACAAGAGCGCCCATCCTTCCTCGGACTTCCCATCTAGATAAGAGCTTCCATCCTGCCCCAGAGTTCCCATTTGGACAAGAGAGCTCCCATCTGGACAAGAGAGAGAGAGACTTCCTGAATCGGTCAGCTCTGTCTGAACCAAGTGCACTGATAAGACCAAGAACTAACCACAAGGAGATGGCCACAAATCAAGGCAGAAGTACATACAACAAAATGAAGAGCAATACAGCATCACCAGAACCTAGCCACCCTCCAACATCTAGAGCTGAACATCAAAAATTGGAAGAAGCAGAAGAAAACAGCCTTATGAATAACATCATGAAGAAGGTAGAGGCCTGTGTAGAAAAAAGACCAAAAAATGGGAAGAATGCTATAAACAACTGGAGGAAAGGGCAAACAAATTAGAAGAAAACAATAAAGTCCTGGAAGAAAACAATAAAGTACTGAAAGAAAATCATGAAAAAGCAATGAAACAAATAAAGAAAACACTCCAAGACCTGAAAAAGGAAATAGAAAAACTGAAGAAGACACAAACAGAGGGAAAACTGGAAATAGAAAATCTGAGTAAACGATCAGGAACTTCAGATGCAAGTATAACCAACAGAATGCAAGAGATGGAAGAGAGCATCTCTGGCGTTGAAGATACGGTAGAAGAAATGGATTCATCAGTCTAAGAAAACACTAAAGCCAACAAAGTCATGAACCAAAATGTCCAAGAAATTTGGGACAGCATAAAAAGACCAAACCTATGAATAATAGGGATAGAAGAAGGAGAAGAATACCAACTCAAAGGCACAGAAAATATATTCAACAAAATCATAGAAGAAAACTTTCCCCACTTAGAGAAGGAAATGCCTATGAAGATACAAGAAGCCTAAAGAACACCAAAGAGACTAGACCCCCCAAAAAAGTCCCCTTGCCACATAATAATTAAACAACTAAACATACAGAATAAAGAAAGAATATTAAGGGCAGCAAAGGAAAAAGGCCAAGTGACCTATAAAGGCAAACCCATCAGAATAACACCCGATTTCTCAATGGAGACTTTGAAAGTGAGAAGGACCTGGACAGATGTAATGCAGACACTAAGAGACCATGGATATCAACCCAGACTAATACACCCAGCAAAACTTTCAATCATCATAGACGGAATGAACAAGACATTCCAAGACAAAGCCAGATTTAAACAATACTTATCCACAAACCCAGCCCTACAGAAAGCACTAGAAGGAAAATTCCAACCTAAGGAAGCCAGATACACCCTCGAAAACACAGGCAATAGATAAAGCCACAGCAGTTAACCCCAAAGAAGAAAATTATACCACCAAAAAATAAGAGGGATGAACAATCACTGGTCATTAATATCCCTTAATATCAATGGACTTAATTCACCTATAAAAGGACATAGGCTTACAGAATGGATATGAAAGCAGGACCCATCTTTCTGCTGCATACAAGAAACACATCTCAAATTCAAAGACAGACACTACCTAAGAATAAAAGGCTGAGAGAAGACTTTCCAATCAAATGGTCTTAAGAAACAAGTGGGTGTAGCCATCTTGATATCCAGCAAAATAGACTTCAAACTAAAATCAATCAAAAGAGATCAAGAAGGGCATTACATCCTCATCACAGTAAAGATCCACCAAGATGAAGTTTCAATTCTGAACATTTATGCCCCAAACACAAGGCCACCCACATATGCAAAAGAAATATTACTAAAGCTTAAACCACACATAAAACCCCACACATTAATAGTGGGAGATTTCAACACCCCACTCTCACCAAAAGACAGATCTACCAGACTGAAACTTAACAAAGAAATAAAGGACCTAATAGATGTTATGATTCAAATGGACTTAATAGATATCTACAGAACATTCCATCCTAACAAAAAAGAATATACCTTCTTCTCAGCACCCCATGGAACTTTCTCTAAAATTGACCACATTCTTGGACACAAAGCAAATCTCAACAGATACAAAACAATTGTAATAACTTCCTCTGTTCTATCACACCATCGTTTAAAGTTAGATTTCAACAACAACAAAAACTACAGAAAACCTACAATCCCATGGAAACTGAATAATGCTCAACTGAATCACCAATGGGTTAAGGAAGAAATAAAGAAAGAAATTAAAGACTTCCTAGAGATCAACAAAAATGAAGACACCACATACCTAAACTTATGGGACACTATGAAATCAGTGCTAAGAGGGAAATTCATAGCACTAAATGCCCACATAAGGAAGTTGGAGAAATCTCACATTAGTGACTTAACAGCACACCTGAAAGCTCTACAACAAGAAGAAGCAATGTCTCCCAGGAAGAATAGATGCCAGGAAATTATCAAAGTAAGAGATGAAATCAATAAAATGGAAACTAAGAAAACAATACAAAATAATTAATGAAACAAAGAGTTGGTTCTTTGAGAAAATTGACAAGATAGACAAGCCCTTATCCAAACTAACCAAAAGACAGAGAGAGAGAGCATCCAAATTAACAAAGTCAGAAATGAAAAGGGGGACATAACAGACATTGAGGAAATCCAGAGAATTATCAGGTCATATTTCAAAAACCTCTACTCCACAAAAGTGGAAAACCAAAAAGAAATGGATAACTTTCTGGATAGGTACCACATACCTAAGTTAAATCCAGACCAGATAAACTATTTAAATAGTCCAATAACCCCTAAGGAAATAGAAATAGTCATTAAAAGTCTCCCAACCAAAAAAGCCCAGGACCAGATGGTTTCAGCACAGAATTCTACCAGATCTTCAAAGAAGAGTTAATACCAATACCCTCTAAATTGTTCCACAAAGTAGAAACAGAAGGAACATTAACAAACTCCTTCTATGAAACTACAATTACCCTGATTCCCAAGCCAAACAAAGAAAGAGAACTACAGACCGATCTCACTCATGAACATTGATGCAAAAATACTCAATAACATACTGGCAAACACACTCCAAGAACACATCAAAATAATTATCCACCATGATCAAGTAGGCTTCATCCCAGGGATGCAAGGGTGGTTCAACATACAAAAGTCCGTCAATATAATACACCATATAAACAAACCCAAAGAAAAAATGACATAATCATCTCACTAGATGCAGAAAAGGCATTTGACAAAATCCAACACCCTTTCATGATAAAAGTCTTGGAGTGATCAGGAATACAGGGAACATACCTAAACATAATAAAGGCAATTACAGCAAGCCAACAGCCAACATCAAATTAAATGGAGAGAAACTCAAAGCAGTTCCACTAAAATCAGGAATGAGGCAAGGCTGCCCGCTCTCCCCATACTTTTTCAATATAGTACTTGAAGTTCTAGCCAGAACAATAAGACAACATAAGGAGATTAAGGGGATACAAATTGGAAAGGAAGAAGTCAAGCTTTCCCTATTTGCAGATGATATGATAGTATACTTGAGTGACCCCAAAGATTCCACCAAGGAACTGATAAAGCTTATAAACACCTTCAGCAACATAGCAGAATACAAGATCAAGTAAAAAAAAATCAGTAGCCCTACTATATACAATGGACAAAGAAGCTGAGAAGGAAATCAGATATACATCACCCTTTACAATAGCCACAAATGACATAAAATACCTTGGGGTAACACTAACCAAACAAGTGAAGGACCTATATGAAAAGAACTTTAAGTCCATGAAAAAAGAAATTGAAAATGTCAGAAAATGGAAAGATCTCCCATGCTCATGGATAGGCAGGACCAACATAGTAAAAATGGCAATTTTACCAAAAGCAATCTACAGATTCAATGCAATCCCCATCAAAATACCAACACAATTCTTCACAGAACTGGAAAGAATAATACTCAACTTCATATGGAAAAACAAAAAACCCAGGATAGCCAAAAGAATCCTGTACAATAAAACAACATCTGAAGGCATCACGATCCCTGACTTCAAGCTCTACTATAGAACTACAGTAATAAAAACAGCTTGGTATTGGCATAAAAACCAACATGTAGACCAATGGAATCGAATTGAAGACCCTGACATTAATCCGCACACCTATGAACATATAATTTTTGACAAAGAAGCCAAAAGTGTACAATGGAAAAAAGAAAGCATCTTCAACAAATGGTGCTGGCATAACTGGATATCAACATGTAGAAGGCTGCAAATAGATCCATATTTGTCACTGTGCACAAAACTTAAGTCCAAGTGGATCAAGGACCTCAACATAAATCCATCTACTCTGAACCTGCTAGAAGGGAATGTAGGAAGTAGTCTTGAACACATTGGCATAGGAGATCACTTCCTAAATATAACACCAGTAGCACAGACACTGAGACAAACAATCAATCAATGGGACCTCTTGAAACAGAAGCTTTTGTAGAGCAAAGGATACGGTCAACAAGGCAAAGCGACAGCCTACAGAATGGGAAAAGGTCTTCACCAACTCCACATCTGACAGAGGACTGATATCCAGAATGTATAAGAAACTCAAGAAATTAGGATTCAAAATGACAAACAGTCCAAATAATAAATGGGCTATAGAACTAAACAGAGAATTCTCAACAGAGGAAACCCAAATGGCTGAAAGACATTTAAGGAATTGCTCAACATCCCTAATCATCAGGGAAATGCAAATCAAAACAACTCTGAGGCGGTAACCTTACGCCCGTCAGAATGGCTAAGAACAAAAACACTGAAGACACTTTATGTTGGAGAGGATGTGGAGCTAGGGGAACTTTCCTCCACTGCTGGTGGGAATGCAAGCTTGTACAACCACTTTGGAAATCAATATGGTGCTTTCTTAGAAAATTGGGAATCAATCTGCCCCAAGATCCAGCTATACCACTCTTGGGCATATACCCAAGAAATGGTCAATCATACCAC
Source organism: Peromyscus maniculatus bairdii (assembly GCF_049852395.1). Taxonomy (NCBI): domain Eukaryota; kingdom Metazoa; phylum Chordata; class Mammalia; order Rodentia; family Cricetidae; genus Peromyscus; species Peromyscus maniculatus. The sequence goes on from NC_134858.1 coordinate 1,192,468, forward strand.
AAGAGCACTTGCTCAGCTATGTTCATATCAGTATTGTTTATAATAACCAAAACCTGGAAACAACCTAGATGCCCTTCAACTGAAGAATGGATAAATAAATTGTGGCACATATACACAATGGAATACTACTCAGCAGAGAAAAACAATGACATCATGAGGTTTACAGGCAAATGGATGGATCTAGAAAAAATCATCCTGAGTGAGGTAACCCAGACTCAGAAAGACAAATATGGTATGTACTCACTCATAGGAGGATACTAGATGTGTAACAAGGATGATTGAACTGCTACTCACATCACCTGGGAGGCTACCTGGAAAACAGGACCCCAAGAAAGACATGGGGATCGCTCAATGATGGAGAAATGGCTGAGATCTACATGAACAGCCTGGACATGAGTGGGAGTAATGAAGGGCAAGGGTCGAGGGAAAGAGAGCCTGTGGGAGCAGGAGATCCCAGCTGTATCAAGAACAGAGAGGGAGAACAAGGAATAGGAGACCATGATAAATGAAGACCACATGAGAAAAGGAAGAAACAAAGTGCTAGAGAGGCCCACAGAAATCCACAAAGATACCCCCAATAGACTGCTGGCAATGGTCAAGAGACAGCCCAAACTGACCTACTCTGGTGATGAGATGGCCAAACACCCTAATTGTCATGCCAGAAACCCCATCCAATGACTGAGGAATCTGGAGGCAGAGATCCACGGCTCGGCCCTGGGTTGAGTTCCGGGTGTCTAATTATCATCGAGAAAGAGGAGGGTTTATATGGGTGAGAATTATTAAAACCAAGGTTGGCTAAAGCACAGGGACAAATAGCCAAACGAATGGAAACACATGAACTATGAACCAAAGGCTGATGGGCCCCCAACTGGATCAGGCCCTCTGAATAGGTGAGACAGTTGATTGGCTTAATCTGTTTGGGAGGCATCTAGGCAGTGGTACTGGGTCCTGTGCTCACTGCACGAGTTGGCTGTTTGAAACCAGGGGCTTATGCAGGGATGCTTGGCTCAGTCTGGGAGGAGGGGACTGGACCTGCCTGGACTGAGTCTACTAGGTTGATCGCAGTCCTCAGGGGAGGCTTTGCCCTGGAGGAGGTGGGAGTGGGGGGTGGTCTGTGGGGAAGGGGAGAAGGGCAGGAGGGGGGGGAACAAGGGAACCCGTGGCTGATATGTAGAACTGAATGGTATTGTGAAACAAAATAAAAGGAAAAAATAAAAACAAATAAATAAATAAAAAAGAAAGAAAGAAAGAAAGAAAGAAAGAAAGAAAGAAAGAAAGAAAGAAAGAAAGAAAGAAAGAAAGAAAACATGGAGTTGTGTGGAAGGAGAGGGGAGGAGGATCTTGGAGGAGCTGTGGAAGGGGGAAACTCTCATCAGAATATATTGTATGAAAAAATATTATATGGGAAAAAAGGAAGATATGATGATAACACCTCAACAAATATTAAAAAAAAAATGTTGTGAAGGATATCCAGGCAGGTGTGGTGGCATTAATTCTAGCATTCAGATAACAGGTTGCCAAGACTGCAAAATCAGCCTGGTCCAGCCAAGGCTATCAGTTCTCAATAGTGAGATACTGTTCAATTTTTTTTTCATAAAAGAATGTTTAAGGTGATTAATATTCTCATAGGTTTAAGATAGTAAAAGCACAGCATAATTGAAAAAGAAATAATCATGTAAGAATAATCTCCTGGAAAATGAATATGATACATGAAATCTCACAGTATGTAGTGAAGAATGCAATCTTCCAGAAAATACAGTTTAAAAATGAGAAATAAAAATTAAAGAATCAATTTACCTAGTCTAACGTCTTACTAAGCAGAAACCCACAACAAGGAAACAGAGGAAATGGTCAAGAAATAATGAAAGAACAAAGAAGAGTCTCCAAACCAGAGGTGTATCCTACTACGCCAAAAGCTTCAAAAGAGCTCACTAGCAGCCACTATTCTGTAGAGGCATGGAGTTATTAATTTCCATAATATAGAAACAGACACTGAAGATGAGAGTGTTTAGACGAAAGTTCACCTCTAGTTGGCTAATAAAGAGAGTAACATCCGACTTTTGAACAACTAAATATTGAAGGGAAAATAATTCCTCTTCAAGAATTCAATGTCTAATCTAACTGATAAAGTACAAAGTAGAATAAAGCAGATATATTTCAATTAAATAATATAAAAGATAACTATCCATATATTCTTCCTAGTCCTCAACTATGCCAGCTCTACTCTTTGTACTGCCTCCTGCTTTGGCTTTAATGCCTCCTTTAGTTATGGCCAGACATGATGTTGTTGGATGGCAATCCAATCACTTGAAAGGAAGAGTTAGAAAGATATAAATTCAAGGTCACCCTGGGCTACATAGTAAGATTATAACTCACAAAGCACAGGGCTGGGACAAAAACTCAATGACAGAGGTCACTAAGCATGTGTAGGTCCCTCAGTTTAATCCTTAGTATTCACCTCCCCCAATAATCTATAGTGAGCTGGTAGTTAATAGACAAGATTGATTACTTTTTTTGAAGGCATTTGGGAAATATCATTTTCTTCTAGCCTTGTATATTGCACAGTTTTTTTCTAATTGTTGAAATAAACAAAAGATTATTCAAGTTTCATGAAACATTTTAAAAGTTTATATACTGGGGATCTCCACACACTCAATGGCCTCCATTTGTGTTTAGAATTAGATTCATGTTTTTGTCCATGAGGTCAACCAGCCAATGAGATAACTGTTTTACAGAATGACATATTAAAAAAAAAATCGAAGTTTTTCCTAATGTTCTTTTAGTTTGGTTCCTGTTTCATGATATAATCAGAGGTAAACAGGTATTAGTTCATAGAAAGCAATTACAACTACCTGATATCTGACTTCCTGCTGACCTCTCTGGTCAGAAAACTGTATGATTCTAAGTCTGCAGTCTTGAGAACGGCACAGTTGCTCACTTTTCTTCATTCCACAGTCTTGAAACATTATGAGATGAGTATGCAGCAAGCAGTCACAATGGGTTCCTTAATTAGCAAATAAATAAAAATATACAGTTGGGGGGAAATGCATATGGAAATGAAAACCAAATTCTTCCCTCTGCTCTATGGACATTCTAGCTGTAAGTTAAGTATGCTACTTACAATTTGGGGGGATGTTGTATACACAATAATAGGATACCTAAGATTACACATTGTGACTCTATTTTTTAGAGCATTATACCCTGCATCTTGTATTTAAACTAAATTACTTTCAGACCATGTATATCAATATAAGCTTCAAACCCTTTTCCAAAGGAAGATTATAAGTAAGATAGAGCACAAGACATGGGGCAATTAGGAGAAAGGGTATGAAAGCAAGATGTGAGGGAGGTAGACTCAGCCTCATTTCTGCAGCCCTGTATCATATCTTGATCCAAAACAGCAACAAATTTCAAAAATCAACTTAAAACAAAACAAAAGCCTGTTGATAGGAGTAAAAGTGATATGCAGCTAAACAGAATGTTTGGTTTCCAAATCTTTATTATGTGGGTTTTTGAAAGTCCCACTTTGTCTATCAATCAGCTGGGAATTAGTTTAGATTTATGTAGAATATTAGTTTCCCTATCAATCCCTACTGAGGTGCTGAAGAAATGGAGTTGGGAAGTCTTTTAGAGCCATTCCAGGCACCTGTACTTAGCATTTCAGGGGGGATCAGAGGCTCTATGGTGATCAGTTTACATTCCTAATTCTCATACACACATTTGATCATTGGCTCAAAACCATAAATAATTATGGCCAGGCACACTGTGTGAAACATTTCCACTGACTTCTTCACCAGATGCCCCAGTAGGTCATCCAGAATATTCAAAGACTTCTAAACCTTGGCTCTCATAGGAGCTGGATTCGGGAAGACCTTGCTTCCATTCTTGTAGTTTAAAATAGTATTCACTTTTTGATACCGAACTGTTTACTTAGACAAGGATAAAATCCCTCAAAAGCTGCTATGATTTGTAGCATAGTATATGAGACTTATTTAAAATGTCAAGAGAACAATGTGTTGCCAAGAGTTACCTCCGAGACAAAATGTAATGAATTGTTTAAAAGTCTTGTTATCTGAAGCAGTGGTTGCCCTCTTCATTCAGTATTTTATAAATACCTTCAGAGATAACCCACATTTGTTTTCATTATCAGAATATACTAATTGCAGCAAAACATAAAGAACACACTGAGGCAAACTATAGATGAGATAAAGAAATAGACACAAGCCCTAAATGTTGATTTGGGGGTTTAAGGGCATTTTGAAAGGAAGAAGGTTATGGTTTGAACATTACAGTTGGTAGTCATGTATCTTATTGTGGTTTTCTATTCTTACTCTAAAATTCACATACTTATCTCTTTTTTTTAGTTTCTTTTTTGTTTTGTTTTTTTTTCTTTTTTATGAAGAGATTTTTCTATTCATTTTACATATCAACCGCTGATGCCTCTGTCCTCCCTCCTCCCACCCTCCAGCCTTCCTCCCCAAACCACCCCCCATTCCCACCTCCTCCGAGGCAAGGTCTCCCCTGGGGAGTCAGCAGAGCCTGGTACATTCAGTTGAGGCAGGTCCAGTCCCCTCTTCCCTGCACCAAGGCTGAACAAAGTATCTCAGCATGGCACTAGGCTACAAAAAGCTGGTTCATGCACTTAGGACAAGTCCTGGTCTCACTGTGTGGGGGCTCCTTAAGCAGTTCAAGCTAAACAACTATTTCACTTATCCACAGGGTCTAGTCCAGTTCCATGGGGGTTCCTAAGCTACTGGTTCACAGTGCATGAGTTTCCACTAGTTTGGCTAGTTGTCTCTGTAGTTTTTCCAATCATGATCTCGATATCTCTTGCTCATATGATCCCTCCTCTCTCTCATTGATTGGACTCCTGGAGTTCCACCTAGGGCTTGGACATGGATCTCTGCTTCTGCTTCCATCAGTCACTGGATGAGAGTACTATCCTGACAGTTAGTGTGTTCGACCATCCGATCACCAGAGTAGATCAGCTCAGGCATTGTCTTGACCATTGCCAGTAGTCAATACTGGAGTCATCTTTGTGGATTCCTGGGGACTTATGTAGCACTCTGCTTCTTCCTATTCCCATAGTGTCTTCATTTATCATGGTATCTCTTTTCTTGTTCCTTGTATCCCATTCTGTTCCTGATCCAGGTAAGACCTCCCGCTCCCCTAAGTTCTCTTTTGAACAAACCTTGCTCTCCATTATCCGCCTCGCTCCAGTTTGCTCATGTATATCTCATTCATTTCTCTGTCACTGGGTGATCCCTGTGTCTTTCCTAGGGTCCTCTTTACTAGTTAGCCTCCCTGGAGATATGAGTTATAGTCTGATTATCTTTTGCTTTACATCTAGTATCCACTTATGATTGAGTACATACCATGTTTGTTTTTTTTTTTTTTTTTGAGTCTGGATTACCTCACTAAGGATGTTATTTTCTAGTTCCATCCATTTGCCTGCAAACCTCATGATGTCATTGTTTTTCTCTGCTGAGTAGTACTCCATTGTGTATATGTACCACATTTCCTTTATCTATTCTTCAGTTAAAGGGCATCTAGGTTGTTTCCAGGTTCTTGCTCTTACAAATAATGCTGATAACATAGTTGAGCATGTGTCCTTGTGATATGATTGATCATTCCTTGGATATATGCACAAGGGTGGTATAGCTGGGTCTTGAGGGAGACTGATTCCCATTTTTCTGAGAAAATGCCATACTGATTTCCTAAGTGGCTGTACCAAGTTTGCATTCCCACCAACAGTGGAGGAGTGTTCACTTTGATCCACATCCTCTCCAACATACGATGTCTTCAGTGTTTTTGATCTTAGCTATTCTGACAGGTGTAAGATGGTAACTCAGAGGAATTTTCCTAATGACTAAGGATGTTGAGCAATTCCTTAAATGTCTTTCAGCCATTTGAGATTCTCCTGTTGAGAATTCTCTGTTAAGCTCTATATCCCATTTTTTTAAATTGTTCTATTAGGTATTTTGATGTCTAGTTTCTTGAGTTCTTTATATATTTTGGATATCAGCCCTCTGTCAGTTGTGGGGTTGGTGAAGATCTTTTCCCATTCTGTAGGCTGTAATTTTGTCTTATTGACCATGACCTTTGCTCTACAAAAGCTTCTCAGTTTCAGGAGGTCACATTTGTTAACTGTTGCTCTCAGTGTCTGTGCTACTGGTGTTATATTTAGGAAGTGATCTCCAGTGCCAATGCATTCAAAACTACTTCCTACTTTCGCTTCTATCACGTTTAGTGTAACTGGATTTATGTTGAGATCTTTGATCCACTTGGACTTAAGTTTTGTGCATGGTGACAGATATGGATCTATTTGCAATCTTCTGCATGACGACATCTAGTTGTGCCAGCACCATTTGTTGAAGAAGTTTTCTTTTTTCCATTGTACACTTTTGGCTTCTTTGCAAAAATTAGGTATTCATACATATGCGGATTAATGTCGGGGTCTTCAGTTAGGTTCCATTGGTCCACATGTTGGTTTTTATGCCAGTACCAAGCTCTTTTTATTACTGTAGCTCTATAGTACAGCTAGAAGTCAGGGATTGTGATGCCTCCAGAGGTTGCTTTTTTTGTACAGGATTCTTTTAGCTATCCTGGATTTTTGTTTTTCCATGTGAAATTGAGTATTGTTCTTTCCAGTTATGTGAAGAATTGTGTTGATATTTTGATGGGGATTGCATTGAATCTTTAGATTGCTTTTGGTAAAATGGCCATTTTTACTGTTAATCCTACCTATCCATGAGCATGGGAGATCTTTCCATTTTCTGATATCTTCTTCAATTTCTTTCTTCAGAGACTTAAAGTTCTTGTCATACAGGTCCTTAACTATCTTAGTTAGAGTAACCCCAAGGTATTTCACATTATTTGTGGCTATTGTAAAGGGTAATGTTTCTCGGACTTTTTTCTCAGCCCGTTTGTCATTTGTATATAGAAGAGCTACTGATTTTTTTTAGTTAATCTTGTATCCTATCACATTACTGAAGGTGTTTATCAGCGGTAAGAGTTCCTTGGTCAAGTTTTTGGGGATCACTTATGTATACTATCATATCATCTGCAAATAGTGAAAGTTTGACTTCTTCCTTTCCAATTTGTATCCCCTTGATCTCCTTTTGTTGTCTTATTGCTCTAGCTAGATCTTCAAGTACTATACTGAATAAATATGGGGAGAGTGGACAGCCTTGTCTTGTTCCTAATTTTAGAGGAATCACTTTGAGTTTCTCTCCATTTAATTTGATGTTAGCTGTTGGCTTGCTATAAATTGCCTTTATTATGTTTATGTATGTTCCCTCTATTCCTGATCTCTCCAAGACCTTTATTATGTATGGGAGTTGGATTTTGTCAAAGCCATTTCAGCATCTAATGAGATGATCGTGTGTGTTTTTTTTCTTTCAGTTTGTTTATATGGTGTATTATATTGATAGACTTACATATGTTGAGCGAACCTTGCATCTCTGGGATGAAGCCCACTTGATCATGGTGGATAATTATTTTGATGTGTTCTTGGAGTCTGTTTGCCAATAT